>NC_064641.1:105742986-106348924 GCF_023864345.2 Schistocerca serialis cubense
GGAAGGGCACCGCCGATTTCCTTCTCTATTCTTCCCCAATCCGAGCTTGTGCTCCGCCTCTGATGACCTCGGCGTCGACGGGACGTTAAACCCTAATGTCCTCCTCTTCCCTCTATACCACCTCCTCTTCCTGTTGATAAATTTCCGTACGGGTACTAATTTCCCTGATTTTTCTCGTCATTTCGCGAGGTTAAGTGTTGGGAGGAAGTAATACGTTAAAACTCTGATGCAGCGACAAGCTCTGGAGTCCAGCGAGCATGCCCGTGGCGCTGTCGCGTTCGCTACACAACCCCGTGACGGGACGAGGGCCTTCTGTCTGTCTCTTGTGTTAATCCAACCCGGTAAGCGTCCTAGACTGATGCATGAGCAATAGTCAAGAATCGATTTTGCAAGCGTTTTGTAGGCCACTTCTTTCGTTGGTGAATTGCACTTTCTTAAGATTCTTGCTTTGAACCTCAGCCTGGGCTCTGATTTTGCTACAGTTAGTTTTTACGTGGTCATTCCACTTAAGGGGGCTCCAGGTGGTTACTATTAGATCTTACTGCCGTTACCGTTTCCAGTGATCTTCACCAGTAGCTTAGGCCAACAGTAGGGGGCTCCAGGTGGTTACTATTAGATCTTACTGTCGTTACCGTTTCCAGTGATCTTCACCAGTAGCTTAGGCCAACAGTAATGGATCACTATGTCTGTTCAAGCGCGGTGGCTCGCCTTTATCTGCGACATTAATCGATCATATGCAGGTCTCCGTGCATTTTGCTAGTCTTCTGGTGTTGCCACCCTCCTACGGCCGATAGCTCAAATGGTTCAAATGACTCTGAGCACTATGGGACTTAACATCTATGGTCATCAGTCCCCTAGAACTTCTTAAACCTAACTAACCTAAGGACATCACACAGCACCCAGTCATCACGAGGCAGAGAAAATCCCTGACCCCGCCGGGAATCGAACCCGGGAACCCGGGCGTGGGAAGCGAGAACGCTACCGCACGACCACGAGCTGCGGACACGGCCGATAGCATCGTCCGCAAACAACAGTACAGCGTCTCCGACATTATCCACTACATCGTCTATACACATTGCAAACAATAAACGTCCCTATACCAGTCTCCTGGGGTATTCCAGAAATCGCTTTTATACACTCCTGGAAATGGAAAAAAGAACACATTGACACCGGTGTGTCAGACCCACCATACTTGCTCCGGACACTGCGAGAGGGCTGTACAAGCAATGATCACACGCACGGCACAGCGGACACACCAGGAACCGCGGTGTTGGCCGTCGAATGGCGCTAGCTGCGCAGCATTTGTGCACCGCCGCCGTCAGTGTCAGCCAGTTTGCCGTGGCATACGGAGCTCCATCGCAGTCTTTAACACTGGTAGCATGCCGCGACAGCGTGGACGTGAACCGTATGTGCAGTTGACGGACTTTGAGCGAGGGCGTATAGTGGGCATGCGGGAGGCTGGGTGGACGTACCGCCGAATTGCTCAACACGTGGGGCGTGAGGTCTCCACAGTACATCGATGTTGTCGCCAGTGGTCGGCGGAAGGTGCACGTGCCCGTCGACCTGGGACCGGACCGCAGCGACGCACGGATGCACGCCAAGACCGTAGGATCCTACGCATTGCCGTAGGGGACCGCACCGCCACTTCCCAGCAAATTAGGGACACTGTTGCTACTGGGGTATCGGCGAGGACCATTCGCAACCATCTCCATGAAGCTGGGCTACGGTCCCGCACACCGTTAGGCCGTCTTCCGCTCACGCCCCGACACCGTGCAGCCCGCCTCCAGTGGTGTCGCGACAGGCGTGAATGGAGGGACGAATGGAGACGTGTCGTCTTCAGCGATGAGAGTCGCTTCTGCCTTGGTGCCAATGATGGTCGTATGCGTGTTTGGCGCCGTGCAGGTGAACGCCACGATCAGGACTGCATACGACCGAGGCACACAGGGCCAACACCCGGCATCATGGTGTGGGGAGCGATCTCCTACACTGGCCGTACACCACTGGTGATCGTCGAGGGGACACTGAATAGTGCACGGTACATCCAAACCGTCATTGAACCCATCGTTCTACCATTCCTAGACCGGCAAGGGAACTTGCTGTTCCAACAGGACAATGCACGTCCGCATGTATCCCGTGCCACCCAACGTGCTCTAGAAGGTGTAAGTCAACTACCCTGGCCAGCAAGATCTCCGGATCTGTCCCCCATTGAGCATGTTTGGGACTGGATGAAGCGTCGTCTCACGCGGTCTGCACGTCCAGCACGAACGCTGGTCCAACTGAGGCGCCAGGTGGAAATGGCATGGCAAGCCGTTCCACAGGACTACATCCAGCATCTCTACGATCGTCTCCATGGGAGAATAGCAGCCTGCATTGCTGCGAAAGGTGGATATACACTATACTAGTGCCGACATTGTGCATGCTCTGTTGCCTGTGTCTATGTGCCTGTGGTTCTGTCAGTGTGATCATGTGATGTATCTGACCCCAGGAATGTGTCAATAAAGTTTCCCCTTCCTGGGACAATGAATTCACGGTGTTCTTATTTCAATTTCCAGGAGTGTATCTGTGTGGTACCGTTAAGAATAACGTGTCGGACAGTAAGTGCTAGAAAGTCGTAAATCCAGCACTTATGTGACCCTACGCGCGGCAAGCTCGTGTTTTGTTCCCTGTCCGACAGTGTGGAACTGCGCCGAATGAATTCCAGACGTCAAAGAACACGGTGTCAGCGTGGACTCCTTTGGATTTCACAGACGCACAGTGAGAGCCGTATTTCGCGAGTCTCTGTTTGCAGATTCTATGTTGATTTTTATTAAGGAGACTTTTGTTCACTAAAGACGTCAAAGTACGTGAACATTTTGCATGTTTCATTATTACGCGTCGCGTTCTAACCACCTAGTAATATAGATTTTATTAAAATAAGACGGCACTGATGATGTCACTAATGTACTGAAACACGCGTGGTCAAGAAAAGTAACGTAAGAATAATTCAGTGGTTGCGTAAACATGCGTACCCTGATCCGTTAACGAGATCTGTGCTGTCCCTAGAAACTCGAGGGATCTGGAAACTTTATAGTGCTCATCCGGGCGGGACTATAAGGCGGAGGAGCATCCTTTGTACCTCGGGAAGCATACATTGACGCCAAATATCCACGCTATCGTGCGCTGTAATCGGCTGTCAGTAAGTAGCAATTGAAGGTGGAGTAGACACGAGAACTGGCGTACGCACCGCTATAGACACACCTCAATGTTCGCCGGCCGGTAGCACGCACTCTGATATGTGTGCTTCTTTCAGCCATCTGCTGACCATCCCTTCTTGTTCTTGTGAACGGGAATAAAGATGACGCGGGCCGCTGTGACCGAGCGGGGTTTGGCGCTTCAGTCCGGAACTGCGCTGCTGCTACAGTCGCAGGTTCGAATCCTGCCTCGGGCATGGATGTGTGTGATGTCCTTAGGTTAGTTAGGTTTAAGTAGTTCTAAGTTCTAGGGGACTGATGACCTCAGATGTTAAGTCCCATAGTGCTTAGAGCAGTTTGAACCAATGAAGATGACTTCTCGAATCACTCTGGCCTTTTCCGGTGACGGTGCACAGTGCTGCGTATCTGCGCCGTCCTAACGCGTCCCTGACGTTGTTGTTGGTGGCAAATTTCGACATTTATTCCCGGCCTTGGATGGTTCTGCTCGCGCAGCGATCACCGGAGTGACTATAAAAACAAGTAGTTTAACCTGCTGATTCGGTTCCTGACGTCACCTGTCACTCGTTGTCTCTACCGTTTCTTGTAGCAAAAACTCGTCGGCCTTGGACCGTACCTGCCTGTGAGGACTGATCTTCGCGCGTTCTCACTCATTGCTGATGACGTTTCGTCGTGATCCGTGTGTACCGCCATTTTATTGGACTCCACTGCTCTGGACGCAGACTACACACTGAGGGCAGGTGAAACACCGTCTCAGACTGTGTCTGATCTGACAGCGCACCCCCGTTGATAAGTAGACAGCTTGCTTACCTGTCTTTGTTGCAACTGGCTATTCGCCTGGACAGATGCACTGCCTACCTCAGTACAAACCTGCAGTAAAGTCAGGTCACTGGTCAGTGTCTCTGGATGCGCGCAGATCCTGGGTTCCGTCATCGATGTTACCGCAGATTTATCGTGCGTGGGACGGCCTGAAACGGGACTCATTTAGGTCCTGGTGCGTTGTAGGTCCTGGTGCGTTGTCAGGCAGCCCGTCCCATTGTTGAGAAAGGAGATGGTTGCACCGGCCTACAGTTGAAACTGCTGTAACGAACGAATCATTGAAGTCTTTACCTCGTAAAAGCCGCCGTCACATAGGACTCGTTGCTCTGCATCATTTCGATAAGGTGTTTAATGTTTCAAAGCGAACCTGGTTGATTGTTGTCGAAGTTATTCATTTTGAGGAATGCAGCAAACTTTTTGGGCAGATGTCGGTCAAATAGTAACATGCGCTTGCAGTTGAATCGTGCACCAGATCCCGGGCTCGGAAAGTGTTGCTAACTCTTCAGTGAAATGAGTGAAATGAGTGGTGGTGTAGATTAGATTTACTGAAAGCTGTGTTGAGAAGCGGTGGAAGCGTCTAACCCACACACGTTTCGCACTTTAGGTAAATTAGCTACCTATTGCAGTAGAATGCCTTTCATTCTTATTACTTGCTTTCCATGGAGGCTTGACTGAAAATTTCCCCTTCTCTCCTGGGTTTTTGCTGCTGAAAGCCACCAGCTAGTGATACCCATGCAAACTGAATAAAGTGGACTCGGCAGCGGTGACAGTCTTAAATGTCGTATCGTTGTCCTGAAAGTGAAAGGCAGGAAAAAGTTAACGTGGCAGCGACGTGCCGTTAACATTTTGCGTTGAAACTGAGCCTGCATCCACGGGTTCGGATGCGAGGCCCAGGTTTTCACTCGTTTGAATAGACGCCACGTTGCAGATGGCCTCGCTTACTGCTACAGTAACACCACTGGCATCCTAACGGCCATATTCCATTGAAAAAAAAGTTTGTTCTACAACAGTCCGCCCAACTCCCAGGTTTGGGAAATGAAAAATGTAAAAGAAAAAAAAAACCAAAAAAAATTGGCCAATTGCGAGTAGGACACGCGGTCTGAGGGTTCTGTACACACTTTATTTACGTATGTAATCTCGACAGTTTTCACCCGTTCTGGATACCGGTACTGGCGAGGTACAGGTCGCGGGAATTCCAAGGCCCTATCAAAAACTGTGCCGCAGTTAAGCACTCTAGCCCTGCCTGACATACAAAAGAAAGCGAATAGGTGACATCAGTTCATATACGTGGCCAGGGTGTTGGACCGTTCCTTCCAATCCACCGATCCGGACATTACACCCCTCTCCAGACATTACGCCCCTTGACATTTTTTTCTGGGGCTATATCAAGGACAGAGCCTTCGTCACACCAGTTGCTGACGTCGACGAACTGAAGGCTAGGATACGAGTTGCTGTGGGTACTGTGACAGAACACATGTTACGAAGCACCTTGTGGGAACTGAAATACCGCGTCAACAATCGAGCTACCAAGGGAGCACACGTTGAAGTTTACTAACGTAAGTTATTCTGTAATAAATTATTATAATCAGGGCAAGACTTTGTGCTCACCCTGTGCTTTTGACGGATGTTGGATGCAGTCGGTGTTCTAACGTCAAGGAGATATTTTTATGTGATACAATTACATACTGTTATGTTACGTTAACTGGGGACCTAGAAACGATGGAGAGGCTCCGTCCCCGCCGCAGTGGTCTGCAACCCCACGACGACTACCGCAGTCCACTTCATCCCTCCGCCGTCCCACACCGAACCCAGGGTTACTGTGCGGTTCTGCCCTCGGTGGGCCCTCCAGGGAACGTCTCACACCAGACGAGTGTAGCCCCTGTGTTTGCGTGGTAGAGTAATGGTGGTGTACGCGTACGTGGAGAAATTGTTTGCGCAGCAGTCGCCGACATAGTGTAGCTGAGGCGGAATACGGGGAACCAGCCCTCACTGGGCGAGCCTTTTTACTGTACTTGTACTGTGAAATCTTGTCACTTGTCAAGTTTCATGATTCTGCGCCAGCGGCAAGTAGGCTATGTTTTGATGAGTGAGTTTCTGAGTATCAAAATACAGTATGTGACGTAAATGGCCGAATCTTTTGATTCCATTGACTTAGGAACTTAAATTTTTTTGTCAAAAGACTATAGACATTAATATGTGACATAAATTTGAACTTGATACATCTACCCATTGCTGAGAAAAAGAGTTCGTAACAGTCGGGCGGAGAGACTGACAGATGGACGAGAAAGCGATCCTGTAAGGGTTCCGTTTTACAGATTAAGGCACAGAGCCCCAGAAATAAAAGAAGGTGCAGCTGTCTTGAGACGAACTCTCGGATGTAGCTCAGTTAGCACTTTACGAACGGCAGAGGTTCACTTCGACGCAGTGAACTGAAGGGGTTGCTGCGTCGTTCAGGTGGAGCTCCTGGCAGAGCTCAACAGGAGAGCACTCTGGAGGACCAGGTCAGCGTCGCGGCAGGCACTCACTGCCTCGGGCGCACAGTACCAAGTCCGACGGCCGGCGTGTCTTTGTGCTGACGAGAGGGCGCGCTGTGTGCACGCGACAGGTCCGACGCTCGTTCCCGCGGTCGAGGCCAGCTCTCCACTCCCGAGAAGTGTCGGCTGGTTCATCACCGGCTGACTGACTGACTGACTGACTGACTGACTGGTGCTGCTGCTACATAACTCGGCAGCTGTTGCTACGTTAACGTAGGTATAGTGTGTCTGTAAACTCAAGAGCGAGCAGCGCTTTTGGTGGGGGAAGTGGCCTTTCCCGGAAGAACGCTGCCACCGGCCTACAGGGGCACCCAAAATTTGTTGCCCATTATCTCTCTAGCAGTGTAGATCGGCGTGCAGTGATATACGTCGTTTCTGTTCGTGGGATCTAAGTTGCTAGTGTCAGTGAGTTAACTTTGTATGCTTACTGATGTACTTCGATATGCGGAAGTGATGGATAATAGTCTAGCACTGCAAGAAAATGTACAGAATACGAAGAAGAGGAGGTATTCGGGGAGTAACGAGCGTTCGATCGTCTCTAACGTTATTACAGCGTGTATTAAAGAGGTGACTCAAAAAGAACTGTTGGCTAATATTACCAGTCCCAATCAAAGGGATGCAATTTATGCAAACGTCAGTCTCACGTAATAGAACGCATAAGTAAGGAATGGAAAAATAAGCCGCATGGTTTACTGGAATCGCCACGAAGGAAAACTAATGATTTTGGGAGGAAACCCATCGTTACAGACAGTTTCAAAATCACGTAAAACCTTTGATGCCTGTGGAACACTAAATCTCTATCTCGGTCACTATTCATCTGATTCTAAGACATATTGCTTAAAACATGAGCGCTATTCTAAACACTGCTGAAATTTCCTTCGAAAGATGTACACCGATTCTGGACTTCTAAGCAAAAAGCTTGACATACGAGGTGCGTTCACATATTAATTTTTACTTTTTGGTAAGAACTTTATTTGTTAATCTACAGCAATGTTATCCTCTTCAAAATATTCCCCATTACATACTATACACTTGTGCCAGTGCTTTTTCCAATTCTCGAAACACTTTAGGAACTGTTTCTTCGGGATAGTTTATAGGTCTCTTAACTGTGCATTTTTAATCTCATCCATGCTTGTAAAACCGCTGTCCTTTAAGACCTGCTTTGAAATGTTTATACCACTTGTCTGCCCTTGGTTTACTCATAAAAGGGTCACCAAAAGCAATATTTACCATTTCTAAAATTTTCATACACTTTATTCCATTCTTGTAATAAAATTTAATATAGATTCTCTAATTTATTTTTATACAAAACAAATAATCGTTGATGCTACCAAAACACAAGTAACCTTTCTGACAGCTGACAACAGAGTAAATACCCAAAATGCATAACATTGAACACATACTTTTGGGGCATGTGTACGAAAACAGTGACAAAAAAGTAGTGCAAATCGGACGAATACAACACACAAAATTATAAATTTCTGCTTACTTTTTAAACAATCTTTGTGTTGCAAGAATTGTTAAGTTTCAATGCTGTCCTTCAAAGAAAACTTCTACCTTTTAATAGAATACAAAATAAGAACAAGCCTTAAATTTTACAGACTGATTGCATTACATGGGGTTCGTTTTACGAATAGCAATAGAGGAACGTACATTCACATGAAAAGACATTTGGTTCTATGTTTGTAGTAGAATCCTGACTTCCGTTCTTATGTTAATATTATTTACTCTATAATGTTGTGTTTCGGAAGAAGCTATCGTTTTTTGTATTCCTTATGGTCTTGATGCATTTGTCTAAAAATAAACGCAGCCGAGACGTATCTGTACACGGCTTCGCTACAGATTTGAAGCGCGCGCCGCGGCAGGGCCGGTACTGTGTTGTGAAACAGCCTGTAGGAGCGCCTCGTGACGTAGCTGGGTCGGTTTACCGACTGACTATAGTGGCAAGTGTTCCAGACCGACGAGCAGTCTGAACAATTGGACGAACCTCGGTTTTGTTCCGTCTCTCCCTGAAACCCGATAATCCCATCCCTCCTAAGCGTTTTCCCGCTTCCTTTGTTCCTTCCTCCACAGATCACGCTACTCCGTAACGTCGCTCCCAGTCGGCGAATACTTCTTCGGTTAAATAAGATGTAGCATTTGGTGGAGTGTGCGAAACTGGCGACGAACGTTGAAGTGGTGTAGGGATGCCAGCGGAAGGCTTTCGGGATGGCCGTTCCGAAATTAAAGCTTGTGGGAGCAGCGTTTGTATCCGCGACCAGCATCGTTCCCGTGCACACTCCTCGTGGGTACACGTGCGCAGGATACGTGTCCGTCCGATGGGGTGGGCAGCAATATGAGCTTGCTTGCTGTTGAGTACGGGATGATGTCAAGCTGCCGTACCGGGGGATTGCACGAAACCGAAAGATCGTACTGCGTTATTGGCCGGGAGATCAAGTGTGGAGTTTGCGGCCTGCTGGTAAAAGTTTTTCCACATCACGCCACTTCGGGAATTTGCGCGTCGCTGGAGATGAAATGAAATGTGGAGGACAACTCGAACACCCGGTTGCCGAGCGAAGAAAATCACCGACCTGGCCGCGAATCGAACCCACAATCCTTCGGTCTTCAGGCAGAGGGATTCGGGATGACTCTACTGGGATTTCAGATTTGCTGCGACGGCTGGCAGCTCGTTTTAATTGTGGACACGTGTAAGGTAGTAGCGGTGGGTAGGAAAGATATTCAAAATGTTCAAATGTGTGTGAATTTCTAAGGGACCAAACTGCTGAGGGGAAAGATATTCCTGTATTTTTCCCAATACAGTGCTAATGACTCCAGAATGAAATTTTCACTCTGCAGCGGAGTGTGCGCTGATATGAAACTTCTTGGCAGGTTAAAACTGTGTGCCGGACCGAGACTCGAACTCGGAACCTTTGCCTTCCGCAGGCAAGTACTCTACCATCTGAGCTACCCAAGCACGACTCACTCAGTTCTTCAAGGTGTGCAGGAGAGTGTCTGTAGAGTTTGGAAATTAGGAGACGAGGTACTGACGGAATTATGGCTGTGAGGACGGGTCTTCAATCGTGCTTGGGTAGCTCAGGCGGTAGAGCACTTGCCTGCGAAAGGCAAAGATCCCGAGTTCGAGTCTCGGTCCGTCACGCAGTTTTAATCTGCCAGGAAGTTTCAGTGTTAATGGTTTTGCTTTTCTCATTTACGTCGACTAAATATGTAGGTATAAGGTTGCGAAACGAACTGAAATGTACCGAGCGCTTAAGATCAGCTGTAGCGAAGGTGAATGGTCTACTGCAGTTCATTGCGTGACTTCTAGGATAGTGAAGTTCGTTTGTAAAGAAGACCGCGTATGGAACCCATGTGTGACCCATTCTCGACTACTGCTAGAGTGTTTGGGATCCCGAGCAGGTCACATTGGAAGACATACAATTCAGAGGCGTCCTACTAGATTTGTTACCGGCCGTTTCAATGAACATATTAGTGTTACGGAAACGCTGCGTTCACTCAACTGGGAATCATTCGACGAAGAAGACTTTCTTTTCGCGCTACGCTGTTGGAGAAGTTTGGGGGATCAATATCTGCAACAGAGTACAGAACGATTCATTTCGCCTAAGGACTGTAATACCAAAAGTAATATACGCTACTGGCCATTAAAATTGCTACACCACGAAGATGACGTGCTACAGACGCGAAATTTAACCGACAGGAAGAAGATGCTGTGATATGCTAATGATTAGCTTTTCAGAGGATTCACACAAGGTTGGCGCCGGTGGCGACACCTACAACGTGTTGGAATGAGGAAAGTTTCCAACCAATTTCTAATACACAAACAGCAGTTGACCGGCGTTGCCTGGTGAAACGTTGTTGTGATGCCTCGTGTAAGGGGAAGAAATGCGTACCACCACGTTTCCGACTTTGATAAAAGTCGGATTGTAGCCTATCGCGATTGCGGTTTACCGTATCGCGACATTGCTGCTCGCGTTGGTCGAGATCCAATGACTGTTAGCAGGATATGGAATCTGTGGGTTCAGGCGGGTAATACGGAACGCCGTGCTGGATCGCAACGGCCTCGTATTCACTAGCAATCGAGATGACAGGCATCTTATCCGCATGGCTGTAACGGATCGTGCAGCCACGTCTCGATCCCTGATCAACAGATAGAACGTGTGCAAGACAACAACCATCTGCACGAACAGTTCGACGTCGTTTGCAGCAGTATGGACTATCAGCTCGGAGACCGTGGCTGCGGTTACCCTTGACGCTGTATCATAGACAGGAGAGCCTGCGATGGTGTACTCAACGACGAACCTGGGTGCACGAATGGTAAAACGTCATTTTTTCGGATGAATCCAGGTTCTGTTTACAGCATCATGATGGTCGCATCCGTGTTTGGCGACATCGCGGTGAACGCACATTGAAATTGTGTATTAGTCATCGCCATACTGGCGTATCACCCGGCGTGATGGTATGGGGTGCCATTGGTTACACGTCTCGGTCACCTCTTGTTCGCATTGACTGCACTTTTGAACAGTGGACGTTAGATTTCAGATATGTTACGACCCGTGGCTCTACCCTTCATTCGATCCCTGCGAAACCCTACATTTCAGCAGGATAATGCACGACCGGATGTTGCAGGTCCTGTACGGGCCTTTCTGGATACAGAAAATGTTCGACTGCTGCCCCGGCCAGCATATTCTTCAGATCTCTCACCAATTGAAAACGTCTGGTCACAATACGCCAGTCACTACTCTTGATGATCTGTGGTATCGTGTTGAAGCTACTTGAGCAGCTGTACCTGTACACGCCATGCAAGGTCTATTTGACTCAATGCCCAGGCGTATCAAGACCTTTATTATGGTCAGAGGTGGTTCTTCTGGGTACTGATTTCTCAGGATCTATGCACCCAAATTGGATGTAAATGTAATCACATTTCAGTTCTAGTGTAATATATTTGTCCAATGAATACCCGTTTATCATCTGCATTTCTTCTTGGTGTAGCAATTTTAATGGCCAGTAGTGTAGATTAGGATTGGAACAGAGGAATACGGGCTGTCAGTGTTCCCTCTCAGTATTGGCGAGAGCAAACTAAAGCAAAGTCGTATGCTATGACTGGCTCGGAGACCCCGATGGGCAGGTTCCGATTCCTGATTGGAAAGGTTTTCCCTATCCTGTGTTCCCTGGTACCTTTCTCGCGCGAAATTTGAAAGTGGTACGAGTGTGTGTGTGTGTGTGTGTGTGTGTGTGTGTGTGTGTTAAATGTAGGTGACTGTAGTAGGTGTCGAGAGTAGTCTCATGTTCGTCTTGGAGACGACGAGAGAAGAGAGGGTGTGAAACTCTGTAGCGACACCCCAGCCTACTCCTCTCGAACAGCACCGAGGAGGCCACCACGCCTGGCTTGACGTCCCCATCCGAAGGACGCGTCGCCGTCGGCAGTGCCGCATGCCCTCACTTCATGACACACGGCGGAGACAGCTCACGGGCGTAAAGGCTGCTGACCAGGAACGTCACGCCACCACCTCTCCTCCCCTTGCCGGCCAGACACTGGCAGGAAAATGTCATCCGCCAGCAGGATTCGAACAGGCGTACCTCCGAGTCAAGCGGCACCGCACCGGCTATGGAGGCCGGTGCGAGTAGAAAAAGAAAGAGAGTGGCTAGCATTGATAAAAGTAGCCTTCGCCGCGCACTGTACAGTGACTTGCGTAGTTAGTGTGTGGACGTGAAACGGAGGATGCGCAGGCCGTAATTCGGCGGAGCCGTCATTTCACAAGGCAGCGCTATAAAGGGAGCGAGCTGTTTTGTTGTGTTGCGTGGTGTGGTGTGCCGAGGTTTCCTGTTGACGAGACGAGAACGGCTGATAGAGGCAGCTGCTGCTGCTGCTGGCAGGATGTGTCTGTGTTTGTGTTGGCGCCGGTCAGCGCAGCTCACCGTGACGGCGCGGCGCGTGATGCGTGACGCAGTGCGTGGGCGGCGGGCACACACGGACGCTCGTCTTATTAGGAGGACGCCTCCCTGTCCCCCCACGTCCACCGGTCTGGCGCCTGCTGCCACCGCTGTCCTACCTTCCCACGCACCGGGATCGGCCGCTGCCTTTACGAGCATCCAGCCAGCCGTGAAACAGCATCTACAGTAACGTCCGTTATCAGCAATGCTGGCATATTTCAACCCGTTATTGTCAATCGTACTTGCAGATACATGTGCTGGGCCGAAGTATTGTGACCACTGAGTGCCACCAGATGGCAACAGGGTCACGTGACGCACCAAACGGAACGGAGACGAATGGCGCACCATTCTAGTGGAGAAACCCGCTGACACGGCGACTTTGACAATGACCGGCTCTCGGAACGGCATTCTCGGATACGAAGAGGCTGGTCGGCTGTTAACGTGCTACTCCCTTTACCGTCTATGGAAAGTGGTTGAAGGGCGGTGAAGCCACGAGTAGGCAGAACGTGCGGGTCGGAGGACTGCCGGCTGTGTAAAGCAGGGGTACGCGACGATCCGACACAGTACAGTGCTGGTGCCGCCACAGCCACTGGTGTTCCAGCGCGTATTGTTGGAAGCTGCGCTCTGCAGTAGACCACCCCTGCGTGTCCCCTTGTTGACCTGTAGACTCTTAATCCAGTGGGCGCGGGATCATCGCGAGCGGACTGTGGACCGGTGGAAACGTGTCGGGTCAGTCACGTTCCTTGTTACATCAGGTGGATGGTCGTGTCCGAATACGCCAACGTCCAGGCGAACGGTGCTCGAAACACTCACCGCGCCAGGGACGCATGCCAGTGGGGACAGTACTGAGCTTTGGGGGACACTCACCTGGGCTCCGTGGGACCCGCGGTTGTAATCGAAATGCACTACGATAGCTCTGCTCTACGACAACTAACACCTGCATCCCTTCGTACTATGTGTCTTACCTGGTGGTGATGGGATCTTCAAGCAGGATAATTGCCCGTGCCCCAAGGCCAGAATCGTGTTACAGAGATTTGAGGAGCATCGTGGTGAATTCACGTTGATGTCTTCGCTACCAAATTTGGCTAATATGAACCCGACGGAAGACGTCTGAGACGCTATCGAGCGCCACACTTCCGCCACAAACTGACGGTCCGTAATTTACGGGAATTGCCTGACCTGTTCGTAGACACCTGATGCCACATATTTCCGGAAACCTGTCGAATACAGTTCGATCCACACCACACAAAGTAACTGCTGTATTCCTCGCTATGATACGGGTGAGTCTTATTCGCAAGTCGTACGTGAAAAAAGTAAAGACAGAATGGAACTCGAGTGATACTCAGAATTCATCGTCGATGCAGCTGTATACAACTTATATTACATTTACAACCACACTCTGCAGGACCGCCGAGAAGTGCGTGGCAGAGGGTACGTTTTACGGTTTTTGAATCGTTGCATACTCCTGTGTTAATGCGGAACCGATTTACGCTGGAAAAAAAAGTTCCAATTTTGGCCACCAGGTCTAAATCTGACGCTGTACTTCATTTCGCCGACGTATCCGGTGCTCTTATTGAACAAATTGTGCAAGACGCGGTTAATAATAAAATCAGCATTATGCGTTTCTCACTTGTTTTGACCTTTTCTGACAGCATCCCGTTCCCCATCCATCACGTATGGAAATGTTTGTATACGTCTTTCTTACATTCACAGCCCCAGATTTGCACCTGGCGGCCACATTTGGAAGTAATTTCTTTCCTGCGTATATCGGCTCTGCATTCACGCATTAGCATATCTACCAACTTCACTGCCATATGATTATTACAACCCACACTGGACCGCTGTGAGTAATCGCACTTTTGTTATAACCACCCGGCATTTGACGACTGCAGTAAAATGTGTGATGTAATACAGTATGAACATATGTTGCCTTGGTCAGGTGCGCATAGTGCTGTATTCCGCTGTGTTTCAATCACTTTATTCACACTCAGCATTAGCACTTCGATGATGGATAAGGAAGCAACATAGACCGCCACGACGAATTGTATTTCGAGTAATATGATTCTGACATTGCCGCTCGTGTTAACACGTATCGTTTCAAGCAGATGTTATGGGTCTCTCATTCGCTGCGTACTTCAGCCAATTGCGCTTTAGATGGTTCAAATGGCTCTGAGCACTATGGGACTTAACTTCTGAGGTCATCAGTGCCCTAGAACTACTGAAACCTAACCAACCTAAGGACATCACACACATCCACGCCAGAGGCAGGATTCGAACCTGCGACCGTAACGGTCGCGCGGTTCCAGACTGTAGCGCCTAGAACCTCTCGGCCACTCCGGCCGGCTGCGCCTTAGAGCCGTAACCATATGCCTCGTCTACAGATGAATGACCATGGCGGCGGTGGCGTCCGGTGGGGGGAACAGACATCTCCGCACTTTAATAGCATTTTTATTCGGCTTCAGTCCTTCGAACTGAGGCGATTTCCTTGTGAAAGATAACCCATCACTACCAGCCACAATACCAGCTGCAGCAGCAACAAGAACAACAACAACGCGTCAGCACGACACAGACTTGAATATACACAAGACGAAAACTACAAAACACCTTCCACAGCTGTAATTAATGCTCACATTTCTCAGTTATAAGACGCAGCACATAACATTCTTACCTCAACGCTGTCTCTCAGAGAGACAACAGATGTGCACGCCACAAGTCCATTTCATCAAATTGAAACAACGCAGTCTACCCTCCGATGATGTTGTGGCCGTCGATACGCATGGAGGGTTTTGTGATACAAAATGATTGAAGCAGTAAAGCGATATTTTTTTTGTATTGACTAGAACATTTTGGAAGCGACTGATACGCCCACCTTGCCTCCAACAGGTCGTTTTTGTGTATGGAAGACGCTCCTATGAACTCATGCGTGGCATTGCAAATTATCTACCGTTGAACGAAGTCATGTCTGTGTCGTGATGTGATGTGCTGCGCTGCATTCGCGTGGTCTTCTTGCTGGCCGCATCCTGTGTCACGGAATGTTGTTCGTTAAAGGGTTTACGAATCGTCGCAACTGTATAGACTGGGTGGACAGACTGCGTCGTCATAGCCTCATTAGTAAGCACCTCGTCACCTGCTGTTGTCCCGTGACTTACTTACTCCTGTGTTACATTAGACTGAAGTGAAATATGTCCGGGAAATTTAGTTTATTTGGATTTTCTTAAAAGTATAGTAGTAGTATGTAGTATGGTATTCTGCAGGTCTTGTCATGGGTTAACGCCTCTTCCACTTTTTTCTGTCCATAGCCAGTCTTGAATATTTGCCTGCTTTGATATTGTCCAGCATTTGATATCTTCGTCTTCCTCTTCCCCTTTTTCCCTCCGCCATTCTTTCCTTCAGTAAACAGTCCCTCCTCAAACAATGTCCAATACAGTTCCTTTTTCTCTTTCTGATGACTTTCAGCATGTTTTTTTCTTCTCCAACTCTTCTTAATACGTCTTCATTCCTTACTCAGTCTTCCCATTTCACTTTTTTCGTTCTTCTCCATATCCACATCTGTAGTGCCTCCAATCTTCTTTCATTTTCCTTCCTCAATGTCCAGGCCTCCGCACCATGTAGTGCAACGCTCCAGATGTAACATTTGGCAAGTCTTTTCCTCAGATTTTTGTTTAGTGGTCCACAAAGTAATTTCTGTTTCCTTTTGAATCCTTCTTTTGCCATTGCAATTCTTTTCCTAATTTCTGTTGAGCAATACATGTCATCCGTTATTACACTTCCCAAGTAACTGAAGTTATTCACTTGCTCTATTTCCTCTCCCCCTGTGTTTATATTGCATTTTCTCCCCTTTCCTCCAATTACCATGCTTTTAGTTTTCTTCTTGTTAATCTTGTTTCCGTATTCTTCTAATTTTGTGTTTAGATGATCCAACATATGTTCCATCTCCGTTGCACTTTCTGCCATCACAACCATGTCGTCTGCAAATCTTATACACTCCACTCTCCGACCCCCTATACGAACCCCTCTCCTTCCATCAAAACTTTCACTAATAATTTCCTCCAGATATATATTTGACAGTGTTGGTGTAGTATAATGTGTTCAGTATACTAAAAATAAATAAAATCTTTTACAAATTCATAGTAACGTTGACTTATCACAAAACTTCATTTTATCGGGAACACCGTCAGTTCTTTTCCATTTTTGCCCCTAAATAGACTCCCATGGGCTGTGTGTCATCGATACTGCAACCAAAAATCCCACCAGTATCGGAACTTAAGGACTACACACTCATATCGGCCGTTTTCGGTCTTTTTTTTTCCTAGTGCAATCCCTGCGCACACTGGGGGTCTTAACTATGTATTACCTCCACAGTTTATCTTCATAGACAGTTAGACATGCGCGTACCACGTGTGCTTGAAACTCTTCCTTGCGGTCCAGAATTTTGTTTCCATGGCACCCTCCCACTACCGCTGCGCTTCCCTACCACTCCCAGCTCGTGCACTCTGATTAAAACACACACACACACACACACACACACACACACACACACACACACAGTGTGACGTTGGCGTCCACCGTGACGTGGAAACTGATATGCCAATGGGGGAAATATGAAATTTGTTTTTCTCACACTTGCCAAGTAGCTATCATATCATAAGAAGGCGTAAATAACCTACAAACTAAGATTAAGACGTTGTGGCGTCTCACTGCAAAACAAGATGCCCATCGAGCAACCGTGCAACCAGCGATCACATGAATGAGTATTTCGCAAACCGCAGAACGGGTTACATTTCGAAATACTTGTCATCCAGCATATCCATACATATTATAAAAATGTGTGTATATTCTTTCCACATCTCCTCTTAAACCACTGCGCGGATTTCAGTCACACGTGGTACCCATATCCCTTTCCGTCAGACAAGAATCGCTGTGAGGGTAAGTACCATTAGATATGACGTCATAAACAGTCAGGTGCGTGAAAAACTGCCGCATCATGCACGACATTTTAATAGACTTGTTCTTTGCTACCGTAAGACACTCTTACAGCCGAGTCATCTTAAAGAGATCCCTGGCACCTGGCAGCGCTTTTGACAGCTTTAAACTGCTCTGTAAGTCTACAGAGCTATGAAGACGCTTATATAATCGCGTCGTAGACACGCGAAGCAGCTGCTCCTAGCGTACGACAACTCCCTGGGTTCATCTCGCAGCGAGTCTAGTGCACATATAAGATTTCGTTTCTAATAGAAAACTGGCAAAATGGGTGCCCAAGCATGCCGGGTTTGTCAGCTAGTACAGGTTTAATCTAGAGCTAACGATAGAGAAAGAAATTGTCTTTCAGCGTGATCATAATTGAGACATGTAGTGTAAGACTGACAATAGAGGGATTGTTTCTTTTGTGTAATATGTATTTCATATCAGTGAGGCTGTTCTATCGAAACCATGAACAAAATGACGTGTCGTAAAGTACCGAATATAAACTCTCTAAAAGCTTTTTTGGCGAGCGTATTAGGTACATTTTAAACGCTGCGGAATAGATTCATTATCTGCCGTTGTTTGTTACTTGCACGAAACTACTTTCCATACGAACAGTAAATTACAATTCACTGATAGAACTGTAGCAAACTACAGTTTCCCACATTAGAATTTGCACACAAGACACTTGCACAGCCCTTTTTTAATAATAGTTTTCAAGTGTTTAGGATCCATATTCGCTAACTTGACAGCGGGAAAGGGCGGGTGCATCGTGGAGCGTATACAAAGGAGAGCTTTCTGCATCTATATCGATACTCTGCAAATCACACATAAGTGCCTGTCAGGGAGTACATCGAACCACCTTCATAAGATTTCTCTATTATTCCAGTATCGAGCAGCGCGCAGAAAAAAGGAACACCTGTATCTTTCCGTGCGAGCTCTGATTTCCCTTATGTTGTTATGGTGATCGTTTCTCCCTCTGTAGGTCGGCATCAACAAAATATTTTCGCATTCGGAGGAGAAAGTTGCTGACTGAACTTTCGTGAGAAGATTCCGCCGCAACGGAAAACGCCTTTGTCTGAATTACGTCCACTCCAAGTCCTGTATTTCTCCTCTATTTATCGACAATGCAAATCTTGGAACTTTCTTGATGTACTCCTGCTATCTACTAAGGATCCCACACCGCGCAGCAGTACTCCAAAACAGGACGGACAAACGTAGTGTAGGCAGTCTCTTTAATAGATCTGTTGCGTCGTCTGACTGTTTTCTGCCAATAAAACGCATTCTTTGGTTATCCTTCCCTACAACATTTTGTATGTGTTATTTCTAATTTAAGTTGTTCGCAATTGTAATTCCTAGGCATTTAGTTGAATTTACGGCCTTGACATTAGACTGATTTATCGTGTAATCGAAGTTTAACATATTCCTTTTAGCACTGATGTAGATGACCTCATACTTTTCGTTACTTAGGGCCAATTGCCAATTTTTGCACCATATAGATATATTTTCTAAATCGTTTAGCAATTTATTTTGATCTTCTGATGAGTTTACTAGACGATAACGACAGCATTATGTGTAAACAACCTAAGGCCGCTGCCCAGCTTGTCTCCTAAATCGTTTGTATAGACAAGGAACAGCAGAGGGCCTGTAACACTGCCTTGGGGAACGCCAGATATCACATCTGTTTTACTCGATGACTTTACATCAGTTACTACGAACTGTTACCTCTCTGACAGGAAATCACGTATCCAGTCACATAATTTTGACGATACTCCATAAACACGCAATTTCACTATAAGCCGCTTGTGTGGTCAAGTGTCGAAAGCCTCATGGAAATCTAGAAATACAGAATCAATTTGAAATTCCTTTTCAGTAGCACTCAACACTTCGTTTCTGTAAAGAGCTAGTTATGTTTCACAAAAACAATGTTTTCTAAATTCTTCTTGACTGTGTGTCAATAGACCCTTCTCTTCGAAGTATACATAATATTCCGACACAAAATTTTTTCCAAAAACCTGCTGCATGTCGATGTTAATGATATGGGCCTGTAATTTAGCGGATTACTCATACTACCGTTCTTGAATATTGGTGTTAACCTGTGCAACTTTCCAGTCTTTGGGTTCGGATCTTTCGTCGAGCGAACGGTTGTGTATGATTATTAAGTATAGAGCTATTGCATCAGCATCCTCTGTAAGGAACGTAATTGGTATACAGTCTGGGCCTGAAAACTTGCATTTATTAAGTGATTCAAGTTGTTTCACTACTCCGAGAATATCTACTTCAAAGTTAATCATGTTGGCATGTGTTCTTGATTCGAATTCTGGAATATTTACTTCGTCTTCTTTGGTGAAGGAATTTCAGAAGGTTACTTTTAGTAACTCTGCCTTGGCAGCATTGTCGTTGATAGTATTTCAATTGCTAACGCGCAGAGAAGGCATTGATTATGTCTTGCCGCTAGCATACTTTACGTAAGACCAGAATCTCTTTGGATTTTCTGCTAGGTTTCGAGACAAAAGTTGCGTTGTGGAAACAATTATAAGCATATAGCATTGATGTCCGCGCTAAATTTCGAGCTTCTGTAAAAGATCGCCAATCTTCGAGATTTTTCGTTAGTTTAAATTTGTCATGTTTGTTTCGTTGTTTCTGCAACAGTGTTCCTCTCCGTTTTGTGTACCAAGGACGATCAGCTCCGTCCTTTGTTAATATATTTGGTATAAACCTCTCAGTTGTCGTCAATACTATTTCTTTGTATTCAAACCACTTCTGGTCTACACTTAACATTGTTAATTTTGAAGCACTGGAGATTCTCTCTCAGGAAGGCGTCAAGTGAATTTTTATCTGTCTTCTTTGAAAAGGTATCATTTTAGTTTGTTTTTGGAGGAGGCTCTGCAAATGGTCGCAAGCTTGTTTGGCTGTAGCGAGAGTGTAACAGTGTGTTGACTATTAAGTGGCAGACACTCGGAGAAAGATGTCCTACATCTAGCGAGAACTGCTTTGGAAAACTCCAACACTCCCTCTTTCAGGACAGAAACCGTGAATATTCTTCAACCCACTACGTAATCTGTGAAGATCCTTCAGACGAAATAGGCGAATAGCACCTGGTGCAGCGACGTACAAGCAGTCACTCCTGCCTCGTTCTCAGTCAAATGGTTCAAATGGCTCTGAGCACTATGGGACTTAACATCTTAGGTCAACAGTCCTCTAGAACTTAGAACTACTTAAACCTAACTAACCTAAGGACATCACACACATCCATTTCCGAGACAGGATTCGAACCTGCGACCGTAGCGGTCACGCGGTTCCGGACTGCAGCGTCTAGAGCAGCACAGCCACCACGGCCGGCCGTTCTCAGTCCGTGACATCAAATCCTCGATGAAGGGACGATGAAAAGTACCCTCTGCCACGTTCTTTAGTGATTCACACAGTACTGATGTAGAACGCGGCCGCTGTGATACTTCGAATGACAGTATGAAATTCTAATAGGGTCGAGAACCGTACCAGCTATTTGGATGCGACGCATAAATCCAACTGCAGTATCTTAGCCTCCATATGCGGTCTGCATCTGTCTTTAAGAAAACAACGTAGTCAGGATCAAATGATTTCCACCTACCACTGGTGTAGTGGTTTGCCTGAACGTCTGTGTAAACGTGCGTTTGTTACGAACAGCGGACGTCCATCGCATAGTGCGATAGTGGGAGAGGGTAAATATACAGGGTGGTCCATTGATAGTGACCGGGCCAAGTATCTCACGAAATAAGCATCAAACGAAAAAACTACAAAGAACGAAACTCGTCTAGCTTGAAGGGGGAAACCAGATGGCGCTATGGTTAGCCCGCTAGATGTCTCCGCCATAGGTCAAACGGATATCAACTGCGTTTTTTAAAAATAGGAACCCCCATTTTTTATTACACATTCATGTAGTACGTAAAGAAATATGAATGTTTCAGTTGGACCATTTCTTTCGATTTGTGATAGATGGCGCTGTAATAGTCACAAACGTATAAGTACGTGGTATCACCAGTGCGGACGGTATTTGCTTCGTGATACATTACGTGTGTTAAAGTGGACCGTTTACCAATAGCGGAAAAGGTCGATATCTTGTTGATGTATGACTATTGTGATCAAAATGCTCAACGGGCGTGTGCTATGTATGCTGCTCGGTATCCTGGACATCAGTCATCCAAGTGTCCGGACCGTTCGCCGGATAGTTACGTTATTTAAGGAAACAGGAAGTGCCGGGCGGAGTGTCCGAGCGGTTGTAGGCGCTACAGTCTGGAACCGCGCGAACGCTACGGCCGCAGGTTCGAATCCTGCCTCGGGCATGGATGTGTGTGATGTCCTTAAGTTATTTTGGCTTAAGTAGTTTCAAGTTTTAGGGGACTGATGACCTCAGCAGTTAAGTCCCATAGTGCTCAGAGCCATTTGAACCTTTTTTTTTTTTTTTTGAAACAGATAGTGTTCAGCCACGTGTGAAACCTCAACCACGACCTGCAACAAATGATGATGCCCAAGTAGGTGTTTTAGCTGCTGTCGTGGCTAATCCGCACATCAGTAGCAGATAGATTGCCCGAGAATCGGGAATCTCCAAAACGTCGGTGTTGAGAGTGCTACATCAACATCAGTTGCACCCGTACCATATTTCTATGCACCAGGAATTGGAATTGCATGGCGACGACTTTGAACGTCTTGTACAGTTCTGCCACTGGGCACAAGAGAAATTACGGGACGATGACCGATTTTTTGCACGCGTTCTATTTAGCGACGAAGCGTCATTCACCAACAGCGGTAACGTAAACCGGCATAACATGCACTATTGGGCAACGGAAAATCCACGATGGCTGCGACAAGTGGAACATCAGCTACCTTCGTGGGCTAATGTATGGTGCGGCATTATGGGTGGAAGAATAAATGGCTCCCATTTTATCGATGGCAATCTAAATGGTGCAATGTATGCTGATTTCCTACGTAATGTTACTGCAAGATGTTTCACGGCATGACAGAATGGCGATGTACTTCCAACATGATGGATGTCCGGCACATAGCTCGCGTGCGTTTTAAAGCGGTATTGAATAGCATATTTCATGACAGGTGGATTGGTCGTCGAAGCACCATACCATGGCCCGCACGTTCACCGGATCTGACGTCCCCGGATTTCTTTCTGTGGCGAAAGTTGAAGGATATTTGCTGTCGTGATCCACCGACAACGCCTGACAACATGCGTCGGCGTCTTGTCAATGCATGTGCGAACATTACGGAAGGCGAACTACTCGCTGTTGAGAGGAATGTCGTTACACGTATTGCCAAATGCATGGAGGCTGACGGACATCTTTTTGAGCATTTATTGCATTAATATGGTATTTACAGGTAATGACGCTGTAACAGCATGCGTTCTCGGTAATGATAAGTTCACAGAGGTACATGTATCACATTGGAATAACCGATAAAAATGTTCAAACGTACCTACGTTCTGTATTTAAAAAACCTGTTACCAACTGTTCGTGTAAAATAGTGAGCCATATGTTTGTGACTATTACAGCGCCATCTGTCACAAAGCGAAAAAAGTGGTCCAACGAAAACATTCATATTTCTTTACGTACTTCACGAATATGTAACAAAAAATGGGGGTTCCTGTTAAAAAAACGCAGTTGATATCCGTTTGACCTATGGCAGCGCCATCTAGCGGGCTAACCATAGCGCCATCTGGTTTCCCCCTTCAAGCTAGACGAGTTTCGTTCTTTGTAGTTCTTTCGTTTGACGCTTATTTCGTGAGATATTTGGCCCGGTCACTGTCAATGGACCACCCTGTATATATCTTTTTTATTTTGCCACGTAAAGAAATCTTTAATTGAAAAAGGTCTTTAGAGGTTAAGTTATACGACGTCAGAGCTGTTACGAGACTGGACGTTAGTTCTGGTTTTACAGCGTTGGAGAGCGCGTACTGGAAAACATAGGTGTACTTCGTACAGGTATCATCCACCTGAGTCGCCCTGCATTGTGTTTGGGATGGCGCACCGGGGTTCGAACCGCGCTGCTCCGTATTCGAATTCAGAGAGACTAAAGTTTTTCTGCTGATGTGTGTGGCACGGACGCACAGCAAACGATTTTTATGAATCCTCTGGCTATAATCTTTGTAGCTTATTCTTCAACGATTATCGTTAGCTAATAAATATTTTGTTTCTTTGGTAGGAACGTCGGCAAGCGAACGTGAACTGAGGAGAATGTAGTCTAAAATATTTTCTTCCATGTAAGAATGGGCTGAAGATAACTCGTTGCTTAAAACTCAGAGAAACCTTACCATTGCAGACATATAAGAAAGAAAACCTACTTGCCACCAAGATTTTTTTCTTCAGAGTGTCACGCAAAGACCTCTAAATAACTAACGTTACCATGCACGACAATCCATTACAATATTTGTAAGTTGAAACAACTAGTACCCAGTCTCATTATATGATTACATGTGGATATCAAACTGTATATTTGAAATTGCAGTAGGAAATAGTTCGGGTAATGGAGTGTGGTAGGACTAATTTTGGTGAAACTGGGGGAATTAGGTTGAGAAATGAAGCTCTGAAAGTAGTGGAGGAGTTTAGCTGTGTCGGCACTGTATGGAAGTGAAATGTGCACGGCAAAGAGTAGGGACATGAAGGGAATAAAGTTGTCGAAACGTCTTGTTTCAGAACATTGATAAAGAGAGGACGTGTAGAGTGAAGAGGTTATCGATTGAATCGAAATGAAGAGATATTGTGATATTACGTGACCTTTTGTTGCAGCAGACATCCTGACGCGACTCGTAGTAGTTACTGAGGTGGTGCATGTGGTGGTAATTGATACGTTGGTGCCGGTAAATGTTACGTGAGAGTCTATGTTCTATGGGAATGAGATCCCTCGTATTGTGCAAAAACATGTGGTGTTGAGAAATGTATTGCCTACGAAGAGTGTCTATAATTACTTCTGCAAACGTAGCTCTGTAGAGCACAAAAATTGTAAGAATTGACGGACTACTGTCATGACGATTCTCTGTTGATATAAATAGTGCGCAAAGACGTCAAGTTTCTACATATGCAACAAACAGGCCGCAAACTGGATGTTATCACACAACTAGAAATTTTCAGACATTACTCAGCCCCATCGCGTGATTAATGAAAAGAGTTTCATCATTTTCCTTGAGTTTCAGAATACAATTTCGCTCTCCCCCGCAACCAAAAACTTCGTGACATCCGAGAGGGAAGTCAGTTAACTGCAGCCCGGAGTGAGCTATTTCCGCACGCCACGTTTGCGGAACGGTTCGGGAAAGTGTTTATATCGGGGCCCGGTGCCGCGATAACGTAACGGGCGCAAGCATCCGCTGCTGCCATTGAGGGCGCGCCCGGGCTAGACTGCGGCCTTCTGTAGGTAGGTCGCGTCGCGTACTCGCGGTACGTACGCTGTGGTCGTAGCGGACCGCGGGGAGGGGGCACGTCCGGACGTCGCGATTGGCCGCGGCAGCGCGCGGTGGGGGGAGCGCGTCACTGGCGGGGAGCTGGCGGCCAGCGCGCGAGCCACGCGCAGTCTCGCGTCGGCAGCAGGCGAGAGCGGACAGCGACTCGTAGGGGTGAGAGGTTCGCGTCTGGCTCGCCACTGCTCCGCTGTGACTGGAGTGGACTGTACGCTACATTATCGTGCACCGCGCTACCTAGCCGTCGGCTGGACACCACCATGAGTCCGGACGGGAGGACGCGCATCAAGCACCAGCCCAGGGGGATAGTGTCGGCCATCACGAGGTTCCTTAAGATCGGCACCATGGCCAAGAGGAAGGTAAGTTGTCCTGAAGTTTGTTACCGTTGTTTCGAGAGCTTTATTTGCTTTCATCGAGTAGTTCAGCGTGCAACAAGAGCTGTACATGGCAAGCTCCGGGACGTATTGACGCGAGACTATGGATCTGTGCACTGAGACTTCATTTCCGTCCTGTGTAGGAAAACAGCATTACTTCAGAATGGGGAACCGTTAAGTTTTTACTTAAAGTTCCACATAAAATCAGGGAATACGAAAGTAAAATCTGTAGATTTTGTTTGCGTGATGTTGGTTAACATCGGAGTCGAGTACCAGTGTTGCCTCACAGTCTCTGTTTATAAAGTTTTATTCATGTTTTCACTTTCCTGTAGAGTGATCATTAATTCGGGTTTTCGTAAGCGGTCTCTACAGAGTTCCGGTAGCCGATCACGCAGAGCGCCTACATGGGCGGCGGCGGTGTTTACCTTGGATTTCGCTTACGCGAGTCGCGTGCGTTTCGCAACGCAGCAGCCGTTGGCGGCTCACTGGTGCGTAGGGTGCGTTGGCTGCGAGGGCGACCGACCGACCTCTGGCGCAGGCGGGTGCGTCAGTGCGTGCGTGGGCCGCCACGCACGACCGCGTGTGCGTGCGCGCGGGCGTTGCTCCCACCGGAAGCAGCCGACGCGTGTCTGGCTGTGCCGTGACCGACTTTGGCCCCTCTGTTGTTATTGCTGGCTGCGCGGCGAGGGCACTGTGTGTTTGTGTCATCGTCAAGGTAACCTGACGCTCCGGGATGCATTTGTACGCTTTAATGCAATAGGCATTTCAACACGTGTCAGCTCGAATACTGTGTGTAGGCGAGTTTAGTGAAAACTTAATGCATTCAGCTTTGAGTAGTGATGTAAACAAGAGCATTGCGTAATCGCCATGACTAAGATGTCAAATATTCAGAACTGCGAAAGCTTTTTTTTTTTTTTCGTGGCGTTCTCGTTTCTAAGCTTCAGCCTTCTTAAGAAGCCGAATACATCAGGTGACAGTGGAAAGAATGGTTTTCAGAGGGAACTTAACTGACCTTGCTTTTTGTATAAATGATATTTTAAAATGAATTCGTTAGGGTTATGCTACCTTCATATCAAAAAAGGTGAAGAGTCAAAACAGGACTGCAATATCGCAAAGTTCGCAACATTTTGAGCAGTAGTTGCTTGGCAGTATAATGTAGCAGTAGTATCTCGTCTGGCAGATGACAAATTATTAAATTAACTTCTTTCCGTGTTGCTGGTTGTGTGTGGAAATAAAAAAAGCTTACCATTTCTGTAGCCGATCGGTAGAATATGGTGAAAAGATCTATAAAAAGCACGACTGGGTAACAACCAGCATAGATTAAACGGTTCAAAATACGATACGGCATCGTAGGTGCTGTTTCGTTGGACTTGTCCTCAGTTGTCGAAGATTCCTTGAGCGAGTCGCCGATGTACTGTGTATTTGGCTCGGGTGGGTCACGCAGCATATTCTCTCGTTTTCTTGGAGATATGAACGTGATGTTTTACAACGTACCACTGTGGTGCCACTTACAGAGTGCGATGGAAGTCGTGAACTGTTCACCACTGGTGCACGGAACTGGGTCGTGTCGTGCCTGCAGTTTGTACGGCACAGCCGTTTGCACAATCTGCGTGCCATTCCGTGCCGGAGAGTCCTTCCGTTGCACAACTGCAGCCGCGTTACGGGCTGGCGGTGGCGAAACGCCGCCAGGCGCGCTGCGCGTGTCGGCCGGGGTTGGTGAACGCCGTGGCACGGCCGGCCGTGTTTTGCTGAGCCGAGCCGAAGAGATTATGGCCGCCTTATCAGACGTAAACAGACGTGACGTGTGGCGTCGCGTCCGCAGCGAAGCGCGCCGGCTCGTCCGACCTACAGCTGCCGTCTCTTAGGACTTGGGGGTCCAAGTCGCAACCGTGCTACCGAAGTGCGTAACGCGCGAGTAATAACACCGCGCTTCGTTTTTAAACCTTAATGTTACGTTGAGTTTGATAATTACAGAAAACCTGGGAGTTTCCAAGGGAAGCAATCGGCGTTCAGTTTGCCGAGGTCAGAGTTCTTACGAGCAGGCACTTTCAGGCCAAGGCAGTGCTCACGTCTGTTGCGTGTAGTTACGGTCGGACAGATGGACTGTTGTCGCCTCTTCGGTTCGAGGCCACCGGTTATTGGCTCCGGTTTCTCTTCCGGTCTTGGTAACGACCAGTCGCCGCCACAACCGCCGTCGCGGATGCCGGCATATGTTCGTGCGGAAGTCTGAGCTCATTGTGGCGGTACTTCCGCGTCACTACGCCAGCTGATGGCCAGCATTGCCGGCTGTCTGGTGCTGGACTCGAGCAGTGGCGTTTCGTTAACACCCAGGCGGTTGGGAATTTGACATCTGAGGCAGTTGCCATTCCCCCCCCCCCCCCCCCCCCCCCCCGCCCCCGCCGCCACTGAACAGCGTTGGTCTGTAGCAAACGCTGCCAAACGCGCGGACGCGCGGTACTGCTATTGACTGTGGCTCTTGAGTTGGTTGTAGCCAGCCAGCCAGCCCAACAGGTTATGGGGTAATGAGCGCCAGGTCGTACCCGACAAGGCGACATTGAACGGGAGCAGGTCTGTTGTCACAGTGCGATTACTACGCACAGCTGGGTATTATTACCCTACGGGCGCTGTAAAGCACTCCCCGTGAAGCGCATTGCCTCACTGTCACCTAGTATTTGTTTACTAACAGCTGCTTAGTTGCCGGCGACATATCATTCATCATTATCAGCCAGTTCTATCACTTAATGATGTGGCCTCTGAGAGTCGGCGTGTAACAAAGCATCCCAGTAAGGTCTTCCGTTTCTTCCGATCCTGAGCTTCCTGTTGCCAATTGAATCCCACTGTCTTCCTTATATCTGTCCAATCTGTCTGGCGATCTTCCTCTAGGTCTTTTTTGGTAAATTGGGCTCCAGTGTAGGACTTGTTTAGACCATCTACCATCGCTTGTTCGCGCAACATGACCAGTCCACTGCTATTTAAATGTATTCAACCTTCCCATTATGTCGGTGACCTTCGTTGTTCGTCTTATTTCAGCTGCTCTCTTCCTGCCTTTCTCCGTGCAGCTCAACATCGATCTTTCCATTCCTGTTTGGGCTATTGTTAGGTTCCTAACAATGAATCATTTAATGACCATGTTTCACAGCAACAAGTTATTACTGGCAATATACAGTGGTCAAAAATAGATTTCTTCAGCTCAACCGACATTTTAGATTTCAAAATTGAAGAGTGCCAGCCCAATTTAATTCGTCGTAATATTTCTGGTTTTCTGTTGACCCAGATAGATATATTCTGTGACTCTTCATAGTTGTGTACTTCCAACTGATATCCTTCCCTAAGGTGTCAATTCATTAATCATTATCTTGGTTTTATCTATGTTCATTTTTAGTCCAGCTTCAGAGCACACTAGTACTTGAAGTTCTTTGTCATTTCCAAATAGTCCAATATCATCCACAAACCTCAAGTTGTTCAGTCTTTTTCCGATAACATGTATTCCGTTTTCTAACCAATTCAGTGTAGACATGGCTTTTTCTAAGACTGCTGAGAATAGTTTGGGAGACATAGAATCACCTTGCTTTACACCGTTTGCAATGGGAAATCCATCAGTATCTTCGGCAACGCTCACAAAGGCTGTGGAGGTTTTGTAAATCTTATGTGGGATTTTGGTATAGCCCTGTTCTACTCCTTTTTATTTAAAGCCGCAAATATACGAGTAGCTTGGTGACTGATAGAATCAAAGGCCTCTTCAAAGTCTTTAAAAGCAAGGCAGGGGTAGATGGTACTCATTCGTTCTACTAATTATTTCCCGCAGCGTGAAGATATGGTCAACTGTGCTAAATCCTGATCGGAAACCGCCTTGCTCAGTGGGTTGTCTGGTCGAGTGTAGTGCTCAGTCTGGTAGTCAAGATTCTAGTGAAAACTTTGTACGCTATGGAGAGTGAGCTGATAGGGCTATAGTTCCTTATATCTTTGGTACTACCTTTTTTGTGTGTTAGAATTATTTTGGCTTTATCCAGTCTCTTGGTAATGTTCCACGGTGCAAACAACCTGAAAATACCTTAGGTGAATGCTTCATGGATTCCTCATCCATCAGCTTTAAAACATCGACTGGGAGGTCATCACTACCTGGAGCAGTCCCATTTTTTCGTCTTGTCTATTGCATGTTTGACTTCTGATAGGAGTAACTCTGGAATTTGGGAGACAGAAGTACCCAATTCGTCTAGGATCAAGGTATCATTGATTTTAAGGTATAGGTTAGTATAGAAATTTCAAATATATTCAAGTATATTTTCCTTGTCTGTAATTCGATCTTGATCTGTGTCTAATGCTGCTAGCTGATCCATTCCAATCATAAGCATTCGCTTGGCTTTAAAAGTAGACTTATTCTCAAGACTGGCTTTCAGCGTGTCTTCTTCATACTTCTTGATGTCTTCTTTCATGCTCTTTCTCAGAGCTTTGCACAGCTCTGCATATTCTATCTTATCTTTGTATCAACTTTCATTCTTCTCTTGTCCATCAAACCTGTTGTTTTTATTTGTACGTGATGCACGATGAGAGAAAACGGCAACTAAAAAGCTCATAAAATATGCCGCAAACAGCGACAGAATTCTTAGAAACGTGCCATAATGTCTTACTGTGTTTGTATAACTACGCTATTTTCTGCATGTTTTAGATTTAAAGAACCCACTGATGATAGCGATACTTGTCGCCGAAACTAGTTTGGGGAATAAATAAACAAGTAACGAAGTGTGTTGCATGAAGGCGGACTCACAATTCCCAAATTGTTGTATGTCTGTCAGTGCTTGTTGTGGGCTGACAACAGAGCCATCTGGAGGAACACGCAGCTCCTAACGGGCAGCGGAGGGATGGTAAAGCCATCCAATCGGCTAATGAAGCTTATCGAAATAGTGTTAGTCATATGCGTAAAGGTTGTCTACTGCAGGAAGCAGCCTTAACATTTTAGTATGACGCGGCGACTGTGGTCATTTCTGTACGTGGCAGCGTGCATCTGATTATGTATTAGGCTGGTTAGGACAGCCCACGTCAGGACCTATTGTTGGGCGGGCGAGCAGTTTTCGCATATGGTAGCGGTTAACACTGCTAAACACAGCAGACTACTGAGAGTTGCCAATCAAGTTGGGTTAAAGATCGCTGCGGCAGTGGTTTGCATAGTAGCGGGGACGTGGCACGGAGCTGCAGCCAGTGAATGATGGGGGGCAGAGCTGAGTTGCTGGCTGCCTTTTGTGGACCGACAGAACCAGTGAGCCAGACACAGACGGGTTGGGGGGGGGGGGGGGCTGACTCACGGCCGAGGAATGCCGCGGCCGCCGACACAGGAAATGGCGCAGCCGCCCACGCTTCCTGCCCTGCCCTGCCCTGCACTTCCCTGCCCTCTGCCGGCTCTCCAGTGCACTACTGTTGCTCCCAGCCGGCCCAAACTGGGGGTGGCGCGCAGTTTTGGGGCCCTGCTTCTCAGTCGTAGTCATCCCCCCCTACCCCCATTGTAACGGCACTGCGGTTTCTTGAGGATTAAATATAACAGTTTGGGTACGGATGTGGACAGTGGCTTGTTTACCAACTGCAACAGCGTAGTCTCCAGAAAAGTTGTACATAGACTTCACGTAGTCAGCTCTTTGTGATTCGATTAACCAAACCATCGAAGATTTCACGTTTCATTTCCTTGTTTCATGTATTGGTACACGGTTGTCTGTAGCAAACAGAGATCATGTGAAACTCAGCTCGCCCTATTTGCCCAAGAAATTCACAGTGCCGTAGACACTGGCGAGCAGATTGATGTCGTATTCCTGGACTTCAGGAAGGCATTTGATACGGTTCCGCACTTACGTTTAGTGAAAAAAATACGAGCTTGCGGAATATCGGACCAGGTTTGTGATGGGATTCAGGATTTCCTAGAAGAAAGAACACAACATATCATTCTTAACGGTTCAAAATCTGCAGATGTAGAGGTAATTTCGGGAGTACCGCAGGGAAGCGTGATAGGACCTTTATTGTTTACAATATACATAAATGACTTAGTTGACAACATCGGTAGCTCCGTGAGGCTATTTGCAGATGACACGGTTGTCTAAAAGAAAGTAGCAACATCAGAAGACTCGTACGTACTCCAGGAGGACCTGCAGAGGATTAATGCATGGTGCGACAGCTGGCAGCTTTCCCTAAACGTAGATAAATGTAATATAATGCGCATACATAGGGGCAGAAATCCATTCCAGTACGATTATGCCATAGGTGGTAACGGTGGAAGCGGTAACGACCGTAAAATACTTAGGAGTTACTATCCGGAGCGATCTGAAGTGGAATGATCACATAAAACAAATAGTGGGAAAAGCAGGCGCCAGGTTGAGATTCATAGGAAGAATTCTAAGAAAATGTGACTCATCGACGAAAGAAGTAGCTTACAAAACGCTTGTTCGTCCGATTCTTGAGTATTGCTTATCAGTATGGTCCCCTTACCAGGTTGGATTAATAGAAGAGATAGACATGATCCAGCGAAAAGCAGCGCGATTCGTCATGGGGACATTTAGTCAGCGCGAGAGCGTTACGGAGATGCTGAACAAGCTCCAGTGGCGGACACTTCAAGAAAGGCGTTACGCAATACGGAGAGGTTTATTATCGAAATTACGAGAGAGCACATTCCGGGAAGAGATGGGCAACATATTACTACCGCCCACATATATCTCGCGTAATGATCACAACGAAAAGATCCGAGAAATTAGAGCAAATACGGAGACTTACAAGCAGTCGTTCTTCCCACGCACAATTCGTGAATGGAACAGGGAAGGGGGGATCAGATAGTGGTACAATAAGTACCCTCCGCCACACACCGTAAGGTGGCTCGCGGAGTATAGATGTAGATGTAGCAGCCGGTGACAGATGCGTAACAGTTGCACTGGGCTTGGCAGGCGCAACTCGACAAATCGAATAACGCGATTTTATATACGTCTGCAGTAACGCCTCTGTGTTCTCGCAGCTCTGTGCAACACTAATGGCCTGCAGCGGTTTCCGCTTCACAGATGAAAGCTGGCAACAGAAGTGCCAGGTGTTGGCGCCGTTTTTCGCCGACTCTACAGCAGCTGGTGTTTGCGAGCGTGGTACTGAAGTTCGGGGTTCGGTTGTTTATAGGAAACCGAAAAAGCCTGTTTTCCCGGTAAAACTGTGGAAGCCCACAGAAACGTTGTGGAAGGTACTTTTTTCCTAATACGCAACGTAGAATTATGTGCACAAATACGTTCACATGTAAGATTTTTTTGTACAGAAAATTTCGGGGGTGATGCATTTTTACAGGATGCGTTATGAGGAAGAGTTGGATCAATAACGATACTACTTTGTCAAGAGTGAGATGATGTCATATTTCTCGTTCGTGCTGTAACTTTCATGTTGAGAAGAATTACATAATAGTGGTTTTGAATGAATCACGTAATTGCCAAAGTTAGTGGGGATAACAATCGCGGGTAACGTATCTGTGTAGCTGTGTGTTGGGAGAGTCCCACACGTACAAACACGTGGGCCTTGACTCGGAACGGGCGCGGTCCTCTAGTTGTTTGGTTCTGCTCACGGCTGGGGCTGCCCCCTGCAACGCGGCGTGTTTTCCGTTCAGTCTCACAGGACAATAGGCGGCGGCCACGATAGGGGCGCAGGTAGCCACCATTGTGTGTGCGCTCTGCAGCGGCGCCGCGCAAGTAAACCACCACCTCGCCGCAGCACGCGTTGCTCCGTGGCGGACAGCAGACCACTCGTAATCTGGAAAACACTGCCGCGGAGCACACGGTCGAATTTTCGGGCTGCAAGGTCAATTTTCAAAATGCTCATTACTTAGTCATAAAAACGAAGTATGTATATGTTGGTACTGAGTGGTCGCTTTTGCTTAAATAGCGATACTGCGGCTAATATGAACACGGAAAGGTAGCACCGTTCGTTAGTTTGCCGTTTATTGCTAGGTCAGAGGATGTCCGCAGCTCGTGGTCTATTGGCTAGCGTGGTTACCTCTGGGTCGTGGGGTCCAGGGTTCGATTCCCGGGTGGGTTGGGGTTTTTCTCCGCCCGGGGAACAGGGTATTTGTGTTGTCTTTATCTCATAATTCGGGAAGTGGTGAGATTGGGTGCTGATGAGTGACACACACACACACACACACACACACACACACACACACACACACGTTTCACAAGCTGCGACATGGTCGCGAACTGAACGGTGATCCAGAAAGGGTAGAATAAATTCATTTCCGTCTATAATCTCAAATTTGTTAGGTTCTCAGACTTCAGGTTTCGGCCAGGAATGACTATCTTCAGATCTGTTTTAAAAATATGGTCTTAATAGAATGGAGCCATTGCGGCGTCGTCAAAAGATAAGCACAGAATCAGCTCAGCATCGTCACACACAAATAGAATATAGTATATACGAGTCCACAATCAGATTTTCACTGCAGCGGAGTGTGCGCTGATATGAAACTTCCTGCAGATTAAAACTGTATGCCGGACAGAGACTCGAACTAGGGACCTCTGCCTTTCGTGGGCACGTGCTCAGCGGACTAACATAGCCAAGCACGACTCACGATCCGTCCCCACAGCTTCAATTCTGGCGATACCTCGTCTCTTACCTTCCAAACTTCGTGGTTTTAATCTGCCAGGAAGTTTCATATCAGCGCACACTCCTCTGCAGGGTGAAAATCTCTTTCTTGAAACGTCCCCCAGACTGTGGCTAAGCCATGTCTCCGCCTTATCCATTCTTCCAGGAGCCGTAGTTCTGCAAGGTTTGCAGGAGAGCTTCAGTGAAATTTGGAAGGTAGAAGACGAGGTGCTGGCAGAATTGAAGTTGTTGAGACGGGTCGTGAATCGTGCTCGGGTAGCTCAGTCGGTAGAGCACGTGGCCGCGAAAGACAAAGGTCCCGAGCTCGAGTCTCGGTCCCGCACACAGTTTTAATCTGCCAGGAAGTTTCATATACTAATTTTGTTAACAGCGCCGCTGTTCAAAACAGTAGCGCTGTTAACAAAATGACTCTAGTATATACGGTATTTCATTTGTCACGATAGTGAGCTGATTTTTTATCTTTTGACTGTGCCAGAGCGGCTCCATTGTATTAGGACAGGTTATTAAAACAGATGTGAAGTTGGTCATTCCTGACTGAAACCAGTAGTCTGAGGACCTAACAAGTTTTCGATTATAGACGGAAATAAAAGCGAGTTTCTTCGCGTGGCCGTCCTCCGTAGCAAGCACAGAAGTATTTGTTTTGTAAATAAAATCGCCATCTCTTTCTGCACTGAGATTTGTTCTGCGTGCTGTGCTCCGGTCAGATGCGTAACTAACTCTTGGCGCCAGCACGGCCGCAGGCATCACGGATGAGTATTTGGCCGCAGCAGAGCGCTACGTTGGTCCCGCTGGCCGTGTACCGACGTGTCGGCGGGTTTGCCCCAGTTGCGGCCGGCCTTGGAAGGCCGCGCAGCGCCCTGCCGGGTTGAACGCTCCGGCCAGCTCCAGCCCGCTCTGCCCACGCCGGCCGCAAGGACGCGAGCCCCGGTGCCGTGCTTCAGCTCCTCACCTCGCCCTGTGCAAGTCCAGCCGCCGTGTAATCACACGCTCGCTGACCGCCCACTGTAAGTGGTGGCGGCCCTACACGCCACCCGACCGACCGTCCACATCGGCAATACTGCCGTGTCCGCTGCTACTGGCTGCCCTCGCTGGTTTTCGGACGTACACGCGAGGGTGCTGCCGCCCCAGCCGGCTCTGCAGTTCGCTTGGTATGCCGTTGTTACGGCAGGTCAGACGGCCAGTTTTTCAGACTCTTGCAGCAGCTTTCTTCAGAGTATTTTTTTTATGTCGTTGCAAGTACAAAAATGTTTTTTTTTTCCAGACGCGTTTCGCTTTATTGAGGTAAAGCATCAGTGGTCTGTAACTAAGTTATTTTTTGATTTGCTTGAAGTGCGAAATACAGTTCGTTAACAATATGTCGCTTTGTACTTACGGTGAATTCCGCTTGATTTCTCGCTTGCATCGAGAAATGTCGCCTGCTAGCACATCGTTTCTGTTTTCCTTCTTTACCCTAGTAGTTCTGGTCTAATTTTTTGTTGTTATGCAGCGCTATGCACTTAACGTTTTGCACGACCACACTTTTTCGCACACCACTGTTTACTGTTCGTTCTTATACTTCCAAGTATGAAAACATAATAAACGGTGGTGCCCGAAAAACTGTGGTTGTGCAAAACATAAGTGCATAGCGCTGCAGAATAAAACATTAGACCAGAACTTACCAGAGTAAAGAAGGAAAACAGAAACGATGTGCTAGCAGGCGCCATTTCTCGATGCAAGCGATAAATCAAGCGGCAGTCACCGTAAGTGCAAGTACACATTTTGTTAACGAACTCTTTTTCGAGATTAAAGCAAATCAAAATGTAAATAAATAAACTACAGACCACTGATGATGGTTTACCTCAATAAAGCGAAACGCGTCTGGTGGGAAAAACACGCATTTTTGTACCTGCAACGACAGAAAAGTACCCTTCAGAGTTGTAAACGAACTAAGGACAACATGGCCACACAAATGAAGAATTCTTACAGTACCGCGCGTATTATTCGCGCTACTGAACGTCTTAACTCTGTAATGCACATTTCCACAGCAGTGGACAGCTGTTGGTCTGGCGTCTTCCGCGTTTTCACCCACTTCTGATACCACAAATGCACGCAGTTCACTCGACATTGTAGTGGTCACTCGCTAACGTTTCTGTGCCCTGCGTGCATTTCCAGCCTGAGCACTGTTTGAAAACGTCGAAGCAACATTAACAGCTATCGACTGCATTGGTCTTGGGCAGCCACAGGATTAATACTGTACGTAACAGGACTTAGTTTCTAATATGACAGGAGACGTACACAAATCGCCGCACTGTTCTCTACGGGAAAGTGGTTCATCGTGCCCATATACGGCACCACCGCGTATATACAGCACCAGTAGCCTTTTCTGGATAGGCCACTTTCCCCAGGACGAAGACCTCTCGATCTTAACACTGTAATAACACAGTTCATGTATGTAACGAAGTCTTTGTTGGTCCTTGTAGAGTCTGCAGCGGTAAGCCGTCGCCCGTAGCAGAACCACAAACACGCCGGTGGGTATACCTTTCCTGTTCGATTCGTTATCGTTGATCCCCAGTCATCGATTTGGGAGCTGAACATCTTCGAAATTGGATACGCCTAGCCCATGGGATCAAGATCGCGATTCTGTCATCTCAAGATGGGTGGGTTCCAATCTCGGTCTACTGCGTGGAGTCGTCGCGTTGGAAGCCTCACATACCGTCACCTGTTTGTTCTCCCGTTGCCTTTGCCGTATTGCAGATCTCGATTAATGTACATATTTCCCTGTCCGATTAATGCAGTATGCGCCTATACAGGGCTTCTTGCCGTTATGTTCTGTTACTTTAACTTCATAACAAAGATAGGCTTCAAATGCACCAACTGACAGGATACTGAAAGGAGGTAGCGCAAGGAAAGATGCTTTAGTGTCGTGTCCGATAGGGCAACCTGGATAGTACATAAGCAGTATATTGTAGTAAAGATTAGGATACTAAATGAGTTTACTTTCACCTGTCGCGAGAATCGGTTTCGTATTTGAAAGTATTCAGCTTTTGTACCAGTTTTTAAAACTGATGAAACATCTTTCGTCCATAGTTAAATGTTTCCATCCTCTCAGTATTTGATGTTAACCGACTACACTTTGTTCTACCGTAAGTCGTGGTGTATATCATTCCCATACCGTGTGTTTCTGTGTAAAAACCGTGCAGCGATAGTAGGAAGCAATCACATTACTCAGTGACTGCACACACATTAGCGGAGAATGGTCAAATATTGTCTGAGACAGCTTGATCTCTGTACATAGTAGTTAAGACTAAGATTATGGCTTCCTCTGTTCTGGGCTTGGCCGTGCTAGAAAACAAATGGTTGGATCAGCGATTAATTAAATAAAGGATGTGTTCAGCATCATTGTATTAGTACGAACATATTATTCTCATCAAAGAGAAATAGATGGGTTTCGCCGAACATTTATTACGTGAGACTCAGCTCTAAGTAATGAGTTCTTTTCGTTATTAATACCTAGGAAAAACTTCGAGATTTTATGTAAGGTCGACTCGACGCTGAGGAGAATTCCACGGACCTATAACCTATGAGACGGAGACATCATAGATTAACAAGTTAAAAATTCTTTTCTTTCACGCTGAACCAAGAAAAGTCTCAAGTCACGAAATTAGTCTGCGTGTGATCAGATTATTAAATTACACACACACACACACGCACGCACACACACACACACACACACACACACACACACACACACACACACTATACAATGCAACACACATTATTTTAGTCTGTTTCGGAATTTACAAGATTGTTCGAAGTTTCACGTTGGTGGCAGTCAAGCAGTTGCCAGAAGCATTTAGTTTATTAAGACAGGCGATAATTGAACAAGGAAAAGGGTATTTTAGAGAACGGAGCGTCCTCCGTGCTGATTGGTCTGTTGTTAACAAAAGAATTATGGTTAATAAGTCTGGCAGCTGTTAATGAATTTCTGCGACGAGTCAGTAAAGTAAGAGCCAACATGTCACAAACGACACGCCTAAATAGGACTGCGCAGACAAGTATTAAGAATTCATCTTGTTTCCAGTAGAATAGTGAGAGTCGAAGGCCAAGGAGGCGTTGGCGTGTCCGCTGAGGCTTTGGGGTAGCCGGCCTGCAGCGGCTGGGGGACTTTCCGGCCCAGCATCCGGGTGAGCGAGCGAGCGAGAGAGTGGACAGGAGAGGGCGAGCCACGCCCGCCTACACGTAGCCTTGGTTCGCCTCGCCTCCGTGCACCGTTAGCTAGCCTCCGCCGTCCTGTCCTGTCCTGTCCTGTCTTGTCTGCTGCGCCGTGCTGTGTTGTCTTGAGGTCGTCTTGTCTGCCGGAAGCTCCGACCAGAGGTCGCGCCTGGTACGGAACCTCCCTCAGCTTTGGCAGTCTACTGGCCTACAGGGCCACGGGACACCTTCCTCTTTTCCCCACTCACGATCAATTTGACCTGCAGCCCTTAGAGATGTATTCCGCCTCCTTTGACGCTCAGGCACTACGCAGTCCCAAATAGCTCCGCACTAGAGTAACGTACTCTGCTTTCTTTCTTCTTCTTTTGCTTGTGCCTTTTGTCCCGCGGTCACGCAAGGTCGGCTGGTAAGCGGATGTGGCAATGTTAGTTGAAGGGGTGGCCGGATGCCCTTCCTACCGCCACCCCATACCCCCTGGGAAGGAATTAGTGTACCCCAACTATGTGCAAGCCGTGTAACTGAGGCGGGACGTGGGGACCAGCCCGGTATTCACCTAGGGGATCTGGAAAACCGCCTAAAAACCATATCCAGGCTGGCCGGCACACCGGCCCTCGTCGTTAATCTGCCGGGCGGATTCGATCCGGGGCCGGCGCGCCTCCCCGAGCCCAGGAAGCAGCGCGTTAGCGCGCTAGGCTAACCTGGCGGGTCAATCACATACTCTACGAGTAGAAGCAAATGGGCCGCCGGCACGGGTATTCCCAGCCATAGAGGGTTGGGGGGATGGCCCAACTTTACTCCGTAAGGAATGGGTAGCGGGGGTTGTCTGTTTACTCGAGAGTCGAGGTGCTGTCACCGTCCTAATTGTTGTCGTTACCAGGCCGCAGGCGTCTCCGGCGGGAAGTCCAGCTGGAGAAATCGTGTTGCCCCGTTGTTTATAAATAGGCGCACGTGCAGTGCGGCCTTCGCTTCTCGCTATCTAAGACCAGTGTGCGTCACCGCAGGTAGAAAGCAGCTTCTGACGTCATCTGGCCCGTCGGGGAAAACCGCGTTCTTCTTCCTGCTCCTCCTGTCCATCTGGCGCGAACGTCTGCGCCGTCGGGTGGCCCACCTCTGTGCTGCCGGATGGAAGACCCCCCACTGGGGAGACATCACCATAAAGCCACTATTACACGATGCGCGTAAACCGTACACCCATGCACCACCGCTCCAGGCGTGCATAGCTGGTAACTGCAGGGTAATTAACGTAGACCTGTTACACCACCCACGCGGGGTATACTCGGCGCACAAGCGCATTAGACGGTAATAACGCGCGAAACGCGGATAGAACTGTCTAATCTCTTGTAAAGTCGTTCGTTCTACCGCGCGAAACACAAGGGGGACTGTGTGACATATTGGAATGTCATTCGTTCAGATTATTTATGAGAGATCAAGGTGCCTATTCAATAAGAAATAGTTTTATTATTATTTACTAAGTAATTGTTATTCTCTTATAGGTTAGTACTGTTCTGAATTACAGATCCAACAGTTTTATATTACGACACTTGGTTACCAAGGTATTTGTATTTATATAGCATTCTGCAAATGGAGGACCCACTTTTTTTGCAGCTATTGCAGTGACTAGATCTTCGGTTTAGGGCAGAACGACGACTAAAACGAAAAGCCAGACGTTGTTGAGTTAGACCCTGGCTGAAAAGAAGGGACGAAGAGGGGGGGGGGGGGGGGAGATTATATTCACTCCATATGAAAAAAACTTGAGGCTCGAAGATCCGCTAGAATTTCGAAACTTTGTATGGGCATGGCCTGTTTCGAGAAGCTGCTGTCTGTGATAGATGGAAGTAACAGGTGTGACACAGTCACGAGCACGAGGGAGGCTGTCTCACATTCTTGAAAGTTAGAATTAAATCTTATATTCTTCAGTTTTATAATCATATCAGCCAAGATCAGGAATAAAATACTGGTAAAAGCCCTGTTTGTTGCAGGCTGGTTGTAACATGTTTCCTGGCATGCTGAAATAACGCAAGAGATACAGTCAAATCAAACACGAACTTGTAAGTAAGGCATTACGATATAAATCGAAAATCACCGTATAACGTTAGATGCGTATTACTCAGACGATTGGCGACGTACCTTATTATGATACAACGGGTCAGACATACACCTTTCCTCGCTATATGCCTGAATTAAGACATTTATAAAACCTACTTACTGAAAAAAATGCGAAAAAATCCCAACACGAAAATCTGAAATTAGCCATTAGCACTCCGTCTACAGGCCACAAGTGACCCATCGGAACCATCCGACGGCCGCGTCATCCTCACTGAGGAGGCAGATAGGAGGGGCGTGTGGTCAGCACACCGCTCTCCCGATCGCTATCATGGTTTTCTTTGACCGGAGCCGCTAGTATTCGGTCGAGTAGCTCCTCAATTGGCATCACGAGGCTAGGTGCACCCCAAAAAAATGGCAGCCATTAGCCACCTATTTATACAGAAAAGCTCTGCGTCTTAGTCTGCCACTGAAATTTGCTCATTCCCGTAGCAAAACTCTCCTGGCTTTGTCGGATCTGTTAACCCAACGTGGTAACGGAGTGAAACTGATGAGCAACGCAAAAAAAATTGTTTCTAAACCACCTCTTTCTTGGGGCAGACTTTCCGTACTTCCAATGAACCCAGGTCTTTCATCTCATTTTCCTACAGCTTGTTTTTACGATATCCTTCGACCTCAGGTCGCTCCACTCACACATTTCGTGACGATCACTGTTTCTAGTAGTATATCGTAACCGGTGGTGTACTCTATCGACAATGCATGCGACGCACGCGGCGCGCGGGAATGTGACGTGGTTTAGTGCTGAATGATAGCGTACGCAGAGATCCTCGTGCTGTGCGTAATAGGGTAGCATTTACTTCAAAATACAATCAGACGCAGGCTCGGCAACTAAGTGGCTGCTGTTCGTCAAGAACTGTATTAAGAGAACTGCTGAACTACCTTTTTGAAGACAACATGTTACGCAATACGACAGCTCGGTGATACCGTAACGAGTTCCCAGTAAGCTGTAGTGTGGGAGGGGATGGTGCGGACGCCCTTTTTCCTTGGAGTCAAAACCGGTAACTTTAGTAGATAAAGTGTTGGAAACACGTTCGTTCGAAGCTGACACTCTTTTTAAGACTGTTGGGAAGTTTTCAGAAAGACGACACGATGTTTCAACGTTTGTTGATTCATTTTAGTCTTTAAAGTCATTTGGCCGAGGACGCGGCGCACACGGTGCTCCGGGACAGAGAACCGCGTGAAATGTGTGTTAAGCGTCTGTGGTCGAAGCAGTAATAATGCTTATAGGCCAAATTCAACCGCCAGTGCACAACCGTAGTCCCATTGGCTGATGCACAGATAGTGGGAAAAAGATACATCGGAAGAATCTTAAGGAAATGTAACTCATCTACGAAAGAAGTGGCTTATAAGGTGCTTGTTCGCCCGATTCTTGAGTTGTTCATCTATCTGGGCTCTCTATCAGGCAGGACCGATAGAGGAGGTAAAGAAGATCCAACGGAGAGCGGTGCGTTTCGTCATGGGATCGTTTAGCTGGCGAGAGCGTTACGGAGATGCTAAACAAACCGCACTGGCAGACGTTATAAGAGAGGCGTTGTGCATCACGGAGAGATATATTATTGAAATTTCAGGACAGCGTTTTTCAGGAGGAGTCGGACAACATATTACTTCCCGCCCACATCTCGCGTATTGACCACGAGGAGAAAATTCAAGAAATTAGAGCCAATACAGAGACTTACCGACAATCATTCTTCCCACGCACTTTTTGCGAGTGGAATGGGGTTGGGGGGATCAGGTAGTGGTACCGAAAGTACCTTCCGCGACACACCATTAGGTGGCTTGCGGAGTATGATGTTGATGATAAATATATCGTAATGTAAATGAAGCTGCAGTGTGTTTGCCACCAGTACTTACATGTCGATTTGTCACCAACAGTTCAAAGCGTGATAGTCATGTTCACGTACTTCAGTACATAGATAGGCAATGCTATAAGTGTTGCGCTTGTAATAAATTAATTGGCAATGAACACGACGTGTGTGTGTGTGTGTGTGTGTGTGTGTGTGTGTGTGTGTGGTGTTGTTGTTGTTGTTGTTGTTAGAGTTCAGGGGAAGCGTAGCGCCCACCTGTCGAGGACACCGCGAACAAAGCACTCGGGTGTTTGGGATCCCCACCGGTTCAGGCGGAAAAGAGACATCGAAGTATTCTTTCAGGTTCGCGCTGTTAAGTTTGCTACGGGCCGATTCCACCAGTTTGAGAGTTTTCTGAAATGTCTTCGGAATCTTAAGACGTATGTACTTGGAAGATTAACTCCGTCTCGTGAGACTGTTGGAGAAATCTGCGGTACTAATATGTAGTACTCCGCGTAAGGTGCATACCGACAAGAACACGGAGACGAGGCCTCGGTACAAAGGCTCATGCGGACTGGTTAGGTACGCCCTGCACTTGCACGATAGGGATGGGGAAGGATGTTGCACTGCTGTACCTACCCTGAGCTGTACAGTGACTTACATCTTGTGTATGAAGATGTATCGCTTGCTGGAAACGTCTAAGAAAGACAGTTTGCGAAATATGTTGCGTGTTTCCTCACACAGTTGACTCAACATTTCTGAATATTATACCTACGGAAGACCACAACTCTTCAAGGAACGAGGTTTTTCTGGGATTCCTTGGCAACTTAACTAACCGTGGCGCACATAATCCGTATACAAATTGGGCGATATAAAAAAAACATACTTTATAATCTGTTACACCATCATGTGATAGGTCAAGGTCGAAGTAAAGTCTGAGTAAACTTAATTTATTAAATGACGTTACTCAGGGACTATAGGTGTTACTGTCAGCAGAACAGGAAGAATATCGCTTCTTGCACTGCTGAGCGATTCATTCTCTCTCCCTCCATCTCACACACACACACACACACACACACACACACACATTGTGGCGATGGTCCACCCACTTGCCCACTAGATGGCGAAAGTATGCCTGGCATTGAGACTGCTACAGAGTTACAGAACAGTTGATGATGCCAGGAAGGCCTGTGGACGAAGTGCGTATCCCACACCTTCGGATCGCTGCAGAACTGGTCGGATGGTGTGTGCCACCGTGCTCTCTGATTAAAAAGCCTGGCGAGTTCAGCGTCCGCGACGCGTCAGGTGGGGCTGGCGGCGCTGCGCAGGTGTGCGTCTGGCCTCTGGAGAGGGCAGCCGGCAGTCGGCAGCTGCGCCACACACCTGCCGCTGCCCGCGCAACAGCTGCCGCCCGCCCGGACACCTGGCCAGCACTGCGGGCACTGCCACCAGCCACTCCTGCCAGGTCGATAGCGGCTTCAACGTATAACCACCGATGTTGGCACGTGCCAAGTCAGCGTGTTGGGGTAACGTGAAACTCTGTGCCGGTCCGAGACTCGAACTCGGGACCTTTGCCTTTCGTGGGCAAGCTACCCAAGCACGACTCACGACCCGGCCTCATAGGTCGGTCTGGCACACAGATTTAATCAGCCTAGATGTTTAATATCAGCGCGCACTCTTCTGCAGAGTGAAAATTTCATTCTGTGACGGCAATAAGCTTCCCAGCCGCGGTAACTTACATTTCTTGACGGGACACTGATCTTATCCCGATGCGAGTCAAAGTGAGACGTCTACATGCACGTCCGACGGAGGAGGTTCCACGGAAAATATTGTCTTCTGCGAGCAGTACACCAACAATAGACATAAACTACCCTTGGACTACACAGAAATAGACGTAAATATATACACAGCAATAAGAGACGAAGAACAGAGGACACAAGTAAACGCGTTGCCAAACAGTATTTAAAAAACAGCACATGAGTACCTGCAGACACGACGTAAGACATGCCTGTATGCGACGTAACAACAATCTCCATAGTGTGTGAACAGCGACACTGTGACAGCGGAAACAGACATTGAGGAGGAAGAAGAAGAAGTGTGACGGGAAATAAGCGTAAGGTGCTGGCGATCTAGCCAAGAAAACTACAAAAAGATGAATAACAAAAACTATAAGATGTACGACGCGTTTTAAGACATCTGGTGACATATCTATAATTTGGCAATAAATAAATTCCAAACCCATGTCTACATCGTGCATTTTCAACTTTTCACTGCGTATTGAATAGCCCATGAAATTTCGGGCATGCAGCCGCGCAAATATAATTTCTTCCACTGATATTTCGGCCGAACTATCAGTGGAAGAAATTTTATTTGCGCGTCTGCATGCCCGAAATGTAATGGACGATGTAAACTTGTAAGAGTACGGTGTCCTACTCAGCTCACTGAGAACGCAGAATTTTAATTTGCTTTGTTTCCTAGTCGTGTTCGTAGTTTAGTCTCCTGAAGCAGTACATCTTAAATTTGTCGACAAATTAGCCTCCTCTTGTGTTCGTATCTTTGTTAAGAAATTCACCTAGTTCTGTCACCCACTGTTCATACCTGTAAGTGACTTCATCGGCACATCCTGGAAGATGGGAAATGTGTGTCTGTCTGTCTACTCTTTACTATCTCCTGTAACTCACGTGTGAGTGAAGAAGTTAGGTTCTATCGCCGACGATGAGATGCGTTTTGCGCTTCAGAATTAAACAGACTTACCGTTAGTTCTGTGCCAAAATAAACAGCGGGACATCGGTATGAAAATCAGACGTTTGACGCATCTTCGCAGTCGGTTGTGGACTGAAAGAGACGTGACAGTAGCCACTCGGGTAAGTGGTGGGTAGTAGCGGCTCTCGGTCTTTAGTTTTCCGCCAGCCCACTGCGGGCGCGTGGCGCTGCTGTCGTCCTGGCCGCCACTGACCTGGTACGGCTGCCGTGACGTCAGGCGGTAGCGGCTGCAGGGAGGACTGCGCGCCGCCCCCGCGAGCGCCGCAGGGTTTACGACCGGCGCGTGCAGCCTGTAAAATGGCGAACGGCGGCGACACGTGGGGGTCAGGGCCGCACGTGGGTCGCCGCAGGCTGCCACGTGTGGGGGCTGGGGCGCCGCTCTGCTAGACTCTGTGCGGAGACCTGAACAAGCAACAGCTCGTCGTATTAGAGTTGATGTTACTCAACATACCGTAGGCATACGAACAGACTTCCATTTCGAGGACGCGGTTCGCCAATACATCGCGGATAACCAGCAGACTAGACGAGGCGTGTCTAATTTGCTATTAATGATCATAAGGGTCCCGTTCTCTGATAAACTTGGGCATATACGTCAGTACTGCAGACGCCACACTAAGGCGTGTGGCGCAGGGTACATCTGGCACCGTTATGTTCTGCCACCGCTCCTATGCCGTTCACCAGTGCTGCGTGAGAAGCCTCCGTATGAGCCCTAATTTATGTTATTATCTGGTCTTAGTCATTTGAGGAGTCTCGTGTGGAAGGAGAGAATGCTTCACGTGACTCGTCTCAGAGAGTACGCTTTCAAAATTTATCCAGCGCACTCCAGTACGCCCATAAAGTCTCTTGGAGTTTGGTCGCGAACTTGGTGACCCTCTTGCCTTATTAAACGAAGCAGCGCTTCTCCATCTTCTCTCTTAATTCTACATGGCAAGGGCCACAGAGCGAAGAGAAATACCCATTATGTGGTGGAACAGTTGTTTTTCAAGGGAACCGTCTCGTGAATGTTTCACATAATTGCGAATCTCAGCCGGACATCTGCGTCAACTGGGACTTCTTTTATGGAGTCGTTCCGCTTCAGGTGATTCCGGAGAGTTACTGCTCCATATTTTGCGGTGGCTACCGTTTGCACTGAGCTTTCGACAATAGCGCAGTCGAAGGGTAATGAAGCATTCCGCCTGTTGATGCGCAATACGCTACGGTCGTTTGCGTCGAGGACGGACTGTAAGGTTGTGCACGAAGCGCCGACCTCCTGCCCGTATTGGCAGAGTTTTCCGTGTTGCAAGTTTCTGTGAAACAACAGCCATCGCCTGTCAACAGCGCCGCGGACGTTGTGACGTTAGCCACGCCGTGACTTATGTACAGCCTTTTGGCAAGTGCAGAGTTCGCGAGAGGGAGGGGAGGGGGTGGGGGCGCAAATGGTCGGTGCGGCATTGTTGAGCGCGGCGCGCCGTTTCGATCGGGCGTGCTGTCTGGTGCGGCGCTGTCTGGCTGGGTCAGTGGGTCAGCGGCGTCGGCCGCACTGCGCAGGCGGTGCGCATCTGGGTCGACGTCGACACCGGCGTCGGCACCTTGCATAACGCAGGCGTGCGGCGGCCGCGCCTGGAAAGGGAAGCGTCTCCTCTGCAGGTACAGCGACAGTTCAAATATGTCAGCAGCGTACGCAAATTCGTCCCGTGTGTATTTTAGGTAGAAAATCTGCGTCGAAAATGGCAGTTTGGCACCGCAGTAATCACGTGTATACTTAGGTTAATTCATTGAGGTATAACTCCGCTGATGAGTTCGTGCTCTCGGTTTAGAAAACACGAGGGGGAGCCTTCGATCTGTAAATAGGCGAATTTGGTATTGGCGAATATCAGTCTGTATGGCGTGGCATCTGGTTGCTTCATCGTTATAGAACAGTTGCCACAGGTCTCGTACATACTTAGTACTCACGCACTCTCTTATTTCACTTTCAGAGACGCACTGTGCACCTTGTGTAGGCGATCGATATGCATATCGACTACGTGACCCCATACAGCTGGTGCAAACTAGAAGACTGCACGCGGCAGTGTCTGTGGTGGGGTGACGGCGTCGGTTTCAGGGGCGGCTAGGCCTGTCCCTTTGTTGGCTCTGTTACACTGCAAGTACTTTCTCTCTCCAGAGCTGGCGTCCCGTGTCGAGAACTACCCGCAGGATCCGACCGCTGCGGTGTCGTAAAGCACTGCCCCCCCCCCCCCCTCTCCATCATACCCTAAGCTGTGACTTTTGCAAGCGGTTTCGCCAGGCGGCGTGACGCGGAATGTAGAAAGTACCTGGCGCACTCTCTGCTCGACGACGTGCGGTGTGGTGTGGCAGAAGTCGAAACAATCTCGCCCTTGACTGAGTCAGATTGTGTGCCAAGTTAAAAGATGATTTCACAGAGGCCAAAATAGTTTTCTACATCGCGAAGCTGTTCAGTTTATTGCAATAAGTTAGGCTCTTCAACATTCATTTGACATTAGTAGCCAGTTCTGGCGCGCGGAAATTTTCAAATGGACCTCTGATATCAAAAGTCGACCAACGAAGGGGAGTTCGGAGAAGTTAGCCTACATACGTACACTATTGCGACTAACATTTGTCTATGAGAATACTAATGAGACGACGTGCAGTACGGTTTGTGCTCATATTGCTTCTGGCTATCATATCCACGTACACAGAAATTTGACGCGCAGGAGAAATAATCGTGTTTCCCGTGTAACACAAATTGCTTTTAAATACGACACACTTCTTTGTGCGTGTGTGCGTGCGCGGTTGTAAGAAATGTGTTATCAGTTGTAACGAGGTATAACTTTTCTAAAAATTTGTTTGTTGCGGTTGCATAATACAGCTGCATTTCAGAATTGTCATGTTCCTTAACTGGCTGTAATAAGAAATAAATGTTGGAAAAATCCAACTTTTGCCAGTAACATAAGTCTCTCGGGAGGGCACAATAAGTTCGTCCTGTGGGCCTGAAAGAGGAAACTAATTAACGTTAATTATAGAAATTTCTCCGCCTGAGATCCTTCCTTAGTAATAACATAAGTTTTTGTGTGGAGTCCGCCTTTAGCAAAACACAATTTTGTTTTTTTGTCGCAGACATGTTTCTCTTTACTGTTTAATTACATGTAAATATTAGCGTCTACATCGTAATTGCAGAGTTTTGAAGTGCACATAAAATTATGCACCTGCAGTGAAACATGTCTGGGACAAAGTCTTTTGCTAAAGGCGGACCCCACCCAGAACATACGTTATCGTTAACGCACACACAGTCGGAAGAGCTTCAACCTCAAGATGTTCCTCCCTTAGTGTATATAACGATGAACTAGCGGCCAGGGAGCAATAAGGTCTCATTTGATTAACTAGCTGGCCGTTGTGGCCGAGTGGTTCTTGGCACTTCGGTCCAGAACCGCGCTGCTGCTACGGTTTCAGGTTCGAATACTGCCTCGGGCATGGATGTGTGTGATGTCCTTAGGTTAGTTACGTTTAAGTAGTTCCAAATCTAGGGGACTGATGACCTCAGATGTTCAGTCCCATAGTGCTTACAGCCATTTGAACCATTTTTGTGATTAACTGAATTGTTGAAAATCGCGTTTTAGCTACGAACAAGTACGGCGGGTTTCCGGGGAGACAGTTAAATACTCTTGCACACTGTGTAATGGGCTTGTGTGTTGACGGTACAGTTTAACTTTTGTGGTAGAATGACAGGGCTCGGTGCGTTGTGTTACGTTGCCATAACCTGCTTTGTTCGAGGTCCAGCCGTCAAGGAATGCATCGCCTGCGTTCCGTGTCAGCGCGCGGCGGCATGTTTTGGTGCAACAGCTGTGTTGCCCACGTGTCATCTTCATTTTATTTCAGCTGCTTATTTAATACGCTCATAGCTAAGCCTGCACCTGCGATTCCCTCTTCTCGCCGGCACTTCAGAACAGTTTTTCGTGACGATTTATGTGCGCAACCATTCTCCCGCTCCAATTATGTTCGTAATAAATTTTTTTCCTCATCAAGTTGTACTGCTGATCCCTTCCGCGATCAATCCATCTGAGGATTCTCTTATAACTGGACCTTTCGAAGGCTTGTAATCGTTTCATTTCTTCCTCTTAGTGTCCGCGTTTCGCACTTTTACAGACACAGCTTTTCACGAATGGTGCTGCACTCTTAAGGTCACAAATCATTTCTTTTCATAGAACCCGCTGTGCCATACGAAATTCTCTCTGCCACAACTTCAAGTTTCCTTTTGTATCAGTTCCACTTCCGAGGCAGCAAAACTGCTCCACCGCTTCTGCAAGTGTTCACGGTCTACCGTGTTACAAAGTGCCTCTCGGATGCTTCGTTCCGTGTTGGCTTCGGCAACTCGGTAAGTAAAGTTTGTGGGTATCCGCACAGGAGAATAGTGGCCCGTTTACAGATTGTTGGCTGCTGCAGTATTGGAGGCGTGCCCGTGGTGAGCGAGATGCAGCAGAGCAGTTCGAGTAGTTCGTGTCTTGCTCTTAGCTTTCTACGGCCCGGCACGACGCGGGACATTCCTTCACGCTGCGCTGTTACGCCACGGCGCACCGAGCCGAAATATGCTCAAAGTGAGAGCAAATATGGCCAGCCGTCGCTGTCTAATGTAAGCGCGGCCGAGCTATGTATCCTACCACTGTTTTCGCATGCGCTGAATTAATCTTAGTCTTGTATTAAGTGTTCACTAGCAGTATTGTCAAAGATGACCGTTTGGAATGGAAAGACAGTCATTACCTTAAAAATCCAAGTGTGTCTACTCCAGTTGATAAGAATTCTCATACTTGACTCATTCTGTTCAGACACTACGCCCAGCAAAAAGCACATGATTACAGATCGCTGTCTGAACCGGCCAGTGCTGGTCACTGAGGAGGCGTGATTAGTAACAGCTGTTAGACACCGGAGTTGTAGGTCCTTAAGGTAGCTTCTCTCGAGGTGTGTGTGTGTGTGTGTGTGTGTGTGTGTGTGTGTGTGTGTGTGTGTGTGTGAGAGAGAGAGAGAGAGAGAGAGAGAGAGAGAGAGAGAGAGAGAGAATGTTTTCGTGTCTCAGCAGAAGAGCGGTTGTTTTCGCAGCGGCGGTATCTGCTGATAGCGTGTTATGTTGCTGTGCTTTGGCCGCTATCGCGCGCACTTCCTACGAGGAACGCCATCCTTAACTCTGCACCATGACGCCACTAACAGATTGGCCCTGCCGTGTGGGGCCTGTGATTGTAACTGCCTGCTATTGGGGCGTCACGACAGTCGCAAATCCATGTGTGTTTGAAGGCAACCTAAGGAAGAAAATGCATGAGGTGAAGCGATATACTGTTAACAGGAAGTTGGTAGCGAGATGAAATGGGACTACCACATAGGATTAGTTGTAGGTAAATAAGAGAACGGGCAACGATTCATTGGTAGGGCTTTGTTCCGCAAAGAGCCTTAAAGGCGCTTGTACGGCCCACTCTTCAGTAGTTCTCAAGTGCGTAGTTACATATCGGGTTGGTCTATATAGCAGCGGACATCGAATATATACAAAGAAGGATGGTACCAATGGACACAAGCGAAAGTGTAAGAAATGTTGCAAGACTCTCGGATCAGAAACGATAAATATTATTCAGCCCCGTCGTATGTATCCCGTAGTGATCGGACAGATAAAATTAGCGCGGCTAGATCTCGCACAGGCATAGAAGCAGTTATTCTCCTGCGGATGAAGAGGGAATAGACCTTGTAAACATATCGTACGGTAAGAACTGACAGCTATTATAAGTATAGTTTCGCGAAGATCTTCATCCTGTTGCAGTTTGGCAAAGAGTTTAGTATTTGCCTCGAGTATGGCGAAAACAATTGTCGAGCGAGGAAGGCTACCCCAGTGGCTGCGTTATAACGGCTCCCCGGCGGGCCGCCTCGTTGCTTTGAAGCAGTCGTTTCCGGCTGCGTCGAGAGTGGCGCTAAGTAACCGGAGAAGAGGCTAGGTGAGCCGTTGCGCCAGCGGCGGTGCCGGTGTGTTTGCGCCGGTGGCGGGTTTCTTTCCGAGCGGCCGCTTGTTTTGGTCTTGGCCGGCGCTCCGTGACTCGCGGGCTCTTGTGCAACGGGTGTGAAAACACACAAGTACCTGTCCGCCTGTATAAGGGGGCGGGGGGCTCGGCTCGAGTTGCGCCGACCAGCCGCCGGGCCTTGGTGGCGCGCCGCGCTGCACTGCACTAGGTTCGCCCGTCGCCGCTAGATGGGAGCACGCGTTGTTGATTTTATGTTGTAGGGGTTCGCTTTCGAAAACGGTAGAACCCGTACACGAATCCTGAGTTGCAAAATAAATGTACTGTTTATAGAGTGAGTTTCTCTCGTATTATGACGTCACAGTTGCTGGAATTATGAAAATTTTACTGGCGGGCTCGTGGAGGTCAGAAAATTTAACTTTGTGTATAGGTCGGAATGCGACCGTTGGATTTTAAATGTCTTTCGTTAAAATGCGACGTCAAGATGAAGGTTCAACTTTTTGGTGCATGTCTAAAAGAATTAGTGTATTAAGAGGGAAATGTTTCGCAGGATAAGCAAAATCTTAATATTGAACTCGTTTAGAAACTTGCAGATGTAATTATAAACCCTGGCCCATTGGATTTGTAGTTCTTACTCATTCAGCCAGCAAGCCACAGTATACCCGTTTTAATGATAGAACGGTAATATTCAACATCTAATTGTTCGCTGTTCTTGTAAACGTGCTTGTAAACACATCTTTTCAGGCTGGACACCGGACTGGGTAACCCGGTCGTTACACATTGGAACCGCATGGAATGGGCATTTGTTTAACTTCCACTGCTTGTTGTCTATGTATAGGTTTGCCACCCGACAAACCGCAGCACGAAAAAGGCAGATGGAATGCTTTGGCAGCACCTCTCCTCTCTATCTCTCTATCTATCTGTCTGTCTGTGTGTGTGTGTGTGTGTGTGTGTGTGTGTGTGTGTGTGTGTGTGTGTGTGTGTGTCGCGACCGGAACCCCGGTAGCGATAACGTAACGTTTGTGTCAACCTCTCCAGACACAGCTGACTCCGCCGTGAAATTTTCTGTTCACTTGGGTTCCGCCTCAGTGCTCCACGTGTACCCGCTGTTTAGCGTTAGTGTTCCACGTATCCTGGTCGGTATTTAATGGTCGGTCTTCCAGCAACAACAGTCTGACCCGTGCTAATTAGTTCTGAGCAAAGTACCTTCGAGGAAGTTAGGCATTAGTGGCAATCAGGCAGACAAACAAGTCCATTCTCTAGCCACGACAGATGCTTCGCGAAATGCAGAGAGGCTCGTAGCATGAGCAAATGGGCGCATCCCACGTATTTATTGACAAAATGTGAAGTAGATTCCTTCCCTTTTTATGTTTCGGCAGACACGTGTCAGATATTTACTAGAACTTAAATTGCGGTGGAACTTAAATTTCGGAGGAACTTAAATTTGTCTACTTTACTAAAGCTTGTTATTAATACTGTTAAAGACTTCTGGGATGATGATTCTAATGAACTTTACTACGAGTTGTCGGAGTGTGAGCGTGTCCCGCTCGAGCTTCACAATTGGCATCTTTGGGAAAAGCGTCGCTCAGGCGTCGTACACGTGGGGCCGGTGGCTGGTGTTCGCCTCCACTTACACAAACACTAGCGGTCGGGCGCGTGGCGGAAACAGGCGGGAAGTTAATTAGTGCCGCCGTCCGGCCTGCGTCACCGCGCTTCTGTCAAGTGCCGCCGCTGTGACGTCGCCGCCGTCCCCGCAGGTGTCGACGTCCGCGAACAATCGACTGTAGCCAGTGGTTGACGTCGCACGTGCGCACTGACCCACCGCGACCGTAATACCCGTCCCGGTACCTGCGTGTGTGCGCCTGGAAAGTAATTGCCTCCGCCTTTGACGCCAGCCCGTGCGACGTGCGCGCACCAGCTAGATTGAAGGCGACACATAGTAACAAGGCGCAAAACTAGAGCACCACGCAGGGAAATAGACGTTCCGCTGCTGTAGCGCTGTACCTCGAGAAAATGAGTGCGTGTAGCTTTGTGTCGCACTGCTTTGAGTGTAGACCAGAACTGGGCCAGCGGTTGGTCGAGAGCTGCTGTGCCTACCCAACGGACGGTCTGACCCTGCTGTAAGTTGTTTTCTAGCACGTAAGTGTTAAACGGTTTTTGCTAATCACCACGCTAAATGTCAGTAGTCCGCGTAGTTTTTCTTCGGAATATCGTTGTACAGACGCGTGCTGCTCAGTCCCGCTAGTGGTGACGGAAGTTATTTCGTCTTCCGCGATGAAACGTAGACATCAATCTCACGTGATTGACGGTTCGCCAGTAAGAAAATTCAATGAAGTAACAACAAAGTTGAGGGAAATGCAGTTGTCATAACTTGCGGCGATCAGATTGTAGCGACCGAATGTTGCAATCATTCACTAGCGGAAATGTCGCGAATTCACTCCACTCCACTTCAGTCGTCGTGTTCGGGCCATTTGGCAGGGGGCGGACGTTACGACAGATGTGAACACATGAGGCGAGTTCTGCAAAGCCGCTGTTTCCTGAGCACGACCGCTCGTGCTGCCGTTGCTAAGTGTCTTCAGAGAATGTTGTGTGTACACACACACACACACACACACACACACACACACACACACACACACACACACACACACACACCTGGGTTTGTGCACGCAGGTGTCTCCGAGTTGTCCGCTGCAGCACACCGGCGGACATGGGAGTGGCACAGCCGCTCTTGGCCTACCCACAGCACGGTGGTGGTGGTGGTGGTGGTGGTGGTGGTGGTGAGTTTGTGGGGCGCTCAATTACGCTGTCATCAGCGCCCTTACAAAGTACCAGTTTTAACACAGTTCAATTTTTTCACACACTCCAATCTAGCCACTTTCAAATTATTATTATTATTTTCGATTATTCCCATTTAAGAGAGCGTTTGAACTTGAATTCCTTTATGATGATTGTTTGTGTTTTTTCTGAGCCCAAATTTTCTTCATGTGTTCACTGTGTTGTTTCTTTCGCTCCGCTGTCCATTTGCATCCTGGTCTCTTCTGTGTTGTGGTGTCAAATTTATGTTTTTTGATGATGTTCCTGAATTCAGTTCTGTTTTCTGCATCGTTTACTGTTATTTGTGCTTGTCTGAGGTCCTCTTCAACTTCTTTTATCCATTTTGTTTTTCCCCTGCCCGAGTTGATGACTTTCAGAATTCGCTTTGAAATTCTGTTTTCATTCATCCTGTGGATATGTCCGTAGAACTGCATTCTTCTTTTCCTTACTGTATCTGTAATTTTGTCTGTGTATTTATATAATTCTGATGTTGGTCTCTTCTTCCAGATTCCTTGCTCTTGTATCGGGCCAAAAATTTTCCTGAGAATTTTCCTTTCTTGTTTCTCTATTTCTTTGATTTTAGTTTGCCCACCTATTTGTGTTGTTTCAGATGCATACAGTGCCTCCGGAAGTACGACAGTGTTGTAGTGCCTCAATTTTGCGTTAGTGGATATGGACTTTTTGTTATAATAGTTCCACGTGAGTTTATATGCTTTCTGTAATTTTTTTATTCTTTCCTCATTGGCCTTTAGGTTGATCCCTGATGGCTGAATGATTTCTCCCAGGTATTTAAAATGTGGTACTTGTATGATTTTCCCATGGGTTGTCACAATAGGCAATTTGTCTTGTGGCACTCTTTCTATGTACTGGGTTTTCTCATATGAGATTTGCAGGCCAGTTCTTTGTGCAATTTCGTGTAACTTCTCTATGGCGTTAGTGGCTTCTTTTCTATTATTTGTGAGGATTGCAAGGTCATCTGCAAAAGCTAAACACTTCACATTGAATCTATTATTTTTTCTAATGCCAATTTGGATTCCTTTGACTTCTTTTTTCCATGTCCTGATGATTTTTTCAAGAATGATATTAAAGAGTAATGGTGAAAGTCCGTCACCCTGTCGCACTCCAGTTTGGATTACAAATGGTTCCGAGATATCCCCCATAAATTTAACCTTGGAGACTGTGTCAGTTAATGTTTCCTGAATGATTGCTCTAGTCTTTCTGTCAATGCTGAATTCTTCCAGCGTCTTGCAGAGCACTACTGTCTATTGAGTCGTAGGCCTTTTTAAAATCTACGAAAGTAACCACTGTGTTTCGGGTGTTTCTCATCTGGAGAATCATTTTCAGATTCCAGATCTGCTCTATGCATGATCGTCCCTTGCGAAAACCAGCCTGGTATTCTCCTATTTGTGGGTCAGCTTGTTCTTCTAATCTATTCATGAGAACTTTTGATAGGATTTTATATGTGACCGGTACGAGTGAGATACCCCTGTAATTATTTGGTTCAGTTTTGTCCCCTTTTTTGTGGAGTGGATGGATGAGTGCGCATTTCCATTCAGAAGGGATCTGTTCTGTTTCCCAAATGTTTAATATGATTTTGTGAATTTTTCCTGTTAATCTTTCATCATTTAGTTTCCATAGTTCTGCAATAATTCCATCTTCTCCTGGGGCTCTATTGTTTTTCAGTGTCTTGATAATTTCTACAATTTCGTTGATGGTTGGCAGTTTAGCGTCAGGATTTGGTGTAGACGTCTCGTAGTGAATGTCCTCTGTAGGTCTTTCACAGTTGAGAAGTTTGTTGAAATGGTTTGCGAGGATTTGGCAGTTATTCTTCGTGTTAGTTTCTAGTGAACCATCCAGTTTCTTGAAGCAAAGATTGGGTGGCTGGTATCCTGCAATATGTTCTTTAAACGTCTTATAAAAATTCCTGGTGTTGTTCTTCTTAAAGTCTTGTTCTATCTCATCTAGTCGCCGTTTGTCATAATTTCTTTTTTCCCTCCGAATAGTTTTCGATGTTTGTTTTCGGATTACTAGAAATTGTTGCCATTTTTCTGATGTTTTGTGACTATTGAAGTTTTTCCAGGCATTGGCCCTTTTTCTATTGCTTGGTCACATATTATATTCCACCACCTGTGTTTTCTCCTTCTCGGGGGTTGACCCAATTTCATTGTGGATTTGAGGACGTCCACAAGTTCTGTCCAGTTTGTGGTGTTTGTCTGACTAATTTCCTGTAAGATGTTTTCCTTGTTGAGTTTTATGTATTCGGGGTCTGGTCTCAGCACTTTGTTTAGTTTTGGTTTTTTTCTATTGGGTTGTAATCTGGTCTTTATCTGTAGAAGATGGTGGTCTGAGTCAAAAAATCCTCTTCTCGTTTTCACATTCAGAATTTCTGCTGTGTTACTCTTGGAGATGGCCACATGGTCTATCTGGAATTCACCCAACATTGTGTTGGGCGACTTCCAAGTATACAGTTTCTTGTTGGGTTTTTTGAATTGTGTTGACATAATTACGAGGCCGAAATTTTCGCAAAAGCTTATCAATCTTTCCCCATTCTTGTTAGTTCTCTTGTGAGCTGTATGGATTCCGGTGATTTTCCTGTATTTTTTCTCTTTACCTAATTGTGCGTTAAAGTCGCCTAACAAGATTATTACATGGTGTTTGGCAATTTTGTTTGTCGTCTCTTCAAGGTCATTCCAGATTCAAATTATTATTATTATTATTATTATTATTATTATTATTATTATTATTATTATTATATGGTAACACAAAAACACTTCTTCCTAGGCAGAGAAATTCCCAACCCGACCGAGACTCGAACCTGGGACCCCGTGATACAAAGGCAGTAACACTAGCCACTAGACCACGAGCTGCGGACCGGCACAGCTGTGATTGTGGTGTCGGCGTGACACATCGTGAGATCAGCTCCTCCGCAAAGCGGTCACTGGAGGTATCACTATTCCGCTGGTTTCTCGCTTATTCGTCCTGGATTGCTGCGCACGGTTTCGTTTCGATTTCGGGCGACCTTCGAGTGAAGAGAAGCCGAAGAACGTCTAGATCCGCAAACGCGTGCGCGTGCTGTCCCTAGTATTTTCGTCCAAGTTTCTTAGCTGCACTCCTCAAGAGGTGAGGGTGGGGACGGGGGCGGCAGCGATGATAATCTGGCTACGATCCTTGCTCCCACTCGCATTCCTCGCCGCACAGGATTCCCGATTGCTGCGAGGTCTGACTGACTGTCGGTCCTCTACGTAAATATGGGTAAGATGTTCTGCACAACTAGTCTGCAAGATCCGTCAATTTTCGATTACACTGTACGGAATTGAAACCATTTTGCAGTCATTGCAAAAACCCCAAAAAAATCTCTTCACACGAAAGATGGAGCTCACAAGACACTCGTCCCACCGATTCACTGCCACTCGACAGTGTGGCACCCTTAGCAGGTTCGATTAACGTACGGAGAGAACATGCAAACCAGAGCGACGCTCTCCGCCGAGCCGGCCGCAGTGGCCGAGCGGTTCTAGGCGCTACTGTCTGGAACCGCGGAACCGCTACAGTCGCAAGTTCGAATCCTGCCTCGGGCATGGATGTGTGTGATGTCCTTAGGTTAGTCAGGTTTAAGTAGTTCTACGTTCTAGGGGACTGATGACCTCAGCAGTTAAGTCCCATAGTGCTCAGAGCCATTTGAACCATTTTGAGCTCTCCGCCGAAGGTTCGTTTAATAAGCGCGAAAGCATCGCAGAGTCGCCCTCGACCTCCCGTAGCGGACGCTACAGGACAGGTGCGAATCGCGGCAAAGTTCTCGGTTGAAATTCCCAGGGTGTACTTTCCTAGAGGACTCGACCACAGTACCTCTCTTCCTCATACGTACAAACTCGCCAGAGGAAAGCACGAGAGGGATCAGAGCTCATTCGGTGCTTGCCGAGTGTAAGTTACAGACGCAGGCGTCGCCTTGGCGTGATTCAAAAGGCCTATGTCGATGCTGTTTAAGACCGATCCAGCCCACAAAAAGAGCTCTGTACCCGATCGTCGGACTGTGATATGCGACTTGGGTTTGCCAAAGTTAGGGCAAATGGCGCGATAGCCGGCATAGGGCAGTAGACGCGAGAGAAACGCGAGCTGTTTGTCTGCGCTCTATGGCTTCTGGGAAGGCGCCGCCGGCGTAGTTGCGACACGGCCCGTGCGTCCTCGGGAGCTCGCGGGCGCTTCCTGCCTGCAGCTTCCCCTTTCCTCCCCTCCCCGGCCCCAACCAGTGCTCTCAGCCTACCTCCCGGGCACCAGCCTCTTCCCACTGAAGACTAGCGCGAAAGCGGGTTTACTATATAAATATTGAAAACCGCGTCGTTCCTTTCCTTACCTACATATCATTTTCATTTGAGTTGCCGAATTTCCACTGCATAAAATTCTACAGTATTTGACAGTGTGTTCTACCTCTTCGCCATGTTCAAAGCGTTAGCAAGCGAGCCACTTTTTGTTGGGCACGGAGGGGTGGAAATCTCTCGGAGGCGATTCCAAGTACCTGGGCGGATGTTCGAAAGCGTTATATTTTAACTGGCGCAAAAGCTCGCGTATAGTCATGGAAATAAGTATTCATACAGTAGGTGGTGGCAAACTACGATGGTGGGTTGATAGTAAATCACCCACAGCGCCGATACGAATAAGTACGATGATGTAGCGTCAGGTAACCATATTCTTGGTAATGAAGCTTCCCATATGCCATGAATCTATTCTGGGAAAATATAATATGTTGCACTCCGCACTGTCTACGACAGGGCAAAATGTATTCATACAGCGGACTACTTTCAACCAACCAACCAACCAAACAAACAAACAAACAAACAAACGGCTGACACAGCTCCGGAGTGCAGGCCACACTTGTGTAGTCGTGTGGCGGCCGTGAAGCAACAACACGTCGGACGTGAGTACCGTGGAACAGCAGAATGGGCCGCAAGGATAAGGAAATGGCCATTGAGGAACGATACATTGTTTTCGCCCAGTATCTTCAACACAAGTCGTATGCCGAAATTGCGAACATCATAGGACGAAGCCGAGCGACTGTGCAATCTATCATTAAGCGATATAAGGACAGGCATGTAGTAATAAACAGTGAACGACACGGTCGTCCACAGAAGCTTACAACAAGAGAGACCAGAATGCTACCAAGAATCACCAAGAAAAACCCGAAAAACGACAGCATTGGCACTATCCGCATACGTACATGACCACTTCCGAAAGGACATCACTCTAAGGGCAGTTCGTACCATTTTCAGTCGTTCGGGCAACAGTGGCAGGGTCCCGAGACGAAAGCCCTACATCAGCTTTAGAACAGGAAGTGGCGGATGGAATTCGCGAAACAGCATGTATCCAAGACAGCAGACTTCTGGGATACTGTATTGGTTAGTGATGAAAGCAAATTTAATATCGTGCACAATGATGGCAGGATTTTGGTCTGGAGAAGACCGAATACAGACCTCGAGCGAAACAACATTCAACCCACGGTGAAGCACGGAGGTGGTGGAGTGATGGTATGGGGCTGTATGTCAGCCTCCGGTGTCGGAAAATTAGTGTTTGTGGAAGGTACCATGAACAGATTTGTGTATATGAACATTCTCAAACAGAACTCACAACAGTGTGTTGACGCCTTGGGTCTTCCTAGAAATTATTACTTCCAACAGGACAATGATTCCAAACATAGGGCCCAAATTGTCCGGCTGTGGTTGCTCTACAACACTCCACACGCTCTTAAAACACCAGCTCAGAGTCCGGACCTGAATCCCATCGAACACTTGTGGAGTGAGCTGGAAACACGGGTGAGAAAACACGACATCCGTTGTAAGGCCTGTTTGAAAGAGGCTCTCCTTCGAGAATGGGAAGGTATCACGTCGGAAACAAGAAATTTGGTCCATTCCATGCCACGGAGGTTGCGAGAAGTAATACATCGGAAGGGTATGCGTACGAAGTATTAAACATGTTGTGGCTTTGTTAGAAGTGTCATTTTCTCTTGGTGTATGAATACTCAATTCCCAGCGCAGTAGAGAACTTGGCAGACGTTTCTTGCATTTTGTTTTGTAAAGGCTTGTTCATTCTCGTTCTGTATACCAGCATAGCTGCATTGGTGACTGGCCAATGTGTATAGTGCACAGCCAATTAGTGTTTCTGGTTTTGTATTGTCAATAAAGGCAGTTTACTTTCCACGCTCCAGTGTATGAATACTTATTTCCATTAATGTATGTATTCTGCCGGGCAGAGCAGCGCCGGCCGTTGTGCAGAAACCCGACACCGCTACTAGGCAGCTGTCTCTAATCTCTCTGGCAGTTTTAAGAACTGCTTTTCCTTCCACCAACCTACCTTGTCTGGGCGTCCAAAAAGACGGTAGTCATAACAATTCCGTCTTACAGTGTGCGGCGCTTTTTACATTCTAAGTGTTTTATCCCAAACTGTTTTTTTCCCTTGTTGGGTTAGGGAATTCGTGTCTCACCACAGATCACGATGAATCCTCCGGTTCTCGGAAAGGAATCTTGAAAGTTAACGAGCGCCTATCTTGGGGTACCCCAATTGGTTACTACAGTATCTTGCTGCAGAAGCGCACTGAATAATGTGCGGCAAGTTGTTAGGCAGTCAAGGTATCGTGAAATGCCGGTTGTCAGTTTTCTCTTAGCAGAGGGTTGTCAACTGCAGGCCGACGGCGATTTCTGTCATCGTGACACCACTGCCGCGCAGAACGTTGGTACATCCAGTCCGTACACGACACAAATTTCGCGACGAATGCAATGGTTATGATAGTTTTTACTGTAGGGGTTTTAAGTTTGTCAGGCTGTGAATGGTTTCCTGTTGATAACTGCTACTCGTTCTTGCGAGTCCTTTTAAAGAATTTACAATCCGCAGATAGCAGGTAACTCGCAGGGACTAGGTATTTCGTCGCAACAGTTCTGGAGATAAAAAAATTTCTCTTTCACAGATATTTTATGTTTCGACACAGTAACATTCGTTCCTTCGGCTGATTATCTTCGGGTACACTCAAACCGGCACCGAAGGTTATTTCTGCAGCACGTGCTCGATGTGTTGACTGATCGCTTATTGGTTCCCTTCTCTGTGAGCATACAACTGTGTACACGTTTGTATGAAATATTCACTCAGAATAACCTCCTCAGTTGATTTACTGAATGGGTCACATAGTAGCAGTGAGTATTTTAATTAAAGTTTTCGTACTGTAAAAGTGGTTTTTAAGCCATTGTAGATACTATAATTACTAAAATAATAATCTTCACCGGATGTTCACGTTCATTGTTTCCCGATTCGCTGTTTTATCACTTTTCGTCGCGGTGCTTGGTCATAGACGGCCATTGCTCGCGACCTCGGACAGAGGCGCATCATTCTGGTCGCGGAACGGACGGCGGGCGGGCAGTGTTTACGGTGGTACCCTTGAGCTAAATGCGGACGTCGGCTGCGACGCACCGGGAAGTTGCCGCGGCCGCTTCTGTTTCATTTCCGCTTCCCTGTCGCGAGGCGCCGCTAGGTTCTCACCGTGCCAGGCTGGTGCCTCCAAGTTCCCCGTGTCGAAAAAATTCCTTTATAGATCTGTTGTACTTCGCTTTTGCGGCAGCTCCGACGGCAGGATTCGCTGTTTGATCATAGATTGTCAGAACACCTACAGAGGGAAGCGTAAATTACCACCTGAACGTGGCAGCTTTGTGCTCGGAATAAGACAGTACCCTTTGTGAATTTCAAGTCGGAGGACGATAAAGTGGAGTCCGTGTAACTTAGGGGGATGCCCAGCCAAGGGAGGCAATGAGTCGGTAATCTTAGGAGGTACCAGCCAACAACACGAAACTACTACTCTCTTCCATAAAGCTGGATCCCCATACACGATAGTGTCGTCAGATTCACGTCACCGCCATGGCAGACACAGAAAGCACCATAGGAATACAAAAAAAAGTAGAGTTGCACTATATATCGGACCCCACGTTAATTGTAGGCCCCCTATGTTTACGGAGAGGCTTCTCTGCTCTGTGCTGAGGGGTAAAACACTCTGTATTGAAACGTCCTATGGAGTTCATTATGACTTCACTGTTGTAGAGAGAAAGCTTGTCGGAACTAACACGAGAACGTTTAGATCGGTTATTGGAAATTCTCGATAACTGGGACAGTCTGGCGGCAACTGCGCGAATATATCGGAAATGTGAAACTCCAGAATCAGGCTCACCGTAATAGGATACTGTCGTCAGAGACGACGGGTTTGGTAGAATGGCGCATCATAGACATAATTACCATATCCGCAATAAGTCAGAGGATCACTGACTTTTCTAATGCCACTCGATTTATACGAGAATTCTAAAAAAGTATTGCTAGTTGATGGACGAGGCGCCCTAAAACCGCCTTCTGTAAGTGTTGCCGTAGAAGTAACAGGACGCGAACAGTGTGTGTGTGTGTGTGTGTGTGTGTGTGTGTGTGTGTGAGTGAGTGTGAGAGAGCTTGACACGGTTGGGCGCCTGTTGCCTGAGGCGCACTTACACCTCGGCTAACACGTGACGCGTGCCAGTTCGGCATCACAGCCCGCCCACTTCGCTAATGAACAGCTGCTGGCGACCCAAACACGAGGTGCGCAGCTTCTCGCGGGCGGTTGGCAGTTGCCAATCCAACAGCGGGGGTACGGAAGAACCGCCTGCTTCCGCCAGCCTTTCGTCTCTCTTACCCCTGTGTTTACCAGGTTTTAACGGGGACGTTGTCAGTAAGTACAGGTTCTCAGGGTACTAGTGGCTTGGGTTAGTGGTCGATGCAAGTCTAAAACTGCGCGGGCGGTTGCCGTTGTGTTCAGCGGTGACCGTCTTTGTGATGTCCTCTTCCGATCTGCAAATATATTTTAAGCACTATGTAACAATGCTGTGAATCAGTTCAGTTGGTACCTGTAAATATTCGTACCTAAACAGCTGTTTCTCTTGTATACTGTGTAAACCAGTGGAGACCCTAAAACAATTCGGTTAAAACGTAAATGAAAATCCAGTTACAAAGGAAAAGTATAAATATTATAAACAGCACTGAAGTGGCAACTAAGGAGATGTGTTGCAAATGTAGACAATAACACTGCATCTTCGTTAACACAGTGTATTTTACGTTGCGAACTTCGAAAATCCTTTTCCATTCAACGTAGAGTCCAGGGTGACTGAACTTGATGAAATTTGTAGCGTAGTATTTTATACGAGTTTTCTCACTGGAGCATGCTAGAAACCAAATGAATCTTTGTTTGAAAAGGGAGTATCCTGAAACACGCAAGGTGTAAAAAAACAGCATTAGTTTTTTTGCTGGTAAATAAGCGTGTCCTATACACTCAAAGAACCGTCTCAATCGCACTTGGCAGGTGCACCGTGGTACCTGATCTCTTTCAGACCTGTTTTCGTAATCCAGTACGCACCGTGTCGACGTGGACAGGACCGTGGTCGCGGTGGTGTAGTGATTCTCTGAGTTGACGGTCTTATATATATATATAATGTGTGTGTGTGTGTGTGTGTGTGTGTGTGTGTGTGTGTGTGTGTGTTCCCGGCGCGCCGCGCGTTAACCTAGTCGTTAAAGGGGTCCTTGCGCCAGCCGCAGCCGGGCCTGCTTACGTAACACCTGTGACGTAGTACGCGGCCGCTGCCGTGACGTCAGCGCCGCCGCCATCGATCCCCGCCGCTGCAAACTGCGCCGAAATGTCGGTGCTCGCTGACTTACGTAAAACGGCGAAGGCATCGTCCGGCGTCCGCGCCGTGTATTCTGTACGCCAAGACAACCACAACAACCACCACCACCAACAGCAGGCAGCTCTCAGGGGGTTTCGCGGCTGCTCTCACCTCGCAGCGGCCCCATGCGTGACGAAACGCTGCGGGGAAAGTTCGCGAAACAGCGAGAGACTGAGAGTCGTGGCGCAACGGCTGCGATCGGGTCGCCCCGCAGTGGGGAAACAGCCCTCGTGCGCCGCAAATAGGCCAGCGGCGGCCGTGTATGGTTGACCTGGTTACGGGCGCAACAATCCTGTCAGCAGACTAGACTGCCCCACCTGGATCACACGAGAGTGGCTGTAGAGTTTGCGGACTGTTCGTAAGGAACAGGCCCATAGTTTCGCTGGAGCGCGATTTCTCGCTTCATTGGTGCGAAGGGAACGCCTGTTCTACCATTTTCGTTTTTATGAGCGATGAGGGCGATGAAGATATTTCGTACCTGTATTAGCTAAATAGATGCACATATCATAGATAATATACGCCTAAAGTGTACATAAAGTTTTTGCCTCGTAGCCAATGTGCACAAAGGCATAGACGTTTTAGCAACTTATTTTTCTCTGAAACTGATTTTCCCAATTTCTATTTGTTCGTATGAACTATTTTCTCCCGGGGAGAGTGCTTCGTGAGGTCACTAAAATGTGAATAATCATTTTCTCGTAGTCGCCTCAGTAGTAAAGTTTCATCAGGTGTAATTGAAATACCGGTTCTGTTGCTATAACACTAGAATTGGAGAAATAACTGCAGCACCGATAAAGTCGCGTGTGCCGTTGGCGGATAAAGTTCAGTTTCCGATTTAGCTGTAAGTTTTGAAACCGCGGGCCCCGTATAATTTCGTCTTATACTGAGGCTGCCCCAGATACTCAAGCATTGCGTTATGATGCGTGCCTGAAATTGTGCCGTGTGACAAAATACCGAACCGTGTTGCAGATGCCCAGTGGCTTTACATGACTCTGAATTTTGCTGGCGACAGCAACAAAAAACATGAACGTGTTGCGCTGAGTCCTTGTCTAGCACTTGGCTGGACCATGTGGGGGAACAAAACCTTTAAGTAGACGGAATGATAGAATTCTGCTGTATAGGATGGCGGGCGAACTGTGGTCGACACGAGAACAACACTAACACTGCCAGAGAGGGGATTTCTGGCCAGAAGTAGTCTATTTGTATCGAGCATCGGCCTTAATTTGAAGAAGGAATTTCTGAGAAACGTACGTTCGGGGCAGAGCACTGTACGGAAGCGAATCGTGCTCTGGGTATAAACAGGAAACGGAAAGCGAAACTTTTTAGATGTGATAGTTAAGAGGATTGATAAGAGATGCTCTTTGTAGAATCGGCAAGGAGAGAAAGCAGTGGAAAACATGGCAAGAAGGGACAGTATAATAGGACTTACGTTAAGACACGGTGAATAACTTCCATTGTACTTGACGTTGCTTTAGAGTATGAAACTCCAAGGCAAGACAGATACTGAGATATATCCAACAAATAACTGAACAACTCCTGAGAGTTGTCACAGATGAGCAATTCGCGGCGGGCCGCATCAGACCAGCCCATTTAGAAGACGGACGACTCAGAATAAAGCACGATGGCAGTTAGTGATGACTAAAACATAGGCACACATGGCGGTGGCATTAATCCGCACGCCTCAGTTGTGCTGACACGTCACCAGAAAGCGACCGCCACTCCGTGGCTCCCTTGCCGTCCCGAGAAGCGAGAAAGAGTCGTGGGATAATCAAAAAGTGAAGGTCCATGTGGCAGAATATGCGCCGGGCAGCAAGCTGTGGCGGAAATCAGCGAAGCAGGCCGATCCTGCAGTCGATGCGGAGGACGCGAGATCGCCGAAGCAGCAGCGGTAGAGCGATGTCGAATTATGCATCCGAGAGCTAAATATATCTGGGCAGCTTTTAGACAGAAAGCGCCTTGTTACGAAAAGGAAACGATCTGGGCGGCGCTGATGGTCCCGGAGCTGCGCTGCAGCCAGTACGTCCTTCACGCCTGACTGATGGCGAACAACATATGTAATTCCAGGCTATTACGTCGCTACGAGGCCAAAAGAGAATTCTCACGGCAATGCTTGTTTGCGACACGTGTTTATACCCAGCACTGCAGCTGCAAGCCTTTGCTGCTCGTTACCTCGACACACACACACACACACACACACACACACACACACACACACACCTCTCTGGTTTAGGCCAAATTAGGTCTGCTGACTTCTCCCGTCTCCAAAGGTACATAATGAAATCTTTCTTCTCCAAAGGTATATAATGTAAGATTTTAACGTTATGATCTCGGGCGTACGCGGAACATGCTCCTTTCATTTCTTTTTGATCTGCAGTCTTCTCGATTACAAACTTCACACCTGATGTAGATGATCCTGATTTTGTCTTTTATCGCTGGACCCCTTTACATATTTGACGCACTGAACTGCTAATGTTTCTAATCGCCTGAGATGCTCCTTTCTTTAAGCCCAACATTCTGATCTCGATAAGGTAGAAGCTGCCATAACCTTAGATTTCATTTACGTCTGTTTCCTCACCTTCCATTTGAGGGTTCAGCCCCACATACTGTGACAGGTGTGTTATGTTTTTTTATATGGACGAAATAATGAAAATTAAACATTTGCACCGGAGTTTTAACATGGATACAAATTTTTGACTTCGCTGGTTCTTAACATAAGAAAAACATTGCTACAGTTTTGAAATTCAGGGCATGTAACTAATATACTGCTCTCCTCATTTTGTTTCCACTTTCTTGAGTAATTACTTGATCACCAGCATGCAGATATTGACAAACGGTTAGCTTCATAATTAGATTCCCAAAAGTGCATTATCGCCTTGCCATGTTATTTCATATGCAGATACTAAATAGCGCTGGAGACATACGGCATACCTGTATGATACCTTGGTTTGTGCCATTCTCTGACGATAAGTGGTTGCAAAGATTCTGAATCATTTGCACGTAGTGTCTTAGGTAGCCTCTGTTCCACATTTATCCTATCTTTTTCCTGTCAAGACGATCATATTCTTCACAACGCATTTCACAGTTCTCCCACTACCCCACGGCAGGTGTGCCCCTATCTCCATTCTTTTGTTTGCTGCAGTCGTCTACGGCTGTGTTATCTCTGTGAACGATGCAGGTGCCATGTGTACTCTGCCTCCGGATAAATTGCAGCTGCTTTCTTAGTCTGTATCCATTTTGTACGCGGCATCATCAAATACATTCGCGATTACCCATACTTTCCCCACAGCATCTTTTGATGATCATATGTCGTGCTTAACATCGTTTCGGTAATACGTCTCAAAGGACCGTTTCTGAATTTTCCTGTCATGTGGCTGGCCGCGTCTATCTTGCTTCACTTTGCTCGGCGAGGAAGGTTGTGCAGTGAGAGGGAACTCGTACACGCAAGGAACAGGTTTCAGATCCGAGTCGTACTGTCATCGCGGCTTCTCTGAATTGTTTTTCTTCAGAGCTAGCACACAGCGCTCATGGACAGCGGCACGTGACTTTCAGCTTCCTTTTGCCTACTTAGTGTCTTACGGTAAAGTGATGAGCCATTAAGAGACTGAGAGAAACGTTTGCTTGTTTGTACCTCTGTCTCGCCAGTAGCCTGTATCAAAGGCAGTTACTAGGCGAATGTACGTCCACCAGTGTTCTGTTTTGCCTTCTGCCAGTACATTTCCGTGGCTTATTTTTGACAGATAGCTAGACCGTATTTATACTCAGCGAGGCAGTCTGGCGTATCGCTTGGGCAAACAGCGATGATTTGTCACATTTCAGAGATAGCAGGCCAGCGCGTGGTGATTTTACTCTTTGGTTTGCAAACCGTAAATAAACACCGTTCTCATTGTTGATTAAGTGCTTCTCGAGTTCTGCTCGAAATTTTAATCCGATGTGCCTCTTTTCAACACGAAAAGGAAACGAAACAGAGATGAGCTGCGATATAATTTCAAATGTAAGTTATAACTTTTTGTTTTTGTAGCAAGCATTTCCCGGATTTACATTCTGTATTAAATGTAGATAAAATGTATATGGTTAATTTTATGGAAAGAAAAGCGACCAGCATAGTTTTGGTTGTATCGGAGTTATTTCACAAACATTATAAAACGGAAGTCTTAGTGAATAAACATGTATATTTTTAACTCAGCTGACGCTGCACTCGAGTAAATGTCTCATTTTCAAAATATTGTAACTGAATGTTAAAAAAACAGTAGTTAACTCAAAAGATGATTTCATTTGTATGTGCGTAATACGCATCGAAATACTCGTCGATTTTCTATTTTGCAGTAAATTTTTGAATTACCTTGTGATTTTAGTTATTCGTACACAAAAATGTATTCAGTGTGGAGTAAAACTTGGCCACAACGTATTGCTGACCTCGTCACACAGCAGGACGTACATATGCTCAAAATGGGTTTGTATAATATGGACAGAATTTTGTCAAAATATTAAGTTTCATTAATTAAATTCATTTAAATCCAGACATTTCGTCAATGAAACGCCACGACTCTGCCACGTGGCACTTTGCAACAGGATTCCACCAAAATTTGTAGATAAGACTGATGATGCATGCAGAAAAGTTTCCATAACATCAGACCCGTATTTAGGACTCTTTACACTCCTCGGTAAAAAAAATCCCCCCCCCCAACTTGAAATACACACGTTAGTTATTGTTTGCCTAACAATTGGGCATATTTTTTGTCTATTTAATACTTAACTATGCGTTGCACCTAAAACCGAACTTTAATAAATAAAATTTACAAATGGAAACTCACTTGGGGAAGGTGTTTCTTCCCTGCCTCAGTTCTTTGAGGATTCTATTAAACGTCAATCGTAAATGGTTATCAGAATATCGCAAAGGAGCATCCATTGACAGGCTAGGAATCACATTAGAAGTCAGTTGCCATGTGGTATGAGGAACTAAAGCGAACTGTGTTTCAGTCGTCCACGTGAATGTCATACAAAGTGCACCTGCTACTCTGATGTTAAAAGCGCATGCGCGCCGTAAAAAAAGTTAACAAAGGTGTAAGTCAATCGATCATTTAAGTGTGTGAGGTTAAAAATATTACTTTCGTAAAACATGCCAGAAGAGTTGCAAAATTTGTTTTGTTTATGAGCCGGGAGAAATATGCATTGATATCTTTGGTTGAGAGTTTATTAGCAGAGGTAATGAAACCACGCTGGTGTGGACGTACGTTAACATTATTTTAAGCACGTTTACATAATCATCAGTCGAAAATGAAACGTGTGAAAACTGTCTCGTAAATTATAAAAGGAGCTAATTAACATCACTGTATGAAACTATTTCCTACTTTTGCTAATAGTATCAAGAATACACGACACTACGTAACACTTTTGCCTGTGCGTCAATTAATATTTGCCGGTTAACGGGAGATCTAAATTTTAGGAACTTGTTTGGTGCCCATGGTTTTTATAAAATATTGCCTCCCCCCCGCCCCCCAAAAAAAATGCTGCCCTAGGCAGTTGCCCAGTTTGGCCCTCCTCCCAAATAAGACTCTGCAAAACGTCCACGGCATCGGGATATTGTACATTTGAAGGTTCAGACGGTTAGGTCTTGCAGTACGTACTTAACAGTAGTATCGCTACGTACTGCAAATACGCACAGTAGCAGGCTGACTTCCATTATTTGTTAGATGCAGGCGTAACGTAAGTTTCCTGGGTGTGTAACGGCGAGTTCAGTGTATAAACCGAAAGACTACAGCGATAAACGTCAAAATTCGCAATCTGCGGAGGTACAGCGAGCGCGGGCCCCGCGCCTTTGGGAGGGGGTGTGACGTCAGTGTCACGTGACGCGGCTGGCCTTTTGCCTCCCGTCGAGGCTGACTCGGCAGTCAGTGCGTTCGAGGCTGGCGTGGAGTGCCGTGCGTCGCTCTCTTGCGTCTTCATGTCTCTGCGCTGTAGCCGCGGGGATCTGCTAGTCGAAAAGGTAACGGCTGGCGCTAGCTTCGCTGTCGTTGTACTCGTGTCCACCCCCGCCGCCGGTGAATGCTGGAAGGCGTTGCTGGAATTTTACAACTTACTATGGTCTACGGGCAGCAGCGATGAACGTCCTAGTTGCTGTAGCGTTCCAGGAGTTACGTAATATCAGGTGCCGCGGAACTGAGACCAGTCTCCATTACCTGCTGAAATATTTGCCGAAGCTTAATATACCAGCGTTTGAGAGGGGGTTTCAGCAGGTCGCACACATGACGTAGCAAAGGTTTTTTGATATTGTCCTGTGTAATTAAAATTCTTAACAAAACTTCACACCGTTTGCTGGGATAGATAGGTCTCTCTCTCTCTCTCTCTCAGCAGCGCGCACAGCTCCGTCAGGATCGGCTCTCGCTTATCAGGTAACAGATAAGACTTCCGCGTGCACTTTGGAAACTTCCCGATGCCGCGCGGGCTTGTTTACCGCTCTCGCGCGGGATGTTCACGTGCGCGGTGGCTGATGCCGAGGTCAGCGGGTTGAATGTCCAGCTGAGCTGTTCCTTCCCCGTTACATTCCTGGCGTTCCGTGACAGCCGGGGCTACTCATTTGTAAGCGACATTGTGCTGGGACTCTCCGTGCCAGGCCGCAGTGGTTAGCTTACCCTGAGGCTTTTTGTCTGCATTGAAGTCGTCAGCTTACCGATGCGCAGCGTTTATGTTCCCTGTTTGCCACAATATTTATATTAAATTTGTCACAAAGAATCGATACTTTTTGCACATATTTAGGTAAGATGCCCATGGCTTTCTGGAGGAAGCGCGCACGTCTACAGCAATTCACGAGCGCGAACGCGATTTTTCCCCGAGTCGCATTAAAAAGCGCGTACAGGTATGTTCGTACCGGCAGCGTATCCTTTGCGTGAGCCTTGACAGGCGTTGATATGTAAAACGTAAAACTTGATGTTGTCTTCCGTTCAAAAAATTGCGCCCCAGTCCATGCTGCGCTATATTTATCCAACACGATTCTGTATCACTTGGTTTATCTACATCTACATTTACATCTATACTCCGCGAGCCACCTTACGGTGTGTGGCGGAGGGTACTTATTGTACCACTATCTGATCCCCCCTTCCCTGTTCCATTCCCGAATTGTGCGTGGAAAGAACGACTGCTTGTAAGTCTCCGTATTTGCTCTAATTTCTCGGATCTTTTCGTTGTGATCATTACGCGAGATATATGTGGGCGGTAGTAATATGTTGCCCATCTCTTCCCGGAATGTGCTCTCTCGTAATTTCGATAATAAACCTCTCCGTATTGCGTAACGCCTTTCTTGAAGTGTCCGCCACTGGAGCTTGTTCAGCATCTCCGTAACGCTCTCGCGCTGACTAAATGTCCCCATGACGAATCGCGCTGCTTTTCGCTGGATCATGTCTATCTCTTCTATTAATCCAACCTGGTAAGGGTCCCATACTGATGAGCAATACTCAAGAATCGGACGAACAAGCGTTTTGTATCATCCTGTCTAACCATGTAATCTTAAAAATATTTCTGTATCACATTTCAAAAGCTTCTGTTCTGTTGTCTGTAGCGTTTGTCGACGTTTCTCTTCTATATTATGCTACGCTCCAGATATATACTTTCAATGAAGCTTTACTTGGTATGTAATCCTAAGTATTTCATACTTTCTTTTCTGCCGCGTTCAGTTATTTTGCTGCCCAGATGGCAGATCTCACCCACTACTTCCATCATCTCATTTCTTGGGTCACTTGACGTGAACAGACTGTGCTCCATTGCCTCCACTAAAATTTGATTCTGAAGTACTGTTCTAAACTTCCTCTCATCGACGTTAACGGCAGTCTGTGCGCCATCGAAGTGGCTTTCGACCAGGCGTCCGTAGGTAGCCCTAAAGATTGAACTTCAGCTTATCTGACGTAGTCCTGGGGTAGTTTACTTACGACAGCATTCGGTGGATTTATCTGTGTAGTGTAGTTTTCTCAGAGTACCAGCTGTTGCGCTAGCGACTACCACCAGTTGCGGTAATGTGGCCTTCTTACCGGAAAGACAGTTACCACTCTGCGCATTCCTGACGAACCGCTGCGCCCGGCCAGTGAGCTGTCAGCCGAGCCTGTCGCGTACTGTTAGGTGTGGGCAGCTGGACTAACGGGCCGCCAGTGTGGCAGAGACCTTGGCATTTGTGCGCTCATCTGGCGCTGCGGAGCCTTGAAGGCGCGGCTATCGACCGCTGCTCGCCGTGACCCCTGACCTTCCGCACCGCGGCCGCGCGTTGCGGCACCATACAGGAGTACTGTACTGTACTTCTGCCACCCTCCCCTGCTTCTCTCCTAGTTACGGAAATCTGAAAGCAGGCACACTTAGGGCTAGGCATGCGCCGTGTTGCGGCTGAACCTTCAAGGGACCATTGTCAATAAGGCGGGTGTATCGCTTATCTAGTAGCAGAGTTACGATCGTATGATATATCTCTAGGTATGCGATAGGCTGCTTAATTTTTGAGTAGCAGAACCTGGCATGTTATTGGAGTGACAGTGTTGGACAGAAACTGAAATAACTTTGTGTGCCTGCCCTTTCAGAGTGTGATAGAACCACCGGTGTTCAGAATACACACAAACAATTCGTTGTGTAAGGTCAGCGTCCATGTTCACAGACAATGCTGTTATGTACAGGTTAGTAAGAAACTGCAGGAAGACTTGCAGGCAATTTTCACTTTGTATAATAAGTGGCAGGTCTCTTTAATTTTGGGTAAATGGGAGGCAATGCCTTTTGAGAGAGAACGCATTATTTGATTACAAGATCAGAGGTAAATGTCACAGCATTTAAACATTTAGGGATAATACTAGAAGGCGAATGGATGAAATTAATGTTTGCAAGGATTTTGAGAAAGAAGTGTCTAAAGGAAATAGACATTAAAGAGACTTAAGCGCATGCTGCTAGAATCTTAACAGGCCAGTACAGCCCATATGCAAGAGTGACAGGCTCAGAGAACTCCAGTGGGAATCTTACGAGAAAAGGCCCCACACATGCGATGATAGTGCTGCTCCGTAGCATCTCACGTGGGGATCCTGAGAACTGGCAAGTGTAGAGAGATACGTAGAATTGACATATACTAAGATGGTGTTATTAGTTAATGACACATCTCAAGTTTGACTATTTAGCGCACACCGTGTCATATTACTGAGTAGCGAAAATAAATTTTTGTGACAGTTTCAAGTAATGTTACTATACTGCACCTCTCATTTGGCGATCAGATTCTGTGTAGAGGCACACAGGAAACACATGCTTCTGATGCAGTTTACTGTGGCTGTAGGAACCTGATTGGTTGAATATTAAGATACAGATTTTTGATGTGTTAATTCAGTAGTACAGAGAAGGAGCTTCCACAGTGCAGTTGTTTACACATGTGACAGTAAGTTCACAGTTGACTTTTCTTCTTTACAGAGAGTGGCAACTGCAAACCCAGGAGCCATGCCCCCAGTGAGCGTGCCAGTGGCAGTACCGGTGGCAGTCGGGGGTGGCGGAGGTGGTGGTGGCAGGGTGCCCCTACAGGAGCCTCCAGCTGCAGCCTCACCGCCACAGGGCCAGGGCAACGCCGCCCCCACCGTCAAGCGCACACCCAATGATTTCATCTTTGGGAAGGCAATTGGCGAGGGTAGCTTCTCGACCGTCTACCTCGCCAAGGATATCCACACCGGCAACGAGTATGCCAGTAAGTGAAACTGAAATTCTGCTCTTTGTATCTTCTGTACTGCAGAGTTTTGAGCAACTGATAGAAATTCCTTAATGACTTCAGAAATAGGTTTTTAAGAAATCTGTGGCTGTTGCATAGAAGAATTAATAATCTCTCTTTGTATTGGTCAGTAAAATTTTCATTAAATAATTGCCTCATGTTAACTTGTTGGGAATAACCTTAGGATGTTGTTAAACATAAATACTTCAGTTATTAAGGTACTCTTTGTATTGATGTAATGTGGTTCATAGTACTATGTATTTTATTTTCACTCATTGCCGTTCTTTCACAAAAGATTAGGTGATAGGTTAACAAAAAATGTGTAATGTATGATGATCAGTTTATTAAAAAAATGCAGTCAAGAGGTTTCAGTAGAAATTCTGTATCTTAGACCTGTATGTTAGTCAGTAGTTTATTAATACTGAACATTATTGGGAAACATTCTGAGAAACTGCTCTATTAGTCATATTCTGTTTTCATTACTACTGAAATAGTTTAATGTTCTGTATGACTCTTGTACCCCCCCCCCCCCCAAAAAAAGGGCCATGTCTCACAATCCTAGAAGCTCATTTCTTGTTCCTTATGTCATGTTGTGGTGTTCAATAATTGGATAAAAAGTGACAGTTATTTTCATCTGTTACAGTAAAGGTTTGCGAGAAGCGTCACATAATCCGTGAGAAGAAAACTGAGTATGTTCAGCGAGAGAAGGAAGTGCTTCACATCTTGAGCTGCAACAAGAAGACCTCTGCTCCATTTTTCACCAAATTGTACTGCACCTTCCAGGACGTGGAACGGCTCTGTATCCTTTCTATCATCATAGAAAACTAACTTACAGGAATCTGTTGCTTTGTCAGTGTTGTAATGATAAACTCAGTTCAGAATTTTAACCAGTGTTTGCTTTAAATTCACTGTCGTCATGTAAGAAACAAGTGTCTGTTCCCTCGCTGTGTATAACTCTAGTGAAGTTGCTCAAAACTTGTTTTATACTTTGATTGTTCACACACAGTGCTGTATTTCCTTGACTATGTTGTTTAGATTTTGTGCTAACATATGCGAAGAATGGTGAATTGCTACCGCATATAAACAAAGTTGGTTCATTCGATATTGCGTGCACGAGATTCTACGCTGCTGAGATTTTGCACGCTTTGGAACACCTGCACAGTTTGGGCATTATCCACAGAGACCTAAAGCCAGAAAACATTCTTCTGGATGAAAGAATGCATATCCTCATTGCAGATTTTGGGTCTGCCAAGATTGTTAATCGGAAGGAAGTGGAAGGTAAGTTTCAGGAATTTCTTACTTGCAGTCAAAGGATGAGTCGTGTAATATGCAACACTCATTTTATTTCATGAAGGGTTAGTTACCAAAAATAGGCTTTTTCAGTAAATATTCTCTCCAAATGGGCACACAATTATATTATAAAGTCAGTATTCTCAGTTCTTGGTGGAGCAACGGGGATGTATTTTAACATTCAAAACCTGTCCAAAAGTTCAGCTCCATGGTTTACTGCTAGTTAATGTTCATATTTAGTAAAAGTATCTGGCATGTGCTGAAACTAAAAAGCAGAGGGGCCAGAATCTTCTAATGCAGTGTACACATCAAACTTCTTGCCGTATATAGTGGTGCAGCCTGGCACAAAAGCCACCCGAGTCTCTTCATCCTGGAATAACAAATCCAGGTCACCTTGCCCCAGTCTCTGCACATTCCTTAGATTATTTTGTGAAAATTTTTCGCTTCAATCTACGTGTTTGTCGAAGAGCTTTCAAATCTTGTGAATAGAAAAAAAGTTCCCATAAGAAACTATGCTTACTACAACATTGCAGTGATAAGCCAATAGATTTGAGTGTCCTACAAATAAGTATGCACTTCAGGATCATCTACCAAAAACATATCAGTATTTTGAACTGTTCAGGAGATGATAGTTGTTAGATCATATAACTCCCTATGCATGTTAAGTTGTGAACACTTACAAGAAGTCTGGAGCTTGCATAATGCTTGCGCCCATTTAGCCATTCCCAGATCAGTTTCCTGAATTTTGAGGAAAGGCTAGTTTGAACTCGTAGCAGTTGAGTATGGAAGTTTGTGATGAGAGTTTTTGTCATTGTCTTGCATTCAGGGATTACTCATCTACCTGTTTGTTCACACAAAGTTTATTGGAGTTTTCTTTGATGACTTACGTTCTTCCATTCATAACTCGCTTGCAGTCTCTCTCTCTCTCTCTCTCACTCACTCACTCACTCACTCACTCACTCACTCACTCACTCACTCTGTTAGGGCATCATTTGTTTCCGCCCCTTGTAATCAGAATTTTCTCATCAACATTATATACATTAAACTCATTGCAAACACCTTTCATACATATTAGATCACTTATTACAAAATCATTTAAGTCTCTTTATTACAAAATCATTTACCGTCCCAGATAATCTTGCTGTATTTGTATTTTCATCTCAGTTTACTCTAGTTTTTGTTTCACAGATCAAAACAAGGATAACCCTAACTTCCGTCGCCGCAACAGCTTTGTGGGCACAGCGCAGTATGTCTCACCTGAGCTGTTGACTGACAAGTCGGCCTCCTACAGTTCGGATCTCTGGGCCCTTGGTTGCATCATATACCAGATGGTGGCTGGACTCCCACCTTTCCGATCAATGTAAGTTCTCTCAGTGGACACACACCATTGTATCAAATTTTTTTACCATTTAGTGATCTTACATGCAGTTCATATTGTCACATGTGATTAGGTAAATAACAGTAAGTGCAAGAAAATAATAAAAATAGGTTCACTCCATTAAATATCATTTGTGATTCATGTAAAAATTTTAGTGGTTTCTCACACTCTTTTAGAATTTTTAAGCAGAGCAAAATCCTTTACTTTCAGCCAGACTCTTGCAGGTAGTTTCTTCAACAAAGACAAGGAAATTATACACAGGCAACATAGTGTCATATTGAATTATTTGAAGTAATCCTTACATTATTCGGTGGTCGTAGTCCTGCAATGCTCCTAATAGTCTTCTATAGCTATTGAAATACTAATTTTGACCTTACAGAATCACCCCAATAGTTTAAATATTACGTAACATCACTGGTGGATAGGTGGATGGAATTTGCTACAGGCATATATCCTCAGCTTGTACACTAGATCATATGTACCATTCTGCCATATAATTTTCTCCTGTGGGTATGCTGGCTAAGTCTGTGTATAATTTTGCCAGTTTTATAACCATGTCTGGAAGCATACAGATTCACTCTCTCACTTCCACCTTCTTTTTTCTGTAATGTATGTATCGGAAGTCCAGTTGTATATCCATTAATTGCTACCACAATATTCATACACATTTTGAAGATTGGTATCACATTTGCTGTTGTCATCTTAATATAGCATTGTCACGGAATCCAGTGAGGTGAAAGTAGAATCTTTGATATATGCTCTGTATAATTTTATACAGTCACCCTTAGGAATATTTATATTTAGTAACTGTTTCCGAGTGTTAAAGCTAGACTAATGTTGGTGTGTAGCACTCTCCCATACTATTAGTTTCCTTACAAGAATGTTACCAGGGACTACAGCATATGTTTCCATTACTCAACCAGTGAACTCATACTGACGAGATTTACTTCTATTCCAGGAGTGAGCACCTTATATTCCAGAAGATAGTGAAGCTGGAGTACGTCTTCCCAGATGGTTTCAGTGCTCCAGCCAGAGACCTGGTGGAGAAGCTACTGGTTCTTGATCCTGTGCAACGGTTAGGGGCTCGTGACAGGCCTGAGGATGGGCACGGGTACCCTTCATTGAGAGCACATCTGTTCTTCAAGGGAATTTCTTTTGAATCGCTGTATCTGCAGACACCTCCACAAATCTACCCCTACCTGCCGGGAACGTCAGAGCACGAGGAAATGCGGAGCCACTACAGAGTGAGTGTTTTGCTGCGTGTCTGTATGTTCGAAAGTTACGGAAAACCTCTATAGTTACTCGTAAACAATGTGAAATGCAGATTCCACCCTATTTGGAAGATTTGAAAACACAGAAGCTTGAGATACAGAACACATCAGAATTCTATCCTTTAAATGGAGAACTGAATTGAAAAGAGGATGTATGTTGAAGGTCTTGGTCGATAAGTATTATAAGGTATAGGGCAATTGTTAATAGGCCAGTATAGAAAACTTGTCATCTGATGCTTTCTTATATAAGAGTGATTTGCAGACAAATTCTATTCTGTTTATTTTGGTTAGTAACTAATACTTTCAGGATTACTAGCTTTCCTAGTAACCACTGATTAGTGTCAAAAAGTGTGGAAGTAACTGAAGTTGTAAACTAAAGATATTAACCACTGCACAGAATCTTTGAGCACGACAAGGCAGGAAGTGTGATAGTACTCGTTAATTACGTATCAAATACACTACTGTAGTGTGTGGCATTTATGTACAATACTGTTGTCATAGGACTGTATAGTGAAAACAAGTTTAAAGGGTGCAAATCACTATGTAAATAGTGGCTATTGTATGAGGGGCACAAGTCGATGCCAATATTGCTTGCAATTCAATTGCTAATACTGTATACACGTTGATAAAGATTTATTGTTTCTTACACTAGGGAGATAGGTTTCTATATATTAAGCAGGCCCATGCTAATCTAATGACGTTGTAAGCATTCAGTTGCATTTTTTCACAATGTTTGGGACCAAAACACTACAGATCTAGCACACATCATCACACAGGTTGTATGAATATTGCATGAAAAATCATGGACAATCTAGCAGAGGAAAAGAGTGTACACAGACATAAATTGTGAAGAAAATATGCATTCCAAAACAGTACTTAAAACCACTAACAACTGTAGCTTTACACAGAACATATGTGAACGTAATTCTTAGAGGAAGAGACATTCTGATACGAGGAAGAGTATTTTAATTACAAATGTATTTTAACTTAAAAGCACCCGACGATTGATTTGTGTGAGATTTCCATTTATAGCAATTGTTTGCTGAGAGCACGTTTTCTCTGTGCAGGTGCCAGACCACTTGGAGCCCGGGCTGGACGATCGGCAGCTGACACGGCTTCTCGGCCTCGACCTGAGTGGCGCGGTGGAGCCCGTGGCGGAGAGCCCTGCGGAAGACGGGAGAGAGTCGCAGACCGAGCAGGAGGGCCGGCCGCAGGACGTGCCTGCGGTGCGCCAGCAGCAGCAGCAGCAGCAGCAGCAGCGGAAGCGCGCTGTCACGGACCTGTCCCCGGCGGAGGTGCGCCGCCGCACGGACCTGCAGGAGAAGGAGAGCAAGTGGCACAATCTGGTGCAGGGGAACCTCATCCTCAAGCAGGGGCTCGTCGATAAGAGGAAGGTGAGCATTGCATAGGGCATAACTTTTTAAACTTTTACCTGAACCTCCACCCTTCTATCACTACCTGTTTTGCTCCTATCCTCTTGCCCACATTATTCTTCTTACTAACCTTTGGGTACCACATCATAATTTAGGTATATCTCCATTTTTTACTGGAGGGTCTCTGTTTAAAACCCAGGTTGTTTTTATTATTTTGACAGAAACTTAAAATCCTGAGTGTACCCAGGCAACTTGAGAACAGACCTCCAAAAAATAAAACCCCACTTCCACTTGTTTTCAGTCATGATAGTTAAGTGTGTGTTCACTAGAGAGCATCCAGTACTACATTCGTATCCCGGTTGTAGTGTTTCGGTCGAGGTGGCTGCTACTAGACATCGTCTCTACTGTGTGCAGCTTTGGTTACTCGATAACAATAGGTGTGCTTTCGGCATCTCTCCTGCGTCATTGGTTTGACCGTACTTAAAAAAAAGTGTAGTGATTCTAAGTTTGACATTGAATTTAGTGGAGGAGAGTGTAATGTTACTTCATGAGAGACTGAAAGTGAAAGTGATGGCAGTTAGTCGAGTGAAGAGTGCTCGACAGTGATGAGGTAAATGCACGGACTGTGCTCCAGACCATGTCTCGGAGATTTATGTTCACAGGAAACTTTTGTGTAGTACGTCGTTAAACTTCACAACTACACAGAAATTAAAATTGATTTCAAGTTTCGGGATATTTTAATCAGTCCGGTGGATGAATATACTCAGGGTTTTATTATTGACGATTTTCAGAATTTTGTAACTCATTATTTTGAGCTTTAAAAGGTATCTTTGGATGTAATATAGTTCATTATAGAATATTTTTCGTTAATAAGACTTCTTGGGACAACATAAAAAGATCAGTATGTTCATCTACATCTACATTTATACTCCGCAAGCCACCCACCGGTGTGTGGCGGAGGGCACTTTATGTGCCACTGTCATTACCTCCCTTCCCTGTTCCGGTCGCGTATGTTTCGCGGGTAGAAAGACTGCCGGAAAGCCTCCGTGCGCGCTCGAATCTCTCTAATTTTACATTCGTGATCTCCTTGGGAGGTATAAGTAGGGGGAAGCAACATATTAGATACCTCATATGTTAAGGGGTTGCTGGACTAATTGGACTCTTGTAGGCGCTGAATCTTACTTCTGTTATTTTTGAATGTATACCTGAGAGTGTGCAGCCACATAGCAGACTTGATTACTTTCATGTTACGTAACATGGAGGAGTTCAAAGAAATGTGATATTTAAAATGCGGAATTTTACACAGGGAAGCATTCACACGTGTGAAAAAAAAACGTCCCGTTGGAGTTCAGCAATGAACAGCTACAATGCAAGATGCCTTTTTACCCCAAAGACTGAACTGAACTGAGCAGACGCCAAATTGGAATACAACTTTTGATGCTGAAGTACCATATTTGGTGATATGTATTAGAAATTGTGAGCTATGAAAGCATTGTGTTTGGAGGCACCAGTTAATGGATACAAGGGTCATTCAATAAAAGGCCAAAATTTTTTAAAGTAATCTATTACATGAATGGAATGCTACACCTACACCAGCACTGTACAAGCTTCACAGGTCCATGTATGAAGAATTATTAGGCGTGTGTGCATAACCAGTTATATGCACTGCTGACTGGATGGCGTCATCAGTGAACCTTCAGTCGCTGGGAGCTTCTTTCAGTGGGTTAAAAGTGTGAAAACTGAAGGTGCGAGGTCTGGAGGATATGGGGGTGGGGCAAAGAAGACTTTCGGGTCTTACTGCACACACGTGCACCTTCCTTTCATTTCTAATGTCAAATGTGTTGGAACCCTCCTTGCTCACATTTTATTGAATGTCAGAAAGTTGCGAATAACATGACGGGCTGATCCAAAAGTAATATTCTTCACTTGAGTAATATTGCACAATATCTTACACCGGTTTTCCCCATATCAACTTCTCATCTCTTGCAATGTTGTTCTCCATGATGGCACAAACAGAGCATCCTAGGCGTGGTGAAACTTCAGTGTGTGTTACACCCCTTTTGGACTAACTGAACACTCTTAACCTTTGTTGCCATTTTACACTGCCATCTCTCAGCGAATTTAGATAGGTTTTAGCCCTTCAGCTAATGGAAATCTATTGACACTGCACTGCTCCACGTTGGTGCAAATCTGCAAGGGTGCTGCCATCTTGCTTCACTGATACCCGGCATCCCATTTGAGCTAGGTGCACCAGCCCTGTCAGATGGTTTCTAGGACACCACCAAAAACAGAAAAGACAGACTTTGTGAAAATTTTTGTATTTTTTATACAACTTTTCTGGTTACTTATGAATGGACCTTGTGCAAACATTAAGCTACTGCTAAGGTGTATGTTGGAACGTCAAGGTTTTTCACTCAGCTGATGTCTGTGTGCACTAATAGTGTAGAAATGCAAATGATATTCGATGGACTTAGAAGCCGTGACGGCAGTAAACTGCTGATCACACTTGTCTGATGTAGACTTGCCTAGTTGGTATTGTGCTACCTTCATAATAGTGGGAACTGTCTGATTACTACTTGCACATAAATTTAATTCCTTAGAAATTTTTGAAACTTTATTTGATAGAAAAGCAGTGATACCTTGGTTGAAGGAAATGGAGTATTTTTGTAGATCTCCTGCCAAACTTTGAATCCATTAGTACTTATGAAGTTACAACAGTTACATGATGCATATCCATTTTCAGAAACTAAACTGAATTGTTTACGCCAGATTCAGCTGCCAAGTGCTTCTGTTCAGTTGCGATTGCAGATCACGTTCTGAGAGACAATTCGAGTGAATGACATTAAATATGACCTGTTTAGCATAAAATGTTTGCCAGGTGCTGACTGCTCTGATTCCATTTGTGCCTGCTGTTAACAGGGACTGTTCGCGCGGAGGCGGATGTTGCTGCTGACTCTTGGACCTCACTTATACTATGTGGACCCAGTCAACATGGTCCTAAGGGGTGAAATTCCCTGGAGTCCTGAGCTGAGGGTTGAACCAAAGAATTTCAAGATATTTTTTGTACATACGGTAAGTAATATCAGTATCATGGCAAGCTGATTGATCCTTGTCACAGTTCTAAGATTTTGCAAAATGAATTACTGGCAAATCAAGTTGGCATTCATGCAATGAATTAGACAAAGGTTGATTTTAATGTACGAGGTGCTGCAGTGGCAATCCTACTTCCCAGACAAACATTGTTTGCTATGTCATTTTTTTTTCTCTTACAGCCGAACAGGACCTACTACCTGGAAGATCCAGAAGGCTATGCCCTGGAGTGGTGTAAGGCCATAGAGGACGTTCGGATACACACGTATGGTCTACAATCGTAGAAGATTAGTGTAGTGACTTGGAGTGCAATCCGAAGGCTACAAAGACTCAACTTCGGGTTGTATACCCTAGGCAAATTTCATTTGTGATCTTTAAACTGTTTTTTAACTCTTGTTGGAAGTGTTAAATGGTTACATAAGAGTTTAAACAGATGAAAAACTATTTAAAGTGTTAGTTTACAAACACAGTGGAGATTCCTTCAACGTGAGACTTTTTTAAGTGACTTTGGAGACTGCAGTTGACTGAGCAGCGTTAATTTTTCAGTGCGAATGAATACGTGTGTGTGTGTGTGTGTGTGTGTGATAGTAGTAAGACTCGTTTTGTTTTTTTTATTTATACATTTTCCTAAGTAGTGACTGGAGAGAATACAGAGGATGACCATTTTGTATGTATTGCTGTAGCATATGTGTTAATTTATTTACATTTTACAGTTAGCTGAACTGCAATAACTAAAGAGGGCCTTCACAGTCTGTCACATGTTTTTATAACGTTTGTGATCTCTCTTCACTTTCACTATTTATGCTCTTGTTTACTTTTGTGACACAGTTTTGTGTTGGACACTGAATAATACATTGTGGCAGAAGCCACCAACTGTCAGTATTACTCTGCTGTATGTTATTCAAGTGAAGAACTTTTTCGTTTATTACTTCCTAACTCAATTAAGGTTGTATATCTAGTTTTGTGCTGTGTCAGTATACTGTCATGTAAACAACTTAATTTATAAATACAATGTATTCAAATTTAGCTTCTTATCTTTCTTTTCCAGTGGAGATAAAACCCTTGAACCCTATCCTAAACTCATTTCATTGACACATACTAACAATCATTAAATATCTGCATACATGAATCTAATTAAAGTTGAACAGTCATGGGAAGCAACAAAGAAAAAGTGAGGTGTTAATCATCTGATTGTGACGGAATTTCTTGACCTCTATACAGGACTGAACTGAGGGCCTCCAGTGCCAGAATCCACTGCTTTACCCACTAGACCAACATGGCCAGTCATAATTGTACTCAAAAGGGATTTCAGTGATGACAACAAAACAAAATTTCACTAAAGCAATTGTAATGAGAAGGTATAGCTACTGACTACTTTGTTTCTGGAGGCAAACATGCACCAAGAACATTTCAGACTGATATTATCCTAATGATGCGTATATGAGGTGCTATTTCAACACAGAAGAAAGAAGAGTGATCAATACCTGAAAGACTGTGTTGAGTTTTGGACCTCGCACTTCCTAGCAACCGTTAAAAATCGGTTCACAATTACTTCCAACATTAATGACATACAAACTCCCATTATGAATTGCTCTCCCACTCAGTAGCTTGCGTCTTACAAGAGAAAAAATTGTGGTGGGATGTACAAATATTTATGAAACATTGAAATCATAGTCTACTGAATTATTTATAACAAAATATACCTGAAAATTGAATATTTGGGTGCACATTCGTACAGAAGTTTCTCATAAAGGCCAACATTTTTTAAAGTCTGTATTCTTGATTCAACTAAATTTTGTAGATATTCAAATGTGACTGAATAAGATTCTTCAAAACCATTGGGCAATATTTTGACAATATTGAGTTTCAAAGCATTTGGAGTTTTATAAGTGTCAGATAAAAAACAAATTAATTTGAATGTATCACTAATTTATCAGGAATGCTACAAGCATACTAAAATGTCCGGTCTGCTGTGTTTAAAGCTGCTCTTCAGAACTCATTTGCCACATTAAAATTTAGGCTAGGCCATCTCATGCGTCTTAATCTCTTACCATATTTTCCTTATCAATTATGTGCATAACTTACACCTTTCTTCTCTTGCTTTTTATTTTGCTGTTTGTCTTCATCTTATTCGTTTGTAGTGTTCAGCCTTGATTTTTGATTTCTCCCTGCTAGATATCAACAACATGGCATTGTAACAGCTGTTACAGTACGTAGATTCTTTGTTACAGTACCTCTTGTCTCTCCTTATCCAGGGTTGCTTCATTTGTGTCTTCTTCTTATTCTTATCTCTCTAGATTGTGGTTTGTTCCTGTTTAAGGCATAAGTGCTGTATGACTTGTGAGAAGCTGCTTAGGAAATGTAAGAACCATCTTTCAGGGCTGAACTATAAATGTTATTTCGCTTGCTAAGTGTTTCTCCCTTGGAGATAATGCACTTAAACATGTTCAAGTAAGAGTTGCAAAACTAGTCATTCTTCTTATTGTCAGTCTGTGAATGGAACAGGAAGAAATCCTGTGTGGTAAAACACAAAATATCTTTGGTGCACACTTCATTGGTTTTCTGAGAGTAGATATAGATGTAGAGGTGAATAATCATAGTACATTGAGTCCTGTTTTGTTCTTCTATATAAAACCATATTCCTGCTTATCTCTCTTTCATTGCTATTACCACACACAACTCTCCAGCAAAAAATGCCATGTTTGATTGTAATACATCGTCAGTTCTTATTCTTTGCTCATTAAACATCTGAAGTATCAAAGGTTTCAGTTAGTGAACTATGTGGAAGTGCATTTGCTGTGGGTGCAAGGAGAATGTAACTACTTCCTGACAACAGGAACACATACTTTTCCAGAAATGCATATGATCATTGCACTGTTGAAAGATAACTGAGAAATTAAATAATAAAAATAAGTGAAAAAGTTCTGGAAGACCATCCTCAGCATTTCCAAGTGAAATTCATGTGAAACTATAGGGACAGCACCACATGGAGAAATTGCGTGGACAGTAAATATGGAAAATGTAAACCCAAAGTATGACCTTCGAGAGCCAGATAATTGAGTTTGGAGAAAGAATGAAGAATAAACAAGATGCTAGTAAGCAGAAGCTGTTCAAGTAGGTGTAAAAAGCCTCGCTAATAATTTGTCTCTCACGCTGCACCAGCAAGCTGTGGTGCAAGGTTGCGATGAAAGTGTGATGATGTGATGAGGAGGACATTTGATGAGGTAAGTAAAGAGTAAATAGTTACTAGTTGGCAGAACTAACCGATATACAACTTGTGACAAAGTTCGGTGAATGAAGTCAGAACGGTCAATTGGGCAATACTAGCGACTCGTAACACTGCACCTGCCTAGCAACCGGTGTTGACAACCTTCCCCCACCGTAATTCAGTAGAACATATTGTGTGTGTACCCTGTTGGATGAAGTGCTTGTTTAGTGCATTGGTTCTGAGCTGAGAACAGGACAATGAATGAGCAAAGGATCAATTTAAAGTTTTGTTTTAAGCTTTGCAAGACACCGAAAGAAACACGTGCAATGCCGGTACATGTTTATGGGGATCAAGCACTGTCCATGAAGTGTGTGCGAGTGGCTAGCCCGTTTACGAGGAAGCCGGGAAAGTATTTGACAGTCCTTGTAGCGGATGACTGGTGATCAGTAACTGGCGAAAACATTGAGAAAGTAAGGGCATTAATCACAAAAAACTGCCAATTAACTGTGCACATGATAGCAGATAAACTGCAGATGGACTGTGAATCTGTGCAACAAATCCTTACCCAGGGAGTTAGGGAAGAGGAAAAACCTGTTGTTTAGTGCCACATCAGTTGACTGATCAGAAGCAGGTACGTTTAGAGGCTTCATAGGATTTTTTTGAAACAGTGGATGTGACACCCAACCTCTTGAATTTTTTTTGTCACTGAGGATGAAACCTGGTGCCTATGGTATAACTGTGAAATGAAATGAAACGAAACGGCAAAGCATGGAATGGCGTTCTCGGACATAACCTCTTCCGAAAAAGGTCAGAACCGGAAAATCGCGTATCAAAACCATGCTGGTCATATTTTTCGATAGTCGAGGCATTATCCATAAGTAATTTCTACCTGAGGGAATGACGTTGAACGCTGTACAGTACGTAAGTTTTGACCCATTCCATGCAATCTCTCTACACAGGGTATGACCCTAGTATGCACGACGACGTCACTGGTTTCTTGTTCATGACAACACTTGCCTACATACAGCCAATATCGTCAAATAGTTCCTGGCAAAACAGAGGGTGGAGCAACTTGAACATCCACCATACTTGCTGGATCTTAATCCTCCAGACTACTTCCTATTCCCTCGACTCACTCCCTTTGAAAGGGAAAGAGATTTGACTATATTCCTGACATCCAATGAAATGTGATGCGGTTTTTGATCATCATCCCAAAGGAAGACTTCGTGCAAGGTTTCCAAGACATGGATCACAGAGCTGAGCGGTGCTTAGTTACGGGAGATTACTATTTCAAAGGACGGTAAGGTAACTGTAGTTTGTAGTTCATCTACATTAATGTTACAGGACTAATAATCTAGCTTTGTCAGTGGTTGTATATATCAGTTTTACAGAACTTGACTTAATTCTCGGTAAAGAGCAGTTCCGCTTTCAAGAGATATGGTGTCGAAAGTGTTCTGGAAAACTAAAAACCTGGAATCAGTTTGAAATCCCTTGTTGATAGCACTCAACACTGTGCATGAGCATAGAGCTAGTTGTGTTTCACAAGAATAATGCTTCCTAAATCCGTGTTGACTGTGTGTCAATACACCGTTCTCTACGAGGTAAATCATAAACTTCGATCACCATGTGCGCTCTGAGATCCTGCGCCATATTTATGTTAATGACATGGCCCTGTGATTTTGTGAATTGCTCCTACTGCCTTTCTTGAATATTGGTGTGACCTGTACAATTTTCCTGTCTTTGGCTACGGGTTTTTCATTGAGTGAGTGGTTCATGGTTGCAAGGGATTTTGGAAATCGGGGAATGTCAGAGAATTTCAGACACAAGGGAAATTCGAAGAAAACACTGGAAAAAATCTCGTTTGTCTCAGTAGATGAAATGGTTTGTTTACCGAAGTGTCGTGCATCATCGCTGCCTGGGTGCAGCTGAGTAGGTGCACCGCATCCGTACTCTCATTACTACTGCTTCTCCCATTCCTACAATTCCCCTCAGCTTGCAGTCAATGCTGCCACCACTTCTTGCATCTAGCCTAATAACTGCTGCCGACGAGACACAATGAGGCATAAGGAGCGGTTTGTCTGGATCTGATTCTTAGAGCCTGTAGATGCAGCAGCCCGAGTTGGTGGTCAAGTATGCACGAGTTTTTGTGTGTGTGTGTGTGTGTGTGTGTGTGTGTGTGTGTGTGTGTGTTCTGACAAAAGCTGTGGCTGAAAATTTGGTGTGTGATTGTTTCGTCTACGTGTTTGTCTGTGGCTCAGCAGTCATCTTTATGGTGAGTTGCTACCTATCCTCATTATTATTGATTCTCAGAGTATTTGAACAAGTTACCTGTTGCTTGGATTGATCACCACGGTCTCATTTCATCAACATGTCTGTGGTTCATGAATAGCTGGCCACACGAGTGGTTTTCTGTGACATGCCAAAACTGCAGGCCAATTCTACAGGTATCTGTAATGCATCAGGCCTGCCGATCTGAAGCCATTCAGTTCCCACTAATGTGCCGGCCCTGCCCATTAGATTAGTCTTGCCAATCTGCCTTCAGGTCATGTCTGTTGGTGTGTGGCGTAATGCAGTATATTTTCATGGGTTATCCATGGATCCAGGACTGCGTACTCAGAAGGCCAGAGGCCATGGGCAATGGATTTCAGGAATTGTGATTGTCTCACTGCAAGTATGTTGTACAGTGTGGCATTTTATTTATTCTAGTACATTTTGGCACTGAAATAGTAGTTTATATGTTAGAAGGTATGGACAATAAGAAGAAAATTGTGTCAGTTGCTGGCAGTTTATACACTGTGTACAAATAGATTTCTCGAAAGAAAAATCGTAAAATACCTGTAAAATAATAGATATAACACAGTGGGTAATAACTGACAATAATGAACATAGTAGAACCAAGATTTTATTGGCAGTCACCTACCGTATTGGTTTACATAATTCTTCCGCACCTTATACACTTCTTTCCAGAAGCCTAATTTTTTCTGAGGTTATTTCTGAAACCAGTGAAGGTATTTTAAATCTGTTCTGCGACTCCAAGGAAATGTGAGTTTTTGTCATCAAATGTGTTTCGTTTTATTGAAATAAAATAACATTAGTAGTCTTAATGAAACGCATTCAGGGTGTTACAAAAAAGTATGGCCAAACTTTCAGGAAACATTCCTCACACACAAAGAAAGAAAATATGTTATGTGGACATGTGTCCGGAAACGCTTACTTTCCATGTTAGAGCTCATTTTATTACTTCTCTTCAAATCACATTAATCATGGAATGGAAATGCACAGCAACAGAACGTACCAGCGTGACTTCAAACACTTTGTTACAGGAAATGTTCAAAATGTCCTCCGTTAGCGAGGATACATGCATCCACCCTCCGCCGCATGGAATCCCTGATGCGCTGATGCAGCCCTGGAGAATGGTGTATTGTATCACAGCCGTCCACAATACGAGCACGAAAAGTCTCTACATTTGGTACCGGGGTTGCGTAGACAAGAGCTTTCAAATGCCCGCATAAATGAAAGTCAAGAGGGTTGAGGTCAGGAGAGCGTGGAGGCCATGGAATTGGTCCGCCTCTACCAATCCATCGGTCACCAAATCTGTTGTTGAGAAGCATACGAACACTTCGACTGAAATGTGCAGGAGCTCTATCGTGCATAAACCACATGTGTCGTACTTGTAAAGGCAAATGTTCTAGCAGCACAGGCAGAGTATCCCATATGAAATCATGATAACGTGCTCCATTGAGCATAGGTGGAAGAATATGGGGCCCAATCAAGACATCACCAACAATGCCTGCCCAAACGTTCACAGAAAATCTGTGTTGATGACGTGATTGCACATTTGCGTGGGGATTCTCGTCAGCCCACACATGTTGATTGTGAAAATTTACATTTTGATCACGTTGGAATGAAGCCTCATCCGTAAAGAGAACATTTGCACTGAAATGAAGATTGACACATTGTTGGATGAACGATTCGCAGAAGTGTACTCGTGGAGGTCAATCAGCTGCTGATAGTGCCTGCACACGCTGTACATGGTACGGAAACAACTGGTTCTCCCGTAGCACTCTCCATACAGTGACGTGGTCAACGTTACCTTGTACAGCAGCAACTTCTCTGACGCTGACATTAGGGTTATCGTCAACTGCACAAAGAATTGCCTCGTCCATTGCAGGTGTCCTCGTCGTTCAAGGTCTTCCCCAGTCGCGAGTCATAGGCTGGAATGTTCCGTGCTCCCTAAGACGCCGATCAATTGCTTCGAACGTCTTCCTGTCGGGACACCTTCGTTCTGGAAATATGTCTCGATACAAACGTACCGCGCCACGGCTATTTCCCCGTGCTAATCCATACATCAAATGGGCATCTGCCAACTCCGCATTTGTAAACATTGCACTGACTGCAAAACCACGTTCGTGCTGAACACTAACCTGTGGATGCTACGTACTGATGTGCTTGATGCTAGTACTGTAGAGCAATGAGTCGCATGTCAACACAAGCACCGAAGTCAATATTTCCTTCCTTCAATTGGGCCAACTGGCGGTGAATCGAGGAAGTAAAGTACATACTGACGAAACTAAAATGAGCTCTAACATGGAAATTAAGCATTTCCGGACACATGTCCACATAACATCTTTTCTTCATTTGTGTGTGAGGAATGTTTCCTGAAAGTTTGGCTGTACCTTTTTGTAACACCCTGTATACCATTTGGCTTGCTTCCTTTACCTAAAAAGATTTAATTAAAAAACATGATGTTAGTACTTAAGATTTTTGTTCACATCAAGAAACGCCATCTGCTTGCAAGTTTTTTTTTAGATATTTCCTTGTTTGCACTATTGTTTCTTGTACTGCTGCTGAAAAGACAGGTTGTCAACTTACGTCTTAACCGAGAGACCTCTGAATTTGTCAGGGTAAAATGATAAAACTTGTCTAGAAATCGGGGGAAATGCCAGGGAATTTCACTTGGGGAAACTCGTGGCAGCTCTGAGGTTGTATATGATTGCAAGTATGGAGCTACTGCATCAGCTTACTCTGAAAGGAATGTAGTTGGTATACAGCCTGGACTGAAAGATTTCCTTTTATTAAAGTGAGTTCAATTGCTTGTCTACTGTGAGAATTTCTACATCTAAGTTACTCATGTTGGCAGCCGTTCTTGGTCCAAATTCTGGAATATTTACTTAATCTTCTTTTGGGAAAGGATTTTGAAAGGCTGTGTTTAGGAATTCTGCTTTAGCAGCACTGTCATTGATGGTATTTCCCTTAGCGTCATGCAGAGAAGGCATTGCTTGTGTCTTTCCACTAGCATATTTTATGTACAACCAGAATCTCCTTGGATTTTCTGCCATGTTTTGAGATATTTTCGTTGTGGAAACTATTATAAGCATCTCACATTGAAGTCTGCACTAAATTATGAGCTTCTGTAAAAGATTGCCTACCTTTGGGATTTTGTGTTTGTTTAAATTTAGCATGCTTTTTCCATTGTTTCCGCAACAGTGTTCTAACCTTTTTTGTGTATCAAGGAGGATCAGCTCCGTTATTTGTTAATATATTTGGTATAACCCTAATTGCTGTCGATAATATTTCTTTGAATTCAAGCTACATCTGATCTACACATACCATAAGGTAGGGTAACATTGGACGGAATTTTCATATTTTTTAAGGTAACTTCTTAAAGAACATTAAATTCTCACAACAAAAATTGAGACATTTTGGATGACATTGGAGAATAATATGATCAAAGAACTTTAGTCAAAAATATTTTTTAATTATTCAGAATCTAACAAATAAAACTTTCTGATGTTACCCCTTTGGTTGGGTAATTTTGGACATTCATTGAATTTCCACACAAAGGTCCATATTACCCTCTAATGGGGTAATTTCGGACAGTGATGATCTTTTTAAAAAATACGCATACTTAGAAACATGTTTTGTGTGTTTAGGAAACATTTTTTACACATGATTACAAAATATTCTACACATCTTCAGTAAACATTGACATACATTTACAAAATGTTTCATTGATAAAGACAATCTACTCATTCTATAAATCAATAATAATCTACAATATGTTCTGAGTGAAAGAAAACTTCCACTTTTCTTCTCTTGTAGTTGGCAACTCTTTTATAATTTAGCATTTGTCTACAGTATCATCGTCTTGAATGGTAGGAAAAACAAACACAGATATGGATGCAGAAATCTGACTTTCACTTCCTTTGCACCCACATTTGTTGTGATTCCGACAGACTGCCTATTTTGCTGTTTCCCACCAATCACATGTGGATAAGCCACAAGAACAAAAGCATCTACTTCCAGAACTGCTTCCTCCGCTCTGCTGCTTTCATCACCAGCTGGGGCAACATCTAATTTTTGCTTTCATTGGAGACTTGTGTTATTTTCATTCAATAGCGAACATTCTGAAGCATATCTCCAAAGCTCGAAGATCAGGCTTCTAAAGATTTGTTTTGAGAATTATCTCCATCAGGAAATTTTTTGAAGACTCTTTCAGGGTCAAATGAATTAGTCTCACTGCAGGGAATGTACTTGTTACATTCTCTTCCTCAGTTGCTGACACTTTTTTTAGGTGTTTCCTTCAGAAGTGAGGGGAAAGCGTCTTTCGATATTGGCTCATGGGAGCTTTTCTTCCATTGCATAAGCACTGCCCACCAAGGTCTGAAGAAACCTACGTCTAATGGCTGTAAAATATGAGTATTGTTTGGTGGCAACAAAATGAGAGATTTGATTCTTCTCAAATTCATCAATTACTCGCAGCAAAATGTGACTTCAAAGGTTGTCTCCTATCATAAATTTCTTCCCCTCCATTCACTTCAGGTAAGGCAGTGGAATAGTAATACACCAGTCTTCAAAAGTAGGCAGATTAAACCGCCCACTTTTATTGCGGTTATAGCGGTTTTCTTTGGGATCTCCTCTTTGCCAGGTGTCCCACAAATGCTTGGATTTGTAGGCCACATAGAGAAGTAATAGTTTTCTGTCCCCAGTGGCAACCATCATTACTGAAATACTACTCTTAGAGGAATGTAAGATCCTTTCAGGATGTTTTGCTCCCTTTCTATCACATGCTTCCTCGCAGGGTTATCACACAGATTGGTCTCATCACAACTGATTACATTTTTGTGATCGATATTTTCCATTTTTTCACTGGCATTCTTGAAATATAATTTCACTATCTCTCAACTCACTGCAGCACATTGCCTTCTAATGTTTCAGATAGCCGGATTCTTAATATGGCAGAGTGACACCATAAGAATGAATGCAATCCCTCAGTCCCTGGCGTTTTACAAGGAAAGCATTTTTCACTTTGTCCACACTTATCAAGATATCCTTTCACTATGTACCTAATATATTCACATGTAAATGGAAAACCCCAGTGTGCAGCCCTTAAATATCACGGTCAAGTGTGTTCTTTTCAATGGTACTTAAGACAGAAGGCCTTCCAATCACTGGAGGGTTTGTATTATTAACTTTATTCTCTAACATTGAACGTGATACATTAAATTTGCTTGATGCCTTTCTGTATTATAGTTTTCCTGATCTTACAGCAGCAAGTGCCCTTCCAAGACTTTCAGGATCATAATTGCACGTTGGAAGAGCACCAAGCCTCCTTTTGTAAATACGCGGCATTCTCCGATATTACCCCAATGTGTGCAGTTATCTGCATTAGCTAAAGTGATATGTGGAGACAAACTGTATTCACATTTCCAATTTAACATTTAAGTAAGTAAACTATAAGCAAATTAAGATTACCAATTTTCTCTCTTCTTGTACAGTAACGAAAGTATTCGCATAAAGATAACTAGCAACAATTGTACACTGCACTGTAACCTGCTACACAGAACTGTTTCAACTTCCAACTGCAACGATGTGTGTTTGTATATGCTGACAATAATGTGTAAACAGCTAAATGTGAGTGTGAAATAAAAGCTTGCATTCAGTGATACCAACGTAAGAGCAGAAATATGCTGTTCCTGTCTGAAATTACTCCTGTGTCCAATATTTCCCTATCTTACGGCACATTATTAATTTGGGAATGGAGATTGTCTTTCAGGAAGATGCTAAGCAAATTTTTATCCGCTTTTTTCAATATGTATATTTTTCGTTTATTTTTGAGGATTTGGGAGTTACGGTATTCAGTCTCACTATGACAACCCTGTATTCACTAATCCCTGTATTCATTTTGATATTTTTATTAGCTTAGGCTTACATGTTGCTAAGAGGTCAAGTGTGTGTTCACAACTGTCTACTATTCAAGTGGGCTCATGAACTAATTAATGAAAACAATTTTCAGGGTGTGCATTTAGTACATCTTCAGATGATCTTTTACGTGTACCTCCAGATCTGAACATGTGTTTTTGCCAACATATTGAGGGTAAATTGAAGTCACTGCCAACTATAATTGTATGAGTCGGGTATGTGTTTGAAATTAAACTCAAGTTTTCTTTGAACCTTTCAGTAACTGTATTATTGAGTTGGGAGTTTGGTAAAAGGATCCAATTATTTTATTCCAGTTGCCAAGAATGACCTCTGCCTATGTTAACTCACAGGAACTTTCTATTTCAATATTGCTACCTACTTCTAACACCAACAAACACATCACTGCCACTGTATTTAGCCTATTCTTTGTGAATCCATTACCTCCTTTGCAAAAATTTCAGCTGAAATTACATCCAGCTCTAGCCAGCTTTCAGTGCGTATAATAATATGAGCATAAGTGCTTTCTATTAGTGCTTGGAGCTCTTGTACTTTCCCAGCACAGTTATGACAATTTACAACTGTTATACCAATAGCCCCTAGGTCTATGTTCTTCCTGTGTTTGACCTGAACCATTTGAGATTACCGATAATCTCACTCTCTGTGACACCTCGGATCTTGCAGGCTGAGAGGTTTCCACTGAAACAGGACAAGCGACTGCATGTGGCTGAGAGCAGTGTCAGCCACAGACAGTATCTGGAACCTGTTTGTCAGACGTGCCATGAAGGCCTTACGTTGGACCACCCAGGAAGTCTTCACAGCCTCCCATGCCCTGAGATTACCTCCCAGTAGACCACAGGTGAGAGGCCAGCCTCAATGCGAGTAGTAACTGGGCTGGCCACTGGTGTGTGCTGATCGGCAGACTTGTGACTTGTCCTGGATGTCTGTTGAGTCACCATGCCCGACCCACAACAGTGATGCCCATCCACTGCAGCCTCAAGCTGTGTAACCGAAGTCTGGAGCTGAGAGCAAAGTGTCACCAACTCAGCTTGCTTCTGTGTGCAGCACTCATAGTCCACATATCCTTACTGAAGACCATGGAAAACTAGACTACACAGACAAACAAAGGACTATCGACACACACTGTGGAACTCTACTGTAGACACTGATGAAAATGCAAGAACTGTGTCTAATAGAGTAGATTAAGATGCAGAGATTGAAAAACTAAACTACCAAAGTACACACATAGTTCGCCCCTGGTTAGGAACTCATAAAATCTCACAAAATTTGTCACATGCCTGCTGCAGCTCTTGTCTCAGCCTGCTGCTGCTGCTGCTGCTTCTACTGCCACCACTGCTCTGAGCAGTTTTGATGCACCACTTGTTCATTCACACACAGCATTCTGTAAATCCTGTCGGAGACAAGAGCTTCAGGGGTGTGGAATGTTGTACATTAATCGGGAGAAGCACTTGTATTGTGGTATCTCTGTAAAGAAAACCAACAACCAATTACAACTAGTGCTACCACACTCACATTGATAATTATGGGAATTACTTCTAGATTTTATACAGAACGTTCAGTAGCAGAAAAGCAATTACTTAAACTGAAAAAAGTCATCACTTTCCATCATTTGACAAAAAAATGTAAGTAACATTTTATGGACCACTATACTACAGAAACAAGAGTCTCGGAACTGAGACCTGGCTGAACCCTGAGATAGGAAGTTCTGAAATATTTAGTGAGGGTTGGAATGTGTATTGGAAAGACAGATTAGACACCATAGGAGTGTCTTCATTGCAGTTGACAAAAATATTGTGCCTACTGAGGTCGAAGTAGAGTGTGATTGTGAAGTTATCTGGACACGTTTAACAGGGCTAGGAGAAATAAAGTTAATTGTTGGTTGTTATTACCGGCCACCAGGTTCCACTGCGACAGTTCTAGAATCATTCAAAGGGAGTCTACACTCTGTATCACAGAAGTACCTGGATCATGCTATATTAGTCGGAGGCGACTTCAACTTACCTAGTATAGACTGGGATGTCTATGGATTCATTACAGGTGGTACAGACAAACCGTCGTGTGAATTACTTTTGAACACATTATTCGAAAACTGTCTTGAGCAGCTAAATCGACAGCCAACGCGTAATGGAAATATTTTAGATCTGGTAGCCACGAACAGACCAGACCTCATTGATGGTGTCAGTGTTGAGACAGGGATTAGTGATCATGATGTTGTCATTATGACTATGGTTACGAAAGTTAAAAAGTTGGTCAAGAAGGGTAGGAGAGTATTCTTACTAGAAAGAGCTGATAAGCAGTTGTTAGCATCCCACTTAGTAAATGAATCGACTTCATTTACTTCCAGTACGATGGACGTGGAAGAATTATGGGCAAATTTTAAACACATTGTAAATCACGCATTGGACAAGTATGTGCCGAAAAAGCGGGTTACAGACGGAAAAGACCCATCGTGGTTTAACAGCGCAATTCGGAGAATGCTCAGGAAGCAAAGGCAGTTGCACTCGCAGTACAAGAAAGATCGGGAGAATGAGGACAGGCAAAAGTTAGTAGAGATTCATGCTGCTTTAAAAAGAGCGATGCGCGAAGCATTCAACCACTACCACCGTCATACCTTAGCAAAAGAGCCTGCTGAAAACCCAAGGAAATTCTGGTCTTACGTAAAATCGGTAAGCGGGTCAAAGGCTTCCATCCAGTCACTCACTGATCAGTCTGGCCTGGCAACAGAAGACAGCAAAACGAAAGCTGAAATTTTAAATTTAGCATTTGAGAAATCTTTCACACAGGAGGATCGTACAAACATACCACCATTTGAGTCTCGTACAGATTCCCGTATGGGGGACATAGTGATAGACATCCCTAGGGTTGTGAAGCAGCTGAATTGGTTGAAAATAAATAAATTGCCAGGTCCTGATGGGATTCCAATTCAGTTTTACAGAGAGTACTCTACTGCGTTGGCTCTTTACTTAGCTTGCATTTATCGCGAATCTCTTGCCCAACGTAAAGTCCCGAGCGACTGGAAGAAGTGCAGGTGATGCCTGTATATAAGGAGGGTAGAAGAACGGATCCTCAGAATTACAGACCAATATCCTTAACATTGGTTTGTTGCAGGATTTTCGAACATATTCTCAGTTCAAATATAATGAATTTCCTTGAGACAGAGAAGTTGCTGTCCATGCATCGGCATGGCTTTAGAAAGCATTGCTTCTGCGAAACGCAACTCGCCCTTTTTTCACAAGATATCTTGCAAACCACGGATGAAGGGTATCAGACAGATGCCATATTCCTTGACTTCTGGAAAGCGTTTGACTCAGTGCCCCACTGCTGACTCCTAACTCAGGTACGAGCATATTGGGTTGGTTCCCAAATATGTGAGTGGCTCGAAGACTTCTTAACTAATAGAACCCAGCACGTTGTCCTTGATGGTGAGTGTTCATCGGAGGTGAGGGTTTCATCTGGAGTGCCCCAGGGAAGTGTGGTAGGTCTGCTGTTGTTTTCTATCTACATAAATGATCTTTTGGAAAGGGTGGATGGCAATGTGCGGCTGCTTGCTGATAATGCTGTGGTGTACGGGAAGGTGTCGTCGTCGAGTGACTGTAGGAGGATACAAGATGACTTGGACAGGATTTGTGATTGGTGTAAAGAATGGCAGCTAACTCTAAATATAGATAAATGTAAATTAATGCAGATGAATAGGAAAAAGAATCCCGTAATGTTTGAATACTCCATTAGTAGTGTAGCGCTTGACACGGTTGCGTCGATTAAATATTTGGGTGTGACATTGCAGAGTGATATGAAGTGGGACAAGCATGTAATGGCAGTTGTGGGGAAGGCGGACAGTAGTCTTCGGTTAATTGGTAGAATTTTGGGAAGATGTGGTTCATCTGTAAAGGAGATCGCTTATAAAACACTAATACGATCTATTCTTGAGTACTGCTCGAGCGTTTGGGATCCCTATCAGGTCAGATTGAGGGAAGACATAGAAGCAATTCAGAGGCGGGCTGCTAGATTTGTTACTGGTAGGTTTGATCATCGTGCAAGTGTTACAGAAATGCTTCAGGAACTCGGGTGGGAGTCTGGAGGAAAGGAGGCATTCTTTTCGTGAATCGCTACTGAGGAAATTTAGAGAACCAGCATTTGAGGCTGACTGCAGTACAATTTTGCTGCAACCAACTTACATTTCGCGGAAAGACCACAAAGATAAGATAAGAGAGATTGGGGCTTGTACAGAGGCATATAGGCAGTCATTTTTCCCTCGTTCTGTTTGGGAGTGGAACAGGGAGAGAAGATGCTAGTTGTGGTACGAGGTACCCTCGGCCATGCACTGTATGGTGGATTGCGGAGTATGTATATAAATGTAAATGTAAATCTAATGTTCCCAAATATTGCAACTTGGGCCTGAGAAATTAGAGGAATGTGTAGAAGCAGATCAGATGAAATACACAAAATGAGGCAAGTGCAGACAAGAAAACTCTATATTAATCATGTGGTCAGTAATATTGTCAGACTTTTCGTAGATGTTACAGTTACATATAACGTGTGAATTGCAGAGTTTGGGTCTGGAAGTCATTCTGCAGTTTCTCTATTCACCTGATTTGGCCATGTCAGACTTTCACCTTTTCTGCTCTCTATCAAAAAACCTTCAGCGAATGTCCTTCCTGGCTGAAAATGCACTCTGAACATGGCTCGTCGAGTTCTTCATCTTAAAACCAAGTGATTTCTACAGTTCTGGAATTCAAAAGTTACTCCAGCGTTGTAAATAGTGGAGGAGAATTATTATTGATGACTAAAATCTCTGTTATGTGTGTCTGTTGTTTTTATTAAACTTACGGAAAAACGCTGTAGACTTATGCACCAACCAATATATTCAATACCCTACTTGCTATTATTTTTTTCCTATGAGCCCTTCGTGCTGATTCATATACCACAGAGATTCATTCTAAAAAAATATTTAGCCCTTAAACTTATTCTGCTATCAAGTAATTTCTCAGTAACAAAACTCAACATAAAAACTTTACATTACATAGCAACAAAATAGGACAAGGAAGAAAGCAGAATAAAAAAAAGAGAATTGTTCTACACAACTTGAGCCCGCATAGTCACCCCAAGTGTGGAATCTCCCAAAGCCAAGGAAATCCCTTAAGCTTTTCATAATCTTCGCTGAATATACCTCTTTAAGTCCAACACATTTCTTAACCCAAGAAGCCTTTTTTATCTGAGATACGCTAAGCGATAGGTATTAGCATTCAAAGAACTTTTTACCACAAAATGACGGTAGACCAACAAAAACTTTACAATTTCTTGTGAAACCTTGCTCAGTCATTCTCTTGTCTTCGATAACAGCAAAATGCCCTAGTGATATGTGGTAAGCCTTATCATGTATTTTCTTTCTCCCCCTTGTTCTTGTCTCCTTTGCTGATTTCTCTATTTCATCAAATGGGAACTGACTTATTCACCAATGATGTTTGTGGGTTTTCTACCAAAGATTAATTCACATGGTGCAAATCCTGTGGCCTCATGCCAAAGATTATTTATTAACTATTCTTCAAAGGCCAGAATAAAGTTTTCCCAAGTTGTGAATCTTTCATCACTCATCCACTACCAGTTCACTTGGACAGCCTTGTGGAAAGTGGGGTAAAATGTTGGTATCCTGAATACTGTTTCTTGCTAGGATTTCTTCAAATTATTTTCACTTGAAATCATGGATTGTTATCTGACAGTAGAGACTGTAGTTTTTGTATTTGCACAAAGTAATTCTTTTCCATTTACTCCACCAACACCGTGACATTTCTTTTGATGATTAGGTAGAAACACACATTTTTGGAGAAAACATCCAGTGCAATGGAAATGTACATGTCGGTCTCTAGATACCTCCATTAGCCCAGACAAATCTGCGGCAACCAACTATCCCCACTTGTATGCTCTGTCTGAGGCCTTGAATAGGTTCAGAAGCTACCCACATTTTCTGGTACTGATCACACATTCTAATTATCTTTTTTACCCACCTCCAGATGTTTTCAAAATGACAGTTTCTTGCAAATATAGTGTCATTTTGAGACCTTTATCCATAAATTTTTGCTTCTGTGTGTTATAACCATAAAAAGCAGCCCTGTTACCACCTACATTATATGAATGTTATGTGTTCCAAGTTTTTATTATAGGTCACATACTCCTACTTATGTGGCAGTTACTCTGATATGCATATCATATATTTTTCTATGATGAGATACAACTTAGTTCATACCTATGTACCCACAGCCCATCACAACGGAATATTACTTGTACCTATCTACAGCAATTTCTTATGAGTTCAGATCTGTCTAAGGAAAAGATAGATTTATACTTGTCATGTTCAATTTCACTTCTCTTTAGTTTCACCAGTGTCACTATATAATATATACATTCTATGCTATTATATATTTCTATTGAAAATAATTATAACCCAATGCTTTAATAGTCCATAATGGAAGGCTTATACATATTTTGTAGATTGACAGTATCTACTGAATCTACGCGTTGCAGGTTCCACTGTGTTGTCCGGAGTCCATGTAACCAGTCTGTCCGTCTGTTGTCCATTCCTCCTCCCATGCCCCCCCCCCCCTCCCCAATGCTTCAATACTGAATACTTTATTATTCCTAAAATTATGTTGTGTGTAAGTATTCTCTAAACACTGTAATTTGAACTGTACACTTCACTCACCCCACCTGCCCTTCCCTTTTGGGCCTGTATGCTACAATATCCAGCTGCCTGTGCCCCTGTCACATTTGAGCCGTAAATGCTTCTCTCCTCTTTTTTTGTGATGCCAATCATGTTTGGTGGCTTGCTAGGTGTCATGCTTCAGGCATATTGTGTGGTGCAGTTTTTTTATTCTCTGCATGCACATGCCCCAACAACGCAGAAAATATGGAAGCAGAGTAAACAGCAAAATTTACCTATCATATACAGGGTGTTTCAAAAATGACCGGTATATTTGAAACGGCAATAAAAACTAAACAAGCAGCGATAGAAATACACTGTTTGTTGTGATATGCTTGGGACAACAGTACATTTTCAGGCAGACAAACTTTCGAAATTACAGTAGTTACAATTTTCAACAACAGATGGCGCTGCAAGCGATGTGAAAGATATAGAAGACAACGCAGTCTGTGGGTGCCCCATTCTGTACGTCGTCTTTCTGCTGTAAGCGTGTGCTGTTCACAACGTGCAAGTGTGCTGTAGACAACATGGTTTATTTCTTAGAACAGAGGATTTTTCTGGTGTTGGAATTCCACCGCCTAGAACACAGTGTTGTTGCAACAAGGCGAAGTTTTCAACGGAGGTTTAATGTAACCAAAGGACTGAAAAGCGAAACAATAAAGGATCTGTTTGAAAAATTTCAACGGACTGGGAACGTGATGGATGAATGTGCTGGAAAGGTAGGGCGACCGCGTACGGCAACCACAGAGGGCAACGCACAGCTAGTGCAGCAGGTGATCCAACAGCAGCCTCGGGTTTCCGTTCGCCGTGTTGCAGCTGCGGTCCAAATGACACCAACGTCCACGTATCGTCTCATGCGCCAGAGTTTACACCTCTATCCATACAAAATTCAAACGCGGCAACCCCTCAGCGCCGCTACCATTGCTGCACGAGAGACATTCGCTAACGATATAGTGCACAGGATTGATGACGGCGATATGCATGTGGGCAGCATTTGGTTTACTGACGAAGCTTATTTTTACCTGGACAGCTTCGTCAATAAACAGAACTGGCGCATATGGGGAACCGAAAAGCCCCATGTTGCAGTCCCATCGTCCCTGCATCCTCAAAAAGTACTGGTCTGGGCCGCCATTTCTTCCAAAGGAATCATTGGCCCATTTTTCAGATCCGAAACGATTACTGCATCATGCTATCTGGACATTCTTCGTGAATTTGTGGCGGTACAAACTGCCTTAGACGACACTGCGAACACCTCGTGGTTTATGCAAGATGGTGCCCGGCCACATCGCACGGCCGACGTCTTTAATTTCCTGAATGAATATTTCGATGATTGTGTGATTGCTTTGGGCTATCCGAAACATACAGGAGGTGGCGTGGATTGGCCTCCCTATTCGCCAGACATGAACCCCTGTGACTTCTTTCTGTGGGGACACTTGAAAGACCAGGTGTACCGCCAGAATCCAGAAACAATTGAATAGCTGAAGCAGTACATCTCATCTGCATGTGACCGAGCGAGGTGGCGCACTGGTTAGACACTGGACTCACATTCGGAAGGACGACGATTCAATCCCACGTCCGGCCATCCTGATTTAGGTTTTCCGTGATTTCCCTAAATCACTCCAGGCAAATGCCGGGATGGTTCCTCTGAAAGGGCACGGCCGACTTCCTTCCCCATCCTTCCCTAATCCGATGAGACCGATGACCACGCTGTCTGGTCTCCTTCCCCAAACCAACCAACCATCATCTGCATGTGAAGCCATTCCACCAGACACGTTGTCAAAGGTTTCGGGTAATTTCATTCAGAGACTACGCCATATTATTGCTACGCATGGTGGATATGTGGAAAATATCGTACTATAGAGTTTCCCAGACCGCAGCGCCATCTGTTGTTGAAAATTGTAACTACTGTAATTTCAAAAGTTTGTCTGCCTGAAAATGTACTGTTGTCCCAAGCATATTGCAACAAACGGTGTATTTCTATCGCTGCTCGTTTAGTTTTTATTGCCGTTTCAAATATACCGGTCATTTTTGAAACACCCTGTATATAAATGATTAATGGAAAATCTCATATTAAGATTGAAACAAATACTAACAAAGAGATAGAGGGACTGACCAGTACGTACCTCAGCTCAGTACAGCCGATAGATTCACAAAACAGAACAGAAAATTTACATTCCTAGCTTTCAGAACTTTGTTCCTTCATCAGGGAGGAGAGAGGGGGAAAAAGTGAAGAAGGGAAAGTGGATTCAGTTACTCACAACCCAGGTTGTGAAGCAACAGGGAAAGGTAAACAGGGAGGGTAGCAAGGATGGAGGCATGGTTGCTACCCTCCCTGTTTACCTTTCCCTGTTGCTTCACAACCTGGGTTGTGAGTAACTGAATCCACTTTCCCTTCTTCGCTTTTTCCCCCTCTCTCCTCCCTGATGAAGGAACAAAGTTCTGAAAGCTAGGAATGTAAATTTTCTGTTCTGTTTTGTGAATCTATCGGCTATACTGACCTGAGGTAAGTACTGGCCAGCCCCTCTATCTCTTTGTTAGTATTTCTATCATACATATAGTAATAAGAATGTTTGAAAGCTGTGGTGTGAATGTAAAAAAAAAATGTTTTGTGTACAGATATATTACAATTTTTTAATTGTTGCAATATTTAAAGACCACTCACAAAGCTATGTAGTTTTAAATGCGAAAAGAGGAAACTTAAGCTCTGATTTTATGATATCTATGGAAGAGTCACCTAATGGCTGTAGTATGCTGTAGTCATTTTGTCAACACTGCCTTCCAACTGTACCATTTACCTCATCTAAGGTGGATCATCAATGAAAGGAATATGTCAAGCAAGTGTAAACAGATGTGCAAATGTTTTATTTCTGACAAACCTTTGTATAATGTACTATATTTGATTCACTAATATGGTACATGATATGAGGTTCTAACTCACTATGGACATGTTTTGTAAAAAAAAAACCTTTGAAGGTAGTATGTAAATATATAGTTTCCATTACTATTTCTTATAATGTCAAACAAAAAACTTTTTTCTCAGTTATTACTTCACAAATTGTGATTGGAGATGTATTCCATGTAGGTGCACTATGTTACAGAAAAAAAGACAGAAATTTATGCGATTGTGGCTATGGAAAGCTTTTTTACATTCTCTTGCTCTATAGTACCTGTATTAAATCAGTGAGTGTTTTGACACAAGCACCACTCTTCATGTGCATTAAAAGAAATGCAGCACTATTATCAAACTTCAATACCGAGCAAGGTGGAGTAATGGTTAGCACAGTGGATTTGCATTTGAGAGGACAGTAGATCAAATACATATCTGACCATCCAGATTCAAGTTTTCCGTTATTTCCCTACATTGTTCCAGGTAAATGTTGCAATTGTTCCTTGAAACAGTCCAAGCCTCTGTTCCATCTCTAATGACCTAGTTGTTGACGAGACATTAAACAGCAATCATCCTGCCTTCCTTCCTTCAAACCTGAAAGGCAGTTCATGTTCAGATTTCCTGTTGAATGCAAATCTGTAGGTCTTATCACCTTCCTCAGCAGGCACTTCAGTGCTTTTTAGTGCTCCTTTTTATCAAGTTCCAAGTAGGGTTCCTTGGAAGCATTTGAAACCATATCTTTTTCCAAGTTCTTTTTCATAGCCGACATTGCGTATTTACCTACTAAGTGTGCGTTCTTTGCCTTTTCGATTTTATTCATGTTCGCTGAATAACCTTACAGTGCTGAGGGCATCATCTGTTTGTATCTTGTGGAACATGTCGTGGTGTCTGGAAATGCTATCGAGAGATTCATCCAGTGCTGCACTCAAGTCATTCACCGCATGAACTTCCTGCTTTCACTTCTCAAGGTTGGTCATGGTGATTCCAAGACCAGGGTCACTGGAAGACCTGACCGGAGTGGCTGCTAAGTCCCACATATCCATGCGCCCCTGAAGCCTCAGGCAACCAATATCAAATATGGCATTGCCATTCCACATTTCCTTAACTCTTCTTTTAGTTTTAACATAAATGTTGAGACCTCGGAAATCGTTGCCTCAGGCCAATCCAGTGCCAATACATTACTGTCGTGGTGACTACGCCACATTCCGCCACCTGACAATGGCTACTATCGTGCTAAAGTCCCCACCCACCCTACTCAATTGGGACTCCCCACCAGAACCACCATCACCCTGCCTAATGGGCCTGATGTTGCACGAGTTTGACCACCTGCCACAACTGCGCATCATATGCGCTGGACTGCCGCCATCTCATCTTGGCTGTGCGTTCCTCTTTCCACCATCATGTCAATTTAAATGTTCCGCCATTTCAAAAAATCTTACATAATTTTCATAATTGTCTCCCAGTGCTGCAATCAACTCTCTACAAATGTAAAACAGCAACATGCACTCAATATCAGCAGCAAATGTCTCTATGTCTGCTCCCACATCAATTTACTGTTTCTGACAGTCTTGCAAAAATCCTTTATTGTGCTGCAGTCTGTTTGGGATCTTCCTCCACTCCCAAAATTTACTAACAACTCCCTCTGAATTTATGTTGACCAGTCAGTGGTCATTCATGTAGACAGGCAGTTTGTTGGTTGTCATGCACACATAGAATGCAGCACAATGGTTATTTTTATTTCTCGTTCAGCTACAGGCAAAGCGTGATACACTTACAAACATCAACATAAAAATTTAAATTAACATTAACAATGATTTACAATAAAATTTTCAGGGTTTCCAGCCACAAAAGTGCTTGGTCACTTATCACATGTATGTCCATCAGATTTCCTCCCTTAAGTCCGTGTACGTCGCACTCAACTATATGCTGCATGATTTGACTCTCTCCGCACTCACAATTGGGGTCCTGGGAGAAACCCCACTTTTTCAACAAATATCCGCACCGACCAACACCTGTCCGCAGACGATTTAGAGTTACCCACACTCTACGTTGGAGTTGGAAGCCTGGAACTCGTTGAGATGGGTCCTCAATAAGGAAACTGTTATTCACTTTGCTTTCCTGCCATTGCTGTTTCCACAGGTTATCGATATCAATCTGTTGTTTGAGTTCTTTCCAGAAGGGATTTCTTGACATCAATCTGTCAGGGGGAGGAGGTAGGTCCCTGAACTTTTCTTTGTACCTCTAGATTGCTCTTTCACGTCTAATCGAGGGTGGTTCGATATTGGCAAGGACGGGCAGCCAAGGTTTCGGGGTGGGTCTTACTGTTCCTGTTATGAGCCTCATTGTCTCGTTAAGTTGCACATCAATATATCTGACATGCCTACTGCGGGCCCAGACGGGTGCGCAATATTCCGCTACACTATACAGAAGTGCCAGTGCTGATGTGCGTAGAGTTTCAGTGGAACATCCCCAGGTTGTTCCTGCCAGTTTCATTATGATGTTGTTTCTTGTTTTCATTTTTTGGGCGACTTCGTACAGGTGGCTCTTATATGTGAGAGTGCGATCTAGCTTAACACCCAGATATTTTGGCGTTCTATCGTTTTTCAACAATTTACCTTTTATTTGCACTTTTAGCTCACGATTTGCATCTTTGTTACACAAGTGCATTATTGATGCCACGGATTTAGTCGGATTTACTTTGAGGTGCCAGTTGTCATAATATTGTTGTAGTCGTTCCAGATCCCTGTTTAAAATTTCTTCCAGTTCTTCGAAAGTGTTGGCGTGAGCCGCGATAGCGATGTCATCTGCATACATAAAAGAACGAGATTCCAGGTTTGGGATGTCCGCTATGTATAAATTGAAAAGGCATGGAGCCAGCACAGACCCTTGGGGGAGACCATTTGTAGTGTCCTGTAGCTGCTTGTTTTCCCATTCAGAGATACCTTGAATCTCCTGTTTATCAACATATTTCTGACTAGATCTATGATCTTCTTGCATTTCACGACTTTTGACAGTTTATACAGTATCCCTTTTGTCCATACGGTGTCGTATGCTGAGGTGAGATCTAATAATACCATGCCCGTTTTCTTTTTGTTTTGGTAACCTCTTTCAATGAAAGTGGTTAGGGCGAGAACTTGGTCGCAACAATCTCTTCCTTTTCGAAAACCGCCTTGCAGCACAATGGTAGCAGCTTAGCTTGTAGGTCACATGACTGGTTTCACAGGTAGACCTGCCTTTGATGGGATAGGTGATGTTTGTGACTGGACTGGAGTAGATGGTGGTTGCAGGATCTATGGGACAGGTCTTGTCTCTAGGTCTATTACAGGGGTATGAGCCATAAGGTAAGGGGTTGGGAGCAGGGGTTGTGTAGGGATGGACAACTATATTGTGTAGTTTCGGTGGACGGCGGAATACTGCTGTGGGAGGGATGGGAAGGATAGTGGGCAGGGAATTTCTCATTTCAGGGCATGACAAGAGGTAGTTAAAACCCTGGAAGAGAATGCAATTCAGTTGCTTCAGTCCTGGGTAGTACTGAGTTACGAGGGGAATGCTCCTTGTAGACAGACAATGATACTTTGAGGGGAGACTGGAAAGATAAGGCATGGAAGATTTGTTTTTGTACAAGCTTGGGAGGATAATTACGGATTGTGAAGGCTTCAGTGAGATCTTCGGTATATTTAGAGAGGGACCTCTCATCACTGCAGATGCATAATTTTTCACATTTTTTCCACCACCATGGATCTTTGCTCCCTACATCAATACAGAAAAGTTTCCTTATCCCTAGCCAGAACCCAGTCCCACATACTGTTCCTGCATTGTTTCTTGGCTCATGGAATTCCTCCAAAGTGCCCTACCATTAAATTACCCATCGCCAGATACCATGCCTCCTTCCACAACAACCTCCACCTGTTCAGATTCCGCCAGTCCCTAGTCCTCACCAACTTAGTCCTGCAAAACCACATCAACCAAGCCCAAACTTCCTTGCAGTACCTTCTCTTCAACTGCAAAATTCTCCTGCTATACAATCCCAATTCCATAACACACATTAAAACTCTTGCCCTCCAGGAACTAGAGCAACATGCACAACGCCACCTCAAAAAGTTCTCTACCCTCCTCACTTCCTGCTCCCACCTTGGAGTACAACTGTCCACCATCTCTACAACAACCTCCAAATCTCCACCAAGTCCCCTCATAGCTGACAAACCCTGTCTCACAGAGCTACTACACTTACCCCACCCTCCAAAACTCCCTCCCACCACCACAGACAATCCAGAACCTAAACAGCCCCGTACACAGTCATGAACCTTTCCTCCAGAAGCCTTAGCCCCACAGAAATATCAATCCCTTCCAAAAACCTCACCTTTTACCCCACCTGAATTTAATCATGCAGGACTTGTTAAAGACCTTCTCCCAGTCCCTACAGTGGAAACACTTTTTCGCCACCAACCCTACCAATGAGACTCAACCAGAGACCAATGTTGAACCCTGCCTAACTCAGTTCAATCCTTCATCCAGTCGTGACCCACCCCCACTGCTTCCAAATGACCCCCTGTTAACCTTCCAGAATTTCTTAACCTCAAACCTTGCCTCTCCAGCGCCCTGCTCAACACTACTGATGTCACCTCCCTTTACACTAACACCCCTAATGCCCATGGACTTACCACCATTGAACACTACCTTTCCCAACACCTGATGGATTCCAACCTAACAACCTCCTTCTTAGTCACCTTGACCAACTATATCCTCATCCACAATTACTTCTCCTTCAAAGGCATTACCTACAAACAAATCCAGGGTACGGATATGGGCACCCGCATGCCACCATCCTATGCCAACCTATTCATGGGCTATCTAGAGGAATCCGTCCTGAATGCCCAGAATCCTAAATCCCTCACCTGGTTCAGATTCATTGATGACATCATTGCAATCTGGATTGAGGGTGAGGACTGCGTATTCACATTCCTCTAGAACCTCAACAACTTCTACTCTGTTTGCTTCACCTGGTCCTATCCAACCCAACAAACCACCTTCCTAGATGTTGACCTCCACCTAAAAGATAGCTACATCAGTATCTCCAGCCATATCAAATCTACTAACCACCAGCAATACCTCCACTTTGACAGCTTCCACCTGTTCCATACCAAGAAGTCCCTTCCACACAGCCAAGCCACCCACGGTCATCACCTTTGCAGTGGCGAGCGATCCCTCTCGAAATTTACCGAGGGCCTCACTGACGGTTTCACAGACCATAATTATCCTCCCAAGCTAATACAAAAACAGATCTTCTGTGCCTTATCTTTCCAGTCTTCCACCACCTTCCAAAGTCCCACCATCTGGCCACAGAAGAGCATTCCCCTCGTAACTCAGTACCACCCAAAATTGGAGAAACTGAATTACATTCTCTGCCAGGGTTTCAGTTACCTCTCATCATGCCCTGAAATGAGGAATGTCCTGCCCACTATCCTTCCTACCTCTCCTTCAGTGGTATTCCACTGCCCACCAAAGCTACACAATATTCCCTGCCCACTATCCTTCCCATCCCTCCCACAGTGGTATTCCGCCGTCCACTGAAACTACACCATATACTCGTCCATCCCTACACAACCCCAGCTCCCAACCCTGTACCTCATGGCTCATACCCCTGTAATAGACCTAGATGCAAACCTGTCCCATACATCTTCCCACCACCACCCAGTCCGGTCGCAAACATCACCTATCCCATCAAAGGGAAACCAGTCATGTGAGCTATAAGCTAAGTTTCTACCATTGTGCTGCATTCTATGCAGGCATGACAACCAACAAGCTGTCTGTCTGCATGAATGGCCTCTGACAAACTGTTGCCAAGAAAGAAGTCGACCACCCAGTTGCTAAGCACACTGCCAAACATGACATCCTTCATTTCAGTGACTGCTTCACAGCCTGTGCCATATGGATCCTCCCCACCCACACCAGCTTTTCTGAATTGCACAGGTGGGAACTTTCCCTGTGATACATTGTATGTTTCCATAATCCTTCTGGCCTCAACCTTCATTAGTCACTGTCCTCACCCATCCAGCCCCTTCCCTGTTCACATTCAAGCACTACACAGCCCTCCTTCCACCATCGCACTCAGTCTTTTTACCTCTCTCCTTTTCCGCTACCCCCATTCCCCATCCATCTCTCCCCTGCCCTCCATCTAATCTGCAGCACTTCACTGTCTGCTACCCCTACCTTATACCTTATTATCCCTACCCCCACCCCACCCCACCCCACCCCAGCCTCCTCCTTACTCTCACCCAGTCATCACTCCCATCATGCACTGGTGCTGCTGTTTGCAGTGTGGTTTCAGTTGCCTGAGACTACAGTGCTGTGTGAGAGTTGCATTTGCGTGTGTGTGTGTTTTTTGTCTATTGTTGATGAAGGCCTTACTGGCTGAAAGCTTTATTTGTGACAGTCTTTTTGTTGTGCCTATCTGCAACTCAATATCTCCGCTATATGGTGAGTAGCAGCTTTCCTTTTCATAATATTGTTACAGTCCATTCTGGATTTTCCATTGTTTGATAAGTGCATTGTATGTAACAGAGGTGGGAGGGAGGATGGCAAAAATAGACAAGTCAGAAAATGAAAGACATAGAAAACTAAAATGGCGTGAAGAAAGGAGTAGTTACTGTGAAGAAACGTTGAGTTCAGCTCTTCTGCCAGAATAATAAGCCGCTGTCTCTGAAAGCTTGTAAAAGTTAAATTCTTTTGCATTTGTGTTCCCCTGCCATCCCTTGGTGAGTAGATTTTTTATCTATCCATTTAAATGGCATATTTAGATGCAGTCTGCGCCACTCCGTTGTAAATTTGAAAGATCACATATTTAGGATATGTTCGACCATAGATTATTCTTTTATTCTACTTGTGAGATTGCATAATATTAGCATTCATAAATGAGCATGGTCATTGGGACAGCATATCACTTTCATGTCTTGTGGCATAAAAAACATATATTTGTGTAAAATAATAAGGCATTTTTCTTTTGCCTGAAAGGTAGCCTTATTTAATGTGGCATTTTGTAAATGTGATTCAGTATGTGTGAAAGAAACAAACAACAATGCTCTTAAAAAGAAAAAAAGGTCATTCTGCTGAAAGAGAAAAGTGATCAACACTTCATGCACTTTTTATAGCACATTCTTTACATAAACAAAATTAATGCAGAGGGAGGTAGCACTGTTTAGCATAGGGTGACAAGCATAAGTAGCACTTAACCGCTGTGATGTGCTGCCACCTCACTCTCTCCCATTCACCATTTAAGTTTGGTGTTGCGTTACTTACAGTGCAGTGACTGAGGTGGGCATAAGGCTTGGCTCCACCAATTGCTGTACCATCTGATCGGTGGTGTAGTTGGTTGACTGTGTCTGCTGAAAGGTTTGAGGCTTCCTGCTGAAACTTCTCCCTGTGCCACCCGTCTTTGGCATTTATGTGAAGCCTCAGTCACTGGTCTGAAGCTTGTACCTCTGTGCCACAGCCATGCATTTATGCCATCCCACGCCAATGCAGCTCTCTTCTATCCTGTTCCTTCTTCACGTAGTCACATTCCTTTCCTCATTCATTCTTATTCCTCCTTAAACTAATTTCATATTTCTTTTTGTTGTATCTCTTCATATTTGTCCTGTAAATGATGTCGATTCAACCATAATTTCTTCGTACAAATATAGCATGACGACTTATCCTTGTGGTACAATTATTCCTTCACACCTGCAAACAAGGAAAGTGGCCATGCAATACATTTTGTACTAAGTCCCTGTGACACGAAACGCATATTCACTTCTTCATGCTATGAGACCAGCAATTCTAGTCATTTAAAAGATTCCTCTTATTTGTCCACAGTGCCTTTCATTTTGACTCCATTAACTAACAACTTGGTATTTTTATTCTATTCTTCAGTAATTTTTTGTTGTCACAACTCATTATTTCACACAGTTGGTTTCCACATAAATTAATGAGTTTGTTGTTCACCTATATCATTTAATCTTAGTAAATGAAAGAATTTCCATCTAATCCTTGGTTACATTTAGTTCTTGTATTAAACTCTCCTGCTCTTCATCTAAACTTTCGTTCTTACCACTCACTTTGCTTTTACCCCATGAGCTGTTTGTGGTCCAATAGATTTAATATGCAGGATGAAGCAAAATTTGTGCACTCGGGCTTTGCAGCGCGACTCCTCACATGCCAGCAATAAAAAAATGTCTCTCACAATAGTTTGTCTCGCGACTACATCCGGCAGAAAAAGGACATTAAAGAGTGGCAATCTGGCAACATTGTAACCACATGTATGATAACTATCTCTATCAGCACATAGTACTTGGGCTGTACAGTTGGTGCAGTGGGTAGAGTTTTGGGTTAGCATGCAGGAGGTCGACAGTTTGATCCTAGGTTGAGGTGTATGTTTTTTATTTGGTAAATGTAGTTCAGGTAGCATGGTATATGGCATTTTAATTGTCGACAGCAACTGCAGTGGGTCCTCTAGAAAACATTTGCACTTACATACTACAAGTGTAGAAATGGAAGAGTGGTCAGTTTTGAAAGAAGGCCTTTCCACGTCTTGGGTGTGAATTTATTTGCACCACTTCATCTACTAGATGTGAAACCTGTTTTCTTTGTCCCCTCCTCCAGTTATCCCATAGATTAGTGCCACTACACTGGACAACAATGAAAATGTTTCAAGCTTAAAAATAGCAAATTTACATGTATTTCCGTCTGCTGAATTCAAAAATCACCATACAAATGACAGATTAGCTCTTGTTTTGAAGATAAAGTGACATTTAATTTTTTAGAGTGAAGATTTTAAATTTGGGGGAATTTTTTTTTTTTTGGGCCGTTGGCACACCTGCCAAATAACAAAACACAAATGCTCTCCTGCTGTTTGTAAGTCATAAACATAGATACTGTTGCTGTGACTGTGAATTACATGTAGTTTCTACTCAAATTAATGCAAAATTTCTGGTTTGTGAGTGCTTTTTTAGTGTAAAATTTGTAAAAATGCCACAAAAATGTGTAAATAAGGTGAATAACTTTTGTTATATTTGTGGTGAAATTAACATTTCCCTCACAGAAACGCAATCTGATGCCTCTTGTAAAGACTGCGTATCAGTATTATTTTGGTATAAAAGTAGGGGACCAGGATAAGTCTTCGGCTCCACATATATGTTGCAACGCACATTCAGTTACACTGCGAGAATGGCTGATAAAGAAGAAACGATCTATGGCTTTTGCTGTGCCTACGATTTGGCGGGAGCCTACAAACCATACAGATGGCTGCTATTTCTGCCTGACTCCACCTATAAAGGCAGGATTGTCTATGAAGAAAAGAAGAACAGTTCAGTACCCAAATCTTCCATCTGCTATTTGACCCATCCCACACTCAGGTAGTTTACCAGTTTCTACTCCACCCGAAAACTGTGTGTTTGATGTAGAAAATGAAGACAGTGTGGAACAAGAAGAACCAAACAAGCCTTCCACATCTCTTGACCCTGATTTTGAGGGAAAACATGATAAACCACACAGACTGAGTCAAGCAGAATTGAGTGATCTCATTAGAGACTTTGGCCTGTCAAAGGAGAATCCAGAAATTCTTGGGTCTCAACTACAGCAGTGGAATCTTCTCCAAAGTGATGTGAGAATCTCACAGTACAGAAAACGTCACATGGAACTGCTTCCCTTTTTTGAGAAGAAAAATAATCTTGTTGTTTGCTGCAACATTAATGGCTTGATGAAATCTTTGAATTTGAACCATGATCCAACTGAATGGGGGCTATTCATAGACTCCTCCAAGCTTAGTTTGAAAGCTGTGTTACTTCACAATGGGGACCTTCTTTCATCTATTCCTGTTGGTCATGCTGTTCACATGAAGGAGACATATGCAAATATGACAGCTCTCTTGGACTCAATTAAATATCATGAACACAAATGGAAAATCTGTGGTGATCTAAAAGTCATTGCCATACCCTTAGGAATGCAACTGGGCTACACAAAGCATTGCTGCTTCTTATGTATGTGGGACAGTAGAGATAGGAAATTGCATTATATTAAAGAAGACTGGCCTGCAAGAAATCTTCACCCTAGCAAGAAAAATGTCATTGCCAGGCCTCTTGTGGAACCAAAAGACGTTCTTCTTCCACCCCTGCACATCAAGCTGGGTTTGATGAAAAACTTTGTCAAAGCTATGAACTGAGAAGGACAGGCCTTTAAGTAGATAAGAGAGAAATTTTCGAAATTAAGTGATGCAAAAGTTAAGGAAGGCATTTTTGTCAGACCACAAATAAGAGAACTTGTAAAGGATCCTGCAGTTGACTAAGTTTTGGAGGGGAAAGAAAAGGAAGCTTGGGAAGCCTTCAAGGGTGTTGTTCATGGATTTTTAGGCAACAAAATAGATGACAACTACAAGCATTTGGTGACAGTGCTCCTGCAAAAATACCGTAACCTTGGATGCAACATGTCCCTTAAGATCCGTTTTCTCCACTCCCACCTAGACTTTTTCCCTCCTAGTTGTGGAGCTGTTAGTGATGAACATGGTGAGAGATTCCATCAGGACATTTCTGTTATGGAACAAAGATATCAGGGCCATTGGAATGAAGTAATGCTTCTGGATTACTGTTGGTCTTTGTGTAGGGATTCTGCGGAACTCCATTACAAGAGGCAAGCTAAAAGATGACAAAGTCAATAGGCCACCACATAATTATCTTCAGACACGACCATCTGCAAAGTATTTTTCCAGCAACTTAGAACTTGTAGCATGTAATTACCAGTTAAAAAAATCAAATGCACTTTCATTGTTCTTAGCATGTATGTAATTAAAATGTATCCTTTTCTCTCAGTCCATTAATATGTAATGTGTATATCACAAAAACTAGAGCTAATAGAAATTTTTCATTGTCATATTTGTTTTTCTCAACCCAAAATTAGTAGGAATTGCCTCATGAAGTGCTCAAACCATTCAAAAATTATTTTTTTGTTGTCCAGTGCTGTTATTCTTGCCTCGTTCAGGTCCATTACACTTCGTTAGGGCCTTACGTTACTGATAGGACTAGCAACGTGCTTTGCGAATAACGTTCAAACTCGGTTACTATTTGTATGTGTTATTACCATGGTTCCACTAATTATGCCCTCCAACTCTGAGTATGGTAAGCGCATGCTGTTTAGTACATATCTCAATGCATTATTATTATTATTATTATTATTATTTCTCTTTCCTGTCTCAGATGTTATGTCTGGTTAAAAATGGAAAGTAACGCGGACCTTGATCAAGCGTGACTTCCTTTTAACTGTACGGTATATGTTACATTGCATTTAGGAACTTTCGGGTAGTTGAACATGTATCAATAATTACAGATTTCTGTAGTTGTATACATACGATTGGATGTAGCTGTATTGTGTTGATGTACTGGTGGATATTGTGTGGTATGACTCCTGTAGTTGGTAGTATAATTGATATGATGTCAACTTTATCCTGATGCCACATGTCCTTGACCTCCTCAGCCAGTTAGATGTATTTTTCAATTTTTTCTCCTGTTTTCTTTTGTATATTTGTTGTATTGGGTCTGAATATTTCGATTAGTTGTATTAATTTCTTCTTTTTATTGGTGAGTATGATGTCAGGTTTGTTATGTGGTGTTGTTTTATCTGTTATAATGGTTCTGTTCCAGTATAATTTGTATTCATCATTCTCCGGTACATTTTGTGGTGCATACTTGTATGTGGGAACGTGTTGTTTTATTAGTTTATGTTGTATGGCAAGTTGTTGATGTATTATTTTTGCTACATTGTCATGTCTTCTGGGGTATTCTGTATTTGCTAGTATTATACATCCGTTTGTGATGTGATCTACTGTTTCTATTTGTTGTTTGCAAAGTCTGCATTTATCTGTTGTGGTATTGGGATCTTTAATAATATGCTTGCTGTTATATATGGTGTTTATTGTTTGATCCTGTATTGCAATCATGAATCCTTCTGTCTCACTGTATATATTGCCTTTTCTTAGCCATGTGTTGGATGCGTCTTGATCGATGTGTGGCTGTGTTAGATGATACGGGTGCTTGCCATGTAGTGTTTTCTTTTTACAATTTTCTTTCTTAGTGTCTGTTGATGTTATGTGATCTAAAGGGTTGTAGAAGTGGTTATGAAATTGCAATGGTGTAGCCGATGTATTTATATGAGTGATTGCTTTGTGTATTTTGCTAGTTTCTGCTCGTTCTAGAAAGAATTTTCTTAAATTGTCTACCTGTCCATAATGTAGGTTTTTTATGTCGGTAAATCCCCTTCCTCCTTCCTTTCTGCTTAATGTGATTCTTTCTGTTGCTGAATGTATGTGAAGTATTCTATATTTGTGGCATTGTGATTGTGTAAGTGTACTGAGTGCTTCTAGGTCTGTGTTACTCCATTTCACTACTCCAAATGAGTAGGTCAATATTGGTATAGCATAGGTATTTATAGCTTTTGTCTTGTTTCTTGCTGTCAATTCTGTTTTCAGTATTTTTGTTAGTCTTTGTCTATATTTTTCTTTTAGATCTTCTTTAATATTTGTATTATCTATTCCTATTTTTTGTCTGTATCCTAGATATTTATAGGCACCTGTTTTTTCCATCGCTTCTATGCAGTCGCTGTGGTTATCCAATATGTAATCTTCTTGTTTAGTGTGTTTTCCCTTGACTATGCTATTTTTCTTACATTTTTCTGTTCCAAAAGCCATATTTATATCATTGCTGAATACTTCTGTTATCTTTAGTAATTGGTTGAGTTGTTGATTTGTTGCTGCCAGTAGTTTTAGATCATCCATGTATAGCAAATGTGTGATTTTGTGTTGGTATGTTCCAGTAATATTGTATCCATAATTTGTATTATTTAGCATGTTGGATAGTGGGTTCAGAGCAAGGCAGAACCAGAAAGGACTTAATGAGTCTCCTTGGTATATTCCACGCTTAATCTGTATTGTCTGTGATGTGATATTATTTGAGTTTGTTTGGATATTAAGTGTGGTTTTCCAATTTTTCATTACTACGTTTAGGAACTGTATCAATTTAGGATCTACTTTGTATATTTCCAATATTTGTAATAACCATGAGTGGGGTACACTATCAAAAGCTTTTCAGTAATCAATGTATGCGAAGTGTAGCGACCTTTGTTTAGTTTTAGCTTGATATGTCACCTCTGCATCATTATTATTATTATTATGCTATCAATGGGACTGTGGAAACATCACATCTATTACCATTAGGGAAACAGCATAATTTGAAACTGAACATTTCACAATTAGCAGTGTCGGGATTACTCATGCAGAACAATATCTGTCAGAGGGGTAATGTGCATTAGGTGGAACAGCATGCAGGACTGCTGGTGTGTTTATACTGTATGCATTCTCCACAAGACAGGGACTTGTTATGAGTATAGTAACGTGCCCTTGGCAGACTCCAATGTACATGTTTACACGTATCGAATTTTCTCATTGTAAACCACTACACCAGCGTGGCAGACATATGGCATACACAAACGATGAATATGGGGATACGCTTCTGGTTCTTGGTGCATGTAATAACTGGGCTGTTGTTGCTGCTCACGAATAAGCTCCTAGATATCCTCGTCGATGCCATCTACTTGAAAATGTGTTTTGTCATCTGCAACTGCACCTTCAGGAGTCAGGTTCTCTCCTTCCAACATCCCGTGACAGAGGTCATCCACGGACTCGCCATACTCCAGCTACTGAGGAAGCTATTCTGGAGGTCAAACATAAGAACGTCATTGAAGTACATGAAGCGTAGCAAGGCAGCTGTGTGTCTCTCAACACAGAGTTGTTAACGTGCTGCACGAGCATGGGCTGCACCCCTATCACACGACACTGCATCCTGCAGATCGCCATCAGCAGATGCAATTCTGTGGAAGGTTCCAATAACAACAGGAAGCCAACAATGACTTTGTGAACTCCGTAATATGGTTAGATGAGTGATGTTGATCTGCACGTCACCTGCGACCGTGGATATCAAGTTCACTCTGTATCAACACCTAGGCCGGAATATTGGGTGACAGGTGTTTGGGTCCCTACATGTTGCCTGACCAGTTGACTGCATGAAGGTATCATGCATTCCTCTCAAACTATCTGCCTGATGCATTGGGAGATGTTCCAGTACATGTTTGGCAGAGGATATGGTTCCAACGTGATGGTGCACCTCCACCCTCTGGAATTAGTGTGAGACAGTATTTGGGCAGAACATTTCCAGGGAAATGTCTCGGACATGGAGGTCCAGTTGTATGGCCACCATGTTCACCAGACCTAAATCCCCTGGATTTCTTCCTGTGAGGACACTTGAAGGAGCACGTGTACTCTACTCCATCAACAAATGTGGAAGAATTGGTAGCATGTGTTCATGCTGCTGTTGTTACTGTGGACACAGCTTTGCTGTGAAAGGTCCAGAGCTGTGTGATTCAGGTGGTTGCACAATGTTTGGACATTCAGGGAGGTTGCTTTGAGCATCTGTTTCTCTGAGGACAACGTATTCTGTTGTGAAGGTCATGTGTTCATTAATACGGACATTATTATTGTCACTGGTTGCTAACGTGCAACATCTGAACACTCATATTACATGTACTATAAATGACAAGTAGATGTTATGTTATTCTACTGTGCTATCATCTTTAGCATCTCAAAATTTATATTATTTTTATAGTTATTCTGTCCTATGACAGGGCATTTGTTTCAGTTGTCTATTTCTTATTTGTCTAACCATGTATTTGTTATGTTCAGCATTACAAAATGTTATAAATTTAGGATGCATGTGACCTAAGAAATGGTGTATATTACAGTATGAAATGTGAGAATGAAATTAGCAAATAAAAGAAAAATGCACCCCAACCCAGGATCGAAACCTCGACCTCCTGCATGTTAACCCTAAAGTCTAACCACTGCACCACCTGTACAGCCCAAATTATGTATGCTGACAGAAATAGTTACCTACATGTGGTTACAGTGTTGCAGATTGCCAATCTTTAACATCCTTTTTTTGCCAGATGTACACTCTGGTTGAAATTTTGTGAGAGACATTTTTTTATCGCTGACATGTGAGGAGTCATGATGCAAAGCCCAAGTGTGCGGATTTTGCTTCACCCTGTATATAAACTATTGGGAATTTCCTACACTGTCATTGGCTGCATGCTGTGTGTCCAATTTTGGTGGCTCTACTTTGTATCCATCTTTGCTCGGATCATACCCTTCTTCTCCTCTGCCTGTCTTAATTTTACTGCATCTGAAATGATACTCACCACTCCCTTTTTGTTTCATGGTGGGTTCTTTTCTTCTGTCCACCTGTATAAAAGACCCTGCTTATGTCCAGCAGCCTCTCTGTGTGTCTTTACTGCCTTATTGTTATATCTAAAAACACAGATGATGTGACTTACCGAACGAAAGTGCTGGCAGGTCGATAGACACACAAACAAACACAAACATACACATGAAATTCAAACTTTCGCAACAAACTGTTGCCTCATCAGGAAAGAGGGAAGGAAAAGACCTGCCTTATTATTAGTCTTACTCGTCCCTTCATTTCTGTGTTCTTGCCTATTGCCCGCATCTCGTGGTCGTGCGGTAGCGTTCTCGCTTCCCACGCCCGGGTTCCCGGGTTCGATTCCCGGCGGGGTCAGGGATTTTCTCTGCCTCGTGATGGCTGGGTGTTGTGTGCTGTCCTTAGGTTAGTTAGGTTTAAGTAGTTCTAAGTTCTAGGGGACTGATGACCATAGATGTTAAGTCCCATAGTGCTCAGAGCCATTTGAACCATTTGTCTTGCCTATTAAGGGGCTACATACTTACCTTTTGATCAGCACACACATTATCTTTTCTTGTTCCAATAACACTATTACCTTGCCTTTTTGATAGCTGTGTACCTTGCATGGTAGTTACTACATCAACCAGTGCACTATATTTCATTCGTCATTCTGCACATCTAGAAATTGGATTCCTTTGATTTCTCTTTGTAGGAACACACTCTGTTTTTATTGGAGTTTTTTAGCTTTAAAGCTGTGTACAGCTTCTCGTTTCATGTGTTTTTGCACAATTTGTGGCACATCTTTGATTAATTGCATTACGCATGGCCTGCACCTCAATAGGTATGGGAAGGGGAGGCTGGCAAAGCTTGTAGGTGACAGTGTAATGGGTGGTGGTATCACTCATGGAAAAATTCCTATAGTAGTTGGTGTTAAAGGTGCCCCTTTTTTAGATTGAAGTCAGCTGATAGGTATACCTGCTTAAAGGAAGTCCCTCAAACTAAGAGTTCATCTTCAGAGGATGTAATGTTTCCAAGTAGAGAAGGAATTAACATATTTCATCAAAATATAAGAGGTATTAGAGATAAAGTTAGTGACCTGCTTATAGATGTTGACTCTGAAATTATTGGGATATTGGAGCACCACTTAAATAATTTGACAATTCAGAGGCTTCCTTTACCAGCATACAGACTAGCTGGCTGTTTTTCAAGGAGTTCCTTGTAGGGTGGAGGAGTGGCTACATACATGAAAAACAGTATTCCATTTGAGTCCATAGACCTATCATGGCACTGCACTGAACAGATATTTGAATGCTGTGCAGGGGCAGTTGAATTTAGTGAAACTAAACTTCTAATTGTTGTTGTTTATAGGTCCCCTAACTCTGACTTCAGAGCATTTCTGCTCAAGCCAGAAAGGGTTATTGATTCTCTTTGTAAGAAGCACCAGAAATTAGTTATATGTGGTGACTTCAATATAAATTTAGTGTATAATGGTGCAAGAAAAAGGATGTTGATAGATCTGCTAAATTCATATGATCTGATGCAGATTGTGTTTTTTCCTACTAGGGGAACAGTAGCACAGCCATAGACAATATTTTTATTCATTCTTCATTACTAGATGGGCATTCTGTTAGTAAAAGTGTGAATGGCCTTTCAGACCATGATGCACAAATTTTAACACTTAAAGGCTTTTGTACTAAAACAAATGTCAGATGCAATTACAAACTACGTATGAAAGTTAATCCAACAACAATAGGGAGTTTTTTAAACCTTGTCAAGGAACAAGAGTGGCAGGTTGTTTATAGTGCCGATAACATAGATGATATATACAATGCCTTCCTTAACAGAGTTCTCATGCTCTTTGAGAGTTGCTTTCCATTAGAGCATTCTAAACGGGGTACTATCAGTAATAGGCAGTCCAGGTGGCTGACTAATGGGATATTGATATCATGTAGAACAAAGCAGGAATTATATAAAAATGTTAGAAGTAGTCACAATCAAGCTACAGTAGCCCATTACAAACAGTGTTGTAAGGTGCTTAAAATGTTATTAGGAAAGCAAAGATTATGTGGTATGCAAATAGAATAGTTAATTCACAGGATAAAACTAAAACCATATGGTCAGTTGTGAAGGAAGTGTCTGGTCAGCAGCACAAGGTTGATGATATAAAGTAAGTTAACAATAAAAATATTTCTGTTACTGATAAATCATACCTGTACATATGTACAGTATTTAACAATCTTTTCTGAGCATTAAAAATTTAGCTTCTACAGGGAATCATATAACTCTCTTGGCAAATGCCTTTCTGAGATTGATGTCTGAATTACTCCTCTGTAATACAGACAAGGGAGAGACTGAGTCAATAATTAAATCACTGAAGACTAAGGAGTGTCATGGTTATGATGGAGTCCTGAGCAGAATATTAAAGTACTGTGCTGCACATGTTAGCCCTGTATTTAGCCATTTTTGTAATTTTTCCTTTAGGAATGGTCAGTTTTGTGAAAGATTAAAATACTCAGTAGTAAAGCTGTTTTATAAAAAGTGAGAAAGGGATAATGAAGACAATTTTAGACCTATTTCTATGCCATCAGTGTTTGATAAAGTTATTGAAAAGGCTGTGTATGTAAGGATAATTGATCATTTTATATCACACGATTTGTTATCAGATGTACAGTTCGGCTTTAGAAGTCGCTTAACCCTTTTAGTGCTCTGGACGTATTAACGCACGTGCCTTTGTACCTGTCTCTGTGTGCTCTGAACATTTTTACATATGCCACCAGTCCTTCTACCTGGTACTCTGAACATCGACACATTCAGAGTACCAGGTAGAAGGACTGGTGGCACCCTAAAAACATTAAGAGCACACAGGGACAGGTACAAAGGCACATGCATTAATACGTCCAGAGCAGTTAAAGGGTTAACAACTGAAAATACTATATTCTCTTTTCTCTGTGACGTACTGGATGGGTTAAACAAAAGGTTTCAAATGCTAGGCATATTTTTTTGGTTTAACTAAGGTGTTTGATTGTGTTGATCACAAAATATTGCTCCAGAAGTTGGACCATTACGGAATACGTGGAGCAGCTCACAATTGGTTCACCTATTACTTTATCAACAGACAGCAAAAGGTCATTATTCACAATGTTGAGAATGGCTGTGATGTGGGCCTGAGTGGGGTACAGTCAAGTGGGGGGTGCCCCAGGGATCAGTGTTCGGACCTCTCCTGTTCCTTATTTATATAAATGATATGTCCTCTAGTATTACAGGTATCTCTAAAATATTTCTGTTTGCTGATGACACTTGTTTGGTAGTAAAGGATGTTATGTGCATCATTGGCTCTGTTTCAAATAGTACAGTTCATGGCCTAAGTTCATAGCTTGTAGAAAATAAACTAACGCTAAACCACAGTAAGACTCAGTTTTTGCAGTTTCTAACACACTATTCAACAAAACCTGACCTGATGTTTTAATTTCACAGAATGGGCATATGAATAGCGAAACTGAACAGTTCAAATTTCTAGGTGTTCAGTAGATAGTAAGCTATTGTGGAAAGCCCACATTCAGGATCTTGCTCAAAGACTTAATGCTACCATTTTACTATTCGAATGGTATCTGAAGTGAGTGATCATTCGACACAAAAATTAGTCTACTTTGCTAATTTTCATTCGCTTATGTCATGTGGTGTTATATTCTGGGGTAACTCTTCCCATTCTAAAAGGATATTTTTGGCTCAGAAATGGGCTGTTAGGTCAATAAGTGGTGTAAGTCCATGAACCTCTTGTCAACCCCTCTTCATGAGTCAGGGTATTTTGACATTGGTCTCTCAATATATATATTCCTTACAGTCATTTCTTGTTAACAATATTAGTTTATTCCCAAGCTTTCGCTCAGTTAATACTCGGCAAAAATTCAGCTTGCATTTGGATCGGCCTTCCTTAACTCTTACGCAGAAAGGTGTGCAGTATACTGCCACATTCATTTTCGATAAGCTACCAGTTGAATTCACAAATCTTAGCAGTAATCCATGTGTTTTCAAATTGAAACTAAAGAGTTTTCTCATTGGTCACTCCTTCTATTCAGTTGAGGAGTTCCTTGAAAAAGTAAGCTGATTCTTGTTGTATTGTTGATTGCTTTACTTAAACTTATGGATTGACTTTTTTGGGTTCATAAACATTTTATTTTTATCTGTTATTACTTTTATATTGTAATTTCATGTACTGACACTTTCCATGACCTTGGAGATTTGCCCCTCAATTTGGTCCTACGGAACTTGACATGTAAATAAAAATAAATAAATAAATAAAATAAAAAGCTTCTTGTTCTACCTGACTTATTAGCTTCACCATCATTTCAGACTTTGTTCTAGGTTTTCCACAATATCTTCAATTTCTGTTTCTTGTTTCCCTAATTGTGAGTTGGAGTATAATTGCAATGGTTAGATGGTTGTGGTGTAGTACACTCCACCATGATGCGTGTGTGTCAGCTTTGCCTCTTAATGATTTCTGGTACCCATTCTTGAAGTGGATTACTTTTGTGGTCCTACTACGCAGCACCGCAAGACTGTGATGTGTGGCTTCTTCAGCTTCCACAGTAGGGAGGGTGTTAGAAGAGAGCTCCAACCTGTCCAAGCCACTGAATCGTGTAAATTGGTTTTCAATAACTTTCTGTCTTATATCAGCAATGCTTTTAATGTACAACTCAAATTACTGTGGGGTGAACAACTCTCTCTTACTTCATAGCCCATAATGGATAACAACATATTTTCATGTACTCCTTTTACATTACAGAACAGTGCATAAATGACTGACAGTTCCTACAATGAAACTTCATTTTTTTCTATTATTTACATTCTTGTGTAAGTGTCCCTATGCTCCTTGATCTCCAGGGCATTACCAAGCAGTGATTCCAAAATATAAGCAGACCTCCACAGCATGTGGAGGTGTGCATCTGCTGGCGTACCTTGCTGATATGCCGAATAACTCCCTTTTTCATCCTCTGCATGTACATAAAATGAGGATACACATGGTGGGACAGCTAGCTAAACTACATTTTCAGTTTGCGTGAACATCTTTTGTCAGCCTAAGAGAACAAAAGTGGAACATGGTATTCCATAAAATTCCATGTTACGCTACAGACTCTCCACTTTGATGAAGATGTTGTATAGCTCAACTTATTTAACTACTTACAACATTGTATAATGAAAATTATTCTTTAAATAATAATAGTTACTTTTTATACTCATTAACATTAATTCCAGTTCTTAAAGTCCTTCAGGCAGAAACCAATCTTATTTTTGAAAATAAATTGTCACCAAGTAATTCAGCTCGACTAGAATTTCTCATAATTAGAGACTGGAAGGAGCAATCTGTATTTGCTTTGAAGAAACTTTTAATACACAAGATCACATTCCATACTGTTTATTCCTGATGACTGAACAGGAACATAACAACAAGTTTTTTGAAGATTGGAAGGCAACAGTCTTAACTCTTGAAATCATTCATCAGGAATAAATAGTACTGAAAGTGATCTCAGCTATTAAAAGTTTAATTAATTTAGCTTGTTTAGACAAAGGATGGGGTTATGCTTAACATACCTTGTTCAGGATACATTTATATGTCCAACTGTTCACCCTCTGGTTCATTGCATTCTACAATATAATAAATTATTTTTTTCATTTTGCATTTTATTGAGCCCTTTGTATGAGATTTCTATGGATATTGTTTTCTTTTCATAGTGAAGAGTACAATAAATTGTCAGACTGCTTCATCAGATTGTATTATGGTTACTCAAATTTGTCTGCCTTCTTTTTACATGGAACTTACTGATTGTAACAGCATACATTTTTCAAATATATTGATTTAGAGAAATGATGAGGTTCATCTTCTCATAAGGCATTACATGCTGACATTTTGATTTGCATTATTCTCTACAATTTCAAATCTGAGATTTGTGGTAAGTCAAAAATATGCAGAAACGTGAATGCCAAGAACCATCACTGCCCATGTAAGTCTATTAGCCCTTAACTGCTTTGGAGAATGCTCCAACAGTGTGATTAAACATCACCAAATGGCTTTTGACCTCTGGAAGAGTTGTGCTTACACCTTGTTCTGTGGGAAATACTATGTAAATATCTTTTAACCCTTCAGTTCAAGTGTCTCTTATTCACCCCTCTACACTTAAAAAAGAAAAGAAACAGTTTGGATCATTCCTTCTGTGGTGTCAATTGAGCTAGGTGCAGGCTGTCCCTTCCATGGTTCTGCATTACATTCATCTATCCAATATTTACACAAAATCAGAATCACCGCAGGTGAACATCCTAAATTTTTAACAGCATGCACAGCCTCTTATCCTTATCCTTACAACTCTTGAAGAGAATGATTCCTCATAACATATACACTGTATCCAGTTACTCTGACATATGTTTCCTGACACTTTTTTTATTACTTCTACTTATGCTTCTTGCAATGCAATATATTTCCTTCCCATAAATATCATTTGTTAATTATTGGTCACCTGGGATTTACTCACTACTACTAGGTTATACAGCTTATCTCTTTTTTGTTCTAACAGCAGTCACATTTTGCCCACACTAAATATCCTGCAAAAAGGCAATTTGATGAGAACATACTCTATTTTTCAACTCTTGAGATGCACACACTCGCCATTTATTGAAAGGTTCTTCTCAAGTTGTGTTGAGAATAACTCCAAATTTTCTCATACATTGTACTTACTCTTTATCATATTTATAAGATAAGATGCACCTACCTAATGTCTCATCAACCCTCCAACTTTACTTTAAGGATCATGATATATGAATAACTGTAGCTCTTTACTGCATCTTCAAATTATTTATTTGCTAGTGCTCTCTTTTCAAAGATAACTTGATTCTCCTATATTGCTTCTGCTCTTCAGCTATTAAGCACTTCATTAATACTCTCTCTCCCCAGAGATCATAACATTCTCAGCAACGACAGCCAGATAATTTGCTCACCAAGTCACGTCTTTTTTTTCTTACATGTTAGCACATCATCATGCTTGTTAATTAATCCTCCCCCCCCCCCCCCCCCCCCACACACACACACATAATTTATATGATGTGGCTAACGTGTGTATTTCCCTTAAACATCTCATTGGCCTCAATTTATTGTGTAATTATGTTATTGGCAAGAATTTGTTATTGCACTATGCTATCTTCTGCTAGTAGATTGTGATTACCATGGTGTGGTTTGTGGAAAAGAAGAGTTTCAGCAGTATAAATGTCTCAATATGGAAAGAGATAAGGCAGAATCGGTACTCCTGTTGGACAAGAAAGAAAATGAACATTGAGAACAGGTTTGCTAGGATCGTAGGAAGAAAGAGGATTGAGCTCCAAAGACAGAATCCCATACCAAACCCACTCCAGGGCCCCTTCCCTGATGGGTTCTTCACCGGGAGGCCAGAGGATGAAGTGTGGTCAGGAAACCCTACAGAATGGACTTGTCTTGGCTTCACTTGTACAGGCCTTGAAAATTAATCCCAACATATCCCTATTATGGTAAGTGTGAAGACATGAAGTAACAACATGTTTGCAGTTTGTTGAGCAATTATCATTACAAGTATGTCAGTCTATTTTCACCATCTCTACAAGTTACTACTGGCCTTCAATAGGTAATCTTTAGTGCAAGAAGTTGTAAAAACCCAGTCATAAAACATCATCAGCATCTGGTAACTTTTTTTCACTTAAGAGAAAACTATGGTAGGTCCCTCAGAGATTTGATGATGACAATCCCAAAATAAATTCCGCACTAAAAAATAATATAGGACAGTGTAAAAAGCAAACAATGGAAAATACAGGATGGTTAAAGTTGCCTAAGACTACACTCGTGTGTGTGGGGGGAGGGGGGGGGGGTGTATGCCTGTCTATTGTTGACAAAGGCCTTAGCGGCCGAAAGCTATAATTCTGAGAGTATTTTTGCTCTGCCTATAGGACAGTGTAAGGTAGATTTAAGTTAAATATCAGATGGTAGTGGAAGTAGAAGAAACTGCTCCAGGGAAAACAGCACTTGAAATACTGAAACAGTTGACTCAGATACTTAATGAACATCCAGTTGTTGAATCTGCAAAGATCTGAGGATTTGAATTTGTTTAACATATCAATATTCTCTTGACCTGTCTCAGGATCTGCTAGATATACTGCTTCTGGATGAGGAAGATCTAATGACGTGAAAGGTCCTTTGTATCTTGCAAAAAACTTGATTGTTTCTTTATTGAAATTAAATTAGGATGAGCATCCTTGACTAATACTAAGTCATCAACCTGGAATGCATGTGTAACTGCTTTTTCATTGCATTTTTTTAATCTACTTTCCACTTGGTTTTGTAATTAAATAACCATAACTGTGGTTCATCAATAATAGTAAACCTGTAGGCGTATGGGATAGTTCATTCAAAGTAGTTGGGAACTTGGGGATAATTTGTGCCCATATGACATGCTTTTTAGAATATTGGGTTCTACACTTCACTCATTCACTAAGGTTAGATTGTGGGTGATATTCTGAAATAGCTATATGCTTTATCCTTCTTGTGCTAAAAATTCTTTGAACTTATTAATGGTAAATTGTGATCCATTATCTGTAAGGAGTCTGCAAGGCTTACCTGCATCTCTAAAGTAGTTTCTTAAACCTTTTATCACTGTATCTGCAATGGCTTGCTTGATAGAATAAAATTTTACCTACTTTGACCAACATTCTATTGGCACAAAAATGGAAATTACCCCTCCTTGACTTGTTCCTGTGAACCACTGTTACGATTGTTTAAGCAGGCACCTACAGTACTGATTAAAACTAAAGAACTACATAATATGGTGAAGAAAAATTTGCAAAACCAAGCTGAAGGAAGGTTAAGAAAACACAATGAAGAAGCAGTTACATCTGCATTCCAGGTTGGTGACTTAGTAGGCAACTGTCCAAAAACATCTGCAGTAGTTAAACCATGTAATCTCTTAGGTATTATAGGATATAAGTTATATTGTAGATTACTATTATTATCTTTAACTTTCTGGCATACTTCACGATATTGCAACAAAAGTTTTGTATTTTCCTATTCAAATTCTTAAAGTAATACAATCTATTCCTTGTGCCTAATGCACTTGTGATTACCAAAATATCAGTATCCTTTATGGATAAACCATATTAGACCTTCTTCCACACTTTTATGTATGTGTAATTTCGAACTGCATGCAGTGTTCATTAACCTACAGAACAAAACAACATCAATAATCATCCATAATTACTCCTCAGCTGGTATCAAACTTGCCTGTGTGCCTTGCTGAAATGTAACTCTGCAATATTCATTGGTTTTTATTCCTTGCTTTGTTCTTAGGGTCAGCGTCTTTACCTCATTATTGATATAACTTCAGGTTAAAAAGTTAATCACAAAAATGACACCAGTTCCATCAGTATGTCTCATTTCATTCATACAAAAAGGTAACATTGACAATGTGTCGGTAACTTGGTACTGAGGAACCTGTATATAGTTGAATTATATTTGCAATTTTTGTAAAAACAATGCCCACTTCATTAGATGGTTATGCAAACGTCTACCTTCCATCAAGAATTCTGATGCTTGATGGTCTGGTTTAATGCCATGCACCCCTACAAGATGTCCTAAGAACTGTGGTTCCTCCCAGCCAGACTGAGATTTGGATAATTTAATAGTAACATCTCTTGCATAAAATCTCTGTAGGGTTTTCGTTAATATGATACAATGCTTTGCCATGTTATGACCACGAGAAAAATGTTATCAAAGTAAGTAATCAGTTTTTGTAATAATTCTTTCCCCAGGGCTTCATCTAAGTTGTGCATAAATACCAAAACTGAAATATTCAGGCCAAAAGGCAACTCTTTAAATTGGTATGACTTTCCATCAAACAAGAAAGCTGTATAATGTTTTGAATTACTGTGTAACTTTACTCATTGATGTCCAGCTGTCAGATAAACTGAACTGAAATATCTGGCTTGTTCAAATCTAGCTAGCTATTCATCATTACATATCGATGGTAGGCAATTCCAGTAACCAGTAACTCCATAATCAAAGAGAGATTTGTAAGTACATGGAGTTCTCTTATCTGTCAGTATATAGATTTCTACTATACAGTTACATATGCAGCAACTTTCCGTATCACTTTACATTATTTTTTAAGAAACCATTTTTGCTTCATCTGCAAAATGGTGTTATGAGATTTCATTGCCTACCATCTCTTTCAATCTTTATATGCTTATTTAAAGTGCTTATGTTTAATACAAGGTGAACCCCACCTGTGGCTTTCTTAACAACTACTGACTGTATGTTGTAGACATGCTATGTTAAATAACTTGATTTTCTATTATTTTATCTATTTTCTCTTGCACTGCAGGTTGTAAACTTAAAGGTACTGGGTGGGGTTTACAAAGAAGGAATTTTCATCTTTTATTTTTAGCTCACAAATATAGTCTCCTGTTACTCTTGGTTCATCTGAGAATAATGATCTATATTGCCATAGAATATTGTGTAATTCTTCCCTAAGTGGATAGATTCAAAAGCTTTACTATATATTTGATTGTTATTAATCTGCATATCAATTGTAAGTTCTTCCCTGCTTAGCAATTTCATTTTTGCAATTAAGCAAATATTGTTCATGGATACATTTTGTTTATCTAATACCAGATTCTTCTTAAATGGTACCACTTCCTGATAATCATCAGTTTACCAAAACAACAATTGTGGATCAAAATCTAAAGTTACTTTATACTTCACTAACCAATCTACCCCAAATAACACTTGTAAATTAACATTAGTTACTATTAGGAAAGTCTGCATAAACTGAAAATTTCCTATACTCATAGGAAGGCATGTTTCTTGCTTAATTAACTTGCCTTTACTTCCAGTAATTCCTATGATATACAGAGTGTAAATAAAGTTCGGGAACACTTTCAATTATTTATTGCACTAGAACCAAACATTGTACAGATATCATACTTATATCATTTTGAAGAGAAACCCTGAAAGTTTTTTCATGCATACCGCCACAGTGTAGTTTGGTAATTTGCCAATAGTCAGCGCTAGTCACAAACATGGCGAGTTCAGGTGCGGAGCGAGCTTTCTGTGTATTGGAGTTCGACAAAAACAAGTGCACTAGAGCTGTTCAGTGGATGTTTAGAACTAAGTATGGTAAGAAACCACCAACAAGGAAGGACATTTACCCCTGGCACAACGAATTTGTTATGACGGGTTGCTTGTGTCCGGCAAAGAGAAGTGAATGTTCCAGTGTGAGTGAAATGAATGTGGAGCACGAATGAGAGATATTCATAAGGAGTCCAAAGAAATTGGTGTGTCATGCACCCTGTGAACTCGAAATGGCTCCAATGACAGTGTGGAAAAGCCTGCGACAGAAGCTGTCTATGAAACCATTCAAATTGGAGCTAGTGCGGAAGCTCACTGACAATCACAAAGACAAGCGCTTTGAGTTTTGTTCACAGTTGCAACAATTGAATGAAGATGGGGATGGCATTGTTGATCACTTAATTTTTAGTGATGAAGCCACTTTTCACGATAATGGGAAAATGAACAGGCATAATTGTCGAATTTGGGGTACAAAGCATCCACACAAATGTATTGAATTTGAACATGATTTCCCAAAGGTAAATGTTTTTTGTGCCTTGTCAAGTCAAAAACTGTACAGGCCATTCTTCTTTGCCAAGAGCACTGTCACTGGATATTCCTGCTTGGACATGTTGCAGCAATGGCTAATGCCTCAAATGCAATCAGACTCTCCATTCATCTTTCAGTAGGATGGGGCTCTACCCCATTTTCATTGTGAAATTTATGGTTACCTGAACATGGAGCTACCACATTGATGGATTGGCTGTGCTACAGAAGGGGACAACTGTTTCATGAAATGGCCTCCCCGATCACCAGATCTCACTCCGTGTGACTTTTTTCTGTCAGGACACATTAAAGATCTGGTGTATGTACTGCCTCTACCACATGTTGTAGCAGAGCTCTGGGAGAGAATACAGGAAGTGATGCCATGCTGGGACAGGTATGACAAGAATTCGATTACCGTATTGACATCTGCCAGGTCACTCAAGGTTCGCATATCGAATGTTTGTAAAAAAAACTTCCAGAGTTTCTCTTCAAAATGCAATATGTATGACATCTGTACAATGTTTAGTTCTTGTGCAATAAATAACTGAAAGTGCTCCTGGACTTCATGTACATCCTGTATATACACCCATAACAGTTAGTATAGGGCACAGGTCATTAGTTCTTATTGTTTGTAAGAAATCTTGTGAGATCAGGAAAATCTCACTATCTGAGTCTATGTAAATATCTATTTCCTTCCCCAACTATTAAGGGTTTTGGGTGTCTTCCTGCGGTTTCCTGACTATCATCAAGCAACCACTCTCGCGTAGGTGTTCTAAGTGTAAAAGGTATGGAACTTTCTATTTATGGGCCTTTGATGGTATTGTCATGTCCTGAATCCTGGCCCCTGTCCCAGGACATTCCACATTTTCTGTTATGATAACAGAATAATTTTCTTTAAGTACCCCATTATTTCCCACAGACATATTTATAGGTACTGCATCACCCGTCCTATTGTTGGCCGCATTTTCTACAAATTCTTTTGACTGCGAGTTGTTCAATTCTGACTTCATGAATGACTTTGATTGTTACCCTACTTACTAACATGACATAATTTAGTTCCTCTATTTCTTACACAATGATTTGGAAAATGTTTACCTTTCATTTTGTTATTGCCCTGGTTTCCTCCCTGGACATCTTTATTACATTTTTTATTTGAGGTGTCTAACCCTTCAATGAAGGTTAGCAAGTCCATGATGGTTTCAATGTACTTCTTACAACTATCTCAAGAACTATTATAATATTTTGGGTTTAATCATTCTAGTGATGACTGGGTGTTGTGTGCTGTCCTTAGGTTAGTTAGGTTTAAGTAGTTCTAAGTTCTAGGGGACTGATGACCATAGATGTTAAGTCCCATAGTGCTCAGAGCCATTTGAACCATTTAATAATTCTAAAATAAACTTTTCTTGTGAAACTTCCTGGCAGATTAAAACTGTGTGCCAGATCGAGACTTAAACTCGGCGCCTTTGCCTTTTGTGGGCAAGTGCTCTACTGACTGAGCTGCCCAAGCACGACTCCTGACCTATCCCCACAGCTTCAATTCTGCCAATACCACATCTCCTACCTTCCAAACTTCACAGAAGCTCTCCTGTGAATCTTGGCAGGGTTCCGAGTTCAAGTCTCAGTCTGGCACACAGTTTTAATCTGCCAGAAGTTTCCATATCAGCACTCACTCCACTGCAGAGTGAACATTTCATCCTGGAACTTTTCTTGTGTGCTGGAAGATGAGTATTTCCTCTTGAATTTTTCCTGAAAATCATCCAATGACCTAAAATCTTCTGAATGAGCCATTCCCCATTTTGCTGCATCCCATATGAAGTAACTAAGTGAAAAATTGGTTATCTAATCTTCTACATCTACATACAGACTCCACGAGCCACTGTACATTGCATGGCAGGGGATACCCTGTACCATTACTACTCATTTTGCTTTGAATTCCATTCATAAATAGAGCAAAGGAAAAGCAACTGCCTCCATATGGGCCCTAATTTCTCAAGTCTTATCTTCATGGTCCTTACGCGTAATGTATGTCAATTGCAGTAGCATCATTCTGCAGTCAGCTTCAAATACCAGTTCTCTAAATTTTCTCAGTATTGTTCCTCAAAAAGAATGTCGCCCTCCTTCTAGCAATTCCTATTTGAATTCCTGAAGCATATCTGTAATAGTTACATGTTGTTTGAACCTATCAGTAACAAATGTTGCAGCCCACCTCTGGATTACTTCGATTTGCCTTCTCTACTTAAACCCTTACATGCACATTCCATTTCATACCACTTTTTAACATTATGCCTAGTTATTTAATTGATGTGACTGTGTCAAGCAGGACACTACTAATGCTGTATCCAAACATTGCAGGTTTATTTTTCCTACTTGTTGACATTAACTTACATTTTTCTACATTTAGAGCTAGCTGTCATTCATCACACAAAATTAGAAATTTTGTCCAAGTCATCTTCTAGTCCACCACAGATCTTTAACAACAATACCATCCAATACGTAACAGTGTCATCAGCAAGCAACCACAGATTGCTATCCACCCAGTCCACCAGATATTCTATGTATATAGAAAATGATAGTGGTCCAGTCACAGTTCCCTGGCTGGAAACCTGTGCCATATGATCATGTCTTTGTTAACAATCTGATGTGGGACAATGTGTCAAATGCTTTTCAGAAACTGGAAATATGGAGCCTGCCTGTTGCCCTTCATACATAGTTTTTCAGATATCACGTGAGAAGAGGGCAAACTGAATTTCACATGAGTAATGCTTTCTAAAACCACACTGATCTGTGGACATAAATTTTTTGATCTCTAGGAAATTTATCATACTCAAACTGATAAGGTGTTCAAGAAGTCTGCACCACATGAATCTTAGTGATATACGTCTGTAATTTTGCAGGTCCATTCTATTACCCTTCTTATATACAGGAGTCATCTGCATTTCTTTCCAGTCACTTGGGACTTTGCACTGAGTGACAGATTTGCAGTAAATGAAAGTTAAGTAAGGAGCCAGTGGTGTAGAGTGCTCTTTGTAAAACCAAACTGGGATTTCTTCCAGACCTGGTGACTTCTTTGTTTTCAACTCTTTCAGTTGTTTCTCTGTGCCAGGGATGGTTACTATTATGTCGCCCATATGGGACTCTGTGCGATGGTAAACAATGGTATATTTGTTCCATTAAATCTTGGGTGTGCAGCCACATAAATTCGGCTTCTTCTTCTAATATTTTGGCTGTGTATCATTCAGCCATCTTCAGAGTTAGCCAAAAGTCTGATGTTCCAACACTCGCCACGTGCTTTTAAACTCAGTGATCGTGCCACTGTGCTCGCAGCCACAGATACACAACTGACAGAAACACTGACTGGGAGCAAAGAAGTACAATGTGCTTGAATTAATCTGTGGCTGTGTGATCAATCCGCTCTGAGATGTCTATGAATCGCTCTGAGTTGGACAGTAAGTTTATTTCAGGAAGTGCCAGATCCCATGACTTATTTAAGCTGAAGTTGCTATTTCTGTTAGTTAAGTTCATTGCCAAGCAAATTTCAATTGCTCCTTTTACCACTGACTCCCAGAAAGAGGATGTAGATGCTACAATTTTGACATTCTTGTACAAAATAGAGTGACCAGTATCAATACTGTATTCTGCCAAAGCCGATTTATTTGGCTGTAAGAGGCAGGTGTACCTTCAGTATTCCATACACCTTTCATGGATTGTACAAATTGTTTGTCTGATGTGCGAGAGGCCACATTTCACCAGTATGTTTGTACAATTCTCCTGCATGGATGATTTCTTAAATGCAAAATTTAAAACTTCGGCTTTCATTTTGCCGTCTTCTATTGCCACACCAGACTGGTCTGGGAGTGACTGGATGGGAGCCTTAGACACACTTGCCAATTTTACATAGTACAAAGCTTTTCTTGGGTTCTTGGCCAGATCTTTTTCTAAGGTATGATGGTGGTAGTTGCTGTATGAGTGCTTCATGCAGAGATTTTTTCAGAGACAATCGAGTCTTCTACTGAACTTTGTCTGTCATCATTTGCGCAGTCTGGTCGAAACTGACCATAGACATTCCTTAAATGATTCTAGAACTGTCAGAGTGGAATTGGGTGGCTGGTAAAAATATTCAACAATTAACTTGGTTTCACTCAGACCTGTTGTACATGACTGGATAACTTCTCTATAATAATGAAAATAATCAAGTTTTGAGAATATAATGTAACTAGATGGATAAAAAATCTACTCACCAAGCAGTGGCTGGAGAATACACTCACAAAAAGATTTAACTTACACAAGCTTTCACAGCCAGTGGCTCCTTCTTTGGGCAGAAGAGTTGGAGGAGAAGAAAGAGGGGTGATGGAAAAGGATGAGAGAGGTACCGTAATGGGATGAGAAGGAAAGTCATTCCTTCAGCCCTCTCCTGCCACTGCTTGGGAGCAGATTTTTTATCTATCCAATTATATTAAATGGTTGACTTCTCTGTCACACTCAGTTTTGACCTTGATAGAGACATCATTACTGTCAAGTGCAATGAACACTTCCCCTCCTATGGCACCCAATCTGTCTTTCTGATTTACATTCGATGACTCACTAAATATCTCAGAGCTATCTATTTTTGGTTTGAGCCAGCTCTCAGTCCTGAGAATAATTTGAGTGTGAGGACTTTCCTGGAGGACAATAAATTCAGGAACTTTTTCCTGAATACTTCGACAATTTTCTGACAGAATTTTGACAGTCAAAGTGTGTTTACTCTGAACATGGTCTGATTTACCTACCAGTGTATTGATTTGCTTGAGGCCATCAGTATACATCAAACTACTGCCTTGCCTAAAAAAACTGCATGTGCACTCCACAAGTGTTCTGCTATCAGAGTAGCTGCTGCCTTTGTATAGTGCACCCACAACCTACCAAGGGGAATCCTACATTTCCCTCCCCAATAATGAAGGTCCAGAAATCAGCAGCCAAGACTGTAACAGAGTTGATGAAGCCTTTGGTTGAAACTGTCCACTCAATTCCAAACCAAAGGATCCTGATCAACCCTGGGAATGAAGCTGGTGTGCTGGCCTCTTGCCTCACAGCTGTCTGAGCAGTTCCATACACTCACAACTCGCTACGGACATCTGCTAAGGCAGCGACTTCCACTGCTCATGCAGTACTTCTGTTCATGCCTGTTGCACTTGATATATAGCTGGACACTTCACCGCTATGGTTGCTGACTAACAGTCAGAATATTAGCTGCCTCTAGCTTCTGCTGACTGAATCTAACCACTCTTTGTCCATCCCTCATAGGGTCCATTTTGGTTGCTGCTCTACACCTGCATGACGCTGATGCTTCTGCGACACTGTAAGACACCTGTGATCTGCCATCTTTATGCCTGGCATGCAATCACCAAAGATGTTGTGTTTTCACTTCATGCTCCTATTCAGACTATAAATTTCGTCTCACGTGTCTAAGCGCAGATATCATGCGGCGGACATTGGGGCAATTTCTCCGCCTCCGCTGTTTCTACCACACTTTGCATCTTGAGTGAGTGAACGATTTACATTTTTGAATCTGAGATCATTTGTGTTACTCCATCCTCGTGCAGATTCTTTGTATGTTTGTAACTTTGCCTGTATGGAACCTTCCTACACCATATTATTTGTTTCGATAAAGCAAGGAACTTTCCTACACTGATGGCCCAATGATGAACTCAGTCGTCTTCATTTTCTATTTTGGCACATTTTTGGCCACCTCACAGTGTTAGGTGCATGCTACAGCTCCAACATATGTGCACCCAGCAACTTCTGTTTTTGTGCTATGGATGCTAGTGTGCTTCACACCATGCTCTCATTCCTTTATGAGTGTTTTGCCGCCTCTTTTTCAACCTACTGGCCAATGGCTACTGCCACATGCCCATAGCTGCTCCATCAGTGCCACATAACATTACTGCTGAGCTCCCTGTGTGCCTCGCGAAACTGGAACTCTGCAATGCCAACTTCCACACACAATTCGTGGCGACGTGACTGGTGGCAGCCCAGCCCCCGATACTGGACTCTGTGCTGCTCCGTGCACCAGCCCCAGCCCCAGCTTCTGCCACCACCACTTCTCCTGGCCTCGAAGTGCCACCGTCTGATCCACTGCACGCTGCCACCACTCCATCCAGCTGCGCTGCAGCTCATTTGCCGCCCTTCAACCTGCAGGACACACCCCTATGGTTTTCTTCAGTGGACACTATCTTCACCAGCTGCAGCATCACCCAGGATGCCACAAAGATTGCCAAGGTAATCAGCCATCTTGAACTGATGTATGCAATGGAAGTCCGTGACATCATCTCGTAAACCTCAGGCACCGAATGCTACGACACACTCCTGTGACACCTCGTGTCGCAACTCAGCTCTTTCGAAATGGAGCACATCTGAATCCTCCTTTCCCTCAAGCAGTGTAGGGACTGACAACCCTCTCAGTTCCTGTGACATCTCCAAAATCTGACAGAATCACAGAAGGTTCTGACAGTTTTCTTTATAACATCCAGCTGGCCCGCTTCCCGGCCCCAATACAGACAGCAGTGGTGTAGCCCGCCGACCTCTCCTTAACCAACATTGCCAGCCTTGGTGACAGTGTGCACAAGAAGCTGGCCTGCCTGCCTTTGACAGCCATCACCACTTGCCTACAGCACCCCCACCTGTCGCCTTCAGCTGGACCTGTCACGTGCTCACCTTCACCGCTCGATGCACTGCTAATGATGTTACCGCCCTGCAACACAGCACTCGGCAGCCGGGAGCATATGACATGCTCGTATGCCTCAGCAACAATACGGCAACACTGCAAGTAACTGCTGCTCGAATTGACTCTGACCATCGCAGTCCACACAGCCCGAGCTGCCAGTGCAACGATCACTACCAACGCCGCAGCACCAGCTGCCCTGCTGACACCACCCGTGACAGCATTGGCATCTGCTGGTATCGTGACCACTTTGGCCTGGACACCACGAACTGCAGAGCACCCTGCTCTTGGCACCAAAACTCGAACAACTGTCGGGATTAGGTGTGCCTGGCTGTTGCTTGGTCTCCCACCACCTCTTTCGTCTGTGATGCCTGTTCCACCACACCATTCCTCATAGGCACCAGCTGTCTGAGTTGCCTGTCTTGTCACAGCAGCTCCTACGGAATGCTGGTACTGCATCAGCCATTCTCCATATGGCAGCAAATAATTTCACCACGATTACATTTGGAATTCATCATTGTGTCTTCGATCTACGCCTGTAATGGGACATGCCCTGGACCTTCACCATCGCCAACATCACTGACCCCATTATCGGAGCAGATTTCATCAGACCCTACCACCTGCTCCCTGATGTTGCTGGCTGGCACCTCACTGACAACACTGGGAGATCAGCAAATTGCACCACTCTCTTCACTGTTCTGTTCAATGTGAAGCAGGTGACATATTGTGGCCCATACGCCGACCTTCTGGTGCAATTCCCTGCCTGCGGGCATCCACCCTTCACCTTGCTGAGAAGAAGGATGGCTCCTGACACCAGTGTGGGGAATACCAGAAGCTAAACACCCGCACTATCTCTGCTTGGTACCATTCCTATGCAGCTACAACAATGCTCTGGCTCGGGCTACAATCTTCAGCACGATCAACTGCGCCAAGGCTTTCTCCTAGATTCCAGTCGCACCCAAGGGCATCAAGATGACAGTCCTCATCATGCAATTTGGAGCACCTTAATGACCTTTGGAATCATAATGCTGCTCAGACATGGCAGTGGTTCTCAGATGGCTTCCTGCAAGGTTTGCCTTACTGTTTCACGTACCTGAATAAGACACTCTTTTTTTCTGCGATGCCAGAGGAACACTGCAATCACCTTTGCAGTATTTTTGAATGTCTCCAGGATGCCGGCATCATCAACAAAGCAAAATGCGTGCTCTGTACCAGCGAGGTGAAATTTGTACACCACGCCATCTCTACTGCTGGCTCACTTCCCCACACCCAAAGACATTTGAGGACCTCCGTTGTTTCCTTGGTGTGTTAAACTTTTTCTGACGCCATCAAAGTAATGCCATTGTCATGCAGGAGCCACTTACTGCTCCCATTTGTAGGAGCAACAAGCCAGTGCCTCAGACATTGCAAATGGCATCTCAGCCATTGAGTGCGACTCAGCATATGCCACTCTGCTCTCCCACCTGCACCCCTGTCCCCGCTTGCCATTGTGGTCGATTCCAGCCAAATGGCCATGAGCACTGTGCTGCAACAGCATGTGGGTGATGCTTGGCAGCTGCTCACTTTCTTCTCCAGCAAGCTCTCTCCCCACAGCAGTGCTGAGGTGCATACAACAGAGCAGAGAGCTCCTCGTTACCTATAAGGCTATCAAATACTTTTGTCCATCGTGGAGGTCTGTCACTCCATGGTCTTCACCAACCACAAACCCATAAAGTTTGCTCTTATGAAAGACATTGACTAGTGCTCTCCACGTCAGTTCTGGCAGCTGTTGTTCCTCTCAGAATTTAAGACTGACATATGTCATGTCGCTTGAATTGTGCTCCTGCGTCATCACTTTGTCACTGGACTGTGGGGCACTTAACACTGCCCACGAGCATGATCCAGAACTCAGCTGACTCTGGCAGGACTCTGCCTCTGGCTTCCACCTTCAGTGAATGCTGACTCTCGACTCCGACAGCAGTATCTGGTGCGACGTTTCGACTGGCTTACCGTGCTCCTTTCTACCTGCAGCCTTTCGTATGGCCACATTCGAACGATTACGCAATCTGGCACACCTGGGTGGGCACATGTCTGCTGCTCTGGTAACACAGTGCTTCTTGTGGCATGTATTCAGAGACACTGAAAGATCTGGGCCTGCACCTGCCTCGCATGTCAGTTTGCCAAGGCTGGGCACCACGTACATGCCCCTGTCATAGTTTTCCCAGATTATTAGGCATTGTTTTGTCCATGTTCATGTGGACATCAACAGCTCTCTACCTTCATCTGATGTATGACACAAAATGTTCTTAATGTTCTCAAGTTTGACAAAATTTTCCTGTTTACTATCTGATCCTCACAAATACCTGGCCAAAATATTATAGCACACACAGTAACTATCCCATCAAATTTGATCACATGCCTTTTAAAATTCTTTATAGCCTATGACAACAATTCTAAATACTTGCTTACAGCAGCAGTTCTAAATACTGCTTGCAGTGCTTTCCTGTTTGCTTACTATTCAGTCGCAGCATTTGCTACTGGTGGCTGCTGTGTGCAGTGAAATGGCATCTTCTTGATCTATTTTTCTCCATAATGTGTTCCAGCCTCTTCTTTTTTTGGTTTTATTTCGTGTAATGTTTGCCTCTGGAGATGTTAAACAGTTCTTTGTAGCAGTCATATCTTTTACACTGTTCCACCGTTTCTCATCATGTTACTTATGAGTCGATATATCTTTCAGTTATTTGCTGTGGGCATATCTAATGGTCTAAACAGTTGATTTACTTGTGAACACTTGTAAGTTTGTTCCACCCTTCGCTTCTTCATTGTGGTTGTATCCGAAAATTGAAATGTCCTGTCAGAAGTAAGTCACTTGTAAAACCTCCCCCAGTAGTGGTTATTATAAAGCTGTTGTAATTAGTTTTCTGTTGAAATTATTGACATCAGACTACATTTTTAATGACAGCGCTGGAGGATTGACTTATGCCCAAAGTGCATGCATCACACTGTTGACATCCCTAAACACGTGCCTGATGATACATGCCCTAATGAAACACCTTTTGTTTCTGCAAGCTTGTTCCCTAACAAAAGAGTAAAATGATTAGAAAAGTCTCTTGAAATTACACATGGTTTAAATGAACATTGGATTGTATGCTAAGTTCAGTGTCAAATATCTCTATGTTGCCTAGCCTGCATTCACACCACAGTTTCCACCCATGAGATTTAACTTGAGTTAGACTTTACTCATTGGTTTGATACAGTTACCATAATATTTTGAATATTTCCTTGATCAAACACAAAATTAGCATTTACACAGTTGTTATACTCTAGTACCCGATGGTGCCCTTGCACCTGGGCTGGCACCACTCAGTATGTTTGCTCGGACTGGACTGCCTCGTTCCCCTGCAGCAGACACCAAAACTACACCTCTCTCACAACACAGAGCATCCTCATGTTGTCTGTGCTGCTACAGCCTGAGAGACAAGCAAGTTTAGATTTGACATGTTACATACAGGATCAATATCCATACCTTACAACTGGCAGTATCTCAAAAATCAATGCCAATTGACCTGCAAAAGCCTACTAACATAATTCCACGTACCAGTGTTAAGTGTGTAATCTAGAAACATACTACTACAGCCCCCTATATACTGCTTCTGAAGAACTAGGGAGATGAGATTAAACTAATTGCAGTATACACAGAGGCATTGAAGCAGTCGTTATTCCTGTGCTCCGTATGCAGACTGCAGGAGAAGTTACCTAATACATCTTACAGTGGAAAATACCCCCGCAATGCACTTCAGTGTGGTCTGCAGGATGCACATGTGCATGTAAATGTAGATGCAGATGTAGACGCAGAAAACAAAGTAAGAGGATGATGAGAACTGACAGAAAGGTGAATGGAAAGACTGCAGAGTAAGGGAGGCAAACAAGGCAATTTCGTGAGTGGGACAGTCAGATGGGGCAGAGGATGAAAGAGGCAGGCAGGAAATGCTGCTTGATCCTTATTAAATTAAACATCTTCAAGCTGAAGGCTGCTTTAATCATTGTAGCCCTTTGCTAACCATGGGCCTATTCCAGGTGGTGTGCCATTGCCTTCCTTCGACTTCTGAACTAACTTCCCCAGCCAGTTACAGGGGAATACACAGTTTCAGCAATACAGTGCAACTTCTCATGTTTCACATCAACAAAGAATTCAGACATGAAGGAAGTGGTAAGTAACAGATAAAAATCGTACAACCAGTAACAGAAAGTAAATCTGTGTTTGGTCATTGTTTATAGAGGTCAACTGAAATGATGCTAAGGTCAAACACAACTGCTGTCTCCACAAAATCATATTGTTTCTCCTTATCAATTTTTCATATTTTTATGTCTTTGGTTACTTAGTACTGAGAATTGTCAGAACTAATCATGGCCTGTGGGAAATGGCACAGAAACTGTTTTTTTATGACTGCTTGTGGAACAGATTTTATTGAGCAGATGTCAGGGCCATGAATAAGAATAAGCTAGAAGGTGCAGTCAAATGAAAATGAGATAGATGGCAAAAATTAAGTAAACTGTTTATTATTCCAAATGTAATCACCATACCTGTTAATACATACATCCCACCATGAGGCAATATGGTCAATGCCTTTGCTGAAAAACATTTGTGGTTGCCTGTCACAATGATGTTATTGACAATAAGCGGCAAAAATATGTATTATGCACTTACAAGAATCATCACTGTCCTGCAAAATAAAAACAGTTCATTGAGTGGTAGTTATGTAAAATCTTAATCTCTACTTATTGAGCTGTGGCCGGTTCGCGGGCGTCTTATTTTTCCCTGAGTTACTACCGTAAAAAGTTGCTAACTTGCCTCCATCAGTGGCAGCAGCAGCACTTATTGATACTAGTACTGCTGTACCATCTTTGGTGTGACCGCTATATTTGCTATATTTCCATTGGTGGTGTGTGTGGCAGTTGGTCAGTTGGGACAGAGCAGCGAGGAAGTCTCCGTGGCACGAGGTCAGGCCGGAACCACTGGTGGTGTGCAAGTGCTGTCAGATCGTGAGGAAGTAGCTGTGGGAGCTACAAAGTTCGTTGCCCACTGAATCTGGACACTGAACTTGAGTGATCAGTTAACCTGTTATGAAACCTCAACTGCCGTGACATCTCTTCGTTCATTGTCGATTGCTGCTTCCTGGGCCATTCCGGCTAGCAGCAATGTATGGTTTGTTGGAGTTGGCAAAATTTTGCAGCCATCTTCCTGGTGGTCTTTAACTATTACTTGTTAGTGAAGTGCACCAGCAGTATTTTCTGCCTTGTGGCTGTTACCACCCCAGTTACCTGCCCTGGTTGTTAGCATAGTTTTTCGGCAGTGTGTTTTTCCTCAACATGTTGATGTTGTCCAGCATGGCGTGTAGTTCGACAGCCTTTTAATTGTTTGTTCATATTTTTTCTTAAAAGTGGTTATTGTGCCTTGGCTGTTTGTTTGAGGCCAATTTTTAAGATGAAGTGTGGCTGGTATCTTCGTCCTTGGCTGATATTTTCCGTTGTCGTACAGTTGGTTGGGCAGAAGGGAATTGATTAGGTTGTTGATCAGTCCTTCAGCCATCCCTGGGTCGGGTTGCCATCTGATTATTTAACCTTACTCTTGGCTGCCTGTCTCACCTCACCTTACGTTAGAGCTACCTCCTCAGGCCGACCCTTGGAACACTTCTGAGCACCACTGTTCTGTTGGTTTTAGATTGTGATTTTCATTTTAGTCTGAAGTACTGTGCAAGGCCTTCAGCCGTCTATTAATTTAGTTTGTTTTAATTTTAAGATAAGGCCTTCAGATGACTTAAATTAAAGTTTGAAGATTGATTTGTTTATAACTAAAATTTTCAAAGTTTGTTCTATCTGAAATTCTTGTTTTCAGGCCCTAAGTCCTGAGTTGTTCAATGTTCAGTGTGTGGTCTTCAGCCGAGCTTTTACATGAAATATTTTTAAGGTAATCTTAAATTAAAATTTTGAAAATTAATTTGTTTATTTTTTTTTAAATTGCTCTATCTGAAATTATTCTTATCCAGCCCTGAGTTGTTCAATGTCTTGTGTGTGGCCTCCAGCCAAGTATTTATGTGAAATATTTTTTTTTAAGTAAGGCCTTCAGCCGCGTGTATTCTTTAAAGCAATTTTTACAACTTGTGTCCAGGCCTCCAGCCATTCTTGTTCTTGGTGTCGTTATCAGATATCATAAGTTTTCTTAATGAAGCCTTCAGCCATATTGTTTTAATTTGATCCTTTTAAGGCAATGTGTAATTAAGTGGTTCTTAGGAAACTAAAAGTTTGTGTGTTTCGTCCAACTAAAAGTAACTGATTACGGCCACCTCCACAACCATAACCTGATCCGCTCTGTCCTGCGAAACCAGATTTCACTTATCTTCTAGTTGGCTTTAGTGGTCCACAGGCTAAAATTCATTTGTCAAAACTTTGCAGTATGGAGGTCCAGATTTTGCTTTGTAAATGACTGAATACTAATTGTTTGCTCTTGCTGATTTATTACACCATTTTCTTTAATGCAAACATAATCTATGTCACACTCTTAATCACATAGTAGTTATTTCATTCCCATAGCTCTTCAAATTAGATTCATATTTTTAACGGTTAGAACAGACAACGTACAGGCCTATGCCATAACTTCACAGAACAGATATGAAACATGACTTAACTGAGTGGAGCCATAACCACAACCATCACTTGACACACACTGCCTCATATGACTTCCAATTATAACCACAGACCATTATACACCAATTATAATTATCAAAGAAGCTCCACAGCTGCAAAATACTAATGCGAATTCTTTACAGATGAATGGAAAAACTAGTAGAAGCCAACCTCGGGGAAGATCAGTTTGGATTCCGTAGAAATATTGGATCACGTGAGGCAATACTGACCCTACGACTTATCTTAGAAGCTAGATTAAGGAAAGGCAAACCTACGTTTCTAGCATTTGTAGACGTAGAGAAAGCTTTTGACAATGTTGACTGAAATACGCTCTTTCAAATTCTGAAGGTGGCAGGGGTAAAATACAGGGAGCAAAAGGCTATTTACAATTTGTACAGAAACCAGATGGCAGTTATAAGAGTCGAGGGACATGAAAGGAAAGCAGTGGTTGGGAAGGGAGTGAGAGAGAGTTGTAGCCTTTCCCCAATGTTATTCAATCTTTATATTGAGCAAGCAGTGAAGGAAACAAAAGAAAAATTCGGAGTAGGTATTAAAATCCATGGAGAAGAAATAAAAACTTTGAGGTTTGCCGATGACATTATAATTCTGTCAGAGACAGCAAAGGACTTGGAAGAGCAGTTGAACAGAATGGCTAATGTCTTCAAAGGAGGATATAAGATGAACATAAACAAAAGCAAAACGAGGATAATGGACTATAGTCAAATTAAGTTGGATGATGCTGAGGGAATTAGATTAGGAAATGAGACAATTAAAGTAGTAAAGGAGTTTTGCTATTTGGGGAGCAAAATAACTGATGATGGTCGAAGTAGAGAGGATATAAAATGTAGACTGGCAATGGCAAGGAAAGCGTTTCTGAAGAAGAGAAATTTGTTAACAACAAATATAGATTTAAGTGTCAGGAAGTCATTTGTGAAAGTATTTGTATGGAGTTTAGCCATGTATGGAAGTGGAACATGGACGATAAGTAGTTTAGACAAGAAGAGAATAGAAGCTTTCGAAATGTGGTCCTACAGAAGAATGCTTAAGATTAGATGGATAGATCACATAACTAATGAGGAGGTATTGAATAGAATTGGGGAGAAGAGAAGTTTGTGGCACAACTTGACTAGAAGAAGGGATCGGTTGGTAGGTCATGTTCTGAGGCATCAAGGGATCACCACTGTAGTATTGGAGGGCAGCGTGGCGGGTAAAAATCATAGAGGAAGACCAAGAGATGAATACACTAAGCAGATTCAAAAGGATATAGGTTGCAGTAGGTACTGGGAGATGAAGAAGCTTGCACAGGATAGAGTAGCATGGAGAGCTGCATCAAACCAGTCTCAGGACTGAAGACCACAACAACAACAACAACAACAACAACAACATCGTTCTATACTGTGACATTAATTTTCTACATTAGAAAAGCAGAGATTCATGTATTATTGTATAATACATAACTTGTATTAACATTAATAATTATTTTGACATGATTTTGTTTAAGTCAAATGAGTTGTAGGAGATGACAGTCACATGTGTATGAGGTGTTCTTGCCTGTGTGAATGAATATGTGTCTGTGTTTCATTTTCTGATGAAGGCTTTGGTCAAAATCTAATATCTTTTTGTTGTGCCTGTCTGCAACTCAATGTGTCATCTTTGCTGTGAGTTGCATTCTACCTTTTCCTTATATTGTTGATATTCCAACCTGGACTTTCCCTTGTTTAATAACTAACAGTGTTGCTTTTATGACTGGATGCCAGACATCCATGTGGTACGTACCACTCCACTTCTGCATCTGCACCCAGGGTGGAGAGCTGAAGGCTTTCCAGACTCATTAGCAAACCAGCTCCACTGCCCGCTACACAGGACATTCACCCCAATCTCTACAGGGCAGCATAAGCATGATTGTTGTTGTATTAAATATTTGTTTTAATTTTACATGTAGACAAATTAATTAATTCCAAAAATGAAGAAATGTCCATAAAATAATGTTATTGCAACACGCTGTAGAAAAAGTGTTTTACATCTAACATGACTTTAATAAAATTCCAAAGTAAACTTCCTGAGAAGATAATTTGTCTGAATTTGCAAAAATAATCTTAATGCAGAGTGTGATTACCCCCAAACAACAATACCTGACTCTGTAGTGTTTCGGGTTTGGCTTTGGCTGTATGGTGGTTTATTATACTTCGCCTCATGCACCAAACACTGAAATACATTGTCACCCGAATGCTCCTTTTATATACAATGAATGTTACTTACTGAATATTTGGTCACCATTAAATATTATTAATCAGGGACCACCTGCTCTCTGTCCTGAATTCTTGTGCCTTTTTCCTCCAGCTTGGCTCAGACTTTGCCTGCTTACATACACAGATAAAGCTGATGAAAATTAACTTCTCATTCTCACTTACTCCATCACATAAATAAGAAGTGAGATTCAATTCACGTTCTTATATTATCTTCAGAATTACAGCTCAATACATGATAAATGAAGACAGCTACTGACTCATATACTGTTTCTCTGTACTACTTACATAACAGATATGATATCCAACTTGATAATTAACAATTACAATACATTTATTGTCTTTGACATTTTGTGTTCTTAGATTTCATGGAGCTGTGCCTTCCGCATTGCCCACTCTATTGAACACCTGTCTCCACATAAGCGGAAGGGGTCATCTGGCTTCTACCCACTTCCATAAAGTCACTAGATTGTTAGTTCTGGTATCAGCACCTATGATTTAGAACAGCTTCCAACAGTGGGGTGCTCACCACATATCAGCTACTCTCTGTCATGAACATATTTTCTCTGACATTTGTATTTAGGGACATGATAGCTCTCATTCAAGGAATGAGATGTATCACTGTATTTCCCTCCACTAAGAGAAAAGAAGTCATGACCACACATTCAACTTTAGTTATTACACAAGTCTTACATAAATAGACAAGATAACTTCACTATCACTTTCAGTTTTATCATCGTAATAAGTATTTCCTAGTCTTTGGTTTTTCCAGTAACACACAGAGGGAGGGGGAGGGGGAGGGAGAGGGGGAGGAGGGGGGGGGTGCAGTTCAGTTCATTGAAGTGAAGTTTATAATCACTTCACAATAAATGTTGCTATTGGCATGGAAAACAGGGAAGTGACTCAGTGATAGAGGCGTAGGAATGTGGAAAGAGAGAATTCAGGGTTGGTCCTCAAAGTTGAGAAGTAAGAAAGTGAACAAGTAGAATTAGGACATTGGACCCAAAGAAAGAAAGATGATAGACCCCAAAGACAGAATTCCTTACCCCAGGACACCCTCCCTGCCAGGTTCTTCATAGAGACGCCAGAGGATGCAGAGTGGTCAACATGCCCTACTGAATGGTGATGTCCCAACTTCACTCAAACAGTCCCCAAAAGGTGAGTCCAACATCCTGCTATCAAATCCCATAGAGAGTAAAAAATAGCACTGTATTAACTGTGTGTGTTTTTGTGACTTATAATGTCTGCAAAACTCAAACCTCCTCTATAAAATGAACGCAAACACACCCACAATACAATCATTAACTATATAAATTTAAAAAATTACCTCATTCACATTGTTCAGAGTAAAATACAATGTTTGACTGGGCTTCCAGTTGGATACTCTGTTGTTTAAACCTCATTACCATCTCTATGTTTTACAGTCCTTTTTCTTTTCCTGTAGTTGGCTCCACTAGCAATAATGCTTTTGGATGGGGAACTCCCTCAACTCTGTAGGAACCAACATACTTAGGAAAAAAATTACTAACCACTTCGTTACTATTTGAGCTCACGTGATGATCATTGATTAACACTAGGTCTCCAATATTAAACTGTGGTACTTGTGCTTGCTCATTGTACCAGTGGACTCGTAGATCCGCACTGTCTATTAGGTTTTTTGTTACTTGTTTTTTGTCTGTTGGCAAGGTTTTGTGTTTTGGCCAACTAAAGAATTTTAACAAAGGTTGTTCTATAAACTGTTTGTCCATTATTTCTGTGCGTGATAGGCCTGTAGTTAGATGGGCAGCTTGTTAATAATCATTCAAAACTCGGGAAACAATTTTGCCCAACCTGTGTATTACTTCCATCCCTAAAATTGTTTGGATTGATGTAAAGGGTTGTACAATTGTAGCCTCTCCCTTCTTGTCATTATTATTATTATTATTATTATTATTAAACATTTGTGTTACCACATTTCTTAAGTCACATTGTTGTTGTTGTCTCGACTATCCTGCCAATAATTTACTTCTCATTTCTTTTGGAACTTTTGGTTAAACTTACTATTTTCATGACCTGTATCCTCCTGATTTGGACTATTCTTTTCATTTTTCATGGTATCTAGATTTTTTGCAAATGATAACAACTCATTTACAATAGCCCAAGCCTAGTACAAAATTTCTTTATGTACATAACGTGGTAGCCATCTCCCTCGTACTTCAGCTAAATGAACTTCATCCAGTGGTTTATTTAAATATTTAAGTCACGTTAGATGCCACTCAACATACTTTTTAAAACCTCCCCACAAACTATTGTAGTGTTTTGCATTAAGTAATTCAAAAGTTAATTTTTTGTATCATTTGTGACCAGTATTTAAATCTAAATTTCTCTTGAAAATCCTTCCATCAAATAAATTCTTCTGAGTGAGCATTCCCCCACTCAGCAGCATCCCCTACTAGATGACTTAATGCAAAACCTATTTTCTGAGAACCCTCCCAATTTTGAGGTAAAGATATAAAAAAAAACCCTCATAAGAAGCATTAAACTTTGGGAAATTATTGTATAGGTTCATACTACTGCTTAATTCTAGTTTTCTAATAAAGTATTTGTGTCTAAAGATTTCCCTCTATACTGACTTTATGTGATTTCTTGTCTCATTTTAGCTAACTTATACCATAATCATTTAAATTCATTTATTTGGATGAGTTACTTCATCCCCAGAAAGCTGTACACTATTTGAAGTTCATGCACTTTCTTGAAATTTTTGAGCTACTGGGGCCTGTACTTTTTCCTTCAAACCCATAAATATATCATGTGAAGAAATGAAATCTCCATTCTCACTCCTTTGCTCTGACATCTGACCCTCTACAATTTCACTCTCCTTTACTGCAAATTCTTGCAAACTGCGTACGTCAGTACGACTTACCAAATATGTTTGTGAATTTCGTTACATACAAGGTCACATTGTTGAAGCATTTCAGTATGAATTTCATTTTTAAAAGCATTTAATTTATGATCTAATGTATTCACTAAATGTTCTTCCAAATGCTCAAGCTTATCAGATTCAGCAAATCTGTTGTTATTACTGTCAAGTACCTCCTCCTTGGATGACTGTACTTCATTGTTAATATCTTTAAATTTATTTTGTATCTTCTTATTAGTTTCCTAATTAAGAGTTTATATCTGCTTAATAAATTCATCAATTTTTTCTAAAATTATTTCTAAATTTATTTCTCCTGACGTGGTCATCTTTGTTGTGATGACATCAATAAAAAATTATTTTATAACTCGTCTCAACTTGGTTATTATCTATATTGATGTTTTTAATTTTAAAATTAATTTTATTCTACACCTGTCTTATTGTATCACTCACAACCCATAAAACTTTCTAAATTGGTTGCAAGCTCAGCAGCTCCCTGTTAACTTTACACTGCATGCAAGCAATGGACTGCACATTGACTGCTAGTTCCTCATGGCTGCATGCTGCCAACATGTTGCGTGCGGTCTGCAATCTCTGGACAACTGCATGCTGCTGATTAGCTGTGTGTAGACTGCAGTGTGCCGATGACTGCATGTGTGCTGCTATCTTATAGATTGCATGCTATTGTTGGGTGAATACTGGTTCATTTCTTCCCAACGGAATTCTTCTCCCTTTTTCACTCAATTTTATTATTAATTAATGATTCAGTTTGATGTCTGTGCTGTATAGAAAGTCTTGTTTTATTCCTGTTGCCCTTGGCAACATGTTTTCTCTTGGAATTTTCTTAAAATTTTTTCTTGAGATTGGGCTTTTTCAGTGTAGTTCATCTGTCTTTTAGCTGCTAAGGTTGCCATGTGAAATGTTTCAGGTTGGCTTGGGCTGTATGGTGGTTTATCGTACTTCACCTCATGCACCAAACACTTAAATAAGTTGCCACCTGAATGATCCTTTTATACACAATGAATGTTACTCACTGAATATTAGGGCACCGTTAAATATTATTAGTCAGGGACCATCTCGTCTCTGTCTTGAATGACTATGCCTTCTTCCTCCAATGTGGCTCAGACTTTGCCTACTTACTGATGCAGATAAAGCTGCTGAAAATTAACTTCTCAGTCTCATTCACTCCATCACATAAATAAGATGTGAGATTCAATTTGCCTTCTTATATTACCGTTAAAATTACAACTCAATATATGATAAATGAGGACAGCTACCAACTCGTATACTGTCTCTCTGTACTACTTACATAACAGATATGATATTCACTTACAATAAATTTATAATCTTTGAAATTTTTTGTTCTTAGATTTCATGGAGCTGTTTCTTCTACATTGCCTGCTCTATGGAGCTCCTGTCTCCACATCAGCAGAAAGGTCATCTGACTGCTATCGAATTCCATACAGTCACTGGATCATTAGCTCTGGTATCAGCACCTACAATTTAAAGCACCTCCCAACAGTGGGGTGCCAACCCCTTATTGACTACTCTCTGTCATGAACATCTTTTCTTTGACATAACAATATTAGAGAAGGAAAGTGGCTACTCACCATATAGCGGAGATGCTGAGTCGTGATAGGCACAACAAAAAGATTCACACAATTATAGCTTTCAGCCATTAAGGCCTTTGTCAGCAATAGACACACACACACACACACACACACACACACACACACACACACACACACACACACGTCTGCAGTCTCAGACAACAGAAACCAGTGTGGTCAATGTCCTGGAAGGTGCACGTGTGTTGAGGAGGAGCAGGTGAAGCAGATGGGAGAGAAGGTGCTCAGGTTGTGAGGATATGGCGTTTTGGCCCTGAGTCCAGATCATGAATATATTGCTAATGAACATGAACCACAGTTTCGGGAGGCCTCCAAAGCTTTCCTCCAGATGACCTATAAACGGATTGGCTTAGTACAGTGTCATGCAGATACCCAATGCTGTGTCACAGATTTTGTGCATAAATTCCATTCAAATGAGAAGTACTTATGTGTTAGGATAAAGTTAGTAAGATGTGTGAGGAATGAGGTGGTGGGGTTGGCACGTGAAGGACACTGGGAGAGGCAGTGTTCAAGAGTAGCATGACTGTAGTCTTGAGGGATGTTGGTGGATAGGGAAGTTGCATCAACAGTGATGAATAGGGATCCAGGCGGGAAAGGGATGGGGATGGTGGAGTGCCAGGGAAGGAAGGTGTTGGTATATTTGATGTGGGAATCTAGATTCTGGGCAGTTGGTTGGAAGTGCTGGTCAATGAGAGCCAAAATTCTTTCAGAGTTTGTGGATTTTGGATAATATGCAGTTGGTGGGTGCATGGGCTGTCATAGAGGTGAAGAGAGAAATGGATTTAGGAGAGAAATCTGGGATGGGTCTAAAGGCTTTAAGCAGGGACTGGAGGCTATGTTGGACATTTGGGATGGGCTCACCCTGGCAGAGTTTGTAGCTGGAGAACTCTGGAAATTGGCAAAGGCCTTCTGCCAAATAGTCACTGTGACTCAAAATGACTGTGGTGGAACCTTTGTCTGCAGGTAGGATGGTTAGGTCAAGATCTGTTTTGAGGCTGCATATGGCTGTCATTTCTTCTGTTGAAAGGTTGATATTCTTAGGAATGGACCTGGGGAAGAGTGGTGAGGCCAAGTTGGAGGTAAGGAATTCTTGGAAACTGACCACAGGGTGGTTAGGTGGGAGGATCATGGTGGTATGTACTGGGAGAGGCAGGGTTCAGTTTTAGGGTTTGGAAGGCTTTGATTGGAGGGAATGGTGGCAAAGAAGTATTTCCATTGCAAGGATTGGGAGAAGGAAAGTAGGTCTTCAACCTGTTCAACGTGGTTAAATTCAGGGGGAGGGGGTTGAAGGAGAGGGCTGTGAATAGGACTGACACTTCTGCAGGACTGAGGATTTTGGTGTAAAGGTTAACAACAATCTTCCTGGACATTGACCAATTCCTCCGTACACACCTCTGTCCACATTAAATCCACCAACCACCAACAGCACTGCATTTCAACAGCTGTCATCTCTTCCACACCAGAAATGGCATATATGCAGTGACAAAAACTCCATTGCCCAGTATGATGAAGGTCTCCAACACATACTATCCTCTAGACCTAGTCTACAAACAGATTTCCCATGCTATGTCCTCACACACCCCCATTCATCCCCCCAGGAACCAGCTAAAAAGGAGCAAACCTTTTGTAACCTGATACCACCCTGAACTTGAACGACTGAACCACCTCTTCTTCAGGGCTTTGATTATATATCATTAAGCTCTGACATGAGGGACATTCTATCCAAGATCCTTCCCACCCCTCCTAAAGTGGTATTCTGTTGCTCTCTCAACCTCCACAACACACTAGTCCATCATCACATCACTCTCAATCACAACCTCATGCCGCAGCGACCATATCTCTCTGCAAGACCCAGGTGCAAGATCTGCCCAATTTTCCCATCCAGCACATCCTATTCCAGTCCTGTCATAGGCTTATCCTACTCCGTCACAGGCATGTCCACCTGTGAAAGGAGCCATGTCATATACTAGCTCTGGTGCAATTTTTTATATTGGTATGACTACCAACTAGCTAGCTATCAGGATGAAAGGCCTCCACCAAACTGAACATAATATGGATGATTTCAACTGCTGCGTCACAAACCAGGGCCTCTGGATCTTCTCCTGCACTAAAAGCTTCTCTGAACTGTGCAGATGGGAGTTATCCTTATAACACATTCTCAGCTCCCAAAATCATCCTGGCCTCAACCTAAGGTAGCCTATTGTCCCCATACTACACTCTCCACTGAACAGTTTTGGCCCCCTTCATCCAGCCACCACCTCCCCATTCATGCTTCCACCCTTTTTGTGCTCCACTCTCTGCCATCACCACTACTGCTCTCCTTTTCCATGCCACATTCCCCCTCCCTTTCCTCCCCCACAGCCTTCAAACACCAGTCAGCATTGTCTGACCACCATCTAGTCCCTGTACACTGCATCAAGCAGTGCTGACTTTTTTTCGTGCACCTGCACTTTCAGCCTGCTATCCCTTCTCTTTCCCCACCCAATTCCAGATTGCTGCTTATGCTCAACACACCATTGCATTCTGGCTGCAGTGGCTGGAGAGAGTGGTCACCTACGTGTTATGTGTGCTTGCTTTGGTGACTGTGTGTGTTTCATTTTCTTTTTTGGCTGAAAGATCAGTGTGTAACAGTCTTTTCATTGTGCCTGTCTGCAACTCAATGTGTCATCTTACATAGTACTGTTGATATTCCACTGTTTAAAATTGATATTATGTATCTCGGACTCATCATTTGAACACATATTTGTACATAAGTGTAAAAAACTATTTTATTGATGTTGAAACTATATGAAATGCAAATTTAAATATTTGAATCTGTCTGCATTGAATAGGTAATTTATGAGGTGTGTTGAAACAGTCCATTTGCCCACCTGTATCAGCAAGCATTATCCACAGCGGAAGATGAGCTTTTGACCAGTTCAGTAACAGTTTCCACCAAGGAATGTCTGGCTCTCATATAAACTGGTGTCAGCAGTTATGGAATTTGAAAGTTGTACTGGTGAGGCGTTGGTCATATAGGCGTTATTGCCAGGCGCAGCTCATTGTTCTCACTCATCCCATTTGGTGACAGCAGACAGGAGTGCTGCATTGGTAGATCATCAGTTGGTACCATGAAACTGACTTTATCCATTTGAGTGACATTGCTGCAGGCTCCTGGGTGACATGTTCAAAATAACAGGTTACAGAATGCAAATCAGTTGGGCTTTAGATCTAATCTGTCAACAGTAAAAGCAGTAGGAAATCTGTAAGATATTGTATAGTAGGGTGTTGAAAAGAGACATGCTACACTCATACCCTTATAGACCTGAGCAACGCGTACAACTCAGTATCACATGAGGCTGTATTAATACAATTAGCCCACTGTGGCATTAGAAATAAATCTTTAAGTATATTTAGAACTTAGCTGATAGTCTACAGTTAGTATATGCAAATAATCAGGCAGCACAATTGTTGGAAATAAAATGTGGAACACCACAGTGGTTGGTTCTTGGGCCTGTTTTCTCTGTTGTGCATATAAATGATTTCTCAAGTCACAAACCATATGAAAACATGCTGTATGCTGGAAACATCACACTGATAACAACAACTGAAAACTTTCAAAGCGTTCAAAATTACATTGGAGATATAATTGAGATGACCAATCAGTGGTGTCTGGCCATTAACAAAACAAAAACAGAAGAACTTCACTTCAGCCTCAGAGCAATGAAGTCTGAGGCTAAGAATATGAAATAACTTTGACTTGTGATTGATAAACGATTGTCATGGGGTGGACAAATAAATTACTTAAGAAATGAACTATCAAAAGTTTCATGTTTGTTACATAAATTAAGACAAAATTTCAGTAAGAGTCTGTTAATTTACTCTTATTATGCATTTTTCCACTCACACCTGCAATATGGAATACTGTTGAAGAGAAATGCACCAGACTCAGCTTACATTTTTTAATGGTAGAAGATAGCCATTAGATGTATACTACGTCTGCCTCCCAAAGGGACTTGCAGAAATCAGAACACTCAATATAATGACAGTCCCCAGCCTTTACATCTATAGTTGTATGCTAAACAAAGCTTAAAAAACCAAGAAATAATGTTCATTTGCACAAAATAAGAAATAGGCACATGATAGATTTACCACATTCACATGTACAACAGCCATAAACACATGAGCCTTAAATTTCTCATCAAATTACCAAAGACAATTCACTCAACTCATTTAAACAAGTTCAAGAAATAGTCTTCACAGGTTTGCCACTGAATCAGGTGCAAATTCCACAATATTTCCTTGGAGCAACTGTCCGACATCTTACACCAGAAAAGCTTGAAGAGTCACAAGTTCAAGAAAGTTTTAGAAACTTTGCTGTAAGATCAAGAGCTTTATGCAGTTGGTGAATTCATGGAGAGAGATTGTCAGAAGTGTGCTTTGGGTAATGGTATGTATCAGTAAAATTGAACATAATAACCATAAAGGTAGAATTAGGCATTTATATACATGTAAATAAGTATATGAGTATCTCTGCTTCAACTGACCAGAAGTAGTTGGCAACTGTAAATATTTATAATTAATGTGTATCTTTATGTAACAGATATACACTGCTTGTGTCTGTGTATGTGCAGTAGGATATGGGTGTGTGTGCGAGTGTATACCTGTCCTTTTTTCCCTCTAAGGTAAGTCTTTCCGCTCCCAGGATTGGAATGACTCCTTACCCTCTCCCTTAAAACCCACATCCTTTTGTATTTCCCTCTCCTTCCCTCTTTCCTGATGAAGCAACTGTCGGGTGTGAAAATATGAAAAAATAGAGGGAAACATTCCACGTGGGAAAAATATATCTAAAAACAAAGATGATGTGACTTACCAAATGAAAGCGCTGGCAGGTTGATAGACACACAAACAAAAAGAAACATACACACAAAATTCAAGCTTTTGCAACCAATGGTTGCTTCATCAGGAAAGGGGGAAGGAGAGGGAAAGACGAAAGGATGTGGGTTTTAAGGGAGAGGGTAAGGAGTCATTCCAATACCGGGAGCGGAAAGACTTACCTTAGGGTGAAAAAAGGACAGGTATACACTTGCACACACACACATATCCATCCGCACATACACAGACACAAGCAGGCATTTGTAAAGGCAAAGTGTGTGGGCAGAGATGTCAGTCGAGGCAGAAGTACAGAGGTAAAGATGTTGTTGAATGACAGGTGAGGTATGAGCAGCGGCAACTTGAAATTAGCGGAGGTTGAGGCCTGGCGGGTAACGAGAAGAGAGGATATACTGAAGGGCAAGTTCACATCTCCGGAGTTCTGACAGATTGGTGTTAGTGGGAAGTATCCAGATAACCCGGATGGTGTAACACTGTGCCAAGATGTGCTGGCCGTGCACCAAGGCATGTTTAGCCACAGGGTGATCCTCATTACCAACAAACACTGTCTGCCTGTGTCCATTCATGTGAATGGACAGTTTGTTGCTGGTCATTCCCACATAAAAAGTTTCACAGTGTAGGCAGGTCAGTTGGTAAATCACATGTGTGCTTTCACACATGGCTCTGCCTTTGATTGTGTACACCTTCCGGGTTACAGGACTGGAGTAGGCGGTGGTGTGAGGGTGCATGGGACAGGTTTTACACCAGGGGCGGTTACAAGGGTAGGAGCCAGAGGGTAAGGAAGGTGGTTTGGGGATTTCATAGGGATGAACTAAGAGGTTACGAAGGTTAGGTGGACGGCGGAAAGACACTCTTGGTGGAGTGGGGAGGATTTCATGAAGGATGGATCTCATTTCAGGGCAGGATTTGAGGAAGTCGTATCCCTGCTGGAGAGCCACATTCAGAGTCTGATCCAGTCCCGGAAAGTATCCTGTCACAAGTGGGCACTTATATGTGAAATATATATAATGGAATTAATATAATTTTGTTTTAGATATATATATTTGTGTGTGTGTGTGTGTGTGTGTAAAGAAGTACTCAGTAACTATATATAGCTATTATTAAGTGTATTACTAATATGTACTTTACTAATGTTTTTATGTTTTAAAAGTAAGTGTACATTGTGTGGCCTGCTAAAACTCAGAAATGAGCCCCAGTATGATCAAGGGAGTTTTATGGTGTGGTAGCCCTCTAGCACCCATCCATAAAGAAGGTTCCCACTTTTACATGACAGGTGTGCCTTTGAAGATATAAGGGCTGGGAAATTTCACCCTCTAGAAATTTATAGAACATTCGAGAGAATTAATGAACATTCCACAACATTCAAGAGTATTTGAGAGCATTCCACAAGATTCTAGAATGTTCCACAATGATTTTAAATGTTTTGGAATGATCAGGAAGATTCTAGAATGTGTGGGAACATCCCAGAACGTTGTGGAACATTCCAGAACATTCTCAAATGTCGTGGAATGTTCTGGAACTTTGTGGACCATTCAAAGCCTTTTTGGTATATTCTGGAATTTCCCACTGGTGGGGCTCCCCATAGATAGGGATGTATAAAGCAAGATCCATCGCGTGTTCGAACATCAATTTCTAATTGGTGATGAAGGAAAGAAATGGCCTACTATTAAATTGAGTTCTATTTCACATATTAATGTTCTTAGCCAGAATGCTTCCTGTGTGGTGTAAGACAGCACCATATACTCAGCCTCTACTGTACTCAATGCAACAGTTTTTTTGCTTTTAACAGGACCATTAAATGAGCCCTCCCATTAATTTAAAGTAGCAGCCAGTAGTGGAGTGCCTGTCTTCCAATTCACGCCCCCTCTACATAGCTGTAGCCTTCTAGTTTTGCATTACCTTCTCTATGGTATCTTAATTCATTGTTTGAAGTTCCTCTTAGATCAGAATATTCTTTTCACAGCTTTCCAGTGCTTTTTCTTGGGTCTCTGCAATATCTGCTCACTGCATTAGTGGCAAAAGCAATGTTGGGTAGTGATGTTTGAGACAAATATAACAGACTCCCTACTGCTTCTAAATATGGAACATTCTTATCTCATTCCACGTCTGTCTCATTTATATGTAGCTTCACTCCTACTTCCACTGGAGTAGTTATGGGTTTACAATCACTCATGCCAAATTTCTTTAAGATTTTTTCTGCATATGGTGATTGATTTATTCTCAATTCTTGTCTCTCTTCATCCTTAGTAGTCTGCATACCTAAATAATGTTTAACTTTCCCCAGATCATGCACCTTAAACTTGGTTTGCAGCTGTTTCTTAAAAATTCTCATTGGACTTTCATTTTCAGCCTGAATAAAGAAGTCATCCACCCATATTGCCATTATTATTATCCTTTCTCTTTCACTTTTATAGTATATACTGAGATCTGCCTTAGATTGCTTCATATTCATATTTATTAGAGTTTTATGTAGACGTTGATTCCAGCAATGTCCACTCTGTTTAAGTCCATAAATACTATTTTGCATACGCCAAATCTTATACCTTTCTGATCTGGTTTTCATAGCTTCTCTTGGTGTCTTCTCTTGAAGTCATCCACCCATATTGCCATTATTATTATCCTTTCTCCTTCACTTTTATAGTATATACTGGGATCTGCCTTATATTGCTTCGTATTCATATTTATTAGAGTTTTATTTAGACATTGATTCCAGCAATGTCCATTCTATTTAAGTCCATAAATACTTTTTTGCATACACCAAATCTTTTCCCTTTCCGATCTGGTTTTCATAGTTTCTCTTGGTGGAATGACATACATCTCCTCCTCCAATTTCCCATTTAAATATGCTGTTTTTACATCCATGTGATGAATTGTTAAATTTTGTTTTGCTGCCAAGGCTGAAAGATATCTCAATGAGGCATACTTGACTACAGGTGAAAAAGTTTCTTTGTAATCCACCCCCTGTTTTTGTGAATGTCCTTTTATTACAAGTTATGCTGTATATTTTGGTGATGAATTATCGGAGCTCTTCAAAGTGAATACCCATCTTGCCTGTAATGGCTTTTTATCTGCTGGCAAATTTACCCATTCAAAGGTTTCATTCTGAGACAAAGATTCCAATTCTCTCTCCATCGCATCCATTCGTTAGAGTTCGGGTTGCTCAGTGCTTCTTCTGCTGTTGCTGGATCATCATTAAAAGACTGGATTGCATACATTTCAAAATCTGGATATTCTTTCGGTTTTGATACATGAGAAGAATGCCTTACATTGTTCTCTTCATTTTGTTCATCCTCAAACTCATGGTCATCATAAACAGTCTCCATTTGCCTTTGACTGTCCTCTTCCTGTTATTTCTTCACGTAAGGTTTCACTCTTGGAACTAGGTGCAGTTAACTTAGTAGCCTTGCCCTCTTCAGAGTCCTTTCTATTTTCAAAAAATACTACATCTCTGCCTGTAACAATCCTTTTATTCAATGGATCCTTTAATCAGTAGCCTTTTGAATTCTGATAATAGCCTACAAAAATATACTTTTCAGCTTTTGGGTCTCATTTTCCTCTTAGCTGTTTTGGAATGTGCACCATTGCATCACACCCAAAACCCTTATATTGCTTAGGTCAGGTTTCCTTCCTACCCATATCTCATAGAGGGCTTTATTCCTTAATGCTTTTGTAGGTGATCTGTTCAAATATATGGCTGTTGATACTGCCTCTGCCCAAAAATCTTTTGATAATCCTGCATCAGTTATCATGCTCCTTGCTTGGACAATGGTCCTATTAGCTGTCTCAGCAACACCATTTTGAAATGGGCTGTACCTTATGGTAGTTTGATGCCTGAATCCCATTTTTGCTAGAAGTGTCTTCAATTTCTGGTTAATATATTCTCTCCCATAAACAGACCTGATGATCTTAATCTTATTTCCCGTCCACCTTTCGACCATATTACAATATTCCTCAAAAATGTCACTCACTTGGTCTCTGGAACTAAGAAAATAAACATAAGTATATCATGGATAATCATCAATAAATGTAAGAAAATAATGGCTCCCACCTATGGATTCGCACTCCATCGGGCCACACACATCTGTATGGATTAACTGTAAGACATCTGTAGATTTACTTTTACTAGTCTTAAAAGGTAGTCTCTTGTTTTCCTTTTACGCATATCTCACAAGCATCCTTGGTTACATTATCCCTCATTAAGGACATACTCTTTCTATTTAGGTGTTCAAGTCTGCGGGGCCATAAAAAACCTCCCGCTGAGTATACTGAATGACTAACATTTCTATGTTTACTGTCAGTAGTATCCAATTTAAAAATTCCCCTTTTGTTACTTGCTGTAGCTATACCTTCATCATTTTTGTTGGTTGCTGCTGCTCTGTGCATGTCAAAAATGACTGGATTTCCCTTCTTGACAATTTCCTCTACAGACAGTAGGTTAGTCACAAGATTTTTTACAAGGTCTAGTTTCCCAGCCAAATGACTCTGAAGCTTGCTGCCATACATACGAAGACAGTAAATTGTTCTCGAAAGAACAGTTACTGTTGATGACCATGCAGCTTTTCCCTGGAATAAATGATGACTAACTGACAACCTCAGCTGCTGGCAGGTGTTGTTGATATACCTCGATGTGGACAGCTGAAAATGTGTGCTCTGACCGGGACTCGAACCCGGGATCTCCTGCTTACATGGCAGATGCTCTATCCATCTGAGCCACCAAGGACACAGATGAATAGCGCGACTGCAGGGACTTATCCCTTGCATGCTTCCCGTGAGACTCACATTCCCAGCTGTCCACAATTCTACATATGTATAGTACCTTATAGATATTTGCCCACCCTCTCATGGATATGGGATTGATGCTGTTCTGGTGCAAATTTCAGGTGGAAAAGAGAAGGTTATAGCCTATGCTTCTAGGACACTTACAAAAGCTGAGAGAAACTACACAACTACAGAAAGAGAATGTCTTGCTGTGATCTGGGCCATGTGCAAATTTCGACAGTATCTCTATGGAAGGCCATTCACAGTTGTTACAGACCATCATTCACTTTGTTGGTTGACAGGTCTTAAGGATCCAACAGGATGACCCACCAGGTGGGCACTACGTCTTCAAGGGTATGACATTACGATAGTGTAAAAAGTGGAAGAAAACACCAAGATACTGACCATCTCTCAAGAAACCCTGTGCAAGACCATCAAGACTTTGATGAAGATAATGACTGTCTTGCTGCACTCCAGGATCTCTCTGCTGAGCAGAAGAAGGACGCCAAGACATCTCAAATTATGCTTGCCTTAAAACAGTCAGTGGATGTGAAAGGACAATTTAAGGTAGTTAATGGATTACTTTGCAAGAAAAACTTTGATCCGTTTGGAAAGAGGTGGCTACCAGTGATTCCTGAACACATGCGCTTAGATTTTCTACAGAAATTCCATGCCATACCTGAGGCTAGACATTTAGGATTTATTAATACATATGATAGGATCCACAAGAGAATTTTCTGGTCAGGTTTATTTAGGAGTGTACGTCACTATGTGCCGCGCTGTCGAGAGTGCCAGAGGAGAAAGGCAGCTCCTCAGAAACCACCTGGCCGACTCATACCAATTACACCAGCCGAAATGCATTTTCAGCGTGTTGGGATTGACCCTCTCCGATGATTTCCAATATCTGCTAGTGGCAATAGATGGACTATTGTTTGCACTGATTATCTGACATGCAGTGCCATTACAAAAGCTGTGAAAACAACTGAAGCATTCGACGTAGCCAAATTCATTGTGGAAGACATTGTATTAAAACACGGTGCCCCAATGTCATTAATTATGGATCGAGGGAAAGTTTTTCAATCGAATCTTGTGACAGAGATAAACCGTTGGTGCAACATTACTCATCATTACTCAAACTAACGGGCTTACTGAATGCCTTACTAAGACCTTGGCCAACATGCTATCAATGTTCATCAGTGTTGAGCAGAGCACCTGGGATGAAGTGCTACCTTTTGTGACATTTGCCTACAACTCTGCCAAACAAGACACCTCAGGATTTATGCCATTTTTCCTAGTGCATCGGCGTGAAGCGACTACGATGATGGACACCATGTTTCCATTATATCCTGATGATGTGGATGATGACTGCATCTCCCAGGTGTTAACCAGAGCTGAGAAAGCTTGGCAGTTAGCTCAAGTCTGCATGCTGCAGGCTCAGGAAAAGATTGTCGAAGGTACAACGCGAGCCACCGCCCTGTCGGCTACCAACCTGGTGACCTCGTCTGGATCTTCACTTCTGTTTGAAGCTCCTCAGGTGCTACTTTGGACCTTATATGGTTGCAAGACAGTTGTCTGATGTTAATTATGAAGTTCAAGATTTCGACCCTGACACAAGACGATGAAAGATCAGAGATATGGTCCATGTCCTTTGAACGAAGCTCTATAAGGATCCTGCAACCCAGGGTAAATTTGAAGCTCCAGAAACAGCCAACAAGTGGAAAGGGATGAAGAGCGTAGCGGCAAAGGAAGTTCTAAGAAGATCACTGCCTGTGTGAACATCAGTCATTGGGAGTTGGAGTATGCAGGACCAATGACTCATTCATTTTACTGGAATGCTCTGTAACTGTATATACACCGTATGTGTTCTGGCTGGAGGCAGATCGCTCCACGCTCTTGCATGTGCAAAAGTGCTGTACAAACTTTCATTAAGTGAAGCTAGTATTTTTCATTCATTTAATTACACCTTCTACCTTACAGTATCACCAGTGTCATCAATTTTTAATAGTGGGTCACCAACCTGGTTGTTTTGGTAGCCATCGGCCAGTTCATTAGTTGGTGCATTACTTTCAACTGTTGCCAAGTTCAGATTTCCGCCATCTTGGCATATTGACTTTTGTAATGAGTTTTCAGCAATGGCCGTTTTCTTTGATGCCATTGTGAACAGTGTTTAACAAAATTATGAAAACAAAAAAAAATTAAGCATGAAATTTTGTTTGTATTGATACTTTTCGACTAAAGCAAATTTATATGCATATTCATTAATGAACCTGCTTATTCTCTGATACAGTCTTACAAAATTTGAATGAACTATTTCACACTTTAATATTGACTTTACACAACTATTCATCTTCCCTATGCAAATGCACTTTCTGTAAATGATATTAATCGGAAGGAAAAGAGATTATTTACTACGATCGAGACAGTGTCAAGCGTGGCCATATAAGCATAGAACGTAGCAGCTTCCTACCTGTACTGCTGAAATCAGTATTCCCAGCACATCTCATTAGTAGGCAGTATTTAATTTTAATTTGCCCCTTCAAGCTGTTAGTAGTTCCAATCTCGTGGACATGTAACAAATGCAACAAAGGCTTCATTTGTTTCTTGTAATGATAAAATGGATCATGTATTTCAAAAAAAAAATATCTTAGCAATTGAAAGGTCTTTTCATATTCCACTTGACACCTTCCTTTGAATGCTCACCATTGAATAGTATGCTGCTTAGGGAAATAGGAGAATAGGGGATGAGCATAAAATATAACATATAATGGAAAGTAATTGAAAATTGCTGCTTAAATAACTAAAAAAGAAATTTTGAAAGAATAATTGAAAAAAATTGGAAAGTACTCATATCCTGAGTGAACATTAGCTGGCATTAATATCAACAGACCTTCAATATTCAATACATTATTAGATTAACATTTGTAAATTTACATACATCCCTTACAGCTACTGTGCATGGAGATTGGTACGACAATACTGGTTCCGGATCACCCCTCCTCTGCACACGCAAATTATTCTTGTTAGCTTCAATCCTCTTGATGCAGGAATCTTGGTATGTCACAGAATAATGAACAGAATATGACTGGGTGAATAAAATTGCTATCCTGATAACTTTCTATAACACTTTTAATGGATGATTGGAATATAAATTTTTTAACAATATTAACTCAGTGGAACTCATATGTTCGACTGCTATCACTTATTGAGACAAACAGGTGAATATATAAAAATTCATCAGTTGAAGAGCATATCTGTACCAATTTTGTTTCTATGCCAATATTATCTATGGTACAAAATTATTATTATTTTTTAATATACAGGGTGTTACAAAAAGGTATGGCAAAACTTTCACGAAACATTCCTCACACACAAATAAAGAAAAGATGTTATGTGGACATGTGTCCGGAAATGCTTAATTTCCATGTTAGAGCTCATTTTAGTTTTGTCAGTATGTTCTTCCACCTACGCTCAATGGAGCACGTTATCATGATTTCATACGGGATACTCTACCTGTGCTGCTAGAACATGTGCCTTTATAAGTACGACACAACATGTGGTTCATGCACGATGGAGCTCCTGCACATTTCAGTCGAAGTGTTTGTACGCTTCTCAACAACAGATTCGGTGACCGATGGATTGGTAAAGGCGGACCAATTCCATGGCCTCCACGCTCTCCTGACCTCAACCCTCTTGACTTTCATTTATGCGGGCATTTGAAAGCTCTTGTCTACGCAACCCCGGTACCAAATGTAGAGACTCTTCATGCTCATTTTGTGGACGGCTGTAATACAATACGTCATTCTCCAGGGCTGCATCAGCGCATCAGGGATTCCATGCAACAGAGGGTGGATGCATGTATCCTTGCTAATGGAGGACATTTTGAACATTTCCTGTAACATGGAAAGTAAGCGTTTCTGGACACATGTCCACATAACATATTTTCTTTCTTTGTGTGTGAGGAATGTTTCCTGAAAGTTTGGCCGTACCTTTTTGTAACACCCTGTATGTATAAAGAAAAGAATGAGGGAGAAAGGAAAGAAAATAATAATAATAATAATAATAATAATATGGTACATTACAATACCCAGGAAATTCATTGTTTCATCTCTTTCTATTATCTGTGCAGCACAATTCAGAGCTATTTCTGGCAGTTACGGTGAACTGAATGTGTTACTTTTATGAAAGTTTAGTGAGATTCCATTGGCACTAAACTATTCTCCTATATTGATGAGAATATTGTTAATACATCCTTGAAGATTTTTACATGTGTAACCATCAGTCATGATGTTGGTGTCATCGGGAAAAATGGTGAAATTGCTCCATTGCTTTGTACATTATGATATGAAAGTTATAGATGTCAGGAACAGTAAAGGAGCAAGACTAGATCTTGTGGCACTTCACATTTGACGATTTCCATTTTGATGAAGTCACATCACCACAAAAATTGTCTACAGTGTCTAATACTACTTTTTCCCCTGTATTTGAGATATAACTGTAATCTATTATTTGATACACCACTTATTTCTTAAAGGTTAGCTTTCTGGAATGGTATTTGTTGTGTCACAGTGTCAAAGACTTTTGATGAATCCTAAAATAGTTCTTTTGTCACCATTTGGCTATTTAGGGGTTGCAGAACTTTATCCATAGAAGCAAATGCTTGAATATGCTAAGAATATTAAACCTACCTAGATGCTCCAAAATTACTGTACACAAGTTTCTGTAGTATATTCAGCAGTAGTTGATGTGGCACCATCATTTGTTCTTTAAAAAAATACAACTGAAAAGTGAACATAGAGTACTTTTATACTACACTTATATACTTAAGCATATTACCTCCGGGGTGTGATGCTTTCAATGTTATTGTGCAATGCTTTATTACACAGCCCCTTTGTATGGACCTAGCACAGTTTTCCACATAACTTCAAGACACCATTCAAGTCACTAAGCAAATTATATTCATTTGGTTGAATTCACTTTCTGTTGTTGATGTCACTCAAGAAAGAGATGGTTATACGCATAGGAATATGCTTTCTCTTCTTCAGTCTATAGGGTTTCTCATCTAGATATTGTTTGTTAACTTTTGGTGTTCAGTCATAAGATACATGGAAATGATTGATGAACTTTCATTTTACAAAACACTTAGACATTAGTTTAAATATATTCTTTTCACAAGTAGATATCTGAATTATTTTTGTTGATACACTTTCATTGATAGAGGTTGATGGACAGTACCATTCAGAAGGAGAGAATCCAGTTGATGAGTTTCTTGTTCATACTGATACAGGGTGTTAGGAATCAACCGGATCTCGCTCACGCAGGCATCAAGTGTTCAGCAAGGACCAGATTTTATGAAAATAATTTTACAGCAGAATCAGTGGTGTCTTTGTACAATACATGTTGGTTGTGGCAAAATAAAAGTTTTTAAATAAAAAAATACAACATTTTCATTTTAAAAAGGGACAAAATAAATTGTGACAAAACAAGCTGGGATATTCTCACTTCCCCTCTTGTTCTGACATCTGCTTCCTTAAAATTCATTTTTTTTTCTCGACTAATTACCATTAACATAGATGAGTATAATCTGCATTTTCATAAGAAAGAAATGTTGGTCCTCAGTTTTAAAGAATATAATGCCAGATCTAATTTTGTGCTTAGTTTTATGTATGTAAGAGTAATTGAGTTTCGAATTTATTTTGACTATTCCTAGTTAGTACCTTTTGTTATAGGGTGAAGTTTTAAAGAATATAATGCCAGATCTAATTTTGTGCTTAGTTTTATGTATCTAATTGAGTTTCTAATTTATTTTGACTATTCCTAGTTAGTACCTTTTGTTATAGGGTGAAATCAGTAATTGTTTCATAATTTAAATTCTATTGTTGATGTATAAACAAATATAAATTATGTACTAATAATAATCATTTGGAACAAGTAATAGTATTCTTAAAGGATCTATTTGACTCTATTCGAAAACGTGTTAGCAAAGCCAGCCCTTCATTAATTCCAATGTAATTTTCAGTTTCGCCAAAAGTATTGTTTGCGTAGGGGAAGGTCGGGTAGTATCAGACGGTTAGGCTTTTTTTTCAGATTTTGAATACATTAATGGCTTGATATGAAAACAACAACCACCATAATGTACCATCATAAGTCATAAAATGATCATCCTGGCATTTACACTTAGGGAGGAGAATTACTATTATCTATTGGTTTCTAAAATTTATCTGAATTTTAACTAAGGAGAAAGGTTGGAGGGTTGTACCGGACAGGATGTAAATTACAGAAAATAAACAAATATTTCTCACAAAACACTTGTTTATCTGTATTAATGCATGGAAAATGGTAAATGTTTATTCAGTTGAGTGATTTTAATAATTTTAGATTCACAAATAGTCATTAAATGATAAAAAATAATAAATCTGCCATTTTACACACTTAACAATTAATTTTACTACATCTTGAACAGAACTTTTATTTTTTATTCAAGAAACAGCCATTGAATTCATAGTACAGAGTATTGCTTTCAAGGTCTGTACAGTTTTTGAGGGTCCCTGCATTACGCAGTCGACACTGGATCCAGTCTTCTCCAAAAGTTTCGTCACAAATAATGCAGTGAGTCGCGTCATCACTCCTATTGTTTTCATCGTCAAATTTTAGTTTTTTCTTAGCATTTTTGCTGAACTTTTCCATTTATATTATAGAACTATCCTTCCTTTTACACTGTCCAATTTTTCTGTTGGTCAAAAGTTTTTTCTAGTTAGGCCTACAGGCTTTTTTGAGTTTTTTTCGTTTTTCTTTTCTTCTTTCAGTTTACATTTTTCTTCCCTAAGTTTCCACTGAGCTTCAGCAATTTTTTCTCTCTCTTCCTGTTCTTCTTTATTTACTTCCAGTTGTTTTTTGTATGGAGTTGAGGTCAAAATTTCACTCTTCTCTCCACAATTCTGCCTTGATACAAATCTACTAGAAGAATGACAGGGGAGAGGGGAAATTACCTCTAAAATTTGTTGAGACTGAGATGTCTTAGGGGACTTAATTGATGGATCATGATTGGACTCTGGTAATGCAGATGAGGAGCAAGGACTTGTGGGTAGGTGAGGGGGCTGGTGAACATAGGTGTATGGCAGATGAGGGGTCTGGTAAAGACATGGCAGCAGATGAGGAGCCTGATAAAGATATGGCGGAAGATAGGCATGGTAAAGACAGGGCAGAGGAGGAGCCAGGCCCAGAACTGATGGATGAGTTACCAGTTGACTCACTGTTCTTGTTTAGTGAGGGAGCATAATCAGAGTCTCTGAAAATATTTCGCTTCAGGGGAGAAATGCCTGTCCATTCAAAGCCAGACTTTTCCAATTCCATCCTGCAAATCCTCAAGAAAGCTGAACTCACTAAATCTGCTATGTCCTTCAAGGTTATCTTAATGTTAGGATATTGTCACATCCAGTATGAACATGCCTCATGATAAGCATTTTTGAAAGGTTTTATAGCAGTTCTGTCCAGTGGATGTAGTTTGTGGGAAGTGTGTGCAGGTAGGCTTAACATGTGAATGTGGTGTTTCTTTGCAAATGTTATGACGTCCAAGTCCTTGTGGCAGGGGTTTTCTTGGTTGGATTCCCTCGTTCTACAAACAAAACAAGGCACTTGAGGAAACCATCCTTAGCGATCCATCCACTTGGTTGGGCATCAAAAATACTTCCTACTGGGGCATCTTTCTTCAGATCAATGTCCATTCGAACATGGGAGAAGACAAACAGTGGTGGGATAAACACATCCCATGCAGCATTAATTCAGAGAAGAATTGTGACATTCATGCCTCTCTCACCTGAGGTCAATTTTCGAACTGGATTTTTACTGTTAACTGACATTACTTTCACTCTGTTGGTATGAACAGATGTTATGCCAGTTTTATCAGCATTAAAAGTCTTTGAAGGGTTGAACTCATATTTGCCCATCAACTCAGAAAGTTTGTCAAAAAATTGGTCAACTTGTTCTTTGCTAAAACCTGCTGCTCTCTGTAAACTTGTTGATTCTGTTGTCCTCAGCCACAGATCAGGATGTCTTTTCATAAAGTCATAGTAGAAGTCTTTTCCTGCCTCCAGTTTTTCTTTATTGAACCTATGTTTTATTTTTATTTTCTCAGCAAATTGGTAAGCAAGCTTCAAAAACTCTTTCTTGCTTAGTGGCATTAGCTGACTGTCTAGGGTTTTAATGTGAGTGTAGAGTACTTGCTCCTGCTCATCATTGAAAGTTGTAGCAAAATCTTTTGTGTTTACCAGTTTCAGTTTCAGTTCTAACTCCTTCCCCCCTGAAAAGTTCATAAGCTGGTCCCCAAGTGTACTTTTTGGGACTGGAAAGCACTCACTAGCTTATCAAATTGTCATTTCCTTTAAACGAACTTTTCCTACTGCTGTCTTCATATTTTATTCTCTCCAAGTATGCCTCACTTTCCCCATTTCACCTGTAAAATGAAACAAATCCTTTAAAACTTAATTTTAGTTGGCTATCTACAATAGCGTTGGTTTAACAACCACATAATTTATGAACATGTCTTGCTTCTAGCAAGTCCAACACATGAATTACTTAAAAGTCTAATCTCATTTCTTGATATGTTCTTAACAATCATCACAGTCACTAAACCAGCAAAGAATAGCACAGGCTCTTCTCGACACATGCACTGAAACTGTGTGGATTGTGCAACAGGTACTTGTCGACTGCCATTCGGCCACTGTGTACACATTTTGCTCATGATTGTTTTTAGACCTGCACACACAAACATGCAATGTGCACTAGGTCGGATTTGTCTCTCTCACACTTCTATTTAAAACATCACGGGTTCTAGATGGAGGAAGGCCAAGCAGTTCTAGAATTTACGTGGAAATTCTCGAAGCACTACACACTTACTTTCAAGCTGGGTATAGCACTCCAAAGTTATCTTCTTTCACAAAAAAGGAATCATATTTCCATAAAATATGACCGATCTTGTTGGACGTGTTTCCTACGTAAGGCAAAAAGGCAGTAGACTTAGGTGTTGATTCAGAATTATCATCAATCACCCGATGTACAGTTGGTTGATAGGGCAACGCACGTTCAATCTGTCTATCACTATAACCATTTTGATGAAATGTAACTTCAAGATGGGACAGCTCAGCTGGCAAAGTCTCAGCGTCAGAAACGACATGTGCCCTGTGTACCAAGGTATGAAGTACCCCTCCACGCTGAGCCGGATGGTGACAACTATTAGCCTGTAAGTAAAAGTCAATGTGAGTACGTTTCCTGCAGACTGCATGTCCCAATGATCCATCATCCTTCCTCCTAACCAACACGTCAAGAAGGGGAAGGCAACCATTCTCTTCCACCTCCATCGTAAAACAAATGTTCCGGTGGATCGAGCTCAGATGTTCTAGAAAGACATTCAAATTCTCCCTACCATGGGGCCAAACAACGAAGGTATCATCAATGTATCTAAAGAAACAGGCAGGTTTCAAAGGCGCTGACTCCAATGCACGTTCCTCGAAGTCTTCCATAAACAAACTTGCGATCACAGGAGACAACGGACTACTCATCGCAACTCCATCTGTCTGCTCGTAATACTGGTCATTAAATAAAAAGTAAGTGGATGTCAACACATGCCAAAAGAGATTAGTTAATTCAGAACCAAACCTGGCCTCAATTAACCGCAACGAATCTGACAGAGGAACACGAGTGAAGAGAGAGACCACATCGAAACTCACTAAAATATCAGAGTCATTCAACCTCAGTCCCTCCAAACGATGTAAAAAATCAGCTGAGTTGCTGATATGATGTTCACACTGACCTACTTGTGGACTCAACAAAGAAACAAGATGCTTGGCTACACGATATGTCGGAGCGCCGATGTTACTCACTATAGGACGGAAAGGAACCCCTTCCTTGTGAACCTTCAGAAGGACATATAACCTAGGGGGAACAGCGCTATAGGTGGTAAGACTCTTTATAGTGTCCTGCGACAAACCACTTTTCTTCAGGAGCCTGGTGGTCTTTCTCTCAACACTTTTTGTGGGGTCACCATCGATTCTGCGATACGCTGAATCAGATAGTAAACGTTGCATCTTTTGTACATAATCATGTTTATTTAAAACAACGGTGGCATTGCCCTTGTCAGCAGGTAAAATAACGGTACTAGGATCAACTTTGAGAGACCATAAAGCAGCACTCTCTGCTACTGTGACATTACCCTTGGGTGGATGAGCCCTAGTCAAAACAGGGCATGCCTCCCTCCTAACCTCCTCTGCAGTGTCAGGAGGTAGTTTGCAAACTGCCTGTTCAATTGAACTAATAAAATCAATTACCAGCAAATTCTTCGGAGTGGGTGCAAAATTTAAACCCTTCCCTAGCACGGATAAGGTTGCGTCATCAAAAGATTTCTCTGTGAGATTTATCACAGAACGTCGAGATATAACATCCGACTCCACGCGATGAAAATGTTCAAACTTTGCCAAATGGCGGGCAGTGACAGAGTTGTATTCCCAGTCAGCTTGGGTCCATGAGGCTCCATCCAACCAATCCCAAGTGAAATCAGACACTTCAGATGCAACCATTAAATGAAAATGATACAATTCTTTGGAAACAGAATCCAAACGTCGATGAGTAAAATGAATCCTTTCATGAACAAGAGCCAAGCCAGCACGTTGCTTGATACAATTGGCTGCAGGAGAATTAATATGGTGCACAACCTTAGCAAATGTTGGGACATGATTATCATCACGACACCTCAATAAAAAGACAAAGCACATTGCAGTCTAACTCGACAGCTACGAAGTTTGTCCAACTTACGTAAACACCGATACATTTCCTCCCTGTAGAGGTAAACAATGTGAGAGCTGAGTTTCTCCTGGCATATACAACTTTCAAATAACTTCCAGGAATTCAGCCAGGTAACACTTTCAGCAACCGCCGATATTTCGGCGGGAGAACACCCCACCATTTTCAAGGCAAACTGCAACGGACAGGCGGCGTACATGCAAATTTAATACCTCGGTTCTCAGAGTGAAGCAGGAAAGATATCACACACACTGAACACTAGTGCCACCAAAGATGACCAAAGTCAGAGCTATCAGTAGTGAGACTATGAATTCGCAGGTGAGGTAGCATTGACTCTGTCCCTTTGTTTTTTGCTGAACATTGCTTGGATACTGGTCACTCCATGTTATATAATAACACCGAGATATGGGCATGCACGTCCAGCTATTGGGACAGTGTTATTAGGGAGGCAGTTGAGATTAAATTAGCGACCAACCTCGTTAATAGGGATGGAGATTTCTGTTTAAACTCTGGAATCTGGCCAGGTAAGCAAAATTTCACATTCTTTAAAGCATCCACATTGGAGAAATGGTCTGGTTGCACACAACACCACATGCTAGACACTGTTATTCACTCAGATCTTTCCTTTCCAGTAATGAGTTTTCACTTCAGATTTTTGTTATTTATATTTCAAAGTCATATTTAGGTTTTGTCCATGTGGATCTTGTTATTTGTAATGAAAAAGTATCTCTTAATAGTATCTGCATAAAGGAATTAATATTTTACATTCGTTTTTATATTTTGTCCTTGTCTTTTACAGAAACATTTATATTGCACCTTTGTAATTGGTGAACAAGTAGTTAGATGAAAGTTAAGGCAATTTTGTGTTAAGAATTTGCTTCCATATGGGCTCAGTGTTATTTAGAGCTTGGACAACAGACATTGTCCATCCCATGAAAGTAGAATCATCTGTATACAGCAGACCAAAAATACCTGTACATACTAAAATACAAGCAAGATAAACTGAAAATGATGAAAGTCTCAGTCAAAGGAGCATTGCTTCACAACTTTCCCATTAAAATATTTGTCAGTCATTAACTACAGATACCTATGTATCTAAAGTTAATGGATCAGTGTCTCATTTAGGCTCAAGAATTTTCACTTATAAATACAGGACAACTACGTCTAATTGTAAGATATTAGTACTAGCAGAAATATTTATATTTTCTTTTCAGTACTCTTCTTGAGAGCTCATAGTAGCTTCAATCATTTCAGTATTACATTTTAATGATCATATCACTACACAGTGGAATGTAAAGATTAATATGTACACACACAAACTAACTGGTTACTATCTGACAGGTACCTACAAAAAAAAGTGAGAGCCTTTGTGTGGATAAAATCTTAGTTTTGCACATCAGTGCTTCTTCAGCCTAGCTGTCTGTTAACCTCACTCACTGGCACACTGTAAGTAGTGTTGCTAACCAGATTTCTCCTTTTAAAAATGATCTATTACATACAACTTCATTTGACTACTTAAGTTTAAGCAAACTGCCCAGTATTTAACACTGTATTTGCTGCATGTAACAAAATATTGGCACATCACAGCAAGGCTATTTGAAATAATGAACTACTCTCCAGTACATTCTTTATAGGTTCTTTGTCAGTTCAAATTACACAGCACAAAAACAGTGAGTTCCCTCTCCTGTTCACATTCATTGGTATGCAGTTGCATATGTAATGTTTTCACACTTGAAACATTGGTAAAAAATTAATATTCCTTATGTTTTCTCAGTTCAAAGAAGAGAATAATTACCATTACTCATGCAGATACTTTTTCAAATTCTGGTGACTGTAAAGTCCTTTCATTTGTTAGATTTAGGAAAAGCTAAAAAGTAACTACCTGAATGTGTTATCATGATTATTTTATAATATGGTATTGTATATAGGAATTGGCATTTAATATTTATTTTCTGTAGTGCAGAAGATTTTGGATTTGATTTGAGCAGTACTGTTTCTCCAGTTAAATACTTTTGTACATGACCTAACTTTTGTCATATGTGTTCTTCCTGATTCTGGCATGACCAATGAGCACTGTCAGTGTGTTTCTTACTTTTCTTCCAGTGTAGTGGCAATAGGATTATCAAATTGTTGATTTCTTTATTATTATTCAGCAGTTTGGAATGTGTATGTAGTGTTGTGTAAATGAGTAAATTACACTCCTGGAAATTGAAATAAGAACACCGTGAATTCATTGTCCCAGGAAGGGGAAACTTTATTGACACATTCCTGGGGTCAGATACATCACATGATCACACTGACAGAACCACAGGCACATAGACACAGGCAACAGAGCATGCACAATGTCGGCACTAGCACAGTGTATATCCACCTTTCGCAGCAATGCAGGCTGCTATTCTCCCATGGAGACGATCGTAGAGATGCTGGATGTAGTCCTGTGGAACGGCTTGCCATGCCATTTCCACCTGGCGCCTCAGTTGGACCAGCGTTCGTGCTGGACGTGCAGACCGCGTGAGACGACGCTTCATCCAGTCCCAAACATGCTCAATGGGGGACAGATCCGGAGATCTTGCTGGCCAGGGTAGCTGACTTACACCTTCTAGAGCACGTTGGGTGGCACGGGATACATGCGGACGTGCATTGTCCTGTTGGAACAGCAAGTTCCCTTGCCGGTCTAGGAATGGTAGAATGATGGGTTCGATGACGGTTTGGATGTACCGTGCACTATTCAGTGTCCCCTCGACGATCACCAGTGCTGTACGGCCAGTGTAGGAGATCGCTCCCCACACCATGATGCCGGGTGTTGGCCCTGTGTGCCTCGGTCGTATGCAGTCCTGATTGTGGCGCTCACCTGCACGGCGCCAAACACGCATACGACCATCATTGGCACCAAGGCAGAAGCGACTCTCATCGCTGAAGACGACACGTCTCCATTCGTCCCTCCATTCACGCCTGTCGCGACACCACTGGAGGCGGGCTGCACGATGTTGGGGCGTGAGCGGAAGACGGCCTAACGGTGTGCGGGACCATAGCCCAGCTTCATGGAGACGGTTGCGAATGGTCCTCGCCGATACCCCAGGAGCAACAGTGTCCCTAATTTGCTGGGAAGTGGCGGCGCGGTCCCCTACGGCACTGCGTAGGATCCTACGGTCTTGGCGTGCATCCGTGCGTCGCTGCGGTCCGGTCCCAGGTCGACGGGCACGTGCACCTTCCGCCGACCACTGGCGACAACATCGATGTACTGTGGAGAGTTCACGCCCCACGTGTTGAGCAATTCGGCGGTACGTCCACCCGGCCTCCCGCATGCCCACTATACGCCCTCGCTCAAAGTCCGTCAACTGCACATACGGTTCACGTCCACGGTGTCGCGGCATGCTACCAGTGTTAAAGACTGTGATGGAGCTCCATATGCCACGACAAACTGGCTGACACTGACGGCGGCGGTGCACAAATGCTGCGCAGCTAGCGCCATTCGACGGCCAACACCGCGGTTCCTGGTGTGTCCGCTGTGCCGTGCGTGTGATCATTGCTTGTACAGCCCTCTCGCAGTGTCCGGAGCAAGTATGGTGGGTCTGACACACCGGTGTCAATGTGTTCTTTTTTCCATTTCCAGGAGTGTATTTACAATATGTCCAGTGTTTCAATAAATTCTACCCAAAGTGTGTGTTGTGTACTTGCATGCTAAATCCTCATCAAATGCATTCCATGTGATTACTCTGGGGATGGAACCTTGATATCAAAACATGTTTAATATTAGTGCCCTGTAGAACATCCTTCCATTTTTTTTTTGCATTTAAAGTTTGATGCCTTACCTACTGAGAATATGACAGCTTGCCAACTGTCGGTATGTTGTGTCTCAGAATCCTTCTAATGATGGCAGATGCAGCTGTTGATTTCATAGCATATAGCTTAACATACTTTGAAAAAGATCATACAGAGCTATTAAGTACTTAATACCATCGTTTGCAGCGGGCATGGCCAGAAAAATTGAGAGATATTATTTTTAATGGTTGCATTGGTAATATTGAGTGTATTTCTGTTGAGCAGCACCTATTACTAGGTTTCAGTTTCTGATTCATGCCCATATCATGGCTAGAGCTTCCAGTTCAGTAGCAGAATATCCACACTCACACTGTGAAAGTGTTCTGCTTGTGAAACTAATCATGTTGACTTCAATCCTACTGTCCTTTTCTGGCATTTGAAATAAACAAGCTCCAAGCACCAAAAAGAATGCATCCATGGCAACAGAAAAACCTAAACTCATATCGAGGTGACACAGAACCTCAGAACATACCCAAGCATTCTCTATTGAATCAAAATCTATTTGACATCTGTGTGACCAAAACCATATGGAAATCTTCTTTAGCAAACTTAATAATGCTGAACTATTGAGTAACTGAGCAGGGGGAGGGGGAAAAAAAAGAAAAAGAAGAAGAACAAATAGAGACCAATAAGTACCTTTAACTGCTCATCCCTTTGTTGTCACACTTCCGCTGCTATGGAGCCTGTAGTGGAAGTAACAAAGACATTCAAGAAGAAGTAGGTAGCGCCTGTCATGTGCCCCACTAATCCAATCTTTGCCCTGAACAAAATAGTGGATACCTGGTAAACCCCCACAGCTGTGGATGTCTCGGAGATATTCCCTTACTCTGTCAGATTCACTGACTAATTAATTAAGTCAATCCCCTCTGTGTGCAGCCAGTTTTTTCCTTGAACCCTATTGGTGGATAATAGGACTGGTATATCTGGTGGGATTCGATCCCACAACTGCCCGGTTTCTAAACCCTTCCCAACTCCCTTCTGGATTTTTTTCCCTTGGCGCCTGTTGGTGGACATTGGCACATTCAGGTCATCTGGCAGGAAGTCCATTTCTAATTTCAGCTCAGTTGCATGCTATGTCCACAAACAATTTATGGGAGGGGCTGGACAGATAAGTGCTTGCCGTACGACTACTGAAAACAGTAAATTGATCAATCAGGAATATGACATTGTGATTGGGTTTTTAATGTGCTATAGAAATCCTAAATTGGTTCTCCCTGCTACATTCAGAAGGAGGAGGAAGGGCTTACTGTGTGACAGGATAGAGTCAAAAACAATAAATACCACTCCAAGAGAGTCCACTATGATGTGTAGAGAAACGGCAACTTAAACCACAATCCAGTCCGTAGTAATAGTAGTTGTCGTGGCTAGATGTTGGAGATCACTGAAACATTTGCATGTTCTGCATGCTCGTGCCCCGATGTCCACAAGCAACACCTCAGGCTATATGTCTCATGCACCGCTAGTTGTTGCTTAGGATGTACACTATGTGATCAAAAGTATCCGGACACCTGGCTGAAAATGACTTACAAGTTCGTGGCGCCCTCCATCAGTAATGCTGGAATTCAATATGGTGTTGCCCCACCCTTAGCCTTGATGACAGCTTCCACTCCTGCAGGCATATGTTCAATCAGGTGTTGGAAGGTTTCTTGGGAACTGGCAGTGCATTCTTCACGGAGTTCTGCACTGAGGAGAGGTATCGATGCCGGTCGGTGAGGCCTGGCACAAAGTTGGCATTCCAAAACATGTCAAAGGTGTTCTGTAGGACTCAGGTCAGGACTCTGTGCAGGCCAGTCCATTACAGATATGTTATTGCTGTGTAACTACTCTGCCACAGGCCGTGTATTATGAGCAGGTGCTCGATCGTGTTGAAAGATGCAATCGCCATCCCTGAATTGCTCTTCAACATTGGGAAGCAAGAAGATGCTTAAAACGTCAATGTAGGCCTGTGCTGTGGCAGTGCCATGGAAAGCAAAGGATGCAAGCCCCCTCCATGAAAAACACGACCACACCAAAAGACCACTGCCTCCGAATTTTACTGATGGCACTACACATGCTGGCAGATGACATTCACTGGGCATTCGCCATACCCACACACTGCCATCGAATCGCCACTCTGTGTACCGTGATTCGTCACTCTACACAATGTTATTCTACTGTTTAGTCGTCCAATGTTTGCGCTCTTTACACCAAGCGAGGCGTTGTTTGACATTTACTAGCATGATGTGTGGCTTATGAGCAACTGCTCGACCATGAAATCCAAGTTTTCTCACCTCCCGCCTAACTGTTATAGTGCTTGCAGTGGATCCTGATGCAATTTGTAATTGGTGTGTGATAGTCTGGATAGATGACTGCCTATTACACATTACGACCCTCTTCAATTGTCGGCGGTCTCTGTCAGTCAACAGACGAGGTCAGCCTGTACGCTTTTGTACTGTACGTGTCCCTTCACGTTTCCACTTCACTATCAAATCGGAAACAGTGGACCTAGGGACGTTTAGGAGTGTGGAAATCTCTCTTACAGACGTATGTCACAAGTGACACCCAGTCACCTGGCCACGTTCGAAGTCCGTGAGTTCTGCAGAGCGCCTCATTCTGCTTTCTCACGATGTCTAATCACTACTGAGGTCGCTGATATGGAGTACCTGGTAGTAGGTGGCAGCAAAATGCACCTAGTATGAAAAACGTATGTTTTTCAGGGTGTCCGGATACTTTTGATCACACAGTGTATGTCTCAGCAGTTGTGGCAGTTCTGCAGTGGACTCGACTGACCGGAGACGACTGCTCAGTCATAGAGGTTCTCTCCAGGATTACCCAAGTAGTTAGAATTTGGACGTTATCAGTATGTCCCGCACGAACACTCGCCTTGTTAAATCTTATCAAATATCAACGTGAAAATCAGAGAATACTAGCAAGACACCCGATCGCAAAGGCTGCCCAACATATACTGAGTATTAGTTCGCTATTCAGCTTCCTGGAGAGCGCCGCCACTGGAATTTGCCCCACACGCCAAATGGTGTCATCTTAGGAAACCAGCCGCTTATTTATCACTGTAATTACAATTAAATATTACTTTTGGAATCCTATCTGATGACATCTGACAATGAGTGTAGTATCGGGAATACCTCCTCATGATGGCTGTGGCTCTGGAAATAGCAATATCTATATCCTCCTTATGACTGGACATAATTTTCCACGTAAAACCTTTCTTCTCTCTTATAACTATCAGCAGTGATGAATTCAAGGGGTGGCCTGCGGGGGAAAATCGCCCATCCCCCCCGGAAATTGGAAATTCCCCCCCCCCCCCCCCCCCCTCCCCCCCGAGAAATTCATATCTATAGTTGTGGTGAAACACAAAAATTATCACCTGGTGTGTTAACTTGTACCGTTGTGACAAAATTTAAACTACGCCAGCTGCTGTTGCTAACGAAGTTTGGAGTCAACTATGGAGAAGTAGTGACGACATGCAGTTTTTACAAGCAAAATGAATGTGTAACACAACAGGTGGCGGCTGGGTCCCTATAGTTTGGTTTCGTTACTTATCGGTTCGGTTTGGAACACTTTGCGTCGATTGTTCTGTTTTATTATTATTATTATTATTGTCAACACCAACAAATTAGCAGTTGCTGTATAATAAGTGTGCGGTAAAGCTAAGCGTTGCAAGATGTGTTGGCAACGCCGATTGTGCAATACGTCAGCCTTTCCTCTCTCAAGCCTTTCCTCACCGCACCTCCAATCAGCGTAACGTGTAAGCTAATCCCTTAGCTACACAGCCCACCCTTGCTGCGAACTTTATTCTTATCCGCCTTTCGTATCTGTACTTTATTTGCGCTTGCAATAAACCTGATGTCGCAAATCACGCCCCAGGTATTGCTACGGAATTGGAAGTAGCATTTGACATTATAAAAGATTGTTTTAATTTTTTTATTGCATTACTGGGAATATTTCCAAGATTTAATAGCCATATAGATTTTTCCTAATCGATGAGTCCAAAGCTCAAACCAAATATTTGTGTACACTTGACAATGATTTTCGCGGTTTCAATGGGGATACACAATTTTTCCCTAAAGAAGCGGTACATTCCACCATGAGTGGGACGTTTGGCAACGCTGTTCTACGAGTATAATCTAAGTTTTCATTGTTGTATAAAAACTCAACGCATTGTTGAAACTGTTGTAAGGTTGTAACAGTCAGTCGACAGGTTACTATGGAAGTGTGATGTGATTATGTAGCGTACTACGTGCAGTCTTTGTCAGTTTATAACATAAAAAGAAGTGTTAGTGCCGAAATATAATGTCGAAACAACGAACTTTAATTTCTTTCTTTTCTAATAAAAGACAGTGTATTGCAAAAGACAAAGATGAGTGTGAGTCTACTGAAAGAAGTGCTAGTGATTGTGACGATGAATTGCGTAGGTCTACCAAGTCTTCAGTTTCCCTTCCACAGTTTTCAAACGATAAATGTGCTATTTCTGGCCCATCCGTAAATTGCAATTCTAAACAAAGTATTGAACGCGAGAGTAAGTATCAGCAAAAATGGGAGTGTAAGTACAATTGGTTGTACTTTGATCACGATCAGGGTAGGACTTTCTGCAAATTGTGTGAAATGCATTTAAAAAACGATATCGAAGCTCTACAGAAAACAGGAGGAGTGTTCATTTCTGTATTTTTCACTAAATTTAGAATAGCTACCGGAAGCACGGGAAAACTAGAAAAGCACGCCAACTCAGAAAAACATGCAAGAGCCGTTGCACTTGAAAATTGTAGATTACAGGGATTAAACACTCCAATTCATACACAGATATTTAAACAAAATGAAAATGAAAAAGCTTTAAACCGCGAAGCATTGTAATCGTTAATTCGAAGTCTGTATTTCCTTAGTAAGGAAGAAATACCCTACACAACAAAATATGAACATCTAATTCCACATCTACATCTACATTTATACTCCGCAAGCCACCCAACGGTGTGTGGCGGAGGGCACTTTACGTGCCACTGTCATTACCTCCCTTTCCTATTCCAGTCGCGTATGGTTCGCGGGAACAACGACTGTCTGAAAGCCTCCGTGCGCGCTCTAATCTCTCTAATTTTACATTCGTGATCTCCTCGGGAGGTATAAGTAGGGGGAAGCAATATATTCGATACCTCATCCAGAAACGCACCCTCTCGAAACCTGGCAAGCAAGCTACACCGCGATGCAGAGCGCCTCTCTTGCAGTCTGCCACTTGGGTTTGTTAAACATCTCCGTAACGCTATCACGGTTACCAAATAACCCTGTGACGAAACGCGCCGCTCTTCTTTGGATCTTCTCTATCTCCTCCGTCAACCCGATCTGGTACGGATCCCACACTGATGAGCAATACTCACGTATAGGTCGAACGAGTGTTTTGTAAGCCACCTCCTTTGTTGATGGACTACATTTTCTAAGGACTCTCCCAATGAATCTCAACCTGGTACCCGCCGTACCAACAATTGATTTTATATGATCATTCCACCTCAAATCGTTCCGCACGCATACTCCCAGATAGTTTACAGAAGTAACTGCTACCAGTGTTTGTTCCGCTATCATATAATCATACAATAAAGGATCCTTCTTTCTATGTATTCGCAATACATTACATTTTTCGGTGTTAAGGGTCAGTTGCCACTGCCTGCACCAAGTGCCTATCCGCTGCAGATCTTCCTGCATTTCGCTACAATTTTCTTATGCTGCAACTTCTCTGTATACTACAGCATCATCCGCGAAAAGCCGCATGGAACTTCCGACACTATCTACTAGGTCATTTATATATATTGTGAAAAGCAATGGTCCCATAACACTCCCCTGTCGGACGCCAGAGGTTACTTTAACGTCTGTAGACGTCTCTCCATTGATAACAACATGCTGTGTTCTCTTTGCTAAAAACTCTTCAGTCCAGCCACACAGCTGGTCTGATATTCCGTAGGCTCTTACTTTGTTTATCAGGCGACAGTGCGGAACTGTATCGAACGCCTTCCGGAAGTCAAGAAAAATAGCATCTACCTGGGAGCCTGTTGCCACTCCCTGCACCAAGTGCCTATCCGCTGCAGATCTTCCTGCATTTCGCTACAATTTTCTAATGCTGCAACTTCTCTGTATACTACAGCATCATCCGCGAAAAGCCGCATGGAACTTCCGACACTATCTACTAGGTCATTTATATATATTGTGAAAAGCAATGGTCCCATAACACTCCCCTGTCGCACGCCAGAGGTTACTTTAACGTCTGTAGACGTCTCTCCATTGATAACAACATGCTGTGTTCTGTTTGCTAAAAACTCAGTCCAGCCACACAGCTGGTCTGATATTCCGTAGGCTCTTACTTTGTTTATCAGGCGACAGTGCGGAACTGTATCGAATGCCTTCCGGAAGTCAAGAAAAATAGCATCTACCTGGGAACATGTATCTAATATTTTCTGGGTCTCATGAACAAATAAAGCGAGTTCGGTCTCACACGATCGCTGTTTCCGGAATCCATGTTGATTCCTACATAGTAGATTCTGGGTTTCCAAAAACGACATGATACTCGAGCAAAAAACATGTTCTAAAATTCTACAACAGATTGACGTCAGAGATATAGGTCTATAGTTTTGCGCATCTGCTCGACGACTCTTCTTGAAGACTGGGACTACCTGTGCTCTTTTCCAATCATTTGGAACCTTCCGTTCCTCTAGAGACTTGCGGTACACGGCTGTTAGAAGGGGGGCAAGTTCTTTCGCGTATTCTGTGTAGAATCGAATTGGTATCCCGTCAGATCCAGTGGACTTTCCTCTGTTGAGTGATTCCAGTTGCTTTTCTATTCTTTGGACACTTATTTCAATGTCAGCCATTCTTTCGTTTGTGCGAGGATTTAGAGAAGGAACTGCAGTGCGGTCTTCCTCTGTGAAACAGCTTTGGAAAAAGGTGCTTAGTATTTCAGCTTTACGCGTGTCATCCTCTGTTTCAATGCCATCATCATCCCGGAGTGTCTGGATATGCTGTTTCGAGCCACTTACTGATTTAACGTAAGACCAGAACTTCCTAGGATTTTCTGTCAAGTCGGTACATAGAATTTTACTTTCGAATTCACTGAACGCTTCACACATAGCCCTCCTTACGCAAACTTTGACACCGTTTAGCTTCTGTTTGTCTGAGAGGTTTTGGCTGCGTTTAAACTTGGAGTGAAGATCTCTTTGCTTTCGCAGTAGTTTCCTAACTTTGTTGTTGTACCCCTGTGGGTTTTTCCCGTCCCTCACAGTTTTACTCGGCACGTACCTGTCTAAAACGCATTTTACGATTGCCTTGAACTTTTTCCATAAACACTCAACATTGTCAGTGTCGGAACAGAAATTTTCGTTTCGATCTGTTAGGTAGTCTGAAATCTGTCTTCTATTACTCTTGCTAAACAGATAAACCTTCCTCCCTTTTTTTATATTCCTATTAACTTCCATATTCAGGGATGCTGCAACGGCCTTATGATCGCTGATTCCCTGTTCTGCACATACAGAGTCGAAAAGTTCGGGTCTGTTTGTTATCAATAGGTCCAAGATGTTATCTCCACGGGTCGGTTCTCTGTTTAATTGCTCGAGGTAATTTTCGGATAGTGCACTCAGTATAATGTCACTCGATGCTCTGCCCCTACCACCCGTCCTAAACATCGGAGTGTCCCAGTCTATATCTGGTAAATTGAAATCTCCACCTAAGACTATAACATGTCGAGAAAATTTATGTGAAATGTATTCCAAATTTTCTCTCAGTTGTTCTGCCACTAATGTTGCTGAGTCGGGAGGTCGGTAAAAGGAGCCAATTATTAACCTAGCTCGGTTGTCGAGTGTAACCTCCACCCATAATAATTCACAGGAACTATCCACTTCTACTTCACTACAGGATAAACTACTACTAACAGCGACGAACACTCCACCACCGGTTGCATGTAATCTATCCTTTCTAAACACCGTCTGTACCTTTGTAAAAATTTCGGCAGAATTTATCTCTGGCTTCAGCCAGCTTTCTGTACCTATAACGATTTCAGCTTCGGTGCTTTCTGTCAACGCTTGAAGTTCCGGTACTTTACTAACGCAGCTTCGACAGTTTACAATTACAATACCGATTGCTGCTTCGTCCCCGCATGTCCTGGCTTTGCCCCGCACCCGTTGAGGCTGTTGCCCTTTCTGTACTTGCCCAAGGGCATCTAACCTTAGGTAGTACTGAAAAGCGACATCAATCTTGAAAAATGGTTGAAATTTCAGAGCGCAAAGTCTACATATCTTAGTAAGTATACTGTGTCAGAATTGTTGACTTGTTTGGGAGAGTCTTTAGACTTTCAAGATGGAACGCTTCTCCATGACAAATATTTTTCATTAATGGCAGACGCATCTACAAATGTTTCCAACCAAAGTGAACTGACTTTAGTAGTTCAATATGTTGCACCGTCTCCATCGTTTGAAGTGAGGGAAAGGTTTTTATGTCTCGTTGAATTGAAAAGCACTTAAGCTGAATCCATATTTACAGCAATTGATACTGAACTAAAGAAAAGACAGTGCTGCTAATTTTAGTGGTTCTACCTCAGGAGTCCGCGCTCGGTTGTCAGAGAGGAAGGGCCGTAAGCTGCCATTACAATCACTGTAGAGCACATGTTTTGTCAATTGCTGCCACCAACTCTAGGAATAAACCTAGAAGTCCATTATAACGGCATGTGAACATATACACAAGGACGGCGCGGATTTAACAAGTTTAGCTGGAGGAATCTTGTTAGAAATGATGAATTCCAATTTCAATTGTAGGTTTCAATTTCATTGTAGGTTTAGTGATTTTAGACGATACGTTAAATGCAGTCTCAAAGTTATGTAAAGTTTTGCAGAGTCAATCACTTAAAATTTCGCAAATCTCTCTACTTGTTTCTGGAACTCTGGAACATTTAAGACACATCGACTGTCTTTGTGACTGCGATGGACATAGTGGAGAAAATGAAACTCTTAATAAAATTAAAAAACTGCAGGAGGACGCAACAGAAGTTAAAGGTGTGCTATTCACGAACGTAGAGGAGCAGATTCAAGCTATGGAAAAAGCAAGGAAATTTGTTAAAAGTATGATTGATGAAATTGAGCAACGGTTTGATGACAAGGCAATAAAAGTGATAGAACTAAGTGCATATTTTGAAAGTTGTAAAAAATTTCTAGATTTTAGTGATAATGATTGTAAAGATCTGTGCTTGATTTTGGGATTTGCAAATGTCGACACTGTTATTACACACTTGCCTTCTTTTAGGTATGGTGTTAGTAATAAATTAGACGATACATCTTCTGATGTTGCTTCTTCCATTCTGAGAGGCGATAGCGGCTATGAAGCACTACAGACACTCGCAGAATGTGTACTGTGCATTCCCGTTTCGACTTGCAGTGTGGAAAGGTCATTTAGTACAATGAACAGGGTGATGAAAACATTAAGGAATAGGATGGGTCAGGAAACGCTCCAAGCTTGTGTGAAGATTTCAACTGAAGGGGACGACGGGCTAACAGAAAGTTTTATTGATGACATCATCAAGAGATATTAGTTTGACGTATTAGTCTGATGTAAATTGAGTTTTTTTTGCATGCAATAAAATTATTTTATTATTTAATATAATGAAATTAGGTTTAGCCTAACAGCTTAGTACTTAACCTACATATTATTTAATTATATATTAGCTATTCATGAAAATTTTTAAATATTAATAGCGCTGCTACGTCTTTAGAACGCTATCACCCCGTCAAGCTACATATCCCCCCCCGGACGGAAGTGGCTGTATTCATCACTGGCTATCAGTGTGTTGAAATCAAAATCTCCCACGTCAAATCCGTACCTCCCTTACGACCGCACATACTCACTGTCTTTGTACATGTCGGAACAATGACCACAATAACTTTATCCTACAACACAAACTTTATAAGCATGCCGATCACAGTCAATCTATCACATATCCCCTGGAAAAACGAAAATGTCGTGTGGCTAGGGCCTCTCAGGGACTGGGTGTTGTGTTGTCCTAATCATCATTTCATCCCCATCGACGCGCAGGTCGCCGAAGTGGCGTCAAATCGAAAGACCTGCACCAGGCGAACGGTCTACCCGGCATATCCCCTACTAAGTATAATACACCGCCATTAACTGAATGCTGGTGGCACCAGACAATATTGAGCGAAAATCCGCAATGGGTGGATCTGGCTCATTTGTTTTTTCTTCCGAGTTGTTCCAGTGTGTCTCGGTAAGAGATATGTAATTGTCTTATAAGCAACTAGCTGTTAAGAACTCAGTCGTAACGACCATGTGACCAGAACCCTGAATAAAAAGCGCCGTTGATTCTACAGGCATACAGAACTATCGCCAACAAAATCCTTGTAAAGAACTATGCACGCTTTATAAATCGAGGAATGGTATTGCTTCTGAATGCCATGGTCTTCCACACACATACCGCAACATCGTATAGAGACGGTGATCATGACGTGTGTATTAACAGACCGAAAATGCGGGCGCACGTCGCCAGCGGTGTAAGCTAGTAATAAAATCACACTCACCACCGAATTCAGAAAGTGATTCAGCTAAGAAACGTGGTATTAAGCTGATATTTGCAACTCCCTCACGCCACTGCCAGATACTTACCACGCTAACAAACAGTATTTGTAAAGCATTCTATTTCGATACAGAGGTTCTGCGATGTATCCATGGGTTTATAGGTGAGGGAGGATGATGGTTGATTAAGAATGATCACATACAGTAGATGGTGAGTTATGTGAGAAATCACTTAAAAATGCAAAGCTGAAGTCGTAAGAAATGTTCTAAATCCTATGACCAGTACACTGGCTTTTCAGATCTATAGTGTTGAGCTTTCTGGTAGAAATGTCTGCGATTTGGAATCAAGTCTCCCCATCCAAACACATACTTCCATTGGATCCTATGGAGACGTCTTTTTAATGATTATGGCCACTGGTGAATCACATTCATGGCACTCTCATATGTCCAAAATGAGTCGCCTCTTTTTTCGAACCTACATGCTAAGTTTTCCATACATTAAAACTCCAGGGGTAGTTTTAGAGAGTTCCTCTGCATCTCGTATCTGTTCCTCAGCCTCTGCCTCTTCCTCCCTGCAGCGTTGTCCATGCGATCGTTCCAATTTAAGTCAGAACAGAGCAGAAGCCAGAGAGTGCTATATCTACTTCTGCATCCCATGGAGAAACAGGGTGAGGTGAGTTAATACAATAGGACCGTGTTTTGACCACTCGGTGGAAATGGGAAAAAGTTGACATAGCTCCGCTAACCATGTAGAATATGTAAGGCCAGCGCCAAACTAAGAATTCTCCTGCAACACAAGATAGTGGAAAAGAGAGTACAAGCAGTTACAGTGGTATTTCTTATCAGCAAAATTAGGAAGACGCCAAAACTGAAAGGATGAGGATTTGTGACTACATTGCAGTGCATTTCCAAGCTATATACAGGTACTGCAGTTCGAAGGAGATCTCCATCCCTCAGGGTGCATTCATATCTGTCACCGAAATATTCGCTCTCTCCTCGTTATTTTATACCATCCAAGAGAGAAAAATTACAAATTATAAAAACTCTGGAAATGTCACCCTTTAGAGAACTCGATAAGATATTACTGCATCCGTCACTTGCAATAAATTGAAAATATATACCGCCTGTATGCTGAAATCGAGAATATATGACGATCCTATTAAGTACGAGTGTGTAATTTGCGATAACGATCCCCCATGTGAATGGGAGTCAAAGAGTATTCTCACATTCGTAGGATAAAGCTGGAGATTGGAAGATCTCGCCACGTTGTCTTTGATCAACCCTCCCTGCAACACTGTCGCCGATTTAATTTACAGCTGTCCGGAAGTAAGAGGGTACTATACCCACAACATTCCACATCTCGTGAAGGAATAGAGTGAGGCGAGTTCATAACTGGTGTTCAGCAAAGACTTTCCCACACCAGTCTTACTCAAGGCACCCATAGATGCGCGCATGTCAAGGAGTTTGTAACTCCTTATCAATGTATAATAGATATGAGAATGTCGTGATGATATAGAAGACGGTTAAGAAGAAACGTGTAGTTTATGCATGATAGAGCTCCAGATGGACTGAGTTTGAAGTATTTTACGTAAATCAACTGAGCTAGCAATTCTAAAGTATTGTTCTGGTGTTTGGGGTCAGTACCAAGAAGATATTATCAAGAGAGAAATAATCTTAGAACATAAACACATGCACTCTTAGGGCTATACAGTTCTGCACTTAAACACACTATAATGATAAAGCCCTGTGGTTTCCAAAATATTTGTCACTTGGAGTGCAACCCTTTTAGTACTCTAGTGCAGGACATATATATCCAACAACCTGTATACATCCACTCTGCAAGTTTTCTATCCTCTCAGTGTGGTGACAAACTTTAAGATGGTAAAACTACTTCCTTCTACACCAAAGAAAAACATAGATTCTCTGTGATACATGCACGATATAGCTTTCCAGAGGAGTATAGGGTCCATTGTTCACATTTGATTGCAGTTCAGAAATTATACTATGCTCGCATCAGTCCCATAAAATGATCATCAACAGTGGAAAATTCCTTTTAGAAGGAAACAGACAAATGCATTTCAGCAGCGTTTGACATATGGAATTACATGCCTTGCTCTGTGAACAAGACAACTGTCAAATAAGTGTATACATAGGGTTTCCAGTGCCTCACAAACATCTGTCACTAACTGAGAATCACTGCATTTATGAAACTGGAGACTCGATTTGTGTCCAAGATGTGGCAGAGAAGTGCAGTATTTTGTATACATCTTCATTTGTGTAGAGGACTGTGCTGAAATAGGCTTTCCATCGATGGACATGATTCATCACACATGTGTTGGAAGTCTTATGGTGACTGTGATGGCTGCAGGTGGACAGTGCTATCAGTTACACAGAATACACAATTGTATAGGAGTCAATCGCATGTTATGCCACACACACCGAGTCCTTCCGGTGGTGGATCCACCTTTGGATGCAGAACACATCTCCAGACATAACACATGGTGGATCCACCTTCAGACCCTACCCTGGCTGTAGCGTATTGTGCATCTGCCTCTGAACATCGCTCCAGATACAACGTGCACTGGATCCACCTTCAAACCTTATCCATGACACTGCGAATTGTGGATTGCATCCAAACATTGCTCTGGCAGACCCATACTTGAACATTAACTCGGTACGCTTTATCATGGCAGCCATCTGCGACACATTCATAGACACAGACATACAGAAAATGAAGCAAATGCACTGCAGCTGTAGAATATGTGGTTGGAAGTGATGGGATGCATTCAAGAGTACAGTCCTATACTATACCGTCCAACGAGAAAAACAGTGCATTTGCACTAGGTGTTGACAACAGTATTACATTTACGATATTAGAATACGTGGTGAGAAGTGATGTCGTGATCACATGGGCAGAAGAGAAATAAAATCGATAAAATTACGAAAATTGACGAAAATACGTATAATTTGAGGGAAAATACGCCAAAGTGCGGGGAAATTGTGGAAGAATGAGTACTTGCATGTTTTCTGCTTGTTGCAGGAAAATTCTTGTACATTCGAAAGAGTATGTGACTGCAGGAAGAATTCAAGGAGAAGTTGACATGGAAGCACGGGGAACGAGGGAAACAGTCCTTTTTCGTCGACAATGATAAGACAGTTGGAATAGAAAGTTTAACATAGATGACCACCAAATGTAGAGTAATAAATTTATATATGTTGGACCACAAGCCCTAATGCGAACCCAAAGTTATCAGGAACTGCCTTATAAATTTTTATATAGTGTCCTTAGGTAAAGAGCATTGTATTACCAACTGGGGACTGCAATACACGACTGCAGAATGGCTAAGTGTTTCATCCTGTGCAGGAATGTTTACTTGTTTTAAACCCTGACAAACAGTATTTACGATGTGCTTCTCTGTACTCTCCATCAGTCACAACCATGCAGTGTCAGCTAACAAATACCTTAAACAACAGTTGCTGCATTCTTTTTTAACAGCATTCTACTATAAGTCTATTGAGGTAATAGTGATACATGCAAGTTGACTGCTGAATTTAATGTTTTCCTGGAAAAGAGAACCATCTGCCTCTAAATTGACATGGACATACGTCAACAGATGATAGAAAGTAGATGGAGTGATCGGTTGAAAGGGGTTGTAACGAAGTATGATTTAATGATAGCCTGATGATGCATTCTAGAAAGAGGGAGATGTTGCGGCAGGTTGTTTATCACAGATTTAACCATTTTTTCCATTGTTCTCTCACGTGCATCAGTTGCTTGATATATAATTGCGTATTCTATGTGTCACTTAGTGCGCTATCTACCTGCAGTCTTTAACAGCAAACATCTACATACCAGTCACCAGAGGACTTCCAATGCATGTCTCATGAATCATATCCATCAATCCAAAAACCTATTTCAAAGCCCTGCTCTACACGAACGAAGATTATGCCAAGTACTCCATTTTCCTGCCACTTCTTGTATATAAATCATTTCTTGACAGTTGTCCTGTTTATAGAGTTAGTGCAGCATAGCATTTAATTTCATATCTCAAGCACCACTGCTATGCATTTGTCTGTTTCCTTGTAAGAGGCATTATCTCTTGCTGATGAAAATTTTATAGGACTGATGTCAACATAGTATAATTTCTGAACTGTAATCAGATTTGAGTAGTGGGCGCTATACACCTACAGAAATCTATATTGTCCATGTATCATAAAGAATCTATATTATTCTTTGGTGTAGAAGGACGTAGTTTTACCATCATAAAGTTTGTCACCATACTGAGGGGATAGAAAACTTGCAGGCTGAACGTATGTCAGATGTTGGACATATATGTTCTACATTATTAGAGTATTAAGAGCGTTGCAGTCCACATGACTAATATTCCAGAAACCACAGAGCTTTGACATTATAGAGTGTTTAAGTGCACAATCATATAGACCTAAGAGTGCATGTGTTTATCTTCTATGATCATTTCTCTCTCGTCAATACCTTCTTGGTACTGACCCCAGATACTGGAACAATACTTCAGAATTAATAGCACAGTTGATTTATATAAAATGCCTCAAACTCCGTCCATCTAGAGCTCCATCATGCATAAAGTACACATTCCTTCTTAACCGTCTTCTATATCATCACATCACTCTCATATCTACTATTCACTGATGATGAGTGCTAAATTCCTCGACATGTGCTCATGTGGAGAAATCATGTGCACTTGAATGGGTGCCCTGAGTAAGATTGGTGTGGGAATGTCTTTGTTGAACACCAGTTATGGACTCGGCTCACTCTATTCCTTCACAAGATGTGGAACATAGCGAGTATAGTACCCTTCCACTTCTGGTCAGCTGTAAATTGAATCGGCGACAGTGTTGCAGGGAGAGTTGATCAAAGAAAATGCGGGGAGATCTTTCAGCCTCCAACTTTGTCCTATAAATATGGGAATACGCTGTGATCCCCATCCTCATAGGGAAAGAAGGGCAATAATCACCATAAATTACACATTATGATTTAAGTACTAGAAATACGTAGATAACCTAACTGCATCAATATAGAACGCTGTCTGGTATACATTTGAGTATATGTTCGAGAATTAATCAGGAATGGACGTATTGCTCAGTCATCTATTTACATTCGCAATCTAGCATAAGGTACAGGCAAAGTAGTGGAATGGTGGTTTAATGATGACACAGAAATTGTGAAGATGCAGCTATGTCATTGGTCAGCATTGAAGTTACGAAAAAACTGGCGAAATTGCTCAAATTGATTGCAGTGTCAACTGTGTTGCTTATTACAGTACATTGTGCCATATCGATGGTGTCTTACCCATCCCAACTGTCCACTGGTATGCTGTTGATTACCACATAATGACTGACTGACATCACTTCTTTGAGATGGAGTGAGTCTTGGTGTCAGCAACCCCTTCTGGGGATGGCCAGCACCAAAACAGTGATCGCGTACATGATTGCAAGATGAGGAATCAATGGTCTTGGTTCCTTTGAAAAGTAACACCGAGACATCTGCTACCCGGTCACTGTGAAAGATGAGATTAAATGTAGAGGTCATTACCTCCTACATCTACATCTACATTTATACTCCGCAAGCCACCCAACGGTGTGTGGCGGAGGGTACTTTACGTGCCACTGTCATTACCTCCCATTCCTGTTCCAGTCGCGTATGGTTCGCGGGAAGAACGACTGTCTGAAAGCCTCCGTGCGCGCTCTAATCTCTCTAATTTTACATTCGTGATCTCCTCGGGAGGTATAAGTAGGGGGAAGCAATATACTCGATACCTCATCCAGAAACGCACCCTCTTGAAACCTGGCGAGCAAGCTACACCGCGATGCAGAGCGCCTCTCTTGCAGAGTCTGCCACTTGAGTTTGCTAAACATCTCCGTAACGCTATCACGGTTACCAAATAACCCTGTGACGAAACGCGCCGCTCTTCTTTGGATCTTCTCTATCTCCTCCGTCAACCCGATCTGGTACGGATCCCACACTGATGAGCAATACTCAAGTATAGGTCGAACGAGTGTTTTGTAAGCCACCTCCTTTGTTGATGGACTACATTTTCTAAGGACTCTCCCAATGAATCTCAACCTGGTACCCGCCTTACCAACAATTAATTTTATATGATCATTCCACTTCAAATCGTTCCGCACGCATACTCCCAGATATTTTACAGAAGTAACTGCTACCATTGTTTGTTCCGTTATCATATAATCATACAGTAAAGGATCCTTCTTTCTATGTATTCGCAATACATTACATTTGTCTATGTTAAGGATCAGTTGCCACTCCCTGCAGCCAGTGCCTATCCGCTGCAGATCTTCCTGCATTTCGCTACAATTTTCTAATGCTGCAACTTCTCTGTATACTACAGCATCATCCGCGAAAAGCCGCACGGAACTTGCGACACTATCTACTAGGTCATTTATATATATTGTGAAAAGCAATGGTCCCATAACACTCCCCTGTGGGACGCCAGAGGTTACTTCAATGTCTGTAGACGTCTCTCCATTGATAACAACATGCTGTGTTCTATTTGCTAAAAACTCTTCAATCCAGCCACACAGCTGGTCTGATATTCCGTAGGCTCTTACTTTGTTTATCAGGCGACAGTGCGGAACTGTATCGAACGCCTTCCGGAAGTCAAGAATAATACCATCTACCTGGGAACCTGTATCTAATATTTTCTGGGTCTCATGAACAAATAAAGCGAGTTCGGTCTCACACGATCGCTGTTTCCGGAATCCATGTTGATTCCTACTTAGTAGATTCTGGGTTTCCAAAAACGACATGATACTCGAGCAAAAAACATGTTCTAAAATTCTACAACAGATCGACGTCAGAGATATAGGTCTACAGTTTTGCGCATCTGCTCGACGACTCTTCTTGAAGACTGGGACTACCTGTGCTCTTTTCCAATCATTTGGAACCTTACGTTCCTCTAGAGACTTGCGGTACACGGCTGTTAGAAGGGGGGCAAGTTCATTCGCGTACTCTGTGTAGAATCGAATTGGTATCCCGTCAGGTCCAGCGGACTTTCCTCTGTTGAGTGATTCCAGTTGCTTTTCTATTCCTTGGACACTTATTTCGATGTCAGCCATTTTTTCGTTTGTGCGAGGATTTAGAGAAGGAACTGCAGTGCGGTCTTCCTCTGTGAAACAGCTTTGGAGAAAGGTGTTTAGTATTTCAGCTTTACGCGTGTCATCCTCTGTTTCAATGCCATCATCATCCCGGAGTATCTGGATATGCTGTTTCGAGCCACTTACTGATTTAACGTAAGACCAGAACTTCCTAGGATTTTCTGTCAAGTCGGTACATAGAATTTTACTTTCGAATTCACTGAACGCTTCACGCATAGCCCTCCTTACGCTAGCTTTGACATCGTTTAGCTTCTGTTTGTCTGAGAGGTTTTGGCTGCGTTTAAACTTGGAGTGAAGATCTCTTTGCTTTCGCAGTAGTTTCCTAACTTTGTTGTTGTACCCCTGTGGGTTTTTCCCGTCCCTCACAGTTTTACTCGGCACGTACCTGTCTAAAACGCATTTTACGATTGCCTTGAACTTTTTCCATAAACACTCAACATTGTCAGTGTCGGAACAGAAATTTTCGTTTTGATCTGTTAGGTAGTCTGAAATCTGACTTCTATTACTCTTGCTAAACAGATAAACCTTCCTTCCTTTTTTTATATTCCTATTAACTTCCATATTCAGGGATGCTGCAACGGCTTTATGATCATAGATTCCCTGTTCTGCACATACAGAGTCGAAAAGTTCGGGTCTGTTTCTTATCAGTAGGTCCAAGATGTTATCTCCACGAGTCGGTTCTCTGTTTAATTGCTCGAGGTTCTAGGCGCTTCAGTCCGGAACCGCGTGACTGCTACGGTCGCAGGTTCGAATCCTGCCTCGGGCATGGATGTGTGTGATGTGCTTAGGTTAGTTAGGTAGTTCTAAGTTCTAGGGGACTGATGACCTCAGATGTTAAGTCCCATAGTGCTCAGAGCCATTTGAACCATTTGAACATCACACACATCTATGCCCGAGGCAGGATTCGAACCTGCGACCGTTGCGATCGCGTGGTTCCAGACTGAAGCGCCTAGAACCGCTCGGCCACACCGGACGGCTATCGAGTTCTCTACCGGGTGACATAGTGGAGTTTTTGTAGTTCGTAGTTGTTCTCTGTTGGATGGTACAAAATAACAAAGAGAGAGAGAGTGTCTAAGTGACAGATATGAATGCACCCTCAGGGATGAAGATCTCCTTCAGACTGCAGTACCTGTATGTAGTTTGGAAACGCACTGCAAAGCAAAGTCCTCATCCTTCCAGTTTCGGCATGATGTGGAGTCTTCTTAATTTTGCTGATAAGAAACACCACTGTAACTGCTTGTACTCTCTTTTCCACTTCCTTGTGTTGCAGGAGAATTCTTAGTTTGGAGCTGCCCTTACATATTTTACATGGTTGGCAGAGCTATGATGCTTGTTCCCATTTCTACTGAGTGATCAAAACACGGTCCTATCGCATTAACTCAACTCACACTGGTTCTTCACAGGATACCGAAGGTGGTAGATACAGTGCTCTCTGACTTCCGCACAGTTTAACTTAAATTGGGACGATCACATGGACCTCGATGCAGAGAGAGTGTGGTACAAGTTGAGGAACGGTTAGAAGATGCACAGGGACTGCCTACAACTACCCTGGAATTTTACTGAATACTACCCTTAGCAGATAGGTTCGAAAAAAAGGCTACTCATCTCGTGATATGAGAGTGCCATGAATATTATCCACCAGTGGTTATAATCATTAGAAAGACATTTCCATAGGATCTAATGCAAATATGAGTTTCAATGGGGGGGGGGGGGGGACTTGATTCGAAATCGGGGACAGCATTTCTACCAGAAAGCACAATATTATAGATCTGAAAGACCAGTGTACTGGTCATAGGATTTCGTATATTTTTTACAACTTCAACCTCGCATTGCTTTTTTCAAGTGATTCGTCACGCCAGCCGGAGAGGCCGAGCGGTTCTAGGCGCTTCAGCCTGGAACCGCAAGACCGCTACGGTCGCAGGTTCGAATCCTGCCTTGGGCATGGATGTGTGTGATGTCCTTAGGTTAGTTAGGTTTAAGTAGTTCTAAGTTCTAGGGGACTGATGACATCAGAAGTTAAGTCCCATAGTGCTCAGAGCCATTTGAACCATTAGATTCGTCACATAACACACCATCTATGGCATGTGATTAATCTTAATCAACCATGATTCTCCATCGCCTGTAACCCCGTGGATATATCACAGAACCTCTGTTACACTATGTACACGGTATTGATAGAATGTGTTACAGATGCTGTTTGTTAGCGTGGGAAATATGTAGCAGTGGCATGAGGGAGTTGCAAATATCGGCTTAATACCATTTTCCGTGGCCGAATCACTTTCTGAATTCAGTCTGTTAATACACACCTCATGATCACCAAATATATACGATGTTGCAGTATTTGTGTGGAAGACCATGGCATTTGGAAGCAATACCATACCTCGATTTATAAAGAATGTATGTTTTTAATATGGATGTCGTTAGCGATTCTTGTATGTGCCTGTAGAACTAAGGGCTCTTTTTATTGAGGGTGATTGTAGCGTGGTCGTTACGATCGTGTTTTTAATAGTTGGTCGCTGATAAGACGATTAAATTTCTTTTTCTAAGACACACTGATACCACTCAGAAGAAAAAACAAATGAGTCAAGTCCATACATAGCGGATTTTCGCTCAGCATAGTCTGGTGCCACGAGGATTCAGTTAATGGCGAAGTATTATACTTAGTAGGGGATTTGTGACAGATTCACTGTTGTCAGCAGGCTTATAAAGTTTGTGTTGGAGTGTAAAGTTATTGTGGTCATTGTTCTGACATGTGCAAAGACAATGAGTGTGTCTGGTTGTAAGTGAGCCATGGATTTGGTTTGGGAGATTGCGATTTCAATGAAGAGATTGCCATAAGAGGGATCAAAGATTTTTTGTAGAAACCACGTGCAGTCATAAAGAGGATATATATATTGCTATTTCCAGAGCCACAGCCAGTGGGAGGAGGTATTCCCGATGCTACACTCATTGTCGAATGTCATCAGATAGGGCTGCAAACTTAATATTTAATTGTAATTACAGTGATAAATAAGTGGCTGGTTTCCTAGGACGACACCATTTGGCGCGTGAGGCATGTGGGTATTCGAATAACTCAAGTGTGAAAGAGTGCTTGTATTGGTGACTGGGAGGAGTTGGAGGTTTGGTGGTTTCCAGAGGGATGGGGAGGAGGAGGAGGGGGAGGGGGAGAGGTGAAGGGACTACACAGAAGGACAGATTATCCCCTGGTTCAGAGTCAACCCCCATGGCATATAAACCACTTGGCTGAACCATAGGTGAAGGGGAGTGGGAGGGGGACATAAATCAATCAAGTTTGCTCCTGAAGGTATGCAGCCCACACTAACAATATGGGGTAGAATGCAGGTTATCCCACTACTTTCATGTATGTGAAAAACATATACTAAATATTCTTTATTAATTATAACATGCACAGCAGTAGATGATCGACCAATTGTCAAAAATTTCATTGTGGAATTTAGTGGATCATCACTATTTTTCAATATGGGTGATAATAATATTTCGCAGCTGTTATATGTTTGTCAGTGGTTGTCTTTTGGAATGGCGTAAGGAACGCGCTATTAAACAACGCAATCGTCGCGACTGCGTAACTGTCACCCTGCACAAAAAACGGTCTTGAGTATACAGGCACAAATGGCTGCTGGTAGTGTTACCCTTGCAGGCAGAACTACTGTCTGAAATGCTGTCAGCAATTTGGAATCAAGTCTATCATTCAACCACATATTTGTGTTGGAACCTGTAGAGACGTATTTCAATTATTACAGCCACTGGTGAATCGTACCCGTGCCGCTCTCGTATCTCGAAACGAGTCACTTTTTTTTTTCGAACCCATCGGCTAAGAATACCATACACTAAGAACTCCAGCGCTGTTTTTAGACAGTCCCTCTGCATCTAGTAACTGCTCCTAAGTCTCTGCCCCGCCCTCCCTGCAGCTTAGTCCATGTGATCGTATTGCGTGTTCTGTCTACTTGTGATCGTTAACAACAAACCTCTCGGTCATCAGAGGACTTCCATCCTGTTTCGACACATTCCTCTAGACGAACGAAGTTTTACGCGATGTACTCCATTCCCCTGCCGCATCTTGGGCATAAAATCGAGTCTTCAGTTTCACAACTACGGTGATTCTAAGTTAGCGACAGGTGTTTGTGCGGTACTACAATCTCTGTGTATACGTCTTCTTGACAGATTCCTGTTCACGGAGTTAGTGGCGGAATAACACATAATTTCACATGTCAACCACAGCTGCTATGCGTTTGTCCCTTTCTTTGTAAGAGACATTCCCCATTACTAACGATCATTTTATATAGGACTGATGCGAACATTAATTTCTGAACAGTTAATCGGATGTGAATAGTGGGGGCTATACACCTCTGGAAAGCTATATTGTACGTGTATCACAAGGAATCGATGTTTTAAGGAAGTAGTTTTTCATTTTACAGTTTATCGCAATAGGTTATCGTAGAGAAACCTGCAAAGAGAATGTATGTGATGCACTGGAAATATATTTCTTACATTGGGTTAGTAACAGGGTTGCATTCCATACGACTAATAGGTTGGAAACCGCAACGATCTACCATATAGTGTATTTTAAGTGCATAACATTGTAGCCCTAGGAGTGCATGTGTTTATGTTCTCTCTTACCAATACCTTCTTGGTAATGACCCCAGACACTAGAGCAATACTTTAGAATTGCTAGCGCAGTTGATTTACCTAAAACGCAGCAAACTGCGTCCGTGTGGAGCTCCATTATGCATAAAAACCACCCGTTTCTTGTTCGTAGCCGTCTGTTATATCATCACAACAGTTTCATATCTACTGTACACCGATAAGCGGTGCTAACCTCCTCGACATTCGCGCAACTGGAGAAATACTGTGCTCTTGGATGGGTGCAGAACAGCAGTTACAGCCTTGGTTCGCACTGTTCCTATACGAAATGTGGAATGTAGCGGCCTACTTCTGGTCAGCTGCAGGGTGCGTTGGTCAAAGACAATGTGAGGAGATCTCTCGGTCCCTAACTTTATCCTAAGAATGCGAGAAGACCCGTGGCTCCCATCCACATAGAGAAAGATCGTAAGTTACGCAATATGATCGAAGTGCTAGAGATATGTAGGTCACTGTCTGGTATACTTTGGTGTATATGTTCGAGAATTGACAATGAATGAACATACTGCACAGTCATCTACTTACATTCGCCATAGTACGTGCAAAGTAGTGTAGCGGCTGTTTAGTGATGATACAGAAATTGGTAAGCATGCTGCCGCGTCATTGGTCGATTTTGAAATTACAATAAAATTGGTAACATTGATCGCACCATCAACTATGATGCTTAGTATTACAGTACATCGACGGTGTCTTTTCCATCCCAACAGTCCACTGGTACGCTGTTGATTACCACATAATGTGATTTACATGGTGAATGGCTAGTTTCCTGGGGGAGTCAATGGACTAAACGCGTTAATGTTAGTTTAGAATCTGTACAGATATCGAAGTCGTAGCGGGAAAAAATGTATAGGTCTACAAAGCGCGTTACAGCAGAAAAAACGATGTATCAAACAACCAAACAGGGTAATTCTCCTGCGACTGATAACATCTGGGAGAAGGGTCTCGTACATTACTGGCGATGAAACTTTACACCGCTCTGTGCAAGCAATGTCGATCACTGGCCACGTGCTCCAATGGATAAATACCTGTATATTTAATAGGACCACCGCATAAGCTCGATGCCGGCGTGTAGACGGTATTCGTTTTCGATATATAGGAAGAGAGAGCTGTGGTAAAAATCTGTCAGATGAAATTAACAGAGTTTTTAATAGTTCGCTGTTTTTCTCTGCTGGATGGTACAGAATAACGATGATAGAATGTTTAAGTGATACACGTGAATGGATCCTGAGGGATACGGATCTGCTTCGATATTGAGTCTTCCTAATTTCCCCAGCAAGAAACACCACTGTAACTGTTCGTACTGTCGTCGTGTTGCAGGAGCAGGCTTCCTTACACATTGTACACGGTTGGCGGAGCTACGACAACACGTTGCCACTTGTACCGAGTGGTCAAAACACGCTCCTATAGCATTAACGCGGCTCACTATGTTTATACACAGGTTGCAGAATGTGGTGGGGTACTGTTCTCTCCAACTTCTGGGTAAAATTGCTAAAATTGATCTCTCTATCAATGACATCTTTCCAATCTCGACCATGCACTGGGTACGCTATTGGTTACCACATAATGACTGACTGACACCACTCCCTTGAGATGGAGGGAACCTTGGCAGAACACTGGATATCTGCTACTTGTCACTGTGGAACACGAGATTAAATGTAGAGGTCATCACCTTAGTACAGTTGTTTGGAAGCGTCCCTCATTGGTACAGCCTCGTCCTATTTCCATATGCTGCGATACCCTTCACATGTTTTTATTTTTATTTGTTTTCACGAATAAGATAACAGTACCTCTTTTTATCTGTGCTACCTCACGCATGTTGTGCGCAGCACCTACCGACGATGGTCGACTCCGGAACAGCAATAATGACTGGAAAATGAAGGAACAATGCTTTTCCGCCGGCCGCGGTGGCCGTGCGGTTCTAGGCGCTCCAGTCCGGAGCCGCGCTGCTGCTACGGTCGCAGGTTCGAATCCTGCCTCGGGCGTGGGTGTGTGTGATGTCCTTAGGTTAGTTAGGTTTAAGTAGTTCTAAGTTCTAGGGGACTGATGATCACAGTAGTTGAGTCCCATAGTGCTCAGAGCCATTTGAACCATTTTTTTGAACAATGCTTTTCGAAATGGAGCACCGAGACATCCACCACACTTTCGATGGGAAAATGAGATTAACTGTACAGGTAATCACCTTTGAATAGTTGTTGGAAACGCTCTACACTACCGCAAACTGTTCCAGTTTCCATATGTTGCAATGCCTTCCACATTTTTGTCAATGAGAAACATAGCATCTGTGTTTTATTTCTACCAGCCTATGGTGTGGTTCAAATGGTTCAAATGTCTCGGATCACTATGGGACTTAACATCTGGGGTCATCAGTCCTCTAGAACTTAGAACTACTTAAACAACTAACCTAAGGACATCACACACATCCGTGCCCGCGGCAGAATTCGAAACTGCGACCGTAGCAGGCGCGCGGTTCGGGTTTAAGCGCCTAGAACCGCTCGGCCAACCGCGTCCGGCTTAAGTGTAGTAGCTGTATAGCTGTATAGTTTATGCCACGCGATGATCAGTTTTCTGTGAGAGCCAGAGGATCGAAACATGTTAATGTCAGTTTAGCAGCAGCTGACATGGGTATCTAAGTCATGGTAGAAGAAACAAAGTGTATGGCAGTGTACACTGATTGGGTGTGTCACAACTGAAGAAGCAAACAATGTATTAAACTGCTTATGAAGGAGCAATACAGGAACCTTCTCATGTGATTGATGGTCTGTTGGATATGGTCATCCTACAGTATAGGTGATGAAACTTTACACTGGTCTGTGGAAGCGACTTCGATCACGAACCAGCTGCTCCAATGAACCAATACCTGTATTTTTAATAGGATCGCTACATATGTTTGGGTGATAGATATGAATGCACACTGAGAGACACAGATTTCCTTCGTACTACCTGCATGTAGTCTGGAGATGTGTCGCAATGTATTACTAAAATCTTCATCCTTCCTCCATGCCATGTATGTTGTGTAGTCTTCCTAATTTTCACAAGAAACACCACCTTCACTGCTCGTACTATCTCTTCTACTACCTCATGTTGCAGGAGAAAGCTTCATTAGGCGCTGGCTTTACACACGGTTGGCGGAACTATGACATCACATTCCCATTTCTACCGAGTGGTCAACACGAGCTCGTGTCACATCAACTGAGCTCGTCCCGTTTCCCCACAGGATGTAGAAGGTCTTAGATATAGGGCTCTCTGACTTCCTTGCATATAAAACTTAAATTGGGACGATCACGTGGACTAAGCTGCAGGGAGGGCGGAACAGAGACTTATGAGCAGTTAATAGATGCAGAGGTATTGTGTGAAAACAGCACTGGAGTTCTTAGTGTTAGGGATCCTTAGCAGATAGGTTGGAAAAATATTATTCATTTCGAGATAGGAGAATGGCACGAATATGATTCACCAGTGGCTGTAACAATGAAAAGTTGTCTCTACAGGATCCAACACAAATGTGTGGTTGAATGGATAGATTTGTTTCCAAATTGCGGACAGCATTTCTGTCGGAAAGCGTAACACTACCAGCGACCCGTGTGTGCCTCTGTAGGCTCAAGACCACTTTTTATGCAGGGTGACGGTTACTCAGTCGCCACGATCGTGTTTTTTTAAGAGTGTAGTCCTTACGCGAAATGTATGTTGTGGGTTGCAGAATTCCTCTGTGGTCAGCTTCAGCTGTCAGTTCTCAATAGTGTTCCTCAAAAAGAACATCGTGTTACCTCCATGGATTCCCAGTTTTCCTACTTGGCGAGTGTAATCCGACGGTTGAAAAAAAAATTACTAGCCATACAAAGTGACTCTCATGATCAATTTAATTAATTAGCCTATATAATTGATATCCGCCTGACGGATGGAAGAGATAGCTAGTTCACCACGGAATGATTATTGACAAGCTTTTCTTTTATTTCGTTTTGGCGATATCTTTTAACGAAATTTCAGTCTACCACCTACACAGGGCGAGACAGAGGCTCTCACGATTTGTTTCGTAAACGCTAGTATGATATAGCATCGCACTGGTAAAAGGGGCCTTGTCATAGTGTACAAAGCAGTTATGTTCTCTTGAATTATAGCTTCTTCTTGTCACACGTAAAATGAATGTGTTTTTTTCCGACATTTGTGCCAATGGCGTGAAAGATTGTCTGAAATGTTTAGAATACACTCATGCATGATAGTTCATTTACAGACACTGAACGCCAGAGATGCTCTCAGGTCGTGTAATTTGTTCAGCGAGCTGGAAGAATTTGCTTAATATAGATTTTTTTTCTTTGGAGCTTAAATTCTCGCTTTTTCTTTACTCCAACGATGGTTTCGAAATAAGGAGGACATTCTGCGGTGATGCGTAGTTCTCACATCAAAATAATCGAAATTTTTTTCTTGATTTTACGCAGGTTGGGCATGTCTCTTTCGAACATTTGTGAGGAGTGGTGGTACACTTCGCTAGATATCACAAAATACGTTGGAGAATTAATAGCACTGACAACAGATCTCAGAGGAAGGTTAATCTTATGAACTTTAGATAGGCCATAAAGTCTGGGACACATAGCTTCACTCTTCAACAAACCTTTCTTCTCCTCCTTTTGAATTGAAGTTGATGACTTTATCTGTGTATTTGTTTTCCTCAATATGCCAGCTGTAGGGTCTTTCTTAAGTTTATTATATTGTCCTGACGTTAAGGATAAACGTTCCCCTCTGTCTGCAAGTGGTGTATACAAGGTTCCGTGTACGTGTGGTAAGGTTTACATTGGAACTACAAAGAGAAGTGTGAATACACGGTTGAAGGAACATAAAAATCTTTGCCGACTAGGGAAAACAGACAAGTCAGCCGTGGCGGAACATGCACGTCAGTCAGGTGGTCACGTAGTGAAATTATCGGAAACTGATGGTTTATGTACTATGACGAACTATTATCCACGGCCGTACAGAGAAGCTATCGAAATATATAAAGATGGGAATAATTTTAACAGAAAAGAAGAAGCCATGGAACTCAGCGATATATGGACAGTGGCGCTACAGAATCAATGAAAAGTTTTTATCTTTGACCTACTATGATCGATAGTTATATTTTATCTTTGACAAAGTTTATCTCTTCCATCACGTGAAATCCAGACCACACCCACTTTCCACGGTATTTAGGCCGCTCTTCGACGTCCGACTCGTCAGTCGGCAAGACTCAGCACAACCAGGAGCACCTCCGAAGATGTACAACGCAGCTCTGGACTAAACGTCAGGGATTGAAGAGTTCCATGGACCACGGCCATACAACCCGGAAGAATTCTCAGCAGCTGAAACATCCGGTCGTGAAAGTCTTCATTGTATGTAATTCATAATATGATCACTGATCCCTGTGGCAATCCTGTCCAGATGCGCTGCCCTGCGAGCGTTGGCACGCTGGGTGCAGTTGTGGACGAGTCTCACTGCCGATCCCGGCATCCCCTGGTTGAGGAGCGGTCTGCGACGGAGTGCGCGATCCCAGACCTCCTCCCCGACGTCCCGATTTCGACGCCAGGAGGCGTAGAGGCGTGACACGGATAGCCGTCGCCGCGCTGGCCGCGGGCGGCGATGGCTGGTCCCGTTCCGGAGGCGAAACTCTTGGCTGCTCGCGCTGGCACACTTCGTGTGGGACTGAATTGGCACCGAGGTTTGCTGTGCCTTGGACTTGGCTGAAACGAGACAGAAAGTCGACCGAGCGATATGTATGGACGGTGCTCGATACGTGAAGAGTGGCCGACATAGAAGTGGAGCACAAAGCCCTAGTGTTAGCGTGTCGTAGTGTACGACTACAATTTTCGAGACACTCATCGCCAGAAATTGCACCTGTATGAATCATGATTATGCTGGCGTTCTGCCGGCCGCTGTGGCCGAAGGTTCTAGGCGCTTCAGTCTGGAACCGCGCTGCTGCTACGGTCGCAGGTTCGGACCCTGCCTTGGGCATGGATGTGTGTGATGTCCTTAGGTTAGTTAGGTTTAAATAGTTGTAAGTCTAGAGGACTGATGACTTCAGATGTTAAGTCCCATAGTGCTTAGAGCCATTTGAACCAGTCGAAGAATTCAATAACAGCACGGTGCTTGTAACGTGAGACGTACGTAGACGCCATTTTGACACTGTACTACGGCTCTGCCATCTGCTAGAACGATTCTATACTCCATCGGTGAAAAAAAGGAACATCAAATGTGAAGCACCAACAACGACGTTTGTCTGTATATATTAATGGCTTTTTTTTTTTTTTTAAAAAAAAGGGTCATTACTTATTGAACGACACTCGTATATTTCGTGTTCCTGGAGTTTCGATAGACATTCGAGACTGTACAAGACTGTCGAGTAAACATACGACCATACAGAGTATTTTCAAAGATACGCGATTAGCTCTCGACAAGCAAACATAACAGGATCTCCTCTGTTACCGGTACACATTCACGCTGTGTCAGCTAGGGCTGTCAGCACTACTAGACTTTTCGCTGACGATGCTCTTATTTACAGGGAAATATCGTCGTTCGAGGAATATAAGGAAATGTAGAAAAACTTGGACAAATTTTGCATTTGGTTTAGCTGATGGGGACTCAAGTTAAATGCAAATAAGTGCAAGCTAATGCCTATAACAAAGAAAAAGAACCGGGTAGCTTGCGATCACAAGATTTGTTCTGAACATCTAAGGTACTTCACATAGTTTAAATACTCCATCTGTCCGAAACGTTTCGAGGCTGGATTAATAAGAGAGAGAGGCAAGTTAAGATGGTGGTTTTAACGCTCGAGGTGTTTTACGCAGTCTCCCCGAACTTGAGTTCAACGCACAGAATGCTCGGTCTTTATTTATATTTCACTGGTTTCATAACAGCAAAGCAGGTAAAACAAACATTTTACATAGGTAAGACATAAAATACACTCTGAAAAATACTGCACTCTCAAAAATATTGGAAGTTGTCTACTTTTAAATTTTCAACAGAAGACTTCTAGCACCTCTTCTGCTGTAAATTCAGTGTTCCTGTTCATGTGCATAACTACTAAGGCATTCAGTCTGTTTTCTGCCATCGTCTTACGAAGATAGGTTTTTATGCGTCACGGCGCAGAAAATAATCTTTCTGCTGTTCTAGTAGTAATGGGCAGAATCGACAAGAGCTCAAGTGGGATTACGATGTTTGGAAGACATGGTGGACTTTTATGAACTTCTGTTGGAGAGATTTGCTTGTGGTCTTGTTTTCCCATAACTGATTCTAGATCATCAGTTCCCCTTCCAAAGCTGCAAACATGGCAAATCGCTTTTGTATATTCCAACGTTCTTCAACATTTCCCCAATGGACCTATACGTATTTTAGTATTAGCTTCTTTAAATGACCAACGGCTTCAAATTGTGTTTTGCGGAATCTATAGACCAATTCATTACACAGAAAATCTAGAAACGGAATCCAGACTGCCACTCTAAAGTGTTCCTCGTACGCTTTAGCTAGGGGATTCGATTCTTTTGTAGGGTAGTTGTTCTAGGCGTTTTTATCTCAGTACCAAATTTCTCAGCAAGTTCTTCTGCTCCCTTAAAGACAGGATGAAAGTGTCAAACACCGTCCTGACGAAGTTCTTTCAACCTGTCGCACTCTGCAATAGATCGATTTCCTTGTCTTGCACTTGTCGAGAAAATGGAAATGACATCCCGTGCAGTTTGGGAAGTACGTAAAGAAAACGCAGTCATTGCGGTGCTGCATCCACGGCGAATGTCACAAAGTTTCTGCAGCGCAGTACAACAGTTGGGCTGGGAACGACGTCTCGAAGATACAGGACAGCGTCATGTCTCTCCACCTCATAGTCTCTTCATTGTGTGAATCTTCTCTGGTGGTAGAGATGACAATACTTCTTCTCCTAGTGAGTGTCTCCGTTGAGCAGACTCCCTGATGAAGTTCGCTGCTGAACCAATTATACTCTAGCATTTCGTACGCTGTTTAGAGTACAATTGCTTACTGCAAAATTGAGCCTGTGAGTAGCACACTGACTGTAAATTACAAATGACTTTACCACTCATATTCTCTCCTCTTTCCTAGGACTGTCCTCGGCAATATGTTACAAGTTACATCGATGCCATTTATTTAATCTTCTTCTTCTGCTGGGTGGTATTTGCTAACTTTTCTCGCATCAGGTCAATAACAGCAGTGAATTTTAGAAATTCGTCTCTTATAACGCTACTCTCAACATCAAAGAAACGTATGCATAGCGATAATTGTTCAGAGATGCTTACTTATGTCAGTCCTTTCATCTGCTATTATGGGGAAAATTTTTGTTTCTTTTAGGGAATCAACCATTTTTTCAGCAATAACATTAACGCAGCAATCTGTTAGATCATTTTGTGTTGTCGCACTGAGGTAACTGGTATTTTTTGAGACCGACTGCATGTGTTGTATTAATATTTCATAGCCGGAGTCCATTCGAAATTTCAGTAAAGCAGGAAAGTTACCCTCTGAAGTAAATGTCAATATTTCACTGTCCATCTCCTGACTGCCTTCAGATGGTTCAAATGGCTCTGAGCACTATGGGACTTAACATCTGAGGTCATCAGTCCCCTAGAACTTAGAACTACTTAAACCTAACTAACCTAAGGACATCACACATATCCATGCCCGAGGCAGGATTCGAACCTGCGACTGTAGGGATCACGCGGTTCCAGACTGAAGTGCAGTGCAGCACCTCCACGTTGGAAATATTGAGCCGTGCTGCCTATACAGCCGTTCACAATTGCAAAAGTGTTGCCGGTGCAGAATTTTATTTACGAACTGAACTCTCGATTATGTCCCATAAACGATTGATGGGGTTCATGTTGGGCGATCTGGGTGGCCAAATCATTGGCTCGAACTGTCCAGAACGTTCTTCACCCCAGTTGCGGACAACTGTGGCCCACTGATATGGTGCACTGTCATCCATAAAAATTCAATCGTTGTTTGGGAATGTGAAGTCCACGTATGGCTGCAAATGCTCTCCAAGTAGCCGAACACAACCATATGCAGTCAATGATCGGTTCAGATGAACCAGACGACCCAGTCCGTTCCATGTGAACACAGCCCACACAATTATGAAGCCACCACCAGCCTGCACAGTGACTTGTTGACAACTTGGGTCCATGGCTTAGTGGGGTCTGCACTACACTCGAACCTTACATCAGGTCTTACCAAGTTAAATCGGGACTCGTCTGACCAGACCACGATTTTCCAGTCGTCGAGGGTCCAACCGACACGGTCACGAGCCCAGGAGAGGCGCTGCAAAGGCATTCACGTCAGTCGTCTGCTGCCATAGTCCATTAACGCCAATTTTGCCGCTCTGTCCTAACGAATACGTTCGTCGTAAGTCACACATGGATTATTTCGCGCAGTGTTGCTTGTCTGTTAGCACTGACAGACGTTCCACATTGATTTCTGCAGTTATTTCACACAATATTGCTTATCTGTTAGCACTGACAACTCTACGCAAACACTGCTCTCGGTCGTTACGTGAAGGCCGTCGGCCACTGCGTTGTCTGTGGTAAGAGGTGATGTCTGAAATTTGCTATTCTCGCTACACTCTAGACCATGTTGATCTCGGAATACTGAATTCCCTAACGATTCCGGAAACGGAATGTCCCATGCTCCTAGCTCCAACTATTGTTCCGTATTGAAAGTCTGTTAATTGCCGTCATGTGTTCATTAATCAAGTTGAAACCCTTTTGACATGAATCACATGAGTACAAATGACAGATCCTCCAATGCGCTGCTCTTTTATACCTTGTGTATGCGTTACTCCAGCCATTTGTATATCTGCATATCTCTATCCTATGACTTCTCACCTCAGTGTATACTGAGTGTCGAATTTTGGAAAAAGTTTTACGAATGGTTTTCTTGTAGTTCTGTTCTGCAGCAATGCAGACATGTTAAACATCACTTACACAATTCACAATGTACAGTGTACATTACAAACACACAATAGCAAAATCACAAAGAGACATTATGCTACAGATCACCCGTATACACTGCTACTTATTTCTATGTATCACAATCTTACTTGATTATTTGAGGATAATATTGAAGCATCTAAATAAATTCACCGAGCCTCTTAGAACTTGTTTATTCAGTATTTTGTCTAGACTACATATATATCTCCAGTCCTTCCAACATATCCATTTTATAATCTTTATTTAGTCGGTGGAGCACTATGACATTTCATTTACATCTACGTCTGCAGCTGGTCAGTGTGGCCGAGCAGTTCTAGGCGCTTCAGTCTGGAACCGCGCGACTGCTACAGTCGCAGGTTCGAATCCTGCCTTGGGCATGGATGTGTGTGATGTCCTTAGGTTAGTTAGGTGTAAATAGTTCTGAGTTCTAGGGGACTGATGACCTCAGATGTTAAGTCCCATAGTGCTCAGAGCCATTTGAACCTACATCTGCAGTTCACACTTAGGTGTCTTGCAGAGTGTTAATCAAATCACTGTCACACTATTTCTCTACCACTCCACTCTCGAGTAGCGCGAGGAAAAATCGAACACTTGAATCATTCTGTGTGAGCTCTGGTTTCTCTTATTTCATTATGATGGTCATTTCTCCCTATGTGGGTGCGAGCCAGCAGAGTATTTTCGCATTTGGAGCAGAGAGTTGGTGCCAGAAATGTTGTGCAAAGATCTGACCACGACAAAACCGCCTTTTTTTTAATGATTGCCACCCCAACTCGCATATCATAGTAGTGGCACAACCTTTGTACCACCCCATATTGCATTGTTGCCGGACTTATTCAATATGGCGGATCCAAGATGGTGGCGACAGATATGGCCATGTCGCAATGATGTTATGGTGGTAAGTTAATTTTGGAGGGAAAATAGGTCAATTGGGTCACAAATAGGTCACTAACCTAATGTCCTCCCCTCCCCTCTCCCCCCAAGGAAATTGCGGGAAGTTCAAATTTTGGCGGAAAAAAGTTCACTTGGGCTACCTCCACTAACCTAAGACGTCCGACCGCCACTTCTTCCTAGGAATTGCCAGTGAAAGGATGCAGCCTTGAGAGGTGGCATGAGCCCCCTCTCATATTTCTATCTTACGATTTTCCTCTTCAATTGCATGCAGTGTAAAGTTGCTATTCCTTCACACGCGGACTTCCCACGCAGCGTCTCTCGTCACCCGGGTGGTCCGGTGACAGGTGGGCTCTGCTGATCTTGAAAGGGTAAGCCGACGGGTGTGAGGGAGTCGAGTGAATGCTTTCCAGACGCCGACATGGTAGAATAGCGGAGGAGACACGCTCGGAGGGGCCTGAAGAGCGGCTGGGCTAGAGGTCCCGTCACTTCGCAGAAACTTAGCGAAAACACTTTCTGGCGGGCTACCAGCGAGGCGTGGGAATGACTTGTGTACCCAGGCAGTTTTGCCATGCGAATGCCCGCGCTTTCTGCAAAATCGTAACTGTGATTGGCTTGCTCAGGGCATAGCTCCGTGACGTAGCAAAATCGGCGCAGAAATTGGCGCCAAGAATCTGCATTGGTGGAATGGTAGTGCTCCGGCAGTAGAGTGGAATTTTCCGCCGGTTTTCGAGTTGCTGATTGGAACGGTTAACCACGGCCACTGTCGTGGGGGCGGGAATGTTCTGTGTTCGGTTTGTACGGGTGCTCTTGTGAGTAGTCGGCTCTCGCCTTTCGGTCGAAGTAGGTTACAAGACTGAGCTCTCGCTGTGCGGGTCAGCCTGCCTTCCGTTGGCTGTCTAATATACTTTTATTTAATTGTAACTGTTTGACGAAGTAGCTGTAGTTTCGACTTCAACATAACTTTCCGAGTACAGTTGGCAATTGAGCGTTCTGTGTACAAGAGGCCTATGTTGTCTGTCTTGAGCAGTTTTGGCTAATGTTGACTGTATCAGAGTTACTGGGTGACTTCGCTTGTTAAAATCAATCACTGTACCGTCAGTGATTGTGTGGCGAGCCTTCTTCATCTCCCTCAGAGGCGCATTTGTATTGCTAGGAAGTCTTTAGTCTGGAACAACCAGGCCAGGATAATTGGTTTCGGGATGTACTCGCGACATTATCATCACCACGACGGGACGTCGAAGCAACCAGCCATCGCTTCCAGTACACCAGATCGTGTCCTTGCAGCTATGAAGACAGCTTGGTAATGTACGTCCGCAGCACCGGCAAAGCAGGCATTTTTGCTAGGCGATAATCAGAGCTCAGCAGAGCACGCCTGTTCGTCTTTTCTAACTTTGTTCTATCTTGGGTGTTCATTGTATGAGTTCTCACTAATGTAGCAGCAATTAATGTTGGGTTAGCGGTGTGTCTCTCTTAAGATTTGAGTGGCAAGGAATTGGCTCCACATACCAGTTCGTCATAAACGTCACAATCTAGTTTAGGGACAACTTCACCTTCACAGCGTTTGTTTGAGTATACAATTTGAGCCAATTTGATGTATTGTAAATGTTTCATGTGTTTTTGTTTATTATTTTGTGTTTAGTCTTAATAAATCATATTGTTATTTTGGACAGAACTTTCATTCTGTTAATCGGTAGAGCAACCCTATCATTTCTCACTACGTTAATGAAACCTTCCTTTATTTAACTTATTTATCAAATTAAATTATTGCAGGTGCCAAACTCTTTTCTACTCCACTTGCAGGGTTGATTACAGTCAGTTTGCGTATCTTTTTAATCCATGTGCAGCAGCAAAAGTCGGAGTTAGAGTAGGGGGGCTTAGAGCATCATTTACATATGTAGATTCTAGAAGAATTTAGTATTAAATACACTGCTAGGCCCGGCACCTCGCAGCCTTTGCAGGGCTGCTGGATAGGATGGAGCCAAGTCTTTATTTTGCAGGCAGTGCTTATTTAAACAATTTGAGGCAGGAGCTCCATCCAGTGGGTCCACCATAAGGTCTGGAGTCCATCATACCTAGTACACACTACTGCCAACAGAGAGCACTGTTGTCCCTCCTGTGAGATAATCCAAGACGGCGGTCTGGGGGGGGGGGGGGGGGGTTGATGGGAAAAGGACTCAGACTGTTCTGAGCTAGCTGCTGGAGTGAGGAAGGATTGTAATTTATTTATTTTGGAACAATTTATTTAGGGATGGATTTCACGTAGTTCATTTATTACACTGATACAAAACACTCGCTCTGACATGCTTGGGGTCACGCTACACAGCCTGCAGACCAGCAAACTACTCGTAAATCATCGAAATAATGCAGTACACTGGTGTACAGACACGCAACCAACTCATAAAACCGAAATAATAGATTGCACACCCTACAGAGCTGCAAACTACCCGTAGATCACGCTCACTGTGGAAATAATGCATTGCACATTCTACAGACATGAATAGAACTCGAAAATTGTCAAAATAATGCATGTAAAGCGCTCTGCTAACACGAACACGCTTGCTAATTATAAACTGCCGAAATAATTCAGTACATAGCCTACAGACTTGAAAACTACTCGTAAATCACAAAAATAATTCAGCACACTGATGTACAGACATGCAAACAACTCGTAAATCGTCAAAAAATAATGCATATAAAAGGCTCTGCAGACATGCTCACAACGCTTAAGCAGCCGAAAATAATGTAGCGCACAAACACTCATTGCACGTAAAAATAGCTTTCGAACTATTGTCAACCACAACATATCAGAAGCTCCAACACGCACACATGCTGACACCACTGACACCGCACAGGCGCTATGCAGCTCGCAGCCAGCAGGTGAAAGTCAGATATATTTTTGGGTATGCAGTTAGAGTTCTTCGAGTGTTATACTGACGTCACACGACTATGTAAATTAGAGCCAAGTCACCCTCTGGGCCACATGAACTTGTTCACGTAACCACCATGGCTAAGGCGTACCTGTCGGCCCAGAGCCAAGAGAGATGTTTGCATAGCGGCTCACCCTCGCCGACACAGCTAAAAGGTTCTCAATGTTATGCTGACGTCACAGGTCACGCTATAGAACTCTATTCCAAAGCTTCCCAGAATAGCACAGGGTTCATTGCACCTAGGGATCCTAATGGGGCATGCAAGCTGCGTCTACCCTTGCACCCGCTCACCTGCCCAGTGTGGCTGACACATCGCTTGTGAAATGCTTGCAAAGCAACTCATCCATACAGGTGCAGCTAAAAGGTTCTGAATGTTATACTGACGTCACAGGTCGTGCTGTAGAAAAGTGTTGCAATGCTTCCCACAATAGCACACGGTGCATTCTCCTCAGTGATGTTAACAGGACATGTGAGTCGCCTCCGGCTACATATGTGTTTACCCGCCTGTCGGTCCCGTGCAGAGCTAATTACCAAGTGCGAGATGTTTGTGTAGAGGCTCACCCACGCAGGTGCAGCTAAAAGGTTCTCAATGTAACACTGATGTCACATGTCTATGTAAATAAGAGCCAAGTCCACCTCTCGGAAAAAAGTTAAGTGCTACAGAAATAGTTAACGATCGATTTTGTAGGAGCTTTCGTTATGTCTCAGGTTGTCTGCATGGAAATTCTGGTCCTAACACGATCTGTTCACCAAAATAACCCAGAATAACACCGATTTCATTCTTCCTAGTGGTCCTAACGAGGCATCATGTGTTACCATTCCTGTAAATCGTAATATGCTGCTTTCAGTATACATCTCAGAAACGGTAAGCTTCTCACCACAAAAAGCCTTCATCATGTATGTGTATGCTTGCGAAAATGCCGTTAATCATTAAAGCATTGTTTTTAGTTAGAGAGAGAGAGAGAGAGAGAGAGACGATGGTCACATCAAGCCCTTCCAGAAATTGTGACATTCCAGAAAAGCTTCTCATTGGCTGTATATTCAAATGAAGCTTTCTCATTGGTCGCCTTGGTCTATATATAAACCCACAACTAACCTCCATTGTACTCAGTCCGCTGCTGCCTGCCTTATCGTGCATTCCATCATCTCTCTGTGTACTTGTTCTTTTCTCTCCACAAGGTGAAGAGCGGTAGCTACAGCAACGCTTCAAAGTGTAGTGGCAAGAGGCTCAGAGTTCTGGAGGCGGGATTATCAAGTGAGTAAATAATTTCTATTTTGAGTGTAAATTTTCGTGTGTATGTTAAATTCGCCTTATTAATTCCGTCTACTTGTTATAGTACAACTCCAGGATTTTGTGTTGGTGTGTGAGGAGAGACAGGAGGGGCTGTACCGTGGCAGACTCTCGAATTCCAGCCTCCTTTAGTGGGTTCACAGCCAGAATTGCCATTGTAATTTGTTCTTGTGTAGCAGCGATTCAAAATTTTCTTATATCATACTAGTTTTTTTTCCTCTAGCTCACTAGATGCAAATACCAAATGAGGTGGAGGCAGAGCTGGGGGCTGAAAAGAACTACCCACTGCAGCAGCAGTAACAGCCTCCAGCTGTGGATAACCAACAACAACACTCAAATAAGCATAGAAACAAATATCTATGTGTGATCTTTTTGTGTAACTCGGCATTCAAAATAAATAAAATTACGTCTCGTCCTGTTACAGGAACAGCTCTAGAGGAGAAGTTCCATTTGTTGGACAGGCAGCTGGAGGATTTTCATCAGTAGCTGCAGGAACAGCCTGCAGCAAATACTGAGATGCCCGAGCAGCATACTTTTATGTTGAAAAGAAAAAGATTACGTTGGTATGTGCCTCTAGTAGTAGTGGTAGTAATAGGAAGTTATTTTTCTGTAACAAATCGGTTTATATATCTTGTTTGTTGTTGTTGTTGTAACCGAGAAGACCAATTGCCAAATTCTGATGAGGAGACCCCTGAATAGGTCAGACAAAGGCACTCTGATCTGGCCCTATTAGATGATGATGATGACTTTTTTGAGGGTGAGGTGGAGTCACCCAATGAAGTGTTAATGCCTTGGAGCCAGAGCAAGAAAGGTACCGTAAACTGAGGTTACTTGGACCCAAGAAGAGAAAATTTTTGTATATTTAGTACCACATAATAGTCTAAAACTATTAATTATGCCGATATCCTAAATTCTTTTACATTTGTGATATTTTTCTAGCAGTTTACATCTGTTTCAGACCAAATGTTATTTTTGGTATGTGAGTAAAAAATTATTGAAATTTGGGTCCAAGTAACTCCAGGGTTTGGCTAACATGAACCCACACATTATTTTCCTTGTAAAAAGCTGTTTAAAGGTGCATCTGGTCCAAGTAGGACCTGGACTCTGGAAATAAAGACATTTACAGATATTTTGGTGTGAAGAATGTTCATTTAATTTGACATTTAATTGCAAAATATCCAAAAAATACATAATAAACTGTGTTCACTGGTTTACACTGTTGTAAATATTCATAATAATAAATTATGGTTCACAATAAAGTTAGTTTATGGTCACTGAAAACAACCCCCTTCTAATGAAAGTCGGTGGGTTAATTTTTCTTTTAATGCCCCCCCACTCGCAGACTAAAATGTCCTCTTCTGAAGGCCATGCCCAGGCTTTTCCTTGTCGGTGTCATGCAGTCAACAATGGCACCGTTGTCGCAGACGGTCATTACTTGACCCGGAAAAGAAAAAAAAAACATTATTCCAAGCCACAAGAACAAAATCCTGCTCTTTTAAGGAACCTTTTAGCATTTCTTCGTCTTCTTTATTTTCGTTCTCTGGAAGATTACTGCCAAGGGGTGGCATACAAATTTCATCTTCAGAAGAAAGTAAGTCGCTTTCTCCGGAGTCCCTGAGACTATAAGCTTCCTCGTCCTCAGATGTTGACTCGTCACATGATTTTTTCGTGGAGTTTCGTTTTTTCTTCGAAGACACTTTTTTCTCTGCAGCTGTTTTTATTGTACGTTCATTTTCTCTTCGCCTTTTAGAAGATGAAGTTTCTGCTTCTTCAGGCTGAATATCAGAGACACGAATGCTTTTCCTTGGTGAAACTTGGATTTTTCATTTCCTAGCCTGGGGCTTTTCAAACTCACACCTCTTTTCTTGAAGGTGAGCTAAGAACGTGTCTCCAACAAGGTCTAAGTTCACCGAACTATCTTTTTTCGGAAAACGAGATAAGAGCTCATCCTTGTTAGTGGGGACAATGCCAGTTTTCTTAAAACCTGCTTTCAAATTGCTTGGCAACTTAGGCTCCATCTCGTTTTATACAGTTTTTAGTATCATTTGAAATTGATCTTTTGGCAAAGATGCTGATTTCTTTCCAGTTTCAGACTGTTTCCATTTGGTTGAAATCTCTCTCCATTTAGCTTTCAAAGGCGTGAAGTAGGCTACATCGAGGGGCTGTGTCATATGTGAGGAGTTCGGTGGCAGGCACACAAATTTTATATTGTGCTCTTCACGCAGTTCAACAACATTTAAGCTGATATGAGATGACAAATTATCTCCAATTACAATCTTAGTGCCTTCTTGTTTCTTCAGTACAGGCAGGAGGTGGACGATATACCAATCTTCAAATATTGCATGGTCAATCCAACCATGCTTATTTCGGTTGTACCTAGCACCCACTGGTCCATTTTCTGTCCATGTTGTCCAAAGGTGTTCTGCGGAGGGAGAGATGATCCTGCAGCATTGCCACAAAACATGACAGTCACGTTAGTCTTTGTGGAATTTATTATCCTCTCTGGATATTTGCTACCTCAGCGACATATTATCTTCTTCCTACCAGGATCATCAGACATGCTGGTTTCATTGTAATTGTATATGTTATCTGGTGAAACGTCTTTAGTCAAAGCACTCAGGTTTTCAAAATACTCGGCAATTACTGATTCATCGATGGCAGCACGAGTTCTTTTTATGTTGTTTGCAAATCTGACAGATAACTGGGGAAGCCGCCTCAAAAAAATTTTACCCACTCAGTGGCAGGGAGGTTGTTTCGGAAACATTGTACTGTTCTTCCGTGCATTGCAAGATATGACTTGACAATAAAACGTAAGTCCATTTGATCCACAGGAAATCCGAAATCATAAATTTTATCTATGACGCTTGCGAAAGCCTGCTCTTCTTCATAGTTAAAAATGGTTGGATGTCCTGGTTTATTCATACGGTCATTCTTCAGTCTCCTTTTTATCGTAGACCTACTTATTTTGACGTGTGCTGAAGCCATTCGTTGAGTCATTTCTCCAGACCTTACAGCATTTAAACATTCTTGCAATTTTTCTGTTGCGAAATCCGCATACGTTCTGCTCCCAGAGGATCTTTTGTAATTTCGAGTCATTTTTTTGGCTCCAGATCTGCAAATAAATAAACATCAACAGTGTACAAATGATTTAATCAAATAAATTGACAAAACTTAATGATGTACATTATTTTGCAGTGAAATTTAGAAGTGTGTAATTTAAATAAAACGCTTGGGGCTACTTGAACCCACTGCTGGGCTGGGGTCCAAGTAAACCCATTATTAGGTTATAAGCACACTGTTCCACAAATATATCAATTTTACTGGGCGTTCTTTATCTACATAATTAGAACAATAGTAATTTGTTAAGGAATGTATATAAAATTTTAATTTTACTTTATCTTGCATGCAACTCCAGTGGAAAGCGCGGTGAAAGTGGAAGTTTTCCAGCAGCGACAATCCTTGGCTTCACTACACAACAATGTAACGTTAACTGCGAGAAGGTGTGAAAAGCAGAGGCAATGCAGAGGGCACTGGGCGCTAGCTAGTGCTGCTACCTGTCGACGAAGTGGTCAATCAGCTGTGTACGAGCATTACAGCACACCCAGGACTGATTTAAAACTTTTTTTTTTTGTTTTGGGTCCAAGCTGCACCCCAGTGCTCAAGGAACCTCAGTTTATGGTAATTACTCACTCTGCTTATAACCTTGTGATCATCAGAATTTTTTCTTTTACAGCGGTAAGCAATGTTCTTAACTATTATTTATTTTATCTCTTCTTCTACAATAGTCACATCTCCGCAGCCTCAACACAGTATGGTGCACTTACCGGTGTTGGCTAAACCTTCTTACTCACCAAAGCGGCGCCTCTTAAGGCACCCATCACCTAAAAGGGCGCAGCTGCTCGCTCCTTGGGAGGCCGCCAACGCCACGGCACCGCCGCTCTGGTGCCCTTGGGCTGAGCAACGAACCACCACCCCTCAAATTACCAGGTCGGGTCTACGGCAGCATCGGGAACCATCACTGCAGCCTGACTGTTCCCATCGCTCTGACCCAGTAGCACCACAACATTCTCCTCCGTCGTCATCATCATCATCATCATATGAGCCTCGTCAGAATCGGCGTAAATGCAAGGTATGTGTGCCTCGGCACATACCCAACAGTGCGGCGCTCTGCATCGCATTGTCGCACCCCCCCCCCCCCCCCAAGTTGATTCTGGTTTTGAAGAGACAAGTCTTCATTTTCTTTAGGGGGGGGGGGGGGGTGGCGTGATAACACGGAGCACGTCAATCACTGAGGGATTTCATAAATTCACCTTGAGTGCTACACTGGCCCCATTTTCTGAGATGGAAGTCAGAGGGTCACCTAAAGCACTCAGCCGAATACTACACCTGGACATCCATACAGATGCCTATGATCTGTTAAATGGAGGGTCTAGCTATATCAAGCTCCCTAAAGATATAGCTAATAAGCAGACATGTCGAAAATAGAAAGGATCAGGCTTGTTTTGCATCGTCAATCCTGGCTTGCAAAAAATTACAAAATTATTAGCGGCGCATTTAGTACACTGTTATTCCAAGGACCAAGCACGTGTTATTATGTCCACAAATGAAAAAAAAGTTATGTTCACCACCAGGAGCGATGTCCGTTTGTAATGTACGCCGACTTTGAATGCCTCCGCATTCCTGTGACCCGCTGTGAAGGTGACCCTACAGCCTCATACCACCTTTACAGAAAAACACGTACCATATGTGGCAGCATACCAAATTGTATCGTCCTATGATTCCAGTCTTAACCACTACAAATCTTATATATGGGATAATCCTGGGGTTTGGCTTCTTACTGAGCTCAAAAATGTTTCATGGGAGGTTGATAGCTTTACAGCGGCAAAGTTCCCATGGCCAGATCGAAGGAGAATCAAGATTTGTATAATAATGCAGTTGGTTGTCATATCTGTGGTCTGCCGTTAGACAGAAAAGCGGAAACTCCTTGTAGGGACCACTGTCAGCTTATGGGGAAGTTCCATGGTCCAGCTCACAATGCGTGCAACATGAAGTACCAGCTACCTAGACACATACCCGTTTTCTGACACAATTTCAGCAGGTATGATGCTCACTTTCTGGTTTAGCACTTGGCTGATTTTGGTTTGGAGAAAGATCAGGTCAGTGTCCTACCGGAGAGCGTCGAGAAATACATTTCATTCTCCAAACGAATGACGCCAAGAATTATGCTCCACTTGCTTGGTAAGCTACGTTTTATGCAGGCGACACTCCAGAAACTCGTTGAAACTCTACTTTGGGCGGATATGCATATCACTGAGCTGCATTTCAAGACGTGGAAAAGTTTCAACTTGTACCTAGGGAGGGGGTTTTCCCATATGAGTATGTGACTAATATGGCGAAACTCAACGAAACCGGGCTACCTGACACAACTGCATTCTCCAGCAACCTTACAGGTGATGCCATAACGGATGCGGAGTATGATCATGCCATGAACGTCTGGCGGGAATTCAACATTTCCACTTTAGGAGAGTATGCACCGCTTTACATGGACACAGACGTGCACTAGCTTGCGGACGTTTCCAGAGTCTATGAATGGCCACATATTCTCTGGATCCCGCCTATTATTACACATCATTGGGTTATCTTGGGACGCAATGCTCAAGAAAAAAAAGTGCAGCATTGAATAATTGACCGATGCTGACATGCTTCTTTTCTTTGAGCGAGGGATCCGTGGGGGACTTTGCCAGTGCGTCCATGCGAAGGCAAATAATCCATGGATGGGTGACAGGTTCAATGTATCCATTGATTCATGTTACATATGTACCTGGACGTAAATAACTTATACGGACACGCCGTGCAGCAATCACTGCCAATTGGTGAGTTTCAATTGGTGCCCAAAGACAAATGCAAGGCATCAGGTGGAAAAATCCCGGGGGGTATAGCAGCTGATTCTGATGTAGGGTGTGTGACGGAGGCAGAACTCACATACCCTATTAGTTTGCATGATGCGCACACCGACTTACCGCTGTGTCCAGGGCACCTAGTTCCGCGAAGAGGCTCCGCGCCAAAACTGATGACAACGCTAGGAAATAAGTAGTGATACATTGTTCATTATCGCAATCTCCAGCAATGTGTCAGCTTGGGTATGGAGCTGGTTAGAATTGCCTGAGCTATCTCCTTCAAGCAATCCCTCTGGTTGAAAGAGTGTATTGATTTGAATACGGGACAGAGAGCTTCTGCGACATATGACTTTGAGAAAGATTTTTGCAAATTAATGAATAATACAATTTTCGGTAAAACAATGGAGACTTTGAGGGAACGATGTGAAATTTTGATTCGATCCAAATGGGATGGCGTTTTGGCGTAAGAAAATGCATTGCCAGAGCAAATTTTAAGCGGGTCATTAGATTCAATTAGAACTTTGTTGCTGTGGAGATGGCGAAGACTGCACTAGAGTTTATGAAACCTATTTATGTGGGGATGTGCATACTAGACCTGTTCAAACTCCACATGTACCGCTTTCATTATCAGTTTGCGAAAACTCATTTCGCAGATCCTAAATTACTTTATATGGCTACAGATAGCTTCTTCTATTGGGTGGAGAGCTGCGATCCTTATGAAGTAATGAGGTGCCATGGTAGTGAATTCGACAGGTCCTCATACACGGACGATAATCCTTATGGTATTATTCCACACAAGAAGGTTATCGGTCTTATGAAGGACGAGACGAATGGATTGCTGATTGTGGAGTTTGTAGGTCTACGCTCAAAAATGTATACTTATTGCACATTGGAAGGTGACACCCAGAGGCGGGCTAAGGGTATGCATCATATGGCATCGAGAGCTCTCTCTATCGAAGACTATTTGCAGTTCTTGTGCAGCGGTGTTTGCGGTACTGGACTGCAGCCATTGCATATGGTATGGCAGAACAGTATTAGATTACGAGGACACGAGGTGTACACTGTGCTGCAGTTTAAAATCGGTCTGTCGCCTCATGACGACAAGAAAGTCATTTGTGATGATGGGACTGAAACTCTCCCATACTCACACAAGTCACTTGTAGCGAGAGAAGGGGTGGGGGAGTCGGATTGAATGAGAAAGAGAGAGAGAGAGAGAGTCTGCAGAGTAGTAGTATGACCCTTTTATCATAGTGTAAGTAATTCTGTGTGTGTGTGTGTGTGTGTGTGTGTGTGTGTGTGTGTGTGCATACGTGTTGTGTAAATATTTTTGTGTACTATGTAACGTGTATATACATACATAGGGAGAATGTCTGGAAAAAAGGATAAAAAAGAACAAAATTTCTGCCTACTACTACTACTACTACTACTACTATGTGATAAGGCCCAGTGGACCACACGCATCTACAAGTTTCCTCCTCAAATAAATAAATAAATATATATATATATATATATATATATATATATATATATGTATGACGAGGTCATGAGGTATATATATATATATATATATATATATATATATATATATATATATATATACCATGTGTGTGTGTGTGTGTGTGTGTGTGTGTGTGAAAGAAAGAAATAAAAATTTAAAAAGAATCATAAACAAAAAAATTAAAAAGCAAAAATAGAAAAAAATATTTGTATATTGATTTATTTGTTCATACACAATGTATGTGTAGCCTTTAAACATATAATACACTCTATGTGCGTCTTGTAAATAGAATAGCTTTTAAGTTTGTCACCTGCCACTTGTCATCTAAGTCGGAATAGTTTTTAAGTGTATATATATCTATATAGCTCACAGTCCATCAGAATTGTTATTGTAAAAACCTTTGCTACTGGGGATTATTGAAATTAGATTCTACGTGTGCACAGTCCATCAGAATTATTATAAAACCTATGCTACTGGAGCTGTGGAATTTTGTTGTAGTAAAGAAAGTCTCCCTGCATTACTTTATAGCCTAGATTTAAAAAAAATGTACCACTGTTATTATTATAGTGAGTAAGTTAAAAGTATTTTGCATTCGAATAGCAGAGTCTGTTTATACCTCTAGAATACTATATTGTACCTCAAAAACTACATTGTACCTCAAGAATTATATTGTACCTCAAGAACTATATTGTATTTGTGTGTACTGAGGAAACGAATAAAATAAAATTCTTCATCATACGTCTTTGTTGTTGTTATTTACAAAAGCCCTATCCCCTATTGCATTATGTATGTATATGTATATAAAGGCTGTGTGTGTCTCAAATGACATTAGTTTTGTTGAAGGTGTGCTACTAAGGACGTAAAGTTTAAGATGGAAGATAAAATATATAGAATGGTTGCATGGAATTACGCCTACCATACAGCACGAATTGGGTTATGGGAGCGGGAGGCACACGACCATGCCTGCTTCCAAAGATATATAGCAGACATGTCTAAAATTATATCTCCCATGCTTGAAGAAGACCACATACATAACATGTCGTTAAAACTATACACTGTCAAAGTAGGAACAGGGTTGAGGAAAAAAAACAGAGGTCATGAGGTAAAAATTCATTTATCTCTTATCCAACTTAAAAGTAATTTTACAGTTTTATAAGCAGACACAGCAGCACTATTTTCACACTTCTTCTTTTTGAGTCGATGGAGAGGACGACAGCCATAGAATTCCAGGTCTTGAATAGAAGCAAACTTAAAGATTCGACACATCTATGAGATCTTCTCCTTCCCCTTCACGTAGATGATGGTATCCATGTGATTGAATAATTGAAGTGCCAGCACCATATCTTTATAGGGCATGCCAGGATCATCCCAGTGAAGTCCATGGTAGATATGTGTTAACCACTTTGCACTCTTCCGTGTTATAGCACACTCCACATACTTGAAAGACCTCAGTGATGCAATGTTCGCTGAGAGTGTCTCTATTATTCCCACATCTTGTGTGTACACTGCGAACGCAACATCTTTAAATATGAACTGCCTACGCTCACCATCCTAGAAACCCTGAGCATCTGCAATGATGTTCACGCCTTGAGATGCCATTGTGAAATGCTCTAGGTATGGTGCAGCACCTGTTCATTTATACAGTTCGTTGTACAACACCAGTGAGTGGGCAGTAGTTGATCACATGGTCATGTATAACTAGAGCATACGCGGCAGTGTATTCTGGGAAATTTGTTGAATATTCAAATTCAATTCGCATATCTACAGGGTGTTACGAAAAGATACGGCCAAACTTTCAGGAAACATTCCTCACACACAAATAAAGAAAAGATGTTATGTGGACATGTGTCCGGAAACGCTTGATTTCCATGTTAGAGCTCATTTTAGTTTCGTCAGTATGTACTGTACTTCCTCGATTCACCGCCAGTTGGCCCAATTGAAGGAAGGTAATGTTGACTTCGGTGCTTGTGTTGACATGCGACTCATTGCTCTACAGTACTAGCATCAAGCACATCAGTACGTAGCATCAACGGGTTAGTGTTCATCACGAACGTAGTTTTGCAGTCGGTGCAATGTTTACAAATGCGGAGTTGGCAGATGCCCATTTGATGTATGGATTAGCACGGGGCAATAGCCGTGGCGCGGTACGTTTGTATCGAGACAGATTTCCAGAACGAAGGTGTCCCGACAGGAAGCAATTGATCGGCGTCTTAGGGAGCACGGAACATTCCAGCCTATGACTCGCGACTGGGGCAGACCTGCAATGGACGAGGCAATTCTTCGTGCAGTTGACGATAACCCTAATGCCAGCGTCAGAGAAGTTGCTGCTGTTACCCACGTCACTGTACGGAGAGTGCTACGGGAGAACCAGTTGTTTCCGTACCATGTACAGCGTGTGCAGGCACTATCAGCAGCTGATTGGCCTCCACGGGTACACTTCTGCGAATGGTTCATGCAACAATGTGTCAATCCTTATTTCAGTGCAAATGTTCTCTTTACGGATGAGGCTTCATTCCAAAGTCATCAAAGTGTAAATTTTCACAATCAACATGTGTGGGCTGACGAGAATCCGCACGCAATTGTGCAATCACGTCAGCAACACAGATTTTCTGTGAACGTTTGGGTAGGCGTTGTTGGTGATGTCTTGACTGGGTCCCATGTTCTTCCACTTACGCTCAATGGAGCACGTTATCATGATTTCATACGGGATACTCCACCTGTGCTGCTAGAACATGTGCCTTTACAAGTACGACACAACATGTGGTTCATGCACGATGGAGCTCCTGCACATTTCAGTCGAAGTATTTGTACGCTTCTCAACAACAGATTCGGTGACCGATGGATTGGTAGAGGCGGACCAATTCCATGGCCTCCACGCTCTCCTGACCTCAACCCTCTTGACTTTCATTTATGGGGGCATTTGAAAGCTCTTGTCTACGCAATCCCGGTACCAAATGTGGAGACTCTTCGTGCTCGTATTGTGGACGGCTGTGATACAATACGCCATTCTCCAGGGCTGCATCAGCGCATCAGGGATTCCATGCGACGGAGGGTGGATGCATGTATCCTCGCTAACGGAGGACATTTTGAACATTTCCTGTAACAAAGTGTTTGAAGTCACGCTGGTACGTTCTGTTGCTGTGTGTTTCCATTCCATGATTAATGTGATTTGAAGAGAAGTAATAAAATGAGCTCTAACATGGAAAGTAAGCGTTTCCGGACACATGTCCACATAACATATTTTCTTTCTTTGTGTGTGAGGAATGTTTCCTGAAAGTTTGGCCGTACCTTTTTGTAACACCCTGTATAGTTCCAGACTTAATTATCTCGTTCTGTTTGGAGCAGTCTATTACAATGGTCGGTGAAAGCTCCTTGAACTTCCGCGGACATAGTAGACACCCTCCTCCTTCTCCTTCAGCAATTCCATAGTAAGAAGTGCGAAACCTTGCATGCATGTCTATGCTAGACTGTATACATTTTCATTCCACTGCAGGTGTTAATTGTCATATGGGTAGAATTCTGAATTCAGGTAGACTTTGGAATTAGTTAACTTTCAGTTGTCGAACACAGTGGAATCATTTGCTTTATTACCTCTTCTACCAGTCTGAAACGCAAGTATGATGAATCTAGGTGTCTCTAGTTGCGAAGAGGTTTTAATTGCCCATGTTTGTCTGCTCGCAGTCGTAACACTGGGTACTCGAAAACATCCCGCGAGCGAAATGTCAGTGATAGAAATGTACCGAACTTTAGGACTTTTAAAAGCTTCAACACTCTTCGTCTGATAGACTGATGTGAGGCATTTTCCATATTATCTTGCTGACTGTGATCGCATTCTCTTCTTGAGCTCCTTGAATGTATGAGTTATTATCCGTAGCATTCCGTACCAGAATGAGTTCCTGTTTAGCGTTCATAACAATCTGTCTCATGTACTCAAAGTAGCCCTTAAGCATTTTTAGAGGTATGCATGCAGTAAATCGTTTGTTGTCTGCAACTGTTGTATCCTCCGGATCGTCTACGAACCATCCCACATTTTCTAAACTATTCAAATTCTTGGGTGGTTCAAATGGCTCTGAGCACTATGGAACTTAACATCTGTGGTCATCAGTCCCCTAGAACTTAGAACTACTTAAACCTAACTAACCTAAAGACATCACACACATCCATGCCCGAGGCAAGATTCGAACCTGCGACCGTAGTGGTCACGCGGTTCCAGACTGAAGCGCCTAGAACCGCACGGGCACACCGGCCGGCATTCTTGGGTGGTGGAGGGACTTATGCTTTAAGAGTTGATGTTATGCCGACACTGCTTGTATGGTCGATCTCAGACCCATTGAGTTCACAGTGTATCTCTTGAAACAGGAATGCTAAGGCATTACGTGTAAGCTAGGATACCACTGTATTGCTGCCGTTGGTTTTTATGAATGACCCCTCTAGATATATGAAGCTCTTGCATGGAAGCGTGAGTTCGTCTTGGTGCTGGATGACAATCCCAATTTCATCATTCTTATTAAATGTGGTTGAAGCACAAGGTTTATGCGAGAAGCATTCCTGATGTATAATTCTCTCATCATACTCTACTCGACTGGTGATATTGAGTGAGGACATCACTGCGAGGTTTCAAGCCATCTAATTTAAGAAACTCGTAGTTCGCACGTGTTATCACTTTGCGGTTCAGTAGCGAAGTGACATGCTGTGGATTGCCTGCACATATTTTATACCGTACGCCCATCCTGCCTTAGATGTAATCGTACAATGATTTCCTCACCACGAAAGTCAGCAAGTTGATTATTCTGGTCGACAATACGCAGCTCCAAATAGTCCAATGTCTGAGCTGTCACTGGAAGGTATATTTCATTGGCAGGTGTTTCAGCAATCTAATACCCCGTTGCAACTGAGGGGAAGAATCCGGAAATAGTATGAATCATACTGTCGTTGAGATAGGAGTTCGTTGCTATCTTACACTCGACTCTGATTGTGCTGAGGGGAAGTATGTTCACAGTCTTATCTGACTTTTAAAATTTTCTTGGCTCCTTCTTCAAAACCTGCCGTTTTGTGAAACCCAATAGGAGCCCCATTGAACCTTTCTGGTTAAAGTCAGTCGCTGCATTTACAGTCCTTATTTCAGATTTAAGTGTATTGATGTTTGCACGTAACTCAATACCTTTTCCAGACTAAGACTTCGTTTAAGTCATAGGTATAGCATGCACCCGGTTCTATTTCCACAATGTCTTTTTCACCATTAATATCCAGATGCAGTTTGTAGTTAGTCTCAGTGATATTTGGGATGCTGTTGTACGTCTCCAGTCCATTCAATGCAATACTCCATTCACCAATGTTCAAATCGATTGGCGGGAAGTAATTTGCACGCAATACATATGATCGTTCTTTTAACTTCAAAGTGTACGACATTGCATCTGAACCTCAACTGATGAAGGAATGTTTAAAGCTCCTGCTTCTTCTTCTTTGTAGACGTCAAGAGAAACATGATGCCTAGAAGTCCACAGAGGTATGTATTAAAGTCCTGATAGCGCTGATAATTGTAGAACACACGTCTTCTGTGAGTGAAGCATCGTTGTAATTCTTTTGGCGGTTGCAGGTCACCAAATCAGTCGAAATAGTAGATGGTATCCGCATTTTTCATAACATATGATACCCAGTGGGTGCCGGGGCCTCCAGCAACATCTAAGTTCACAATACCACATTCACCAGTTTTCCACATAGACTTCAGTAATGTATAAATTTTGAGACAACAGTTGTATGGAGATAAACAGCGATTAATTTACGTATAATCAGTTATTCAAAATGACAGTCACAATCGTATTATTTATTTTGCCGCCAACCGGTTTCAACCCACGATGGGGTCATCTTGAGGGCAAGTTTGCACCATTTGGTCCCTCGCTGGAGTCGTCACCCTGCCTGTGCACGGTTGGTAACTATGCGTAGCTACCAACCGTGCACAGGCTGAAGATGACCCCATCGCGGGTTGAAACCGGTTGGCGGCAAAATAAATAATGCGATTGTGACTGTCATTTTGATTAATTCGGTAACGTATCTCGCATAAACACGCCACGAAATCTTGGAATGATGAATTTGTTTCCAACAAACTTAAGAAGATCAGTATTTGTGAGTGGTCGATCTGGTAGGACCGCTAATGGGCTTTAAATTTATTTATGAATAGACCAAGCCCTTTCCTGCACTGTTTCAAGTATAGCCCTTTTCCGATGGCTGCTGCTTCCATCATGCGGTTATGTCTTCTTGCCTCTTCCAACTGCGGTTGGGAGTTTTGCGCGTTCTTGACCGTTCGAGCAATAGCTGCAGCACCACCAGCTTGGGACCCTACCGCCGAGAGCGCGGAGAGGGCCGGGATGGGGAATAGAAGAAAACTACCAGACGACTTGGGTGTTGATACAACTCGAGGTGCTTTAACCGATCCTCTTCTTCTTCCTGCACCTTTCTGCTTCAGTGCGTTTTTAGCTGCATACATCGCTGTCAGGATACAGTTCTTCAAACAGCCCTGCTTCCCGCCCTTGTCCTTCTTCTTGTTTAGTGCGCAACGTGCAGCATTCATAGCTCGCTTGAAATTCATCACTTCTAAACCCAACTTCATTTTTCCTCGGATGGTTTTATAAATAGCAAATGCTGCGATGCGTTGACCTATACCAATATCATTTTTTCTCCGTATCGCCTTAGCATTATCAGCTAAAATTCTATCTGCAACATGACGACTTGAGAAATATTTATTTGCATCGTATGAAATGTCATGTTTCATTCACGCTTCGTCGAGCAGATTAAACCCCTTATCACTTCGTGCCAAGCGTTTCTGATGCTTTATTCCAGGTCCACAGTAGCTATACCCCGGAATGTGTAATTCCACTGGCAGTTTGTATAGAATACCACCACATCCTCTAATGCGTCTCCTAGCACACATTTTATGCTACTTCGATGGTTGTGGACTGTGCTCCCCAATTATATAGCAGATCGTTAACATCAATCAGACTGTCTTGTGCGGCAGGAAAACCAAGCCATTTGACTAGTGCTTTATTTCCCCGACATCTTATGACTCTCCACGAGAAACACATCCGGTTCCGAGCTTTTCTGCAACTCCTCGGTGTAGAAACAGCCTGAAATGTCTTCGCCTTTACTATCCTTCAACATATAAGTTCTAGGATTCGTTCTTTGCGCCTTAGAAACAGTAAATATCTCTGTTGACCAGTTCGGTAGGTATGATTTCTCAGATACTGTCTTCTGTTTTGAGGTACGTACCAAATCATCTACATTAAATTTCTGTCTGCGTGGATACAGCATTTTAATGCACAGTACACCGTTTCCATGAGTCCATTATCACGAACGTCAAATGGTCTCATTTTTATTGTGCTGTGTTTGGTTCGACCATACTTAGCAATTATTTCTGGGAGGATATCTGTCCATTTGTATGAGCCGCGAAGGTCAAAACGCATCCACATCTGACCTTTTAATGTTCTGTTCAGACGCTCCACGATACTTGCCTTCAGGTGACTGAATGTTGATCATTGATATATTCCGTACCACTGCATCGCGGTCTTGAAACACCTATTGTAAAACTCTCCGCCGTGATCGGTTTGGAGGTTGTCTGGACATCGATTCGTCCCTGTCTGTAGCAAACACTGAAAAAACATCCGCGACATTTCTACCCGTTTTTGTTTTAACAGGTAATGCCCAGGCAAATTTGGAGCATGTATCAATAACCATTAAAATGAATTTGAATCCATTATTCTCATGTGAATACGAGGTGTGGCTAGAAAAAAACCGGACTAGTACTGGTGAAACAATAAAACGAATGCAATAAGGCTGAAAGTCGCGTGGCCTGTCACGTGACTCTCGCTCCGCCTACTGCTCGAGTTTCATCTGCCTCCTGCACTCAGTCTGCCCGTGGCGTCTGTTTTAAGTAGTTGACGTTTTGTCTGTGCGTCGGAAAATGTTGAGTGTACAGAAAGAACAGCGTGTTAACATCAAATTTTGTTTCAAACTAGGAAAATCTGCAAGTGAAACGTTTGTAATGTTACAACAAGTGTACGGCGATGATTGTTTATCGCGTACACAAGTGTTTGAGTGGTTTAAACGATTTAAAGATGGCCGCGAAGACACCAGTGATGACACTCGCACTGGCAGACCATTGTCAGCAAAAACTGATGCAAACATTGAAAAAATCGGTAAACTTGTTCCTTGTCAACTCCTGTTAACTCAGACACTGCTCTGATTGTTAAACGGCGATCTTGTCGAACAAGTTTACCGATTTTTTCAATGTTTGCATCAGTTTTTGCTGACAATGGTCTGCCAGTGCGAGTGTCATCACTGGTGCCTTCGCGGCCATCTTTAAATCGTTTAAACCACTCAAACACTTGTGTTCGCGATAAACAATCATCGCCGTACACTTGTTGTAACATTACAAACGTTTCACTTGCAGATTTTCCTAGTTTGAAACAAAATTTGATGTTAACACGCTGTTCTTTCTGTACACTCAACATTTTCCGACGCACAGACAAAACGTCAACTACTTAAAACAGACGCCACGGGCAGACTGAGTGCAGGAGGCAGATGAAACTCGAGCAATAGGCGGAGCGAGAGTCACGTGACAGGCCACGCGACTTTCAGCCTTATTGCATTCGTTTTATTGTTTCACCAGTACTAGTCCGGTTTTTTTCTAGCCACACCTCGTATTCCCTATATCTACAAGATCAACTTGCCATAAGTCATCCAAACATTTAATCATAACATGTTTTGCGAGTTGGTTTGTGCAGTTCTCGAACTACTGTCTCCATACTTAGTCAATTATACCTCTCTCTAAGCTCAGTGATTATTGAAACAGCCTCATTCGAATGAGCTGTAATGTCTGCAGCAGATGATGCCATGAGCAGCCGTAGTCGATCTATTAGCCCGTTGGGGTCATCATAATATATATGCTGCGGAATTCGATTGCTCACTGCTTTATGCTCGATATTAATACCATCACCGCTGCTGCTGGTGCTGCTGTTGTTGTAGTAGTTGTTTTCGCCATCAAGTATTGGTTTTATAATGGTTTTATATTTCTTGTTGCTCAGGCTTTTTGCAATCTTATGCGCATCAGTTATATGCAGTATTTAACCGTACATTTCCCTATCATTAACTGAATAATTTATAGGTTTTTTGGTAGGTCTTAGGAACGTAAGATTCATTAAGCCAGGTGTTCTCTCAAACCGCCTATCACCAATCTATATTGTGTCATTAGTTACATTTATAGGATGCATGCTTAACATGTACGGTCTTCCCCTGCTACTGCCGAATGTTCTATCTATCTGACTAGGAGTGTGACGGATAATGAATTCGTCAATGGCAACACCATCGTTATCATGTGGTTTTGTCTTTGCTGAGAGCTACCTGAAAGATTTAGTAACCGGCTTACACGTCTCTCTTAGATTTTGCTGTTAATCCATATACCCCAATCTTAACAACCGTAATTTCTCTCGAACCGCTTTCCGCGCTTGAATCACTTTCTGCTTCGTTGACATCTCGGTGTATACTAATCAGACGTCTCCACAGTGTGAGGCTTTATATATCCGCTCTTCTTCTTCTTCCCCTTACTATGTGCCTGCTTCCCCTCCTCCACAACAAGGGACTCTGCACCTATTTTCCCTTCAATAGCCTCGACCGTTTCAGTTAAGTCGATTACTTTCTTACCGATTTCATTAACTAACTCATTTAGCACACTGATCATTTTCAGAAGAACCTGGTAATACCTCTCTAGCTCCCTGCGCATACCTCCAACTTCATGCACAATAGCCTGAATTTTCGCATCCATGTACAGGCGAATGTTCTGTCAGTGTACACCCATTCTCTCGGGTTGAGAGCTAGACATGCACGCGAAATTGTCCATAGTGCAGCGTGCAGCGTATACTGATTTACTAACCTCTCTTACCAGGCTATGTGTACAGAAACTCTTGAAAGTTTCGCCTTTACCTACCATCATTCAGTCTTCTTGTTTTATCAATAACGAGAAACCCGTAGTGTGATTGATTCCAGCAATCGGCACATATCTTTAAAAAATCATTGAACGACATGTCAGTTCCTACATGTGCCTGGTAAATATGTTTTAAATTCAGATTGTCTTGTTTAAAGGCTATAATGAGGTTTGCATTATCCTTAACCAACTGTTTCAGGATTATGGACTATGTTTGGCTTAGATAAAATACATCAGCACCCATATGACGACCGAAACAGAAATCCTTTCGAATTTGCTCTTCGTTTTCCACAGCAACATCGCCAAATATGAAGGCAATGTTTGGCTTTGCTTTCTCAGGTAGGGGGGATATCATCTCACGGACTGTCGTGTATGTAACACCATCTACACCACGCTATACCACCTGTAATAGCTGGTACTTGGGCTGAAACAGTGTTTTTGAGAATACACAAACATGTTCAAATCGGGGTCCATCTACATGTGTCAGCAGCGTCATGAGTACATTAGTCTTGCCACAATTAGATTAACCTACAATAATTGCTTGTATATTATTAAGAAGGCGAATTCCGTTCGTCTTCTTCTTCAGGTCTTCTTTTGTATCTTCACAGGACCAGTCACCGATAACAAAGTCCTTGTGATGTGGATGTTTCACCCACCCTACCTTGATACTAACTACACCAAGTACTGACAAGTAGTTGGCATATATAGAAAGATACATTTGAAAGGATGGTGATAGTAAGTATAGCCACTATAGCTCCATTACTTAACCGACTGAGCTACACTCCTGGAAATGGAAAAAAGAACACATTGACACCGGTGTGTCAGACCCACCATACTTGCTCCTGACACTGCGAGAGGGCTGTACAAGCAATGATCACACGCACGGCACAGCGGACACACCAGGAACCGCGCTGTTGGCCGTCGAATGGCGCTAGCTGCGCAGCATTTGTGCACCGCCGCCGTCAGTGTCAGCCAGTTTGCCGTGGCATACGGAGCTCCATCGCAGTCTTTAACACTGGTAGCATGCCGCGACAGCGTGGACGTGAACCGTATGTGCAGTTGACGGACTTTGAGCGAGGGCGTATAGTGGGCATGCGGGAGGCCGGGTGGACGTACCGTCGAATTGCTCAACACGTGGGGCGTGAGGTCTCCACAGTACATCGATGTTGTCGCCAGTGGTAGGCGGAAGGTGCACGTGCCCGTCGACCTGGGACCGGACCGCAGCGACGCACGGATGCACGCCAAGACCGTAGGATCCTACGCAGTGCCGTAGGGGACCGCACCGCCACTTCCCAGCAAATTAGGGACACTGTTGCTCCTGGGGTATCGGCGAGGACCATTCGCAACCGTCTCCATGAAGCTGGGCTACGATCCCGCACACCGTTAGGCCGTCTTCCGCTCACGCCCCAACATCGTGCAGCCCGCCTCCAGTGGTATCGCGACAGGCGTGAATGGAGGGACGAATGGAGACGTGTCGTCTTCAGCGATGAGAGTCGCTTCTGCCTTGGTGCCAATGATGGTCGTATGCGTGTTTGGCGCCGTGCAGGTGAGCGCCACAATCAGGACTGCATACGACCGAGGCACACAGGGCCAACACCCGGCATCATGGTGTGGGGAGCGATCTCCTACACTGGCCGTACACCACTGGTGATCGTCGAGGGGACACTGAATAGTGCACGGTACATCCAAACCGTCATCGAACCCATCGTTCTACCATTCCTAGACCGGCAAGGGAACTTGCTGTTCCAACAGGACAATGCACGTCCACATGTATCCCGTGCCACCCAACGTGCTCTAGAAGGTGTAAGTCAACTACCCTGGCCAGCAAGATCTCCGGATCTGTCCCCCATTGAGCATGTTTGGGACTGGATGAAGCGTCGTCTCACGCGGTCTGCACGTCCAGCACGAACGCTGGTCCAACTGAGACGCCAGGTGGAAATGGCATGGCAAGCCGTTCCACAGGACTAAATCCAGCATCTCTACGATCGTCTCCATGGGAGAATAGCAGCCTGCATTGCTGCGAAAGGTGAATATACACTGTACTAGTGCCGACATTGTGCATGCTCTGTTGCCTGTGTCTATGTGCCTGTGGTTCTGTCAGTGTGATCATGTGATGTATCTGACCCCAGGAATGTGTCAATAAAGTTTCCCCTTCCTGGGACAATGAATTCACGGTGTTCTTATTTCAATTTCCAGGAGTGTATATTAGCTACACAGAGAAATCAGCTATATACGTATTTTATCCATGAAGAGTAACTTGATCATTCATTTTGTCAATAACTGGTGAGCGATGTTTGGGGTAACTGTCTGCTGCTGCTGCATCATTATACATGTAGCATTGAAAAATGATATTAATAAGCGTAATACTTTGACTATAATGACAATGGAATGAAATAAATCACAAACACGGTTTGAGTTTATAAATATACACACATTATTTATTTAAATATCATACAAAGGATGCAGTATATGAAGTGTTCACGGTTGTCAGCCGAGTAGCGTCGTTGTCTCGTAGCAATCTTCGTCTGAAGATGATGGAGATGTATTCCATCGAAATGTTGCTACGAGACGACGACGCTACTCGGCTGACAACCCGTGAAGACTTCGTATATGAAATTCGCCGAGAAATCCTGCACTCACATATAAAAGGATGCAGTATTTCAAAAAAATCATCAGACTCTTTATCTTTATCTTCTTCGTACCTGCACAGTATTTCCCAAAGAAATCTTTTTTATATGCAATAAATTCTGCGTGTATCTCCTTCAAGCTAATGATTGCCTCACAGTACTCGGGTTTTTCACATGCACATTTAATCTGTTTCTCTTTAGGTTCATCATTCATGTGCAAACAAAGGTACTGCTCCAAATCATCAACATGTACACTATGCACACATAGGAAGTTCACATCATCATTGTATGCAGAGTCTATGCCCAGCAACCCACAGTTCAATCTCTCCAATGCAAGACATAGCACAGTATCCAGATCTTATACGTTCGTAACTGAGTCTTGCCTTAGATAAACAGTTGTCACACGATTTCACACAGTGCAGTCATCATACACTGTTGTAATAGACAGTGTCACACCAGTAAGGCGAATGTCTTGGGGAGGCAAGTTGGATAATACTCTCTCACATGCAAGCACCAAACATGATATGCTTCTATATTAATGTTTACACGTTTCGTTCCACTGGGAGTTAAATTGTATGTAGAACTGAGAAGCATAGGTACACTCGATGCCTTCTTATCCACAGCATCTGCACTCTGTGACTGCACTAGCACAGGGATGTTCTGTCGGGTTGGGATATATGTTGGTGACCAGCATTTTCCTCCATCTTGCTGCTGTTTAGGATCACCAGCAGCGTTCGATGTGTTGGGACCAGACTACGTGTCCTCATCACATAAATCGATGAGTGGGACAGACAACAACAGCTTCTTGTCCTGCTCCAGCAAGTGGGCTATGTGCGATACAGGATCCCATGTGGTCGCTACAGGTTCAGACATGCTGGAGACTGTTGCTGCCACAGGTCCAGAAGTCAGTACAGGTCTCGACAAAATGGCAGCCGAGGTTGCTACAGGTCCGTATGCATCAGAGACCAACGTGTTGGCGCTCGACCCTGCAGGCTTGGATGTGTCGAGGGCTACTGCTGAACAAAAATGAGAAAGCATTACAAATGGACCAAGATGCGAAAACAATCAATAATATCAATAATAATGCTAACAACAGATAAAGATGTGGTAGGGGGTACTTACTTTTCCACTGCTTCCTGTTCTGCAGGGCTGTGTTGGATTGTGACTGCTGTTGACGCTTCATGCTGCTGCTGCTGCTGCTGCTGGCTGACTGAGCGAGACTGTGGTCCCAGACCTGCTGAGCCTGCCCTAGTTCCCCTCCAATGACATTACCAAATACTGCCATCCTACTAGCTGAAGTCTAACACATGGCTGGATTAAGGGCTCCTATTGGTTCCCACCATTTCCCACCCCCTCCAGACCGCCATATTGGATTACATCACAGGAAGGATGACAGTGGCCTCTGGTGGCAGTACTGTGTACTAGGTCAGTTGGACTCAGCACTTCATGGTGGACACAATGGATGGAGCTACTGCCTCAAATTGTTTAAATAAACACTGCCTGCAAAATAAAGACTTGGGTCCATCATACCCAACAGCCCAGCACAGGCTGACTCCTTTCCCCACCAATTCCTTGGAAGAGGTGGTGGTCAGACAACTTAGGTTAGTGGAGGTAGCCCAAGTGACCTTTTTTCCACCAAAATTTGAACTTCCCTCCATTTTATTGGGGAGGGGCGGTGGGAGGGGAAGGGAGGAGGTAAGGTTAGTGGAGGTAGCCCAATTGACCTATTTTTCCTGTCAGAATTTGAACTTCCCATCATGTTGTCATTGCGACATTGCCATATCTATAACCGCCATCTTGGATAAATTTGGCAGTAATGCAACATGGGGTGGTATGGAGGTTGTCTCACTACCTATCATATCCGTGATGCTCTCTCGCCTGTTTCACTAGAATGCAAAAAGAGCAGCTCTTCTTTGGGTTTTTTTGATGACCGTCCTGGATTGACTATGTGTGTGGCTGGCTATTGCTGATGCTATGTATCAATTGTGTCTGCAAGGTTTATTGTGCTCTGCATACCGTATGTGGAAACGTCGGTCTTCGTTCCAGGCAAAACATGAAGCATTTCAAAAAAAAAAAATGGCTCTGAGCACTATGGGACTCAACTGCTGAGGTCATTAGTCTCCTAGAACTTAGAACTAGTTAAACCTAACTATCCTAAGGACATCACAAACATCCATGCCCGAGGCAGGATTCGAACCTGCGACCGTAGCGGTCTCGCGGTTCCAGACTGCAGCGCCTTTAACCGTACGGCCACTTCGGCCGGCTGAAGCATTTCTGAAATGCTATTTTATACACTGACAGAAAAAAATCAAAACACCAAAAGGTAATTAATGTAGAGTAATTAAATTTCGGGAATACATTTGTCTAGGTAACATATTTAAGTGGTTAAATCGCAGGTAAATGTACATGCTAGATAAGCTATTGCAAATGTGAAATGCTGGTATGTTAATAACCGGTGTAACCGCCAGACTGTTGAATGAAGTCAGGCAACTGTGCATCCATGGTGTTGTACAGGTGCCGGAAGTCAGTTTGTGGGACGGAGTTTCATACCCATTGTACTCGGTCGCTCAATACAGAGACAGTTAATGCTGTTTGTGGATGACGCTGGAGTCTTCATCCGCTGATGTCCCTTATATGCTCGTTTGGAGACAATCTGATGATCGAACAGATCAAGTTAACAGTCTACAACCTGTAGAGCATGTTGGGTTGTAACAATGGTATGTAGTCGAGCGTTATCCTATTTGAAAACATCCCCTTGAATGCTGTTCATAACTGGCAGCACAACAGATCGAATCACCAGATTGATGTATAGATTTGAAGTGAGGGTGCGTGGGATAACCACACCAGCTGTCATATGAAATCACGCCCCCAGACGATAAATCCATGTGTAGCTCTAATGTGTTTAGCACACAGCAGGTTGGTTGTAGGGCCTTAGCTGGCCTCCTCCTAACCAACACATGGGCATCACTCTGTAACCTCCTCATCACTTATCGACCTTAATGACAGTGAAAAATTAAACCGCGTGTACCTAATGGAAATTTGGGAAAAAGCAATCGTCATCGAAGTCAATTTGTCGGTAAAGAGGGAGGAAAGGGTTACATCTAAATGAAAGGAAAAATGAAAAAGAAACTGGTGGAAATTAATTTTGCAAAGGGGTAAAGTTAATAAAGAAAGTAAATGTGCGGCCGTTACGTGAACAATTAACTAGCGGTAATTAGATATTTGAGATTTGGGGGAACTTACGGTCGCCAGTCCCAAGGACAATTACTATATTAACTGAAAAAAGAAAGGTCATTACACTTATAATTAGCACTAGAAGCGTGGGAACTGAAGGTTGGCACTTGTAGTGTGAAAACTGAGTTTGTCAGAAGTAATAAATTTCGCTACACTCTGACTTAATTTAGCAAAAGAATTAATAAAACCGGAAAATCGAAAGTTAATTTAGTGACTGAAGTTAATAGTGAGCTTTCTTTCTGAAGCACATCGAAATTCAGAAAAATACGGTTAGTCTTGGACTACCTCAACAATCATTTCAAAAGCTACTTGAATCTACGCAATTTAGAAATAAGAGATTTAACTTTGAACTTGAATTAAATGATTCTGAACAATTAACAATAGTAAAATTTAGTATGTACCAAGCTGAGCTGCAGTCATAGGTAACTAAAATACGGTAACAAAACTCGCACTCTTAATTTGTGCTTGTGCAATCTAAATATTGTAGCCAGCTATGAATACCTCAACTGAACTTTGAAATTAAAGCAGTGAAATCGAATGATGCTGGCGTTTGAATTTCAACGACACTCGGGCTCATTTCGGAAAAGGAAGGGACCCTGCTTGGCAATGCAATTGGGACAATGAGCAACAAAGGTTCATGCTACGTTGCTGTAATTTTGCGAGGCAAATGGAACAATTTGAAAAGCTGAGGTCTGCCATACAGTTCTGAAACTTTACGTGCTTTTAGTCTTCCTTGTTGGTTGATTGAAGGTTTGAAGCCGTCGATCGAGGAGGTGGCGACAGTCACTCATTGTCGGCCGTCGCTGTTGCAGAAGCTGGATGTTGGCGCGCCTTCTTCTCGACACGGTCACCAGACGAAACGGGCTCTTGATGTGCGCCAGATAGTGCTTCCCGTCCGCGACACCATGTCAGAAACTATCATCGCAAGTCGAGCGCAATTACATGCTGCCAAACCCCGAAAGCGCGGCAACTCGCGGGAGCTTCACACAACACACCCTGCTCCACTGCACCACCCCAGCCAGACTCTCTCTGCTCTGCCCGCGCTCCACGCGGCAGAGTTAACACTACCAAAGATCCTAAACACTTTGGTTCTCCACACGACCTATCGATGTATTCGTTCGATAGCATAGTTTTCCCTAGGCCAGACCCAGCGTATAAATACAAATAATATTCACAAAACAAACCAACATAAATGCATAAATATATATATATACAAACAGTAAAACAATTACAATATATAAAGAGACAGAAATGTCATATCTTGAGGTAACAAAACAAGGAAAAAAAATTATAGTACAATAGATGGAAATAGGAGGATATGCATTTCCGGCGTTACACGTGCCTCACATTGTCTGAGGATGTTTGTGTAACCTAAACAGACTCAGAAAATGTCCCAAAAAAGAAACAGCGGAAATGCATATGCTCAAAACATCAACAAAATTTAGCATTCGTCTAATTAACCATAAACCAATTTTTAGACCATTATAATTGAGTGGAGACACTCCTAATCTTTTTCCACTCTGTCATCTTACACAAAAGAAAAACAGGTTGACAACATATTGAAATTCATAGAAAACATAGAAAATGGTTTAGCTATTCTAAAATCATCAAAATTCCTAACAGTATCAAGAAATGGAATTCTGTTTAAAAAATTAACCAGAGTACATGGTCATAAAAAACAGGTATATCAAAATACGCAAATTAATAATTAATTACATAGAATACACATTTTATATAACTTTTTCATAATTGATATTCTCGTCATGAGAGTCCACTTAACGCTAAACAAGAAAATAATATACAGCAGATCGACAAAAACATAAATATTGACAGCAGAATTCTTTCACACCAGCTGTCCGGGAAGAAAAACTACTCCGCCTTCCGTACCCGCAAGTACAAAGAATGCCGACAGCGGCACAAGAGCCGACAGCGGCACAAGAGCCGACAGCGGCTTCGCCTCGCAAGTATTGTTGCGCCCGCCTGTGCGGCACGCTTGATCTCACTCGCCTGTGTAACGGCATTTCCAGAACGTCCGTTTCACTGAATTCTTTCGGAGTAATCTCAAGGAGTCCATTAACACTATCACAGTGGATAACTCAACACTGTCCATCATCACACGCATGTACTAGCCTGAAACTTAAAACAGCGTCCAAGTACATCGGCAATGACTAGTAAAACACACAATTCATGAAATCTTACAGCTAGTTACAAAATCATATTTACATTCCTTAATCTACTGTGACTCAGCTGAAAACTCAAAGTAGCAGCTTGGATTTTTCGATTGATTAATAATCACTCTCTCTTAAATCATTTAATAAAATTTAATTACTTGTTAATTACAACTTCTTTAATGTCCTCTTGGTCAGGCAAATGCATGGCAATCTAGCAAACCTTAAATCTTACACTCTATATTTACATACTGTACAAATTACACATTCTGTGGTATTAATCAATCCTAGGTTGGTACAATATCAAGTCTACAATGTTCCGTATACCTAATAGTTTTCCAGAGCTTGGATTCCCTAAGCAATAAGCATTTGTGTGAGGTATACCAATGACTTTATATGGTCCATTATAAACAAACTTAAATTTCGAGATTTCATTGTCTATCTCGCTCGATTTCTCATGAGCTTTTACAAGTACTAAGTCTCCGATTGCAAACTTAGCAAAACGCGCTTTAGCGTCATGACGACGTATGCGAGCATCAGCTTTTAGCTTCATTACTTCTCGCAAACGATCTTTTTTCACACCAATACTAATGTCAATCCGTGGAGGGAATTTGATTATCTCTTCCACTAAACTTTTACTACGTCATCCAACAGGATTTCCTCTGGAGAAAATCCCGTAGATTCATATCTCAAGGTGTTCATAATTCTCTCAAATACTGCTACATATTTGCCCCATGCCCTATGGTTGTGATGGCAATAGGTACGGCAAAGTCGGCCTAGCTCGCGCATATACCTCTCAGCGGGATTCCCAGCCGGACAACAAGCTGAAATATGAATCACCTCGACCTCATTATTTTCCATGCCTTCATTCCACAACTTAGAAGTAAATTGTGCCCCATTGTCTGATAGAATCGCCTTGGGCTTACCAATATGAACAAAATAATCGTTCACAAGCTTGCTATAGACCGCTTTGGCTGTAGCTTTCCTAATAGGGTATAGTTTGATGAACTTGGAAAAAGCTTCTAGCACTACTAAAATGTAGGCAAAGTTTCCTGATGACTTGGGCAAAGGTCCGTACAAGTCCACGCACAGTAACTCAAAGGCGTCGTTAGGCCTTATACTTTGCATAGGACCACGACTCGTACAGTTGGTAACCTTCACCTTCTGACATAAATCGCAAGTTTTCACTCTTTCAGTAACGCGTTTTAACATGTTGTTAAAATGCACTACTTCACTCAGCTTTTCCGTACATTTCTTTGGTCCACAGTGACCATGCGCCAAATGGTAGTAGTCTATTATTTCCGTGACGTATTTGGTGGGCCAGCATACCCGCCAAATATTACTATCTTCATCCTTACGCATGTACAAGATATGATCGTATATCTTGTAATACTTCCTTAATTTCTCTCCTTCTGGACTCCTTTCGTCATATCGGGTTTTCACCATATTTAAACAACCATCCTCGTTCTGATGACGACGTAGATTCTTACAGATGTTCACTATTAATTTGCGTCCCTCAACTTCTTTAAAATAGTATAATTTGACCACTCCATCTGACTCATCTTTCAATATATCTTGATTAGGCTCGGGCAACCGCGACAGCGCATCCGCTACGCAATTGTCGGTCCCTTTTACGTAACAGATGTCATAGTTAAATTGCTGTAAATACAACGACCACCTAGTCAGTCTTTCGTGAAGTAGTTTACAATCCTTCAGATAAGTGAGCGCCTTATGGTCCGTATGAATAATCACCTTACGGTTCCATAGGTAACCCTTGAACTTTTTGAATCCCCACACGATAGCGAGACACTCTTTCTCAGAAATCGTGTAGTTTCGCTCACTTTTTGATAAAGTTCGACTCGCGAACGCTATCGTCCGGTGTTCCTTGTCCTCTCCTTTACCAACTTCTGGGAACAGTTCTACTCCCACCCCGTAATTCGACGAATCCGTTCCCAGATGGAAGGGTAGCGATAAATCAGGATGACATAGTATGTTAGATCTTAACAACTCGTCTTTTAATCTCTCGAAAGCGGCCTGACACCCGTCAGTCCACACAAACGGAACATTTTTGCGTAAGAGGTTATTCAAATTTTCATCATTAAACACTTGTCCTTTTACAAATTTACGGTAAAATCCTGTGAGCCCTAGAAAACTTTTTAACTGTTTCCTAGACTTGGGTGGAGGACAATTCCTTATTGCCTCTAGTTTCTCTGGGTCTTTCGTAATACCAGCAGTGGTAATTACATGCCCTAAAAATTTCAGTTCCTGCTTCACAAATTCGCATTTCTTTAGCTTTAGAGTCATTCCGCCATGGCGCAATGCTCTAAAAACTTCATCTAACAGGTCACAATGGTGATGCCAAGTGGCATTGGCCAACAATAGGTCGTCAACATACACAGTTAATCTTGAACTCAAAGCCGGTCCTAGCACTTTATTTAGGGCCCTGATGAATACGGACACAAATATATTCAGTCCAAACGGCAGTACTCTGTACTGATAACACCTGCCCGCGAACAAGAAGGCGGTGTATGGCCTAGATTCTTCTTCGAGTTCTATTTGCCAGTAACTAGCCGTCAGATCGAGGCTAGTCATGAACTTAACGTCATGAAAACGTTGTAAAATCTCCTCCATACTCTCTGGTCTGTCTGTTTCGCGTTGAACAACCCTGTTCAACGTGCGTGCGTCAATCACAATACGCACACTACCATCCCGTTTTGCTACAATGACCAAACCGTTATTGTATGGACTCGTACTTCTTTCAGTCACTCCCCATTCGATCATCTTATCTATCTCCCGTTGCACTGCTTCCTTTTTGGACAGCGGTATAGCATACGGTCTCACGAAGAATGGTTTGTGCGGAATTACATGCAACTTGCATTTATATCCTTCCACAAGTCCCGGTTTGTCTGAAAACACATTCTTATTCCTCATTATCACTTCAAACGGGCCTCGTCTTTGTTCGTGTGTTACGTTTGACACACCGTCTACAATAGTTTCCAATTCACTTTCTACACTATTGTCAATGCCGAGATTCCTCACATTACAGTAGTTCAAATTCATACCTACATAAATACCATCCGGCCAGTTAACAATGTGTATAGGCTGGTATTGCCTATGCACACCGTCTCCTGCCTCGTCAAAGCTAACTACTATTGTTTCATCTTGTGACGTACATGTCAAAGTTTTGCTTTCGCAATTAATCACTGCACGGTACTTTAATAGCCAATCTAACCCGATAATTACTTCCGTAGTTAAGTCTGGCACGACGACAAACTCTTGTTCAAATCGTGCCCCACATATCTATAAGTTGACAAAAATCTGTTTTGTGACCGGTTTACTGGCCTTCCCAGTAGCACCGATAATTTTCACTGCGGTTACTGGCATAACTACGATGCCGGGTCTGTCTTTCAGCAACTCAAATATTTTCCCAGATACAGCACTCAATTCTGCACCGGTGTCAATCAACATGTTTAGTTGTAGGTCGTGCATATTAACAGACACTACTACCTGTCTACACTTGTCCTCGACTGTTTCTTTATTTTCCCACAGTAAATCCTCGTCCATATCCAGGACATTCCAGAAAAAAACCATCCTGCTTTGATCCTAAATCCGGCTTATCTGGCGGCCTTTTCAGCTTCTGTTCACATACTGTTTTAATTTCAACACGTTTGTCCTGGGGCTTAGTCTGTAGCTTCGCTTCCAATACCGAAACCTTTTCCTGTAACTCGTCAACTAGTAAGTGTTGCTTTGCTATCAATTTACTAATTGTCACCTTCGTTGATTCCACTTTGGTCAGATTGATCTCATCTGGCAATCTACCTGGAGGAATGTGCCCAGTAGTACCTGCAATTACTTCCTCTGGATCTGCGCAACCCACACTGCTACCGTCTGACCGTATAACGTCAGCTCTAACCTCATACACGCTGTAATCTACGTGCTTTTCTACCAATCGTGTCCGGCTATCACTAAAATTTTCGTAATCTTTCTCCTTAATACTCTCGCAATGTTTAAACTGGAGGTTTGCGTCGGATGGGTCGGCTACTTCTACCACTACAACTTTCGGTAAGGTCTGCCGGTTAGGGCCAGAACTTTCCGTTACTACTTCAACATCTAACTCCTGCGGGACGAAACACGACGAATCTTGCTCGTGCTCCCCATTAACATCAACGGTTTCTGGTAAAGTCTGCCGGTTAGGGCCAGAACTTTCTGTCACTTCACAAATACTATCTTCCTGCGGGACGAGACGCGGAAAATCCTGCACGCGCTCCCCATAAACACTTCTCCCATACAGGCCCCTATAATCTCTTAGTTCGTCGTATAAGCGACCGAACTGCCTTAACCAGACCTCATCCCTCTCTGCATCCCCTCGCTCGATGACGGACGTTTTATCCGACATCTGATCTTCTCTCAACACTTGTGAATCATTCTTAAACTCAATCTCCAGTTCCGCTGTGGGTATTACAGCTGCCACTTTATAATCGATTTCCGGAACACTACTTAAATTGTTCTCACTGACAGTGAATGTACTTTCTACTGCCGTGTATACAGCTGATCTACTACTTGTGGGCGCACTCCTCTCTCTTAACACTGGCACACTCTCCCGCCGTTGATTATTCCATAAGGAATTTTCATAACGACGACACCTGGGTTTTCTCTTGTTATTGGGCGTCCAAAATTTCTCCACGCCCGGTCGGCCCCTCACCGGCGCGGCTAATGGTTTCCCTGTCTCGTCCCAGCAGATACGCTCCCCGGATGCTGCTGAGGCGGCTGATCACACCCTCTGGCATTATTACTATTCTGCGAAGCCCGTATCACGCTAGTATGATACTGGTTTCCGTCATTCCTGTTATTATTTGCATTATACCGATTGTCATTACGGCCCGAACCACTATTGTTATTGCTGCCATGGTTGCGGTATGCATTATTCCCATGGTTATCGTTGTTGTGGTTCCCGTTGTTGTTACCACGACCTCTACCACTGTCGCGATTATTGCGCCAATTGTCCTCGTCCTCAACTCTTTCCAGGAAATCATTGATTGTCTTGTAATTGCTTCCTACGTAGCGTTTTGTATCATCTGGAAGCACCTTGTAGAGTTCCCAGACTATTTCGGATTCCGTGCGGCGATCACGCAAATATTCCAATCCAGCCCTCACAAAACTCCTTCATCGACCCGCGCGACTTCGCATCGAAAGGCCTCGATACGACAAATTCGCGCCAGACACTTGGCTGTTTTTGCTCTGACCAGTATTCAGCCAGAAACAAATTTTTAAATTCGTCAAAAGTCAGGTTCGTAATGTTGAGGTTTAAGCCCCAACGCTTGGCATCACCAGCCAACACATCAATAACCGCATTAATTTTTCTCTCATTAGTCCATGATCTGGGTAAAACTCTTTCACAATTTTTAATGAAATCCGTCGCGTGTATACCGACTTTTTTCAAGGGGTCGAACCGCTCCTCTTTCGTCAACAATTCCGAACTATGTGCACAGATTGGCACATAGCTCTGTTTTTCATCAAGTTTCTTTTCTAATTCCGACACTCTCGTAATTACACTCCTGGAAATTGAAATAAGAACACCGTGAATTCATTGTCCCAGGAAGGGGAAACTTTATTGACACATTCCTGGAGTCAGATACATCACATGATCACACTGACAGAACCACAGGCACATAGACACAGGCAACAGAGCATGCACAATGTCGGCACTAGTACAGTGTATATCCACCTTTCGCAGCAATGCAGGCTGCTATTCTCCCATGGAGACGATCGTAGAGATGCTGGATGTAGTCCTGTGGAACGGCTTGCCATGCCATTTCCACCTGGCGCCTCAGTTGGACCAGCGTTCGTGCTGGACGTGCAGACCGCGTGAGACGACGCTTCATCCAGTCCCAAACATGCTCAATGGGGGACAGATCCGGAGATCTTGCTGGCCAGGGTAGTTGACTTACACCTTCTAGAGCACGTTGGGTGGCACGGGATACATGCGGACGTGCATTGTCCTGTTGGAACAGCAAGTTCCCTTGCCGGTCTAGGAATGGTAGAACGATGGGTTCGATGACGGTTTGGATGTACCGTGCACTATTCAGTGTCCCCTCGACGATCACCAGTGGTGTACGGCAAGTGTAGGAGATCGCTCCCCACACCATGATGCCGGGTGTTGGCCCTGTGTGCCTCGGTCGTATGCGTACTGATTGTGGCGCTCACCTGCACGGCGCCAAACACGCATACGACCATCATTGGCACCAAGGCAGAAGCGACTCTCATTGCTGAAGACGACACGTCTCCATTCGTCCCTCCATTCACGCCTGTCGCGACACCACTGGAGGTGGGCTGCACGATGTTGGGGCGTGAGCGGAAGACGGCCTAACGGTGTGCGGGACCGTAGCCCAGCTTCATGGAGACGGTTGCGAATGGTCCGCGCCGATACCCCAGGAGCAACAGTGTCCCTAATTTGCTGGGAAGTGGCGGTGCGGTCCCCTACGGCACTGCGTAGGATCCTACGGTCTTGGCGTGCATCCGTGCGTCGCTGCGGTCCGGTCCCAGGTCGACGGGCACGTGCACCTTCCGCCGACCACTGGCGACAACATCGATGTACTGTGGAGACCTCACGCCCCACGTGTTGAGCAATTCGGCGGTACGTCCACCCGGCCTCCCGCATGCCCACTATACGCCCTCGCTCAAAGTCCGTCAACTGCACATACGGTTCACGTCCACGCTGTCGCGGCATGCTACCAGTGTTAAAGACTGCGATGGAGCTCCGTATGCCACGGCAAACTGGCTGACACTGACGGCGGCGGTGCACAAATGCTGCGCAGCTAGCGCCATTCGACGGCCAACACCGCGGTTCCTGGTGTGTCCGCTGTGCCGTGCGTGTGATCATTGCTTGTACAGCCCTCTCGCAGTGTCCGGAGCAAGTATGGTGGGTCTGACACACCGGTGTCAATGTGTTCTTTTTTCCATTTCCAGGAGTGTATTTGGCAAGTGGTTGTCGCAAGCGTTTCTACTTCCCTTTTTTTCTCTTCGCAGGTATTAGCCTGCTTCGTCACTTTGGTATCTACTACGGATACCAAAGCCTTTAAAGTTTACACCTTCTTTTGATCATCTTTTTTCACTAATTGAATTTGTTCCGTCACCTTATCCTCGATGATCGGAGCAACTGCTTCTCCTACACTTTTCTCGATTCTGCTAATTTCGGAATAAAAACGAGTATTTATGCTCGCAATTTCCGCCTGAACGCCTATCATTTCCTGGTTAAGATTACCGATTTCGGTATTAATCACAACAATATCTTCTTTGATTTTATCAACTTTTGTGTTAAAAACTCCAATTTTGTTGTTAACAACATTAATAGCTTTGTTCTGATTGTCTAGCTTTCGTTCAATTTTTTCAGACAGAGCTTCTTGCTTGGCAGCCTGAGCTTCTTGCTTGGCAGCCTGAGCTTCGTGCTTGGCAGCCTGATCTTCTTGCTTGGCAGACAGAGCTTTAATTTCTGTCGATTGACTCTTGATTTCGTTAATCAAAACATTATATAAATCAGTTCAATTCCCGGAAACTACCGGTTTTACTTCCGTAGTGGCTTCCTCTTTAATTGTTCCCCCGTATTCGTCATCAAGGGATTCAGATTTGATTTTCACTTCCGATTCCGAAACATTTTCTAAAGTTTGGAATTCTATTTCTGCTCTTTGTTGCGTTTCGGCGGTCGCGTCTTTCATGCTAGCCGCCTGCCCCTGAACAATGGGTACCGCGGTCCGCGTTTCCCACTGTTCGACCGATTGTTCCGCATCCAAGTCTACCAAATTTTGGCAATTGTTGCCTTCACTCGTTTTAATAATTTTCAATATAAATGCCAACTCTCAAATCTAATTAGGATTCCTGACACTAATATTCTCGCTGACGTATCGACCATTTCGTAACCAGTACTTTGTTACGAGATTTGCACAATGCATAATTCGTGTCCAGAACAACCTCAAATCTGAAGATTGTCCTGTCACCAGGTCGCCACGTGTAACCTCCCCCTGACTTATCGACCTTAATGACAGTGAAAAATTAAACCGCGTGTACCTAATGGAAATTTGGGAAAAAGCAATCGTCATCGAAGTCAATTTGTCGGTAAAGAGGGAGGAAAGGGTTACATCTAAATGAAAGGAAAAATGAAAAAGAAACAGGTGGAAATTAATTTTGAAAAGGGGTAAAGTTAATAAAGAAAGTAAATGTGAGGCCGTTACGTTAGCAATTAACTAGCGGTAATTAGATATTTGAGATTTGGGGGAAATTACGGTCGCCAGTCCCAAGGACAATTACTATAGTAACTTGAAAAAGAAAGGTTATTACACATATAATTAGTACTAGAAGCGTGGGAACTGAAGGTTGACACGTGTAGTGTGAAAACTGAAAGTTTGTCAGAAGTAATAAATTTCGCTACACTCTGACTTAATTTAGCAAAAGAATTAATAAAACCGGAAAATCGAAAGTTAATTTAGTGACTGAAGTTAATAGTGAGCTTTCTTTCTGAAGCACATCGAAATTCAGTAAAATACGGTTAGTCTTGGACTACCTCAACAATCATTTCAAAAGCTACTTGAATCTACGCAATTTAGAACTTGAATTAAATGATTCTGAACAACTAACAATAGTAAAATTTAGTACGTACCAAGCTGAGCTGCAGTCACAGGTAACTAAAATACGGTAACAAAACTCGCACTCTTGGTTTGTGCTTGTGCAATCTAAATATTGTAGCCAGCTATGAATACCTTAACTGAACTTTGAAATTAAAGCAGTGAAATCGAATGATGCTGGCGTTTGAATTTCAACGACACTCGGGCTCATTTCGGAAAAGGAAGGGACCCTGCTTGGCAATGCAATTGGGACAATGAGCAACAAAGGTTCATGCTACGTTGCTGTAATTTTGCGAGGCAAATGGAACAATTTGAAAAGCTGAGGTCTGCCATACAGTTCTGAAACTTTACGTGCTTTTAGTCTTCCTTGTTGGTTGATTGAAGGTTTGAAGCCGTCGATCGAGGATGTGGCGACAGTCACTCATTGTCGGCCGTCGCTGTTGCAGAAGCTGGATGTTGGCGCGCCTTCTTCTCGACACGGTCACCAGACGAAACGGGCTCTTGATGTGCGCCAGATAGTGCTTCCCGTCCGCGACACCATGTCAGAAACTATCATCGCAAGTCGAGCGCAATTACATGCTGCCAAACCCCGAAAGCGCGGCAACTCGCGGGAGCTTCACACAACACACCCTGCTCCACTGCACCACCCCAGCCAGACTCTCTCTGCTCTGCCCGCGCTCCACGCGGCAGAGTTAACACTACCAAAGATCCTAAACACTTTGGTTCTCCACACGACCTATCGATGTATTCGTTCGATAGCATAGTTTTCCCTAGACCAGACCCAGCGTATAAATACAAATAATATTCACAAAACAAACCAACATAAATGCATAAATATATATATACAAACAGTAAAACAATTACAATATATAAAGAGACAGAAATGTCATATCTTGAGGTAACAAAACAAGGAAAAAAAATTATAGTACAATAGATGGAAATAGGAGGATATGCATTTCCGGCGTTACAACTCGCACCGAGGTAGATCCAGTTTTCATCAGCAAACACAACAGAACTCCACCTGACACCCCTACGAGCTCTCGCTTGACAACTCTGAAGTCTCAAATGGCACTGGTTTAGTCAGTGGACTGGACGCTACAGAATGTCTGGCTCGGAGCTGTCCCTGAATTAACCGAACTGTGACAGTTCCTTGAGTTACTTTGATGCCAGCTGCTGCTCAATTTGCTGCTGCAGATTCAGTGCAGTGTGCTAGAACCTTATGCCGAACACGATGGTCTTCCCTCTCGGTAGTGCCATGTGGCTGTCTGGAATCTGGTCTTGTTGCGACTGTACTTCCCATTACCACTGCTACCAGCAGTCACATACAGTGCCCCCCCCCCCCCCCCAGGGGGTCTACAACTCTTTTGCGGATACTTGCATAGCGAGCACGGGACCCCAAGCTAATGTGGCCCTCCTTCCTTTCCGGATTGCATACCTTCCTTTTCCGCATCCTTCCCCATCCTCCATCTTTGCCCCCCTCCCCCTCACCACCGCCTCTTTCCTTCCTTTTCTCCCCCTCTGGGAGTATGTTTTGTGCCTACGTCTGGAGACAGACGCTCGAAAATGTAAAACAGTCTCCCTTCTTCACTTACTTTGCTGGCAAGTCTTTGTCCTTCCTTTGTCCTTCTCTTTTCCTTACCTCTTCTCTTTACTCCTTTCTCCACTGCGGAGTTTGAGACCTCTCTTCTTTCCTTACCCTTTCTTTGTTTTTCCCTTTCTCTTTTTTCCTCCCTGTGCATGTCTGAAGGCCGACCCACGCATTCCCATGCGTAGCCGGTGACGGGGTAACGCGTAATTCACCGCCCCAAGTAGACAGGTAGGACACGTACGTACCGCCTGGTAACGGCCAGGCCCAGGGAGGGGTGATTACCCGAGCTGATACCTTCCGAAAGTGCCGACTGGTCCCTCCGTCCGTTTCTCGGGAGGTGTGACCTGAGGTGTGAACAATCACCTAAGGCGGGAGCGCCCTCTGAGAGGGTCCCCACAAGGAAGGAGCGCGCCATCGGAGGCGCCGGTAATCGTGAGGGATACTTTCGTAATGGTTTCCTCATCTTCTACTATGTCAGCTCACAAGCGTAAGTTCAATGAGTCTCAGCCACAGACAGTCCTTCCATCGTTGCCACAGTTCCTTGTTGTTTCTCGGTCTGACGAAGGTCACGACTTCTCCACGGTCAACCCTTTCATTATTCAGAAAGGTGTCGACGCAATTGCAGGTCCTGTAAAGTTTTGTTCCAGATTACGAAATGGCACCTTGTTAGAAACAGTCAGTGGCCTCCAGGCACAAAAATTGCTGTGTACTTCACTGCTACACAGCTTCCCTGTGCGGGTGGAAGCGCACCGCACTTTAAATTCATCACGTGGGGTCGTTTAAATACGCTCCCTCAACGGATTGTCCAACGAAGAAATTCTAAACTACCTGTCTGACCAGGGCGTCACGGCTGTTCATCGAGTCATGAAAAGGGTTGACACGAACATCGTTCCAACCCGTACTGTCTTCTTGACATTTGACAGAGATCAACTCCCATCAAACATAAAAGCGGGCTATGAGATAATTTCCGTTCGCCTTTACATCCCAAACCCTACGCGTTCCTATCGGTGTCAGCAGTTCAATCATACCAGCCAGTCCTGTTCCAATCCGGCCAAATGCGTTACGTGTGGCAAGGATGCCCATGAGCGTGCTTGTCCACCTGCATCCCCTCGTTGCATCAACTGTATGGGTGACCACGCTGCTTCCTCTAGAGATTGCCCCATTTTTAAAGACGAACGGCTCATTCAGGTAATCAGAGTGAAGGAAAAGGTGTCGACCTTTGCTGCTCATAAGTTATTAGCCAGTCGAAAGCGCACTGTACCTCACACAGGTAAATACAGCACTGTCCTTGCCTCTCCTCGGCCAACAAAGGAGGCAGCCATTCAGATATGTGATCTCACCTTTAGTGCCACGGTCGTCAGATCGGCCAGTGCAAAGATCGCCCGTTCAACCTCCCCACTCTCACCTGATCACTCTATGGCTCACCCTTCATCACGTTCTGCTAAATCTTGAGCCCCAAAATCAGACACCCGGACTTCCAAAAAAAGAACCTACTCGTGAAGATTTTTTATGTACCCCAACTTCACAACCATCGGTTCCTCCTTCATCTCAACGTTCTGTTTCCAAAAAGGCTAATAAGAAACCCAGTTCCTCTCCTTCTCCGCCACGGCGTGTCTCATCTACAGCACCGCCTGGTGGTAACCGCCCTCGGCCGTCTTCTGTGTCGCCGAGGCGCACTGCTGGCAGCCGATCAACTGGCCGATTGCTGGTGGCCGGAGCTGCTCCCGAACAACCTATGGACCAGGATGCCATTCCACGCTGTCGGTCGCAAGCTCTGAGCAGTCGTTGAGTTGAGGGCAACCTTGGTCACATTCTTCCATTTTCTGTCCACCCCATGTCCATTGTCCATTGGAATATCCAAGGCATTCGAGCCAATCGGGATGAATTGTCGATCCTCTTACGATTCTACTCGCCGGTCATCTTCTGTCTTCAGGAAACATAACTGCATCCCCACGACTGCTTTGCTTTCCCCCCATTTTTCAGTCAGTCCGATTTGATCTCCCCTCTGTTGAAGGCACTCCAGCACATGGAGGACTCATGATTCTTCTCCATGATACTCTCCATTATCACTCAATCCACTTAAACACTTCCTTCCAAGCTGTCGCTGTCCGTCTTTCCCTTTCTGGATACACCTCTCTGTGTACTGTCTACATTCCATTGTCCACACCAATGGCACGATCTCCTTCATCTTGTTGGTCAGCTTCCGCCCCCCTATTTACTGGTTGGGGACTTCAATGCCCACCACCCACTTTGGGGATCTCCGCATCCTTGTCCGCGCGGCTCACTATTGATAGATGTCTTCTACCAAGCGGATCTTTCTTGCCTCAACACTGGGGACCCTACACTTTTGTCTACCTCCACGACAAATTTCTCTCATTTGGACCGCTACTGTTCCGCTAGCTCGGCGCTTTGAATGGTTCGCTCTTGCTGATAAACACTCGAGTGACCACTTTCCATGTGTCCTTCGACTGCAGCCACATCTGCCATATATGTGCCCGAGATGCTGGAAGTTTGCCCAAGCTGATTGGACACTTTTTCGTCTCTAGCGACATTCGATGACCGTCACTTTCCTAGCGTTGACGATGAGGTCACACATATTACAGACTTTATTCTTACAGCTGCGGAACGTTCAATATCTCGCACCTCCGAATTGCCCCAGCGCCTCCCAGCTCCTTGGTGGAACGAGGCATGCCGTGACGCAATACGTGAGCGGCGACGTGCTCTTCGCGTTTTCAGACACCATCCTACCTTGGCCAACTGTATCCGCTATAAGCAGTTCCGTGCGCGATGCCGTCGCGTCATCCGCGATAGCAAGAAGGCAAGCTGGGACTTCTTTACTAGCTCCTTTAACACCTTCACTCCCTCCTCGGAAGTTTGGAGTCGGATTCGGCGGTTATCTGGAGCGCCTAGTTTCTCCCCGGTCTCTGGGCTCACTGTCGCGCATGATAAATTAGTGGACCCCATCGCAATTTCTAACTCACTGGGTCAACACTTTGCTGAGATTTCGAGCTCTTCAAATTACCCGCCAGCGTTTCTCCCGAAGAAACGTGCAGCGGAAGTGCAACCTCTTGCCTTCTCCTCTCAAAAACGCGAAAGCTACAATATTGTTTTCTTCATGCGGGAACTCCAACATGCACTCTCTTCTTCTCGCTCTTCCGCCCCAGGACCGGATGGTATCCACACACAATTGTTGCTGCATTTATCATACCATAGTCTGCGTTACCTCCTTCGCCTTTATAATCGAATTTGGACCGACAGTACTTTTCCCAGACGGTGGCGGGAAGCTATCGTCGTTCCTGTTCCTGCTCCGTTCCTGTTCCGAAACCTGGAAAGGACAAACGTCTCCCCTCTAGCTATCGCCCCATTTCTCTCACGAGTAGTGTATGTAAGGTTTTGGAGCGTATGGTGAATTGCCATTTAGCCTGATGGCTGTAGTCCCGCAGTCTTTTAACACATGCCCAATGCGGTTTCCGAAAGCATCGTTCTGCAGTTGACCATCTTGTTGCTCTCCCCACCTATATCATGAACAATTTTCTCCGGAAACGCCAAACAGTAGCGATATTTTTTGATCTGGAGAGAGCATTGTTGGAGGACAGGCATCCTCCGCACACTGTTCTCTTGGGGCTTTCGAGGTCGGCTGCCCCGTTTTCTTCGTGAATTTATGGCAGAGCGCACATTTAAACTGCGGGTGAACACTACTCTCTCCCGTACCTTCTCCCAAGAAAACGGGGTACCCCAGGCCTCCGTGCTCAGTGTTGTACTGTTTGCCATTTCCATAAATCCAATTATGAATTGTCTCCTTCCTGATGTCTCGGGCTTCCTCTTTGTGGACGATTTTGCGATCTGCTACAGCTCTCAACGGACCAGCCTTCTTGAACGACGTCTTCAAGGATGTCTCGATCGCCTCCACTCCTGGAGCATCGAAACCGGCTTCCGCTTTTCTCCCAGTAAGACCGTTTGTGTTAAATTTTGGTGTCGTACGGAGTTTCTTCCGCCTTCCTTACATCTAGGCCCTGTCAACCTTCCGTTCGCGGACGTCGCTAAATTCCTGGGTCTTATGTTTCACAGAAAGCTGTGCTGGTCCTCCCACGTTTCCTATCTTTCGGCTCGCTGTTTGCGATCCCTCAACACCCTCCGTGGCCTGAATGGCACCTCCTGGGGAGCGGACCGAGTGGTGCTTCTCCACCTCTATCGCGCCTTATTGCGCTCGAAATAGGACTATGGAAGCATAGTTTACTCCTCTGCTCGGCCGTCTATTCTTCGGCGTCTCGACTCTATCCACCACCGTGGATTACGTTTAGTGTCTGGAGCTTTTTACACCAGCCCTGTGGAAAGCCTTTATGCTGAGACTGCTGAACCTCCGCTGTCCAATCGGTGAGCTGTCCTTCTGAGTCGTTATGCTAGCCATCTGTCTTCCACGCCTGCAAATTCGGCCCATGACACTTTTTTCGACGTCTCCTTGGATTTAGGGTATGCTGGCCGCCCTTCCTCCCTGGTACCATCGGGAGTCCGCTTCCGTCAACTGCTCCATTCTCGTTCCTTCCACTTCCCTAAAACTTTCTTGACAACTTGGGGTACAGCACCGCCTTGGCTCCGGCCCCGGACCTGCCTGCTCCGTGACCTTTGTCAGTTTCCCAAGGATGGTACCGCCTTCTCTTGTTTATCGTCGGGCATTTGCTGCTCTCTGCGCACAAGTGAAGGATGCCACATTCATTTGCTCTGATGACTCAAAAACATCGTTTGGTGTTGGAAGTGCCTATATTGTTGGCGACACCCCAAATCGATTTCGGCTTCCCGACCAGTGTTCGGTTTATACTGCGGAGCTTTAAGCTGTTCTCCAGGCTGTCCAATACATCCGTCACCATCAGCGGATACAGTATGTTATCTGCTCACTCAGCTCTCTCCTCAGTCTCCAAGCTCTCTACCCTGTCCACCCTCTGGTCCACCGGATTCAGGTCTGCCTCCACTTGCTCCACTTGGGGGACGTCTCTGTGGCGTTCCTCTGGATCCCAGGACATGTTGGTATCTGTGGAAATGAGGCGGCCGATATAGCGGCCAAGGCAGCAGTCTCTCTTCTTCGGCCAGCTATTTGCACGATTCCCTTCGCCGGTCTACGGAGTGTTTTAAGTCGTCGCGTTGTTCTTTTATTGCACGCACATTGGTCGACACTTCCCCATAATAAATTGCGGGACGTGAAAGCTCTTCCCTGTGCTTGGACCTCTTCCTCCCGAACTCGTCGTCGGGAGGAGGTAATTTTAACTAGACTCCGGATAGGGCACTATCTTTTTAGCCATCGACATCTTTTAAGCGGCGATCCTCCCCAACTCTGTCCCCACTGCTCTCAACTGTGGACGGTGAGACACCTTTTACTTGAGTGCCCCTATTTTACTCCGTTACGCTCCCGTCTACAGCTGTCGCCTGATATATCTTCCATTTTAGCAGATGACACGCGCTCAGCCGATCGCGTTCTCGAGTTCATTAGTGCCAGTGAGATGACGTCAGTCATTTGAAGCTCTTTTTGGGGACAAACAACCCCCCTTCTATAGCGGTTTTTTTAAGCTTTCCTTCTGTTTTTGGTTTCCCCACTTTTTTGTGTTTTGCTCCCATTGCTGCTGGTTACCAGTTTGGTTTTTTTAGCTTTTTCTAAGTCACAGTCCGAGCGCTAATGACCGTAGCAGTTTTGCCCCCTAAAACCATAACAAAAAATGTACAGTGTCCTACATTCCTGCCAAACCTTTCTGCAGTATCGCAGAAGGAATTTCGGCCTGTTCGTAGTCCTATTACACGAGCTCGTTCAGTGAGGTGTTGATAATGGCGTCTTTATCGCCTTAAAGGCATTCTTGATCAACATCAACTGACCATGTCCGATCTCACGACCGTTACAGCGTGTTTTTAAAGCAAACTCTTACGCGACTGGCGCGAAATTTGAATAGACATCATCTGCCAGATGTAGAAACATGCCTACCAACTTTCGTTTATGTCACGCAACTCTTTCTAGGTGCTGCGATTTTTTTTCCATCAGTGTGTTTTCCAGAATCTGGATAAGGGTCACGATCACATTATGTGTTATGTACTAGCTTCTGGCAACAGCCAAAGTTATTTTATAACAGACAAAACGATTAAAGTTATTATAGCCCCCTTACACGGACCCGTAAGTATGGTACCTAGCGGAGTCGACCCGTGTACCCGAGTGGACACGCAGTTCAGGACAGTTGGTCCAAGTCACTCGCCTATCAAGCAATTAACTACAGGGAGCAAGAGCGGTAAGGAACAGGAGCGCAAAAGCAGCTCCTGCCCTGCCCTCACCTGAATCGGCAGCCGCTACGGACTCCAGTGATCAGCTGTGTTGCCAGCTGCCGCCCCACCCGGTGCTGGAGGTCTGGGGCGTTGACACAACAGAGCGGGGCGTCCAGACGTGCTGCGTTCTGCACGCAGTGCGTACCGCATTCTGGCACTGCCACGCCGTCTGGTGCACCCTCAGCTGCCACCTCTCTTCCAGTGGCGCGCGGCTTGGTTTGGGAATTTTATCCAATCTACTCGGGCCTTTGACAAGTCAACATTCCTTTCTGCACGGTATTTTTATATATGTCGTAGCGTATCCAAAATTAGCTACTGGCGGAGGCGGTGTTTTTCCAGCCAAACAATATATCCCAGAATGAATTTTTCACTCTGCAGCGGAGTGTGCGCAGATATGTAGCTTCCTGGCAGATTAGAACCGTGTGCCAGACCGAAACTTGAACTCAGGACCTTTGCCTTTCATGGGCAAGCGGAGTGAACAGTTGCTCGCCGCGGAAGGCGAAGGTCTTGAGTTCGAGCGTCGGTGCGGCACACGATTCTAACCTGGCTGGAAGTTTCAAGCACTACTTTGTTTTCCAAGACGATGATAGCGTAATAAAGAGAAACCGGTGGCATTATTTGTGGACGCATGGTGGCCACGTACTTCTCAAGAAATTTTCGTCTCCAACTTTTACGTATTTGCCTCCACCGAGTGGGGGGGGGGGGGGGTGAGAAATGGGAGAAGGGGGAACTCAAGAAGGCGCTGTAAGACGCCAAAGTCACCTTCAGACAGCCGTCTTCTTAACTTGTGGCTCGGCCTCCGTGCCATACAGGAAAATAAAATTTACTGCGTTTATTTACAAATAAGCAGTCTCCACTTTTCGTAAGCAGTCTTCACTTTTCGCACTAAACTGTATATCTTGAGCAGTACGCCTATTAAAATTTAAAATAGGTCTCACAATTTAATTATCTACTAGATGAAACCGACCCACTTCGCTTGGTCTTTTTTTCCCCATTTGTTTTCTGAACTCATAAAAAATATGCAATAAATCACCTCATTTGTACAGAACTTAACTTAATCGACATATATTGCTATAAACCACATTCGGTGGTTTCCTTTCGGATGCAGAGACGACTAACTTTTGTGGTTGTCCAGTATACGACCACGGTATGTATTGTGTCCGATCAACAAAGCAAACTGATTAAAATTCACTCCGCAACACTGAAGTGTTTGTAACTGTGCTTTACTGATACACATGCCATACGATAATCCGACCGCAAAATGGAGTCTTGTAAAGATCAGTGGTTAGTTAGTCGAAATGAGTGGAATTCGTGGTATGAATACAGACTTGCCTTTTTCTTTTCCAGTCAATATTTCCGCTTCTATTATGTTGTTCAGAACCTTTTTTGGGAAAGTATCACAGGAACATGGGCGAATTTAGGAGTCTTTTGCAAAGTTCGCGCATTCGTCATTGCAACAGATTTAATTTTTTTTTCTTCGCATCGTACCGTTTTATGTACTCGCTGATTTGTTTTTTGAAATGCATCATTGTTTGTTGCTTAAACTGTTCGCTCATGCAACCATTCTTCATTTACGTGGTTTATAAGCTGATACACTTTTTCGATGAGCTTTTTCTCTCTCTTCACTACACTGCACAACCAGTCGATTAAGACGATTTTGCCAGAATGCGTATCAAAGGAACACTTTCGTTTCCAAGACTGTGTTCTACAATATTCGAGAATATGCTAGAAAATCCGAAAACAGTCGTTAACATTCGAGAACTGTTGTGAAAGTTAGAAAATACAGTAGAACAATCTTGATTTTGAAACTTCGTGGCAGATTAAAACTGTATGCCAGACTGAGATTCGAACTCGGGACCTTCTACTTGCCCGCGAAAGGCAAAGGTCTCGAGTTCGAGTCTCGGTATGGCACACAGTTTTGATCTGCCAGGAAGTTTCATATCAGTGCACACTCCGCTGCAGATTGAAAATTTCATTCTTGAAATCTCGAATTTTCCCTTGAAAAATACGTCAATATGAAAAAGACAAAAGATGTGAGGACCACACGACATGATGGAGGACATTTGAAACAACCACAAAAGCTACCACCGCATAACCACTGTAGTGTACAGCAGGAGAACCGTGTTCAGCAACAGACACAAAAATCTGTGGTTGATTATGAGTGCCTTTGGAAGTATCGTCAACTTGGTCCTGGAATCTTTAGCTCGGTTTGACGAGCTACCCGCAAGTGTGGCACAGTGTGTCAGACATTATGGAACGAAAGTAAGCAAAGAATGCGAGGTTTTTGTTTATTTTTTCCCCCATTTCCTCCGCGCCTGCCAACTTCGGGCTGCGAGCGGGCCGTGAAGCGCCGTCAGCTCGGCTGTTGAGCGCAGGCCGAGTCCCGCTTCGGAGGTTCCCAGCGCCTGGCCGCGTGCGCTGTAAACCGCCGTGCAGCGGCAGATAATATCTGCCTGGCACAGCCATTGTTCCAGCAGGCACGTAACCCGCTGCACACTGGAAGACCGACAAAGCTGAACACGAGTGCTCCAGTGACGCGTCCAGACGTTGGGGACAATCAAGAAAAGAACGCACAATACCTGAACAGGATGTCGGAAGTGCTACAGAATAGACGATTTTTCTTGGGCTTGGGAGCTCTTTTAAAGCTTCTAGTGAAATCACAAATAACTAGACCTACTGCACTGAAAAAAAAGCAGCCATGTATGAAACTTAGAAGAAATAATAAAAGTACAGTGAAAAGTAGGACAGAACTACGAAAATATCACCCAATTTTATACTGACGTCTTAAATACTCGACCCAGTCACATTAATGCGACCAGCGCCTATTTTCGTGGTCAACGTGCGATAACCACCCACACCCACAGACGGCACGTGGTAGTACTAGCAGTGGACAATACAGTCGTTGTAATGCGGAAACGAAGTGATTTACCTGGCGTCCAAACTGGCATCATCATTGGCTTTCGAGCCAAGGGTGGAATCATTTCAGAAACGGCTAAGTTTCTAAACTGTTCCCGTGCTGTAAAGTTTAGGGTGTTTCAAAAAAGACTTTACAATTACAAAAATTCATATAAATTTATTGAAAGAAGATATAGAGCTGGGTTTAGTGCTGTGCTTTAGGGAAACACCTAAAGTTTTTTTTTACCTTAAATTAAAGATGTTGTATGTAGCTTCCGTTGGTTATCCTGCACACATCCCATCGGAAGTCAGTTTCTTCACAAACTCGCTATAGCATTGCGGGTGTAACTTGCTCAGTGGCGGCGTAAATCCTTGCTCTAAGTTTAGGTAGAGAAGCCAGCACGGGAGTTACAAACACGATATCCTTGATGAATACCCATAAAAAATTAGAGTGGTGTCAGGTCTGGGGAATGTGGTGGCCATGAAATTGGCGCATCACGGCCAATCGATGACCTGGAAAGCGACCACTGAGAAAGTTTAGGGCTATTACGAACATGTTGCAATGTTTGATGTGGATTTTCACTGCTCCAAATTCTACAGTTACGTGAATTAACCTTGCCACTTAAGTGAAAAATGGCTCTAAGCACTATGGGACTTAATATCTGGGGTCATCAGACCCCTAGACTTAGAACTACTTAAACCTAACTAACCTAAGGACACCACACACATTCATGCCCGAGACAGGATTCGAACCTGCGACCGTAGCAGCAGCGCGGTTCCGGACTGAAGCGCCTAGAACCGCTCGGTCACAGCGGCCGGCACTTAAGTGAAAAGTCGATAGCCGGAAAAGATGATTTTGTCCAAGAAATGTTGATCCTCATGCAATCGATTTAACATATCTGCACAGAAGTTTTTGCGAGCAATTTTATCAGTGTCTTTTATTGCTTGTACGATGGTCAATCTGTACCGTTTCAAATGCAAACGGTTTCTCGACACACGCCAAACAGTCGTATGTGATATTTGCAGTTCGCGAGACGCTCGCCGGGTCTATTTTGTAGGGCTGTTGACAAAACGTCGTCTCACCCGCTCAGCGACGTCGTCAGATGTGCTTGGACAAGCTGATGATTTCCCATGTCTTACCGAGCACCCTATTTCTACAAAACCTTTATGCCACTCATAAATTGTAGGCTTACTAGGAGGATCTTTAGTGTACTTGGTACAGAAATTACGTTGAACTGTTGCCGCCGGCTTCGATTTTCAAACCAAAACACACAGCTGGCACGCTTGCGTCCAGTGAAGGCAGCAATCTTTAACGCATCTGCCGCTAGCGCTCCTTACGGTGCGATTCGGCACTAGCGAACTACGCGAGACAAGACTTGAAGTATCTCCCTACAAATTGACATTACAATCACCTCTGTAGGTAGTATGAATTAATTTTTATGAATTTTCGAAGTATGAACTAATTTATATGAATTTTCAAAGTGGTAAAGCCCGTTTTGAAACTCCCTTTATACTGTGCTTGGCAGAATGGCGGGGTACAAAACTGGTGTCACAACTGCAAGGAATACGGTAGACACCCACCTTACGCAAACCAAGATCATCCTTTGCGGAACCTAAAAGGACGCTGATCTGGGATGGTGGTCGAAAAACACACTTCACATCGTATTTCTGCAAAATATGTGCAATCCTGTTCGAAATGCTCCTTGCATAAGGCAAAAAGCTGTAGACTTTGGTGTCACCTCGGTAGTATCAACACCAGCGCAGTGCACAGCTGGTCGAGAGCGCAATGCAGGTCTGATCTGTCTTTCACAATAACCATTCTGACGAAAGGTGACTTCGAGATGGGCCAACTCAGCTAACAAACTCTGAGGGCCCGAGATGACATGGGCCCTCTGGAGCAAGGTACGAAGTACCCCATCAATCTGAGCTGGATGGTGACAACTACTACTGTAGGTTCAAGTCCTATAAACGGCATTTCCGAACGCATCATTAACATTCCTCCTGATCGACACGTCAAGGAAGGAAAGGCAACCATCTCCTTTTCCACCTCCACCGTGAAACGAATATTCTAGCGGACTGAATTCACGTGCTCTAAAAAGCAGATCAAATTCTCACTGCCGTGATGTCAAACAACAGAAGTATCGTCTGCATATCTGAAAAGAACCACACACAGGTTCCAAAGCCTCCGACTCCAAGTACGTTCCTCGAAATCTTCCATATATAAATTGGCAATAGTAGGTGACAAAGGGCTTCCCATCGCAACTCCATCTACCTGCTTGTAGTACTGGTCATTGACCAGAGACTAAGTGGAAGTCATCACATGTCGAAATAGGCTCGTTAATTCAGCACCTAACCTAACCTCAGTCAACCATAACGAATCGGACAAAGGGACGCGAGTGGAGAGAGAGATCACATCAAAACGTAATAGAATATTACTCATTCAAACGCATTTCCTCTAATCGACGTAAGGAATCCGCCGAGTTCTTAATGTGTTTCTCACTGCGACCTACTGTAAGGCTCAGTACGGTAGCGACAGCGGGGTGCTTTGCTACACGATATGTGTAGGAAATCGGACGGAAGGGAACCCTTAATTGTGGATCTTAGGAGCGCCGTATAATCAAGGGGTGACAGAACAATAAGAATTGAGATTCTTGATGGTCGCCTGCGATAAGGAACTTTTGGTCGGGAGGCTGCTGGTCTTCCTCTCAGCACTTTCTGTGGGGTCAGCACCGATCCTGCGATACGCTGAATGACACACTAAACATTGCATCTTTTGAACGTAATCCTGCTTGTATAAAACAACAGTGGCATTGCCCCTGTCCGCAGGTAAAATACGAGGGTCGTTCAATAAGTATTTTCCCACTTTTTTTCTCAGAACATATTTATTGTTAAGAGTCGGAATCTGATAAAAATGTACATCAACATGTCTTGTACATGTCCTGTTTTTCTACGTAGTCTCCATCACGTTCTATGGCCGTACCCCAATGTTGTAGAAGAGCACGTATTCGCTGCTGGTAAAAGCTCTTGTCCTGAAGGTGTAGCCGTGTTTTCACTGTACGACTGAATCTCTCGTCATCTCAACAGTTTGTTCCCCGTAGAGAATATTTAAGCGGCCTGGAGAGATGGAAGTCCGAGGATGGCAGGACTGGACTGTAGGATGGATGAGCAATGATGCGATAGCACGTCCCGTGCGTGGCTGATCATGGAGCTCTGCTTGTAGTAGTAGTAGCTTTATTCATCCTTAGATAGCCGGCCAGAGTGGTCGAGCGGTTCTAGGTGCTTCAGTCTCGAACTGCGCGGCCGCTACGGTCGCAGGTTCGAATCCTGCCTCGGGCATGGATGTGTGTGATGTCGTTAGGTTTAAGTAGTTCTAAGTTCTAGGGGTTGGTTCAAATGGCTCTGAGCACTATGGGACTTAACTACTGAGGTCATCAGTCCCCTAGAACTTAGAACTACTTAAACCTAACTAACCTAAGGACATCACACACATCCATGCCCGAGGCAGGATTCGAACCTGCGACCGTAGCGGTCACGCGGTTCCAAACTGACGCGCTTAGAACCGGACGGCCACACCGGCCGGCAAGTTCTAGGGGACTGATGACCTAAGATGTTAAGTCCCATAGTGCTCAGAGCCATCCGTAGATATCTTTTTACAAGGATATAGGACATGTCAAAGTATTTACAAGTTTAGACCAATTTAAAACAAGCTAATTCGTATACACATACATGTACAGACTTCTAGTTAGAGACAATCATTAGATTTACTCATGGTATACAATACTTTTTTATAAATAACTTATTAAATAATGTAATGCCACACTGTTCACTCATATCTCACGGTCAGTCACTGCAGACACTATACACACATTGTTTCATAACACTTCACTCACTACACACACAAACACACACATACTGGTGATCTTCGCAACTTCCCAATCGGTATCCTAAAAAACTGAGTCAGCATCCCTCTTTAAGACGTCTAGTTGGCAAGACGGACTCTTACGTGAAGAACTCGATGCACTTTATAGAACGCCAAAAGGGAGAAACAATTTTACCTACGGACATTTGACGTGAAGTCACTATTTACGAACGTGCAAGTAGATGAAACTATCGGCAACCTTCAGGAGCATGTCCCGCTAGACCTATGTCACCTGGCTGAGTTGTGCCTGACTTCAACGTACTCAAATGGCAAGAAAAATACTACGAGCAGACAGACGGCGTAGCAGTGGGGTCTCCCCTATCTGCGCTGGCAGCCGACATATTCATGAAAGCCTTTGAAGCAACGGCCCTCGGTTCAGCTCCTTTACGCCCGCGTTGCTGGTTCAGATGCGTGGACGACACGTTCGCTACATGGCTTCATGGTGAAACGGAGCTACACAAGTTTCACGAATATTTGAACAACATGCACTGGAAGATACAGTTCACGTTCGAAGTAGAGAAGAATGGCTCAGTCCCATTTCTGGAATTCGAAGTATACAGGACACAGGACAGCGGAGGGCCCACTGGGGCACAGAGTATATACAGACAGGTATCTGCACGCCCACTCCTACCACCACCCAGCACAGAACAACTCGACATCCGTTCTCTGGCAATCCGTGCGCAGCGTCTAAGTGATGCTCTAAACATAAATCTAAGCATAAAAGGGTATGCACAACGTTTCTAGCCAATGGCGACAGCTAAATGTCGATCCACACAGCCTTGTCGACGAACACAACCAAGAAACATAAGCAAGAAATAGACAAACTGTAGCCAACAGTGCGCTTACCTTTCGCGAAAAATGTTACTGATCGAATAGGCAAACACCTTCGCCGGATTGGGGTGCAGCCTGCCCTCTAAAGTGGTCCCACGATCCAGGACGTGCTAGGCTCCACTAAGGACAAGGTGGACGCATTACACACTGTAGGTGTTCAAAAAATGGTTCAAATGGCTGTGAGAACTATGGGACTTAACATCTTAGGTCATCAGTCCCCTAGAACTTAGAACTACTTAAACCTAACCAACCTAAGGACATCACACACATCCGTGCCCGAGGCAGGATTCGAACCTGCGACCGTAGCAGTCCCGCGGTTCCGGACTGCAGCGCCTAGAACCGCACGGCCACCGCGGCGGGCCACTGCAGGTGTTTACAAGGTGGAATGCGAATGTGGAGAGGCATACACCGGCCAACAGCAACGCGCATTCGGGAACGCGAACGCTATATTCGTCTAGGGCAACACAACGAATCTGTAATGGCACAACTTCAGCGAGACTGACGAAAAGAAATACCATCAGCGAAGTCTGTGTGTTGGCCAAGCTGCCAGTTAAGACGAAGAGCAAAATCAGAGAGGCCATCGAAATACTTAAACACCCTAATAACATGAATAGGGGGGATGGTTTCAGGATTGCTCATCTTGGCTGCCAGCGATCAGAGCCCAACAGACCGCACTGTCAACACGAGGCGCGAACACTACCGGCGAGTAACTGACGCCGCGCAGCCGACGTCCAGCACTTGGTTAACAGGAACCAACTTCCCATTCGACGGTGACCACAAATCATGGCACGTAACACAAGAGCCAATAGCAACAGAGGTTACGTTCTCCCTCCACCACAGTAATCTATTAAAATAAAGTTCCCTATCCTTCTTCCTTGGCAGCGGTCTTGCCGCAGTGGATACACCGGTTCCCGTGAGATCACCGAAGTTCAGCGCTGTTGGGCGTGGCCGGCACTTGGATGGGTACCATCCAGGCCGCCATACGCTGTTGCCATTTTTCGGGGTGCACTCAGCCTCGCGATGCCAATTGAGGAGCTACTCGACCGAATAGTAGCGGCTTCGGTCAAGAATATCATCATAACGACCGGGAGAGCGGTGTGCTGATCCCACGCCCCTCCTATCAGCATCCTCCTCTGAGGATGACGCGCCGGTCGGATGGTACTGGTAGGCCACTCGTGGCCTGAACACAGAGTGCTCCTTCTTCCTAAAGTGACCAATGAAACGAACTATCTTTTTAAAATTATTGACGTGATGGCATGCGCAGTAAACAGTAACAACAAAATTTAAGGGACATTGCGTAGCTAGAACGCACCAGTAGACCCAGAAGAAGGCCGCAGCAACCGTGGCCGAAACGTTGATTTTTCTCCAGCAGCAGTAGTTTTATACATTATGACGTAGTACGACACCCAGAAAACGTTTTTGTCCAGAAACACAGCATTTCCCACCCCCAGCCCCTCCCTTCTGAAGGGATAAAACGCATATGCAGTAGCCCCACCAGTCTCAGTCACAATCAGGGAGTTAGGAGAAGAAGAAGCATAAGAAGAAGAAGCATGAAGCGCCAACAGCAAGCGGCATCATCATCGTTCGGCACACTGAAGGAGTGGAGAAGTAAGCACACGTTACATGCCTTTGTTCAACTCTCTGTCTTTTTTCAACTCTGTATCTGCCTGTGGATACTTCTTTGTTCAGCAGCCTCTGACATGTTGGGACGTGCAGCAGCAGCATTGGTCTGCTACCAGTCGGGATCTGCAGTGGTGCCATCGTCCCCTGCGTGCCAGGACCCGCAACAGCTGTGGATGTCAGGACCCACAGCAGCAGTGGCGACCTCTGGTGTGTCAGGACCTGCAGTGACCTCAACCTCTTCCCGCACATGGCGCATCTGGTCAGCATGTTGGAGCAGGACAATAAGTTACTAATGTCAGTGCTACTCATCGATTTTTGTGATGACGACACCCAGCATGTCCCGCAGCAGCATCAGGGCACTGGGAATCTCAAGCAGCATAGTTGAAAGGTGGCTACACTGAGCCACAGCGCCAGAGATTGCGCCAAAGAGTATTATTCCGCCGCCTCCACTGGCAGTGCTTGTCGAGAACTCGTAGTAGGCAGTGCTCGCTGAGATGTCGTAGTGAAAAGTTCTTGTCGAGAAGTCGTAGTGGAGAGTGCTTGTTCCATGTTTTATGCAGTTGTTTGATGGGATAGACAGCAGATGTTGTTCTAATGGAGATATTGTAATGATCAGAGTGCTTTTCGTCAATATATATGAAGGTAAAAGAAAAAAATTTTTCCTTTTCTTTTTATTATCTCTATGTCTTAAATAATGCGTCATTACAGGTTCAGTCAACAAAGCACCTGGCTTGTGTTCTTGTATTAGAGTGTAATTCTGGTTTTCTTGCGCAATTATAGTATTTCTATTTTGTTTAATTACTTCAGTACAAATGGTATTTAAAATTTCTTGTCTTGTTGAAGAAGAACCGTGCCAGATGTGTACGTTGAATCACACTCCCACACACGGAACAATTACACTTGTGTTTTGGTTTCGTAGGTTTTATAGTTGCTGGGGACTTAATTAATTAATTGTGTTAACGGAAATTTTCTTTCATTCTTTGTTGTTATTCTATGCAGTCAGATTGCGTACAAATACTAGGCAGGGCCAACCGTTTACGAGACTTCGTAATCGGACAAAAATTTAAAAAGTATTTGCATTTCATATTTATATAACTAAGCCCCCATGCACGTGGCGACCGCTGCTTCGGATCGTCCCTTGGAATTCTTCTGATTGTAAAAATAGTAGACAGTAGTATTGTTGTAGTAATTTGTAGTTTAGTAATTGTAGTCTATATTGCATGTGTAGATTTGGTAATTGTCATTCTTCTAATGGTATTTTTTTTCAGAATTTAATTTTGTTGTCTTGTATACGCGTTTGACAATTTAGTGCAATTATTTCAATTGTTCGTTAATCGTGTTTGAGGAAACATTTCGTGTGAATGGTATTGTTGGAGATAAAGAGTCAGTGTGTGTAATTTTCGTACAGTGACGAGTTTTGTATGTTTTGTAAATGATTACGCGATCGATGAAAAAGGCAAAAATGATGGATAGTGAGAATGACGAAATTGTTAACATGGCGAACTCGCCAACAGAGGAAAACAGTATGATGAATAATGAAGTGGAAAACAATTTAATAAGTCGGGAAAATAGTCCGGAACCATTTCAAAATTTTTCTCAATCAAAAAAATTTTCAGAATCCGAGATTAACGACAGAAAATTCTGGAATAGTATCGAACACAAATAGCTTTACAGCTTTGACGGAAGGCGTTGGTTTTGCGGGAAATGTTAGAGGCGAAAAAAGTTTTGAACCATTTAATATGGAGCAGTTGATGGGTGTAATATTAAATTTGAGATCTGAATTAAAAACAGTGGGATCACAGATACGATCTGAATTTAAAACAGAGATAGGAACAATTAAAACAGAGATGGGAACTTTGGCAACACGGTTAGACTCAGTGGGATCACAAATAGGAACAATTAGAACTGAGATGGGAACAATGGAAACACGGTTAGACTCACTGGGATCACAGTTAGGATCTGAATTGAAAACAGTGGCAACACGGCTAGAAACAGAGATAGAAACAATGGAAACACGGTTAGATTCACGAATAGGGACATGTTTCAAATATATGAAAGATGAATTAAAGAAAGAAATCAGAGAAGAAGTACAACCGATTTTGAATGCTCACAATAATAGATTAGTTGCAGTAGAGATTAGACAAAGGGAACAGGATAGAGAACAGGAGGAAAGAGATCGCGTGATAGTACAGAAATTTTCAGAGTTAAATTTACAACGCGCACACGATAAGGAAGAAATATTTGAGAGAATCGAGGAATCCGTACCAAATGACAGAATAAATAACCTAACACAACAATATGAACAGTTAACTACCAAATGTGTCAATACTGAAACCCGAGTCGCGACACTTACGGAAGACGTAAATAAACAGAAAGAACAATTAGGTGACTTATCGGAAAGAGTTGAGGAAATTTCAGATAAATTGACAAATCTTAGATTACATGGGGACAGAAATTCGGATGATACAGCTCCATTACCATTTGCAGAAACCGAAGAGTACCAGAACATAAATAAACATGTTGAAAATCAGGGAAAATTTAATGAACGCGTTAAAAGGGAAGTTGAGGCATTACGAAAGCAAGTCAAACAAATTAAAGGCGAAATCGTAGGAAAAGACAGCAGAAGAAATCTAGAATCACAGATAGGAGAGGGCTTTGAAGAAAATAATTTATTTCATTTACGTGATGCAACAAGAGAGCGCCAGGCGCGCGAACTTGACAATAATCGACATTCGGACTGGGACAGACGCGGTAGGTCTTTGTCGCCACGAGGTGAAAACTTTGATTATAAACACTTTTTGACTGTTTGGAAATTTAAGATCTTTCGCAATTCTAAGAATGACATACATCCATGTTCATGGTTAGATCAATTTATGTACGCACTTCCACCAAATTGGCCACTAAGTCACAAACTGGATATTTAGAAAACTGGATATTTAGAAAACGAACCGGCGACGCGGATGCCCGCACTTATTCGAGATTGTAATAATTTAAATGATTTTTATCATGCATTTCTATCGGCATATTGGTCCGAAAACACGCAAGACAGAGTCAAACACAGTCTTATTATGCAGCGTAATTTTAAACAGTCTGAGTTCCGCACGCCGGCAGAATACTTTGAAGACATGATTCGAAAGAATCAATTCCTGTCCAACCCTTATAGCCCGACTGAATTAATTCGCATTTGTTTAACTAAGCTGCCACAATCAATAAGACAAATTGCTTTAGCCGGAAAATGTAAAGACGACATTGAGACTTTTAAGACTTTGCTACAAGAACTTGAGTATGACAACGTCGACGGGACTTCTTGTAATTTTTTCAGTAACAGTAATTACAATAGATTTTCAGAGAAAAGGGATAGTGATCGGAACGGACGTTATAGCGATAATTTTGAGAATGACAGACGAAACAGACAGGACAATAGATACCAGCCTTATGACAATAACAGACGTTCTAACAGAAATTACACAGACAATTATAATAACGGTAATTCCTACCGGAATGATCAATCATACGGAAATAGTAATCGGTATCATCAAGACAGAAATTATTCATACAATAATAGAAATTCTTACCACAGAAATAACCAGGGTAGTAGATACAACAATAATTTCAGAAGTGACAGTCGAAATTATACAAGAAGTAGTTATGCAGACAGACAGGAAAACAGAAATTTTAATGACAGACATAACCAAGAATTTGCATCTAACAGACAGGAGGGACCTAATTGGCATCCTCCACGTGACAGAACTTCAGAGAGACAAGTGCAAATAGTAGAAATTGATCCGCGAAATGACGCGAATAATCAAAGACGTGACGCAAGCAATCGACAATGACTTGTAGCTTCGGCTTCTGGCAGCAATATAGACGGTTCAGAAAGTAATGACACTACAACTTTACACTACGTACGCCTGGAAGACATGAGAGACATTTTGCTAGACGAAAAGGAAAATAATGTAGACGCATTTTTACATCCTGTTATTGAAGTATGTGTGGGTAAGAATAAGTTATCTGCAGTTTTAGATTCTGGGAGCCCATTGAATGTCATTAGTGAATCAGTTTTTCGTATATGTGTAAGAACTATTGCTTGTCCTGTGTTACCTGTTTCTAAAACTACAATTCGAGGCGCTATTTCCGGAAAAAGTGTGGAAGTTAAACAACAGACCAACTTAAATTTCATTTGTCAAGGATACGAATTTTCTGCTAATTTTATTATTGTTCCATTACTCAGTACACAAATTATATTAGGTATGGAGTTTCTTAACGCACATAAAGCAATTTTGAACTTTAAAGAAGGAAGTGTGAATTTGACTGTTAACGGAATGCCGAAATGTTTGAAATTTTTCGAGTGTTTAACAAGATCCGTGTCAGATACAAAATGTTTAAGGTTTCTTACATCTGCTGTTTTCGTTGAGCATTATGACGACAATGTGTTTATTCATGACAATGACAATAGATACAGAGACGCGATGGATGATATAATTAATAGCGAAGAGTTAATTAATGAAAAGGTTAAGAGAGCTGAAGTGCCAGATGACGTTGCAAGAGAAGAGCTGCACCACATTTTGACTTCACATGCTACAGTGTTTAGTCATCACACATGAACTATACAAGGCTTACAATATTTATTTAAAGTAAAAGAACACACACCATTTCGGGGGAAAACGTACGCTATTCCTTTGGCTTACAGAGACAAGGTTAAAAGTGAACTTCAATACATGATAGATCAAGGCATTATTGAGCCAGCAGTCAGTCCTTATACCAGCCCACTACACGTTGTTCTTAAAAAGAATGGGTCAATTCGTTTGGTTCTGGATTCCAGACAGATAAATAATATCATCATTCCTGAAACTGACCGCCCACAAAATTTAGATGAACTTCTTCAACATTTCGATGGAATTAAAGTTTTATCCACGATTGATATGCGCGCAAGTTTCTGGCAAACAGAACTCAACCCTGATTGTAGAAAATACACTGCCTTTTTAGCCTTTGGTAACTGTTACCAATTTCGGAAATTACCGTTTGGACTTACTGTATCTTCAGCAGCATTCATTCGTAGTTTAAACGAAATTTTACCTGTTTATCTTCGTGACAACATTACTTCATATGTTGACGATATTCTTATTGCTAAACGTTCTTGGAGTGAGCACAACAAAATTTTGGATTCATTATTACGTATCTTTGCAAGAGTTGGCATTACAGTGAACTTGGAAAAATCTGAATTTGGTCGTTCTCAGGTGAAATTTCTCGGTCACATTATTTCTACAGAAGGTATTCTTCCTGATCCAGAGAAACTAGACGCTATTCGTAATTATGCTGTTCCTACTACAAAACGTGATGTTCGTAGTTTCCTTGGTGTCTGTAATTTTCTTAGACGCTTTGTTAAATTGGACGATTTGGCCACACCTCGTTTATGTGAACTATCTGGAAAGAATTGTAATTGGTGTTGGGATGAGGAAGCTCAGTCAGAATTTGAAAAACTTCGTGATGCTTTAGTTGCTGCTCCACTTCTTTCACATCCGAATTTATCTAAAGATTTTTGTTTGGCGACGGACTCATCATACAAAGGCCTAGGGGCACATTTATTTCAAGAGATAGAAGAAAACGGCGTTGTAGTGCAGAAGACTATTGCATTTGGAACTCGTGTTCTCTCTAAATCAGAGAAGAATTATTCGATTACGGAACTTGAAGCTTTGGCTGTTGTATGGGCTTTCACAAAATTTCGCACATTTTTGTTTGGCAGACATACTAAGGTTTACACCGATCATCGAGCTCTGGAATTTCTTATGTCAACCAAATTAACTCATGGCAGATTGTCACGATGGGCGTTGTATCTACAGGAATTTGATTTTAGTATTGTTTACATACAGGGATCTTCAAATATTGTTGCTGATGCTTTATCACGTGCACCTATGGGTTTGAAACAAAGTGCTGAAGAGGACTGCAAAGAAAACAATTATTGTTTGATGTATATTCAAGATGTTGCGTTTGAGAATTTTATTTCGTCTTCGCTCCAGGACGTCGCTAAGGAGCAAAATAAGGATCCAGTCTGGAAGGACATTAAGGAGAAGTGGAGGAGAAAGGAAAGCGTAGCGATCAGACAGTATTATTTAGTTCGTAATGACATTCTTTTTTAAACGAAAATCGGTCGACAACTCTGTTTGGTTAGTTTGTATTCCTGATGAGTGGGTTAATAAACTGATTTGGTACACACATTTCAGTTATGCACACTTTGGTCCCAGAAAATGCTTTCATAAATTACGAGAAAATTGCTATTTCAGTAATATGGAAAAACGTATTTGATCTGTTCTTGCCAAATGCAAATTATGTCAAAAGGCTAAGCCGCCAACTATTTCTCACAGAGCACCGTTATTTCCTATCATTCCAGCGAAATTAAAGGACATGGCTGCAGTCGATTTGTTCGGTCCAGTGGTTCGTTCTACTAATGGTTTTGCGTACATTTTGGTAGCAGTAGAATTGACATCAAAATATGTGTGTTTTACACCTTTACGCAAAGCAACAGCTCGTTCAGTATCTAATGCTTTCATTAAACATTTTCTTAAAGAAGTTGGTCATGTTGATAAGATTATATCAGATAATGGATCACAGTTTCGTTCTAAAATTTGGCTTCGTACTCTACGGCGTCGTAAAATTAAACCAATTTTCATTTCACTTTTTCACCCTCAATCTAACGCTTCAGAGAGATGGATGAAGGAAATCAATAAATTGTGTCGACTTTATTGTCATCAGAATCACAGAGCGTGGGATCAGTATCTTCATATTTTTCAAAACATCCTGAATGAACTTCCTAATGACTCAACTTCTTTACCGCATATAATGATATTAAAAAACAAAGCACCGACAAATCGCATTTCTGAAATCGTTCCTTTTCCGCCTACATGGAAACTGCGGCATTCTGAAGTTGTGAACCTGGCTCTGCAAAATATTGCATCTGCGGCTGCTAGAAGAGAGAAATCAGCTAAACGTCCTGGTCGTTTAAAAATCTTGTCAGTTGGTCAGAAGGTGTTAATTAAGTCTCACCGTTTGTCTCACAAAGGAAAGGGCTTGTGTCGCAAATTTTTTTTTGCTTTATAACGGTCCATATAGAGTTCGCAAAATTATTCATGATAACACTGTCGAAGTAGAAACTCTTAAATCTCGACGCTCTAAGGGAATACATCATATATCTAACGTTAAAATTTTTGTGGAATGACATACTTTTGAGAAACTAACAGCTACATGTAAACATGCAGAGAATACAAGGATACCGCGCTGTGTTTTGGCGGCGGCACATACTCAAAGCAACAGTCAAGTCTGCGCGCCGCACAAGGCAGTCGTTGACCGCAAACAATTACTTCCTACGTCACGCGCGCCTACAGCTGATCGAGCGCTCAGTGCGAATGCACTGACAGCCGTAAACAAATACACAGTCTAATTTCTCCGATTAAATTCAGTATAAAGCTATAGTGACTTGATGAATTATGTTATTAATGTTCAGTATTTTTCAGGATACGGTTGTATAAAATATTTAAGAACTTCAGGTAAATTCTGTGTGTCTCCGACGTTAAGAGGACTTGCTATCGAGAAATTTTCAGGAAGAATGTCATTTCGAAGAAGAAAGTAATAAACTAAAAAGGTACCTATTAATTGAGTTTATTTTTCAGGTAACATATTTCCACTTAGGTACGTACTTTAGACGTAATTTGCTGCTCGCGATTACGTGATTCATACTTTGTGCTAAATTTCATGTTCTATGAAATTACTTGTGAAGCGACGTGCTTGCGTACGTTAACTGATTTTGACAATGATTATTAATGAACAGGGTTGTAACTTGTGTATATTATGCATCGCTTGGCTGCACTGCTTTTTCACTGATGTCATATTTTTTTTATTATGTGCCAGCTGTGCTTACTTATTTAAATTATAATTGTCACCTGATTAATTGTGCTAACTGTGGTTATGTATGTAGGTTACACTTTGTCATTTATCTGCTTGCGCCTTCATGTTTACTTATTAAGATTAGATATGAACATTTATTTGCTTATGCTGATATGATGCTAATGACCTGTTTATTATGTAAGATATATTTTTGCTGCTGTGCGTATGGATTGCATATTTATACATTTCTGTTTGTTGTCATAACTATTCTTTAATTTGCTACATATAGACATGCTGATATACATTGTACGAACATGGAGTTTAGGTTACACTATGGTATTAATTATTGTTCGCTTGGCAGAGCCTCGTTGTAGGGATTGTGCTGCATCCACTTGTTGACATTCTGTTCTCTACTGGTATATTTACTCGCTATTGCATGTTTTGCTTACGCTCAGTGCCTTATATTTTTAAGATAAGAAAATGAACTGCTATAATTCGACGAACGACATTAGTACAAGAAACTTCATAGAAGTCACATGAGCTGGAGGTTTTATGAAAGCTGTATAAATGTATGCTAATAGGAAGGAAGCTAACGACATGACATATCAACACTAGGTTTAGACCATTGACAGTCATTACACTGTATTTTTCGTGAGCAATTGAAATAGTAAGTGACACTTGACACAAAAAATACTCCACATGTTTGCTTCTGCCATGATTCTTGAAGTGGTGTACACACTGTGAAATATTATGATCATTCACACTCCGTAATCGTACTTAATTACTGAGAGTTATTCGAACTAAAGTCTGTTAGAGGTCATGTATGCATTTCTTTTATTTAATGATGGACAAGGTAACCAAAATGGATCTTATAATTTATAATGTGTAGAAGATTTGGGTCAGATGGATTACACAGAGGTTGTGTGTTGACAATGTGTCTTCGGATTGTATGGGATGATGAGGTTTGCATTAGGATTATATCTGTACTTGTTCGAGGAGACTGACTAGAGGAAAGAGTTGTTATGGAAGTGAAATGATATTGGTAATAAGGTTTATATGTATCGACGTATTGAAGAGGTATTATTGAGGTATTGAGATTATGTGAAGTTGATGATTATTGGAGTTTTGGTGGACAAGAGGTAAGGTAAATGATATTGATGATAAGGTTTATATGTATCGACGTAAGAGGTATTATTGAAGTATTAAGATTATGTGATGCTAATGATTATTGGAGTTTTGGTGGATAAGAGGTAAAGTAAGTGAGGTGCATATTTTTTTTGTTGGTCTATATGGAACAAGGAGGATGAAGATAGCAGACTAGAACACTAAAGTGGAAAGAAGATTGTCTACACACACACTTTGTTAAATCAATAAGCAGTATAAACTTTTTTTTTGGAGAGAGGAAGTAATTGCATATCTTGGCTCACTGACAGTTGTTCAGCAACCATACATTTTGATCTGGCTTGGCAAACATTGGTCTTGACATGATGACTGCCCGCATCTCGTGGTCGTGCGGTAGCGTTCTCGCTTCCCACGCCCGGGTTCCCGGGTTCGATTCCCGGCGGGGTCAGGGATTTTCTCTGCCTCGTGATGGCTGGGTGTTGTGTGCTGTCCTTAGGTTAGTTAGGTTTAAGTAGTTCTAAGTTCTAGGGGACTTATGACCACAGCAGTTGAGTCCCATAGTGCTCAGAGCCATTTGAACCATTTTTGAACATGATGACTATGACGTTGACTAACTATTATTGACTGTTATACATTGCTGCCACTACTACTTGATACACAAGTTGAACATCAAATGTGGACAGAATTGCATTTACACAGTTAACACTATTCAATTACACAGTAGTACTTAATGTGGATGACAGATGAGTGAGTGTGTTTTGTGTGTTTTCCTTTCCCAATCCCAAAATAATTGGTCCCATCCTATCTCCTACATATTATTTTACTTGTTTGCTGTGGCTTGCACTGACACTCATAAATATTGTAAAGATTGATGGAATTGAGACGAATGTACACAACTTAATTGTAAATATTGATAGAATTGTCATCCTCCGTAGACTTCGTTGTCATCCTAAATAGTATCGAAGTTAGAACCTGGAATAGGATGATTTGACGTAATATTGGCAAACTCAGACAGTACGTCACTGTTTATATGTAAGAAAAAACTTGTAGAGAACCTTCTATTTAAATCTGATATTGTTGTGTTCAGTGTTATTTCTGCTAATCAGCACGTAATACATTATCTTGACAATTGTCCTGAAATTGTCATGTCACACTCTATGTAAACCAGTGTGCTTCATTGACAATAAGACAGTAAATAAACTAGTTTTGTGCAGCTAAACACCGATGTGCTCTGTCATAGAATAAGGGTCCACTCCTACCCCAGTAATTTATTCTAGTGACGCTAACGCACTCACAGGGTGTTTTTGCTGATGTCTGACGAATGTGAAAAGGAGTGGAGTGTCAGACATTAGTGAGCTTCTGATAGCTGGACCCATCATCGACTTGATCATGGACATGTGTATGGATGTCAAGGTGTAGTACTGGGCTAAGTGCCTTACCAGAGCATCAAGCATCTAAGTTCCGTATCGGAAAACTTGTCCAGTATTGCACTCAAGGTGAAATCTTTAAATCACTCCATTAGTTTTCCCCGAAATATAGGCGAGGTGGTCTCTGCTACAGCAGCACTGTGCTCCTATGGGTGAATGAGCTTGCAGCACAGCACTGTACTTAGTGCAAAGGGGGGGGGGGGGGTAGCGTGGGTGATTGACGAGAGGAGTGAGCTCTCTAGCTCTCTCTCCAACAGGGGAAAGCAAGCTTTTGGAAACCTATTCGAACTTTGTACCCCCCTACTGGGTTCTCAATCCTGGAGAATGAGGTACGTTTGTCAAAAGTATGTGCAATCCCCACTTAGGTTAGGGGCATGACGTTACTGGCCTGATTCTTATCACTATTGGGACGGGAGAGGGGGCTGCTGCCAACTGTTGAAACACTATGACTAGTGGTGGGTTGCTGTTGGCAGTCTTCATTACCACAGCCAGAACAGCTGGGCTGGGATGTTGTGAGACTGCACGATGGTCATCCTGCATCAAACCAGTGGAAGTAGCCGCCGGTCTGGGGCGATGCAAGTCTGCTAGATGGTGCAGCTATCCCAACTCTGGTTGCTTGTGGCGGTGATCTGGTGGCCAGAGGAGTTAGAGTCGCCTGTGGACGCCAGAGTGGAACAAGTGCAGTGGGGGCATTCTCAGAGGTGGCGGGGGTGCGGCGGCAGTATCCCATGTGGCTTCAAGCCTCTTGATGCAGGATGATAGCTCGTCCTAGAAGTCTGCATCATCTGGGATATGCATAACCCAGTCGGGCATTGATGGGAATTGGGGTTCACAATACCCTCACTAACACGCCATTTCCACCAACCAGTCTGGCAGGGGCGACAGGAGTTTGGGGACTTGCTGCTGCTCCACTAATTCCTCTGGCGTCTCTCCACGCTCATAGAGCCGTCGATCTATGCCCAATGTACAGTCTCCTTACACCTAATGTAATCGGGAATACCATTCAGGTGTTCAGCATGGCAATGGGAAGTCCATCAACTCCATCCATAGCCAACCTTTTTATGTGGAGTTTTGAAGACTCCGCTTTGGGCACGGCTCCAAATAAGCAAAGTTGCTTTTATCGTTACGTTGACGACACTTTTATCTTCTGGCCCCACGGATGTGAAAAACTGGGAGAATTATAACACCTGAACGGTATTCACGACCACATTAGGTTTACGATGGCCGCAGAGATAGATGGTGCATTGCCCTTCCTTGATGGCCTCGTTCGCCAGAAAATCAATGGATACCTCAGTCACAGTATGTACAGAAAATCTACATAGACGGATGGGTATCTGCACTCTCTCAGCCACCACCATCCGCCACAAAAACGTGGCGCTCCGAACACACTCGTCCACAGTCGTCTCAGGCGCTGAAAATTTGCCACTAGAACTAAGCCACATCCGAAAAGTCTTCCGGGAAGACGGCTACAATCACCGCCAGGTATCACAGGCCATTTCTGGTGAGACGCGTAGGAAAAATATCACAAAAGTAGAGAACAAGAAACTTGCCTTTTTGCCTGTCTCTGAGGCAGTGTCGGAAAAGATTAGCTGACTCCTGAAGAGACACAACATCTCATCAGCGTTCGCCCCCTCCCCCAGCAAAAATACGACAGCTCATGGGGGATGTGAAGGACGATGTAGGAAATTTTGGAAATTTGTGGTCGTTCCTATGGGACCAAACTGCTAAGGTCATCGGTCCCTAGACGTACACACTACTTAAACCAACTTACGCTAAGAACAACACAGACCCCCATGCCCGATGTAGGACTTGGAACGCCTGGAGTATACAAGATACCGTGTCAGCATGGCTGCTGCTACGTCGGCCAAACAGGTCGCACAACGCCGGGCGCAACTCGAGAGGTGTGTACTCCTACACCTTACGCCGTGGCAGAACACGGCTTAGAAAATCGACACCGGATTCTATTCGGCGAAACCTCTACCATTATGAGAACGAAGGCATTTTCGTATAGCGTCATAAAAGAAGCGGTAGAAATAAAAATATCTGGAAACACCATCGACGAGGACGGCGGTTTACGTTCAGCACAGCCTGAGACCCGTCCATCGCGAGGTTGGAGAGGGCGCGAGGGGCGCGGGACGTAAACATTGCCACAATTGACGAGGAAGAGGGCACCAGTGACGTCACAGCCAGCAGTGCCACGGCAATAGGGGGCCGAGGAGAGCTCGGTCTAAAGCTCTTGCGATTTTCACCAGCTGACGCGGCTGGAAACCCAAGATTTTGTTAATTCATATCACCGCGAGACCATGCATTCAAAATTTTTCTTAACAGTTTGTGAAGTTATGTTTCGGTAATTTTGTGTGGTCGTTTTCGGAAGGGATGTAAAACGTTCCGATTCCTATTATCCACATAGATTAAGATGTACAGATGTATATCAGATTTGTTCTTGTGTTGCACTACAATTTTCATACGCTTGGTGTTCACAAATCCATTCTTTTGGATTTTTCCTTTGTACACATATTCTGTGAGGGGTCCACTTGTACGTGGAGCCCGATTTTAACCACTACTGGCCATTAAAATTGCTACACCAAGAAGAAATGCAGATGATAAACGGGTATTCATTGGACAAATATGTTGTGCTAGAACTGACATGTGATTACATTTTCACGCTATTTGGGTGCATAGATCCTGAGAAATCAGTACCCAGAACAACCACCTCTGGCCGTAATAACGGCTTTGATACGCCTGGGCATTGAGTCAAACAGAGCTTGGATGGCGTGTACAGGTACAGCTGCCCATGCAGCTTCAACACGATACCACAGTTCATCAAGAGTAGTCACTGGCGTATTGTGACGAGCCAGTTGCTCGGCCACCATTGACCAGACGTTTTCAATTGGTGAGAGATTTGGAGAATGTGCTGGCCAGGGTAGCAGTCGAACATTTTCTGTATCCAGAAAGGCCCGTACAAGACCTGCAACATGCGGTCGTGCATTATCCTGCAGAAATGTAGGGTTTCGCAGGGATCGAACCATCACGTCGGGTGATACGCCAGTATGGCGATGACGAATACATGCTTCCAATGTGTGTTCACCGCGATGTCGCCAGACACGAAGCGACCATTATGATGCTGTAAACAGAACCTGGATTCATCCGAAAACATGACGTTTTGCCATTCGTGCACCCTGGTTCGTCGTTGAGTAAACCATCGCAGGCGCTCCTGTCTGTGATGCAGCGTCAAGGGTAACCGCACCCATGGTCTCCGAGCTGATAGTCCATGCTGCTGCAAACGTCATCGAACTGTTCGTGCAGATCGTTGTTGTCTTGCAAACGTCCCCATCTGTTGACTCAGGGATCGAGACGTGGCTGCACGATCCGTTACAGCCATGCGGATAAGATGCCTGTCATCCCGACTGCTAGTGGTACGAGGCCGTTGGGATCGAGCACGGCGTTCCGTATTACCCTCCTAAACCCACCGATTCCATATTCTGCTAACAGTCATTGGATCTCGACCAACGCGAGCAGCAGTGTCGCGATACGATAAACCGCAACCGCGATAGGCTACAATTCGACCTTTGTCAAAGTCGGAAACGTGGTGGTACGTTTTTCTCCTCCTTAGCATCACAACAACGTTTCACCAGGGAACGCCGGTCAACTGCTGTTTGTGTATGAGAAATCGGTTGGAAACTTTTCTCATGTCAGCACCTTGTAGGTATCGCCCCCGCGCCAACCTTGTGTGAATGCTCTGAGAAGCTAATCATTGGCATATTACAGCATCTTCTTCCCGTCGGTTGAATTTCGCATCTGTAGCACGTCATCTTCGTGGTGTAGCCATTTTAATGGCCAGTAGTGTAGTATATTTCATGAAAAATGACATGAAATGGTTATCACATCTAGAAGAGATTGTATCTTTGACACCACTCGCATTTTTAATGTTCACTGTTCCCACTGTTCCTAGAAATTGTCATGTTGCAACACTCAGTATAGGCTGATTTGGAACTCACATAGACATTTTGCTACGTTTATTAGGATATGTACCACTACCTTACCTGTCTTACAGCTTCCCTCCTTCCATCACTCAATTTCCTCCCCCTTCTCAAGGCATTGGAGCTAAATGGTTCAAATGGCTCTGAGCACTATGGGACTTAACATCTATGGTCATCAGTCCCCTGGAACTTAGAACTACTTAAACCTAACTAACCTAAGGACATCACACAACACCCAGTCATCACGAGGCAGTGGCATTGGAGTTATTGGATATCAGCATTAATACTGCAGTGTGGTTATGCAGGATTGGATCGATGAAGAATCTTCAATTTCAAATGTAGTAATGATGATGACGATCACAATAGTGATGTACTCAGAACAACCAACTTTGGGTGTTGGTAAACATGGTGCCAGGTACCAACTGTTTCTTTGTACTGGAGTGAGACTATGGTGACTTGCTTAGCTGTTCTTGGACGATGGACCAACCCACTACGGCTAATGCTCAGATGTGAGACTGCAAAGAACTGGACTTTATAATGCAGCCATATCTACACGGTTATAACTTCAGCCATGCACCAATCGTTCCTTAACCATTTTCCCATTATTTTCTTTACAACTACAGATATTCTTTACTCTTAGCATCACTAATGTTACGCATCCTCTAACAAAATGATTTTAGAACATTTTGTATATGAGATGACCAAACTATACATTTACTACTTATGCATCAGAGCACAAGCTTTCTCAAGAGCGCAATGATTTGTACTCTCTTTAGGGTTATATTGCAATAATTATGCAATACCTATTATTCATAATGTAAATTCTGATGTAAAAAAATTGCTCTACATTTGGTGTACATTTCACATACAAACCATATGGCAAAGTTAACAAACCCCGCTGGAGGGTTATGTGATGGGTCCACTTCTACGTGGAGCCCGATTTTGTAATATATTTCAAGAAAAATGACATGAAATGATTATCACATGTAAAAGAGATTGTAAGTAGGGGCGTGCGGAGCGCACTAGCAGCTGCACTCTGTTAAAGGTCGAAAGTAAGACTTAAAGCTAGTGGCTAGCTGTGAGAATTCAGCTGTTGGCCTATGGACGCAGCATAATATAGTTTTGCAATGAAATTTTGTGTATTTAGGTTTAAGTATGCAGTAACGCAATGTGGATCTTGCTAATTTTACAGTACTGATCTTGAATGTAGGAACCAGGTATTTGCCATCAGATTTAATGTAGACTATAGGTTGATTAGGTATACCCGATTTGTAACATTTTGTGTGTTTTGTAATCCTGATACAGAGAAATTAAATTTGAAACCTATGTTGCCAAACGATGTTAGACTTTTCCTCATGTAATAATCCAAGTATTTTTAATTACGACAGTAAATGAGAATTGTAGAACAGTTTGGAAGTTCACTGATTTTGAAGTTAAAGTAAAATTTTTCATATTAGATTTTGTGAAGGAGACTTTATTTTGAATACAATTTTGAAACTAAAACATTCGGTCTTAGCATATCCCGTTATCAGTACCTCATCCTCTTCCACGTTATGTTTGTTTAAATGCAATGAGTATTTTTTGAAAGAAATGATTTTTCTATCAGACTAAGAAATATATTAATGTGCCAGAATCAGAAAACTATTAATGTTTGTAACAGTTTCAATGCGGGCAGCATTACACAGTGCTGAGCCAATATACAAAATTATCGCTGAACATTTGCAAGGTTATTCATTTATTAACTAATCTACCGACATTATTTTTATGAAGCTATTTTACGGCCGGCATTGCACTTTGCTGGCCAAGATTGAATATTTTGTATGCCTACGGTGGAGAGAACAGAATACCAAGATTACATTTGATGCGACTCAAGAGCTAAGGAACATGTATTTCACTGTTTACTTGCATAATAATTTTTATCAGTTTATTGCACACGGCCATAGATATCGGCGCTCACGAGACTGAGTAAATTTCAAAGGGATTGATTACATTATAGGCATTACATACTGGTTTTCCAGATTAAGTTGTTCAATTTTTCTTTGGATTACATTAAAACTGATTAAGCACACCATTTACTCAACAACAAATTACACAGTAAATTTCCGTAAGACAAACATTACGCATTGTATATCCATTAACAAACACAGATAATATAATTTAAAGAACGTTACACTCCTTGTTTGAATACTTTTTTTTATTTCATACTAAACGTGGTCCATCCTCTTATATGCCATTTTCTTCAGGGACTACAAGATAGATGGTTCAAATGGCTCTAAGCACTATGGGACTTAACATCTGAGGTAATTAGTTCCCTAGACTTAGAACTACTTAAACCTAACTAACCTAAGGACATCACACACATAAATGCCCGAGGCAGGATTCGAACCTGCGACCGTAGCAGCAGCGCGGTTCCGGGCTGAAGCGCCTAGAACGGTTCTAGACGCTTCAGTCTGGAACCGCGTGACCGCTACGGTCGCAGGTTCGAATCCTGCCTCGTGCATGGATGTGTGTGATGTCCTTAGGTTAGTTAGGTTTAAGTAGTTCTAAGTTCTAGGGGACTGATGACCACAGATGTTGAGTCCCATAGTGCTCAGAGCCATTTGAACCACAGCGGCCGGCACAAGACACATGCATGCAGTGTTTACATTTGTTTCCAAAACGAATTTTCAGCAATTCAAGAGAGGCGACATTGATGCATTTCTTCAAGTTATAGGACGGCGAAGACAGCGGCAACGTAAACAATTACTGCTTTCAGCACACAAGCTCTATATTTTCAGCTACTTGGGTTGTCTAGGAAACAGATGAGAAAAATATTTGTGCTGAACAAATTGAGCCTACTACACTTTCAGGTAGTCTCGTATGAGGTTTATAGTTAATGTACAAATTGCGTTACTTTTCCGTCTTATAAACATTATCTGGAAGTGACATGGCGTTTTTCGTGGATAAGCTTCAGTGTCTGCGGGTACATCTCACGGCAGAAACAGGTTTCACAATCTAGTATGAACCTTCAGCTATCATTTAAAAATGTGTGTAACCTTATACACAATATATGACTAATACTGATAACATGGGTGAAAGAATTAGAACGTAAGTTTTTCATCGTTCTTATACATAATTGAAACACATTTTTAACCACACGATGTAATCTCATTTCTGTTTGCCAGCTGGTATACTTGTTGTAACATTATGCAAATGAAAATTAGGAATAATAACTGTTATTATATCTTTCGAAAAACAAGGAAATAGTCTAATTTCTAGGACAATACATCCCAGTTAAACAATGATATGTGTGTATAATATTAAATATCTCCGTGAATTGATTGTAGACTACGGCCTATATGAAGAAACCTTGAAAGAAACAGCCAGAAAATTATAAATAGTTTTCCAAAACACAACGAAAATTGCTTCACCATAAATACTAAAATTCATTACAATTATGTCTGATAGCCAGTGTGTCTTATCCTCACTGATTAATTTTTACTAGCATGATTAGAAATGAAAGAAAGGTATTACAGAGTAAACTGCTTCTAAATTATGTAAACGAGAACTACATAAAAAACGAAACAAGAAATATATTCTGAAATAGAAATAAATTATGGACACATTGCTCAGTTTCAGAGTACGGTTTTATTGCCACATACGGAGAAAGGACGGCTGCAAACGCAAGAAACGCACCTCAAACATTTTTGACTCGAAACCGAAAGCAAGAACACCCTGATACAGTATGTAGCAATGGGAATACGAGGGTGACTCAAATGAAAACTTCAAATATTTTTTAAAATATTATTTATTGGGTAGAAGTGGTACAAAGCCGTATCACTTTTCAACATAATCTCCCCCACGCTCAATGCAAGTCCTGCAAAAATTCTTTTGGTAGTCCGCGCAACCACTCATGCGCCGCGTGGCGTACCTCTTCATCAGAACGAAACTTTTTCCTCCCATTGCGTCTTTGAGTGGTCCAAACATATGTAAATCACGTGGCCGAGCGGTTCTAGGCGCTACAGTCTGGAATCGCGCGACCGCTACGGTCGCAGGTTTGAATCCTGCCTCGGGCACGGCTGTGTGTGATGTCCGTAGGTTAGTTAGGTTTAAGTAGTTCTAAGTTCTAGGGGACTAATTACCTCAGAAGTTAAGTCCCATAGTGCTCAGAGCCATTTGAACCATTTTTTGAGTATGGTGGATGAGGAAGACACTCAAAATGCAGGTCTGTGATTGTCGCAACTGTTGTACGGCCAGTGTGGGGCCTTGCATTGTCATGTTGCAAAAGGACCCATGCTGACAGCAAACCACGTCGCTTTGATTTGATTGCAGGCCGCAGATGATTTTTTAGGAGATCTGTGTATGATGCACTGGTGACAGTGGTCCCTCTAGGCACGTAATGCTCCAAAATGACCCTTTTTTGTCCCAAAAGAGAGTCAGCATAACCTTCCCTGCTGATGGTTCTGTTCGAAACTTCTTTGGTTTTGGTGACGAGGAACGGCGCCATTCCTTGCTCGCTCTCTTCGTTTCCGGTTGGTGGAAGTGAACCCAGGTTTCGTCCCCAGTAACGATTCTTGCAAGGAAGGCATGACCTTCTCGTTCAAAGCGCCGAAGAAGTTCTTCACAAGCATCAACAGTTCGTTCTCTCATTTCAGGAGTCAGCTGCCGTGGCACCCATCTTGCAGACACTTCGTGAAACTGCAGCACATCATGCACAATGTGGTGTGCTGACCCATGACTAATCTGTAAACATGCGGCAATGTCATTCAGTGTCTTTCGAAGGTTTTCCTTCACTACGGCTTCAACTGCTGCAGTGTTCTGTGGAGTCACAAGTCGTTGTGCCTGACCTGGACGAGGAGCATCTTCCACTGAAGTCACACCATTTGCGAACTACCTACTCCATTCGTAGACTTGCTGCTGTGACAAACATGCATCACCGTACTGAACCTTCATTCGTCGATGAATTTCAATAGGTTTCACACCTTCACCACGCAAAACCGAATAACAGAACGCTGTTCTTCCCCGGTGGAAGGCGCAAGTGGGGCGGCCATCTTTATACTGATACTGCGACGGCATGTGTGCATCTGCACTGTGCTGCCACCTACAGGCCATTCTGCACGCTGTTTGTAGCACGCTTACCAACTTACAGAATAACGGCGCGAAATATCGATTTGTTATTACAAATTTAAGGTTTTCATTTGACTCACCCTCGTATTTTGATTCGTTGTTACTAAAGTGGCCGTGTGATACGGAGGAGGTGACGTGAGCGGGGGAGGGGGTGCCAGAGGAGGGGCGTGGCGCCGTCCGCCGACTCGTGGCTCATGATCGCTCGTCTGTGGGGGTGCCGTACAATGGACGCGTCATGGGAGAGGAAGTGAGGACAGGCCCGTGAAGAAGACACAAGCGTGGTAGCGCAAAATCGCCGTTACAGAGAATCTTAACGGAGGCCGGCTCTGTGGGAGGAGCCTTCCCACGACGGCTGGCAACGTGGAGGCGGCCAGCCAACCGCCGAAGAGCGGCCAGCGTTTTTGAGGGCCGAACAAGAGCCGACTCGCAGGCGGGTCGCGCGACCGTCTCCATGGAGGACGCGGCTCCGCTGAATGCCGGACATTTGCCACGCCGGACATTTGCCACACTTGCCCCTTCGCCAGGTAGCTTGAGTAGCGATCCCTCAAGTAAGGGACGCCCTTCCTCGTACTACTTCTGTCCGCTTTCAAACCGCCGTCTCCACATCTTACTCGATACAACCAGTACGTAAGGGACCTGCTTCTTTGACATCTTGGCCAAATACAGAGCTTCTTTTCCGAAATCGAAGTATTTATAACCTTTGGGAAACGAAAGGAATACCGACGATTATGTCAGTATGTAATTACTTCTGCCAAGTATAAATATAGATCCCTCTGTCTGTACGGTACATTCCTTTCACGCTTACTGACTGCGATAGAAACAGTCCATCGGCATGGGAGCAACAAGGAAGGAACGATGTAAAGAGAGTGCGAATGTAGCTAATCATTTCTTTTTGATCACTGCATTTGTGCCTACTTTAATTACTACAACTGCATGCCCAAAAAACAAAACACACTTGACCTCTTAGCCACAAATAATCCTGAGGATCGCCGGCCGGAGTGGCCGAGCGGTTCTAGGCGCTACAGTCTGGAACCGCGCGCCCGCTACGGTAGCAGGTTCGAATCCTACCTCGGGCATGGATGTGTGTGATGTAGTTAGGTTAGTTAGGTTTAAGTAGTTATAAGTTCTAGGGGACTGATGACCACGGCAGTTAAGTCCCTTAGTGCTCAGAGCCATTTGAATCCTGAGGATCACGACGGATACAGGGATTAATGAACACAAAGTCGTAGCGAGGCTCAATTTCGTAACGAAGAAGTTCACCAAAACTAAACGCGAAATGTATCTATTTATAAAAGCAACTAAAAATTCGGTTGACGTCTTTCTAAGAGACAGTCTCCAATCCTTCCAAATTATGTAAGTGAAGACCATATGTGGCTTAAGTTCAAAGAAATAGTATCAACAGCGCTCAAGAGATTCATACCAAATAAATTAATAAGAGACGGAACTGATCCCCCATGGTACACAAAACACGACAGAAAGCTGCTGCAGGAGCACCGAAAAAGGCAAGTATAATTTAAACGAACGCAAAATCTCCAAGATTGGCGAAGTTTTACTGAGGCTCGAAATTTGGGGCGGATTTCAACGCGAGACGCATATAATAGAAACTCTCTTTATAAATGTGGTGGAAAATCCAAAGAGATTCTGGTTCTATGTTAAGTAAATCAGCGGAAAGGCTCAGTAAGCGATGATGATGATGATGACGAGGAGGAGAAGACAAGGGACCCAACCCTTCGGATCAGGTAAAATCGTGGCAGATGTCCGGCGTGGCAAATGTCCGCACACGGCTCCGACTTGGTTGACGGGGCCTGTGCGCCACGGAGGTCGCTGACGCCGCGGCAAACCACACTGCAGTTCCCAGACAAACTCCCGTTGCGTAGCAAATGCGTGGCGCAATCGTTCATCTGGTTTCTCTCGCATTCATCAGATACCGGTACCTGAAGGGCTGTGTTCAGTGCCACCAGGGTATAACATGTGTACACTGAGGGGTGATCCATCTGTCACAGTCGTCGGTGACCACACAGCGCCCACTGTTCTGGCTGTGCACGCAGTAACTGTGCTGAGTTTAGAGGTGAACACTGATTGTAACATTCATTCTACGTGTGGGCCCCTCGTATTATCACGTCGAGAGAATTTGATACAGCAATTCATTGCATACTCTGTCTCACGACACATGTGCGGAAGTGGTGAAAGTGTCAACGGGGTGGAAATAATTTGTAATTTTGTTAAAAGCTAGTAGTGGCCTATGTTTACTTCGGAGATGTATTGAAATGTAATGCACAATTGTTTATTCTTACATGTGATATGGACAGCTTAAAAATATTTTACATGTGAAAAACTACGTCAGTAATACTGACACTCAAAGATATAGTGGTTGCGAGTGGCAACAGCTATGCGAAAAAGAGATTGTTGTAAATTCTACATCTACATCTAGATGGATACTCTGCAAATCACATTTAAGTGCCTGGCAGAGTGTTCATCGAACCACCTTCACAATTCTCTACATATATGACATAGAGAGTATATAGCACACCGTAGTCGGCAGCGCCTATATAAGACAACAAATGTCTGGCGCAGTTGTTAGATCGGTTACTGCTGCTACAATGGCAGGGTATCAAGATTTAAGCGGGTTTGAAAGTGGTGTTACAGTCGGCGCGCCAGTGATGGGACACAGCATCTCCGACGTAGCGATGAAGTGTGGATTTTCCCGTACTGTAGGGAAGCAGCCTACTCACGCTGTAGTAAATTCACATCAGTTTCCATTGTGTGCCAGCCAGTCTGCTGTAACTAGCTCTGACGTCATAAATGTTGCGCAATACCTTAAAAATCAAGCAAATGACCTAAAACTTTTCTGGCATGTCAGAAGTAATACTAAATTAATATGTGTTAAATATCAGTTCGATAACTTCAGCCATTTTCGAAATTTGGACGTTTTCTGAAAAAATCATTGGCGCAACAGAAAAGAGCTAGAGACTTCAAAATTTATATTTAGATTCATCTTTCATAATGATTTAATAAAAACAGTACTTTGGATTTCACAAATTAAGATTTTAGTGGAAATTCATGATTTTCTGGTTTTCATCTCAAAACTGAAGGAAGCAAGATAGATTAAGTAGGCTAACAAATAAGGCTAGGATGTTTAGATTTAAATAGGTTGGAGGTCCGCTATGACTATGAAGATGTGAAAAGTTTCTTTTGAATACCTATAAAATTATAGCGATAGCGGATCTCAAAAGGGCCAGTTCAGAGCTCATCTACTGCGTGCAGTGTAATTTAATTAATTCTCTCGCCCAAAATATTTAACTTAGCCACATCAAAATTTTATTATCAATACTTACCCGCGTGCTGAATGCACGTTTAAATTAAGAGCTTCATCGGCCATCAGCAAAAGAAGCTATAAATTATTATGTAACTTGAAGTGGTGCGTTACTAGCCCAGCGGCTATTCGAGAGAGCCGATTTGATCAGGCGTTCCCTTAGCCGTCCGCACCGCGGCTTTATATATAAGAACGCTGCGCGAGGAAGGAAGGCCCCAGTTCTCTCCAGACGCTGAATGACACGCCATCTGTGTCGGGAGTCGCGTAGCATCGGTATCACTGCTACAAACAGCCTCGGGTGCCGTATTAAGTTACTAGAGATACGCGAAACCATGAAAACATTTCAAGTGAAGGGTTAATTCTGGGATGATTTTCATTATCTAGCTTCAGTTTGCGTATTGTCGTATTTTCACGTGCCGTCGGGGGACGGACATTCACCCAAATATTTAGCGTGGCGTTTGATGAAATATTTTCATCAAATTATGGCGAGCATTCTTTTTAACATTTAATTCGGACATTTATAGTTGCATCAGCGCATTAGACTCTGAACTGCTCTGTTAGTTAGGTTGTAGGGATACTTGTGTTTTTTATCAGTGAATTTCAGAATATACTCAGCTATTTTGGAAAACCGTTTTTGATTAGAAATCCCGGACAATCTCCTAATTCCTTAGAGCTATAAGCTGCAGCTATAATGGTATTCTCAAATGAAGTGGGCACTAGGATCTCTAATTACTGGCTCCACGTTTTGTTAAATCAATTTCTGGGTGCTAAAAAGTAAATAGAGAGCCAGTGTTGAGAACGGCGAAAGACAGCATTAACAACATTCTAAAAGCCAGAAACTGATTTAACATGCAAGCATTTATACAGCAATTATATTAGATTCATTATTTTTACAAATTACTCGCCACCCCACATATGGTGCATCGGCCGGGAAATCAACTAAGTGAAAGTGATTTATAATTATTCGGATTCGCGAGTGAAATGTGACACGCAACTGAGTATAGAACAGTGAATGTGTTACGTGTGCATGTGGACGACGCAGTTGGATTAACAACGCGTCTGGATTGACAGAGCTGGCACTGAGTCTAGCGGTGCTGCCGGCATCGCGAGAAGCCAGTCTCGCCGCACCGCAGTCGTCCGCTGGAGCAGCCGGCGCAGCGCCTGCAATTGCGGGCCACGCAAACACACAACAGCCGTCGGAGAGCCGTCTGCAGTTCAACGTGCCACGTCGCATCAGGAATCCTGGTACGCCGCGCCGGCAACGCCATACGTCGTGCAGAAGGAACTAAGTTAAGTGAAAAGCTGTTAAAAATTTTACTAACCTGCACTAAAAGACTGTCGGCGATGGAACCGCCAAAAGAAACTGAGGTTAAACTTATATCAGAACCTATGTCTGTTGAGGGAACTGTAAATCCAGACAACGGTTCGAGTGTAAATATGCATGAAAGTAGCAATGTTAAAGTGAAATATGACGTATTGTCTCCTGACAGTAGTGTGCGAAGGGGCAATGATTCAATAATAGAGACCCCTGTAGTAAAGCGGAAAGTAGAAATGGTAAATTTATTGGATGATAGTTTCTCTGATGAATTAAAAATGAAACAGTCATCAGAGATGGTAGAGTTTAAGAAGGAGAAGTTAGATGTGACTAATCAATCAGAAGTTTCATTTAATTTTGATGATTCTGGTATTGGAGCTAGTTTTTTGTCACCTGAGTGTGATAAAAAGCCAGCCAGTGAGCAACCCAAAGATGCTGGGGCTGTTGATCTAAATGTTATATTACAAGCAATAGCTGCCAGTAATGCACAAATGACAGCTGAATTAAAGTCTGAAATAAGTGAACAGGTCAAAAGCAGTAATGCTGAATTAAAGTCTGAAATGGTGGCCAGTCAAACAAATTTTAATAAACGGTTTGAGGCAATGGACAATAAATTAGAATCCAATAATGCTGAATTAAAATCTAATATAATTGAGGTAAATAACAGGATTGTGGCCAGTCAAACTAATTTTAATAAACGATTGGAGGTAATGGACGATACCTTCAAGGCTGGTTGCAATAAGTTGAAAGAGGATCTGGACAGTTTGAATTATAAAATTGATTACAATCATGAGGATATTAAGAAAAAGGTTGCTCAACAGTTTTCTGAAATGTATAAAACAGTTAAATCCGAAGTTGCTGAGGTTCGCAAAGACTTCCAAATGGAAGATGCGAAGCTGGAGCACAAGTTAACAGAAAAGATCGAGGCGGAATCTGAACTGTGCTCAGATAGATTTAAAGATGTTAGTATAAAAGTAAACATATGTCAAGCAGAAGTAAATGCAATCAAAACTGATACTACTCATATTGTGCAAAGAGTAGATAATGTTGAAATGAAAGTAGAAAATATCAGTACTAACATTGCTAACATTGAAAGTAAAGTAGCTTCAGTAACTTCTGGTAATGGTAGTATACAACAAGTTGTAGCTGCAAACGCCGCTTTTATCGGGTGTCGGCAGTTCTTGCCGTTCGATCCAGATAAAAATATCCATCCGCTAGATTTCTGGAACGATTTTGAAGATGTGATTCCACCAACTTGGTCTGAGCGAGAGAAAATCTCATTTGTTAGAAGCCATTTAGCAGGTGACGCCATGCGTTGGTCAGCTGATGTTATGTTAAAGTGTAAAACATTAGCGGAATTTAAAACAGCTTTTATTAATGAGTATTGGTCTAGCAATAAGCAAAATGAAGTGTTGAAAGAATTTTGGAGTGGAAAACGCTTCAATGCAGGCAAGGAATCAATTAAAGAGTTTGCTAGGTCCTGGATTTCACGTTTGTCACATTTGGCGGAAAAGCTAAAACCAGAAATGATTATACTAGGTCTTGAAGCCAAACTGCCATGGTATTGGCAAACTAGAATTATATCTGCCCCTAGAGACAATCTGGATCGTTTCATTGAATATCTGGAACGTGTAGAACGTGTTGCTGCCAATGAGGAGCTAGCACGTAATAACAGAAATGCTAATAACAATAGTAGTAATTTTAGGAACGAGCAAAATGGCAATGTAAACATCAGAACAGTAGGTGTTCGCCATCCTAAGAGAGGTAGGAGTTGGGGAAATAATTATCAGAACCAACAATGGCGTCCAAGGGATAATAATTTTGTTCCAAACAGAAATATGCATGTAAACAACAGTACGGAAAGTAATGCTATGCCAGTTAACTAAAATGAAAATAAAGGGAACAGTAGTAGGCCGAGGCAGGGAAACTAGTTCCCGTCTATGAGGACACTGGCGCTCGCCAGGCGGTTACTTTTCCTAAGCCAGTAGTTACGGGAATTGGTAAGACAAATCAGAATACTCAAACTGAACAGATGAAGTGTCGGTAGCATCTAAGGATACAACAGAAATATTAGATCACTCACAGTATTTGATAGATACCGTGTTAGAGACGCTTTCTAAGTGGGAAGAGAAAGAGAAGGCGCAGCAGTGTAACGATAGGGACGAGCTACAAAATACTGAATTGACAGGTGAAGAAGCAGAAGAAATTCATGCTTATATTTACGATGAGGATGATGTGCTCTTATCTAAAGTGCCTGTGCAGGATGTTGATAATGTACTAGTAGATTTAGGACAGAAGATAAGTGAGAATGTAGAGGGTAGGCTGTTGAGGGTCGATGAACCTAGTAGCTGTGACCAGTTGTCACTTGAGAAGGAAACCGACGATAATGGTAAAAGTGGTTTAGCTGTAACTAGTGTTATGCCCGGTCTGGAGACGCAGAATCGCTCAGACTACAGTAATTTGGGTTATGTTCAGCAAACTAAATGTAATGAAGTCGTGCGGTGTTTCGATTTAAAATTAATAGACCGACTGGAAAAGGCAGCTGAAAATGTAATTCAGGAAACCCCTACACACTGTGACCTAAATGTAATGAAGACAGATGTTGATCACTTTAGTTGGAGACAAATCCAAAAGAAACTATTAGATGAATTTGAGGAACCACCTGTACAACCTAGAATAAGCCACCCTATAATTATAGTGAATATGTCGGGCATCAATATACGTTGTCTCTTAGACAGTGGAAGTGAGGTGAGTGCAATATCTCAGTCCTTCTTTGATGCATTACCTGGTAAAGACAAGCTTACAGTAATGAGGGTATCAGGACTAAGAATAATTGGTGCTACTGGCAAGGTTTCAAAAACGGTAAAGCAAGAAGCTTTACTACCCTTTAACATTAATGGTAATTTAATTGATCATCCATGTTTAATTGTAAACAATCTCAGTATTGAGGTTTTAATTGGCATAGATTTCTTGTCAAAATATCAGAGTGTTGTTGACTTTGAAAGAAGCCAGTTAAAAATGGTCTTGCCAATAAATGGAGTAATTATAGTACCTTTTAGTGATAAACATGTAGTAACTGATGATGAAACTTGGGAGCTGCCTATACGAGTTCTGAAAAATAGGAGGTATTGGGACGAAGGTGTTAATCTTAGTACAAGTAAGCTAAACACAGAAGAAGAAGAAGAAGAAGAAGCAATTATTTTAGACAAAATAGAAGCTAAATTGCAGGAAATCGATAAGATTTCAGACAATCAAAAGGAAGAACTGAGACAGGTTCTAAAAAGGCATCATAAGGTATTTTCAGATCGACCTGGCATAGTCAAAGGTTATGAATGTCAATTAAAGGTGAAACCCGGCCAAGTGTTTTTCAGGAAGCCATACCAAATACATGTAGCTAGGAAGGAGGCAGTTCGAAAGGAAATACAGAGAATGCTAGAGTGGGGTGTGATTGAAAAAGCGGTCAGTGAGTACAATAATCCTCTTGTTGTTGTACCAAAAAGAGACGGGAGTGTCAGAGTGGTCTTGGACGCTCGTTGGTTGAATGAAACAGTGGTTAGGGAAAGTGATAGACCGCAGAACATGGACGAGTTATTGCAAAAATTCCGGGGAGTAAAATTTTTAACTTCTATGGACATCACGTGTTGTTGTTGTTGTGGTCTTCAGTCCTGAGACTGGTTTGATGCAGCTCTCCATGCTACTCTATCCTGTGCAAGCTTCTTCATCTCCCAGTACCTACTGCAACCTACATCCTTCTGAATCTGCTTAGTGTATTCATCTCTTGGTCTCCCCCTATGATTTTTACCCTCCACGCTGCCCTCCAATACTAAATTGGTGATCCCTTGATGCCTCAGAACATGTCCTACCAACCGATCCCTTCTTCTGGTCAAGTTGCGCCACAAACTTCTGTTCTCCCCAATCCTATTCAATACTTCCTCATTAGATATGTGATCTACCCATCTAATCTTCAGCATTCTTCTGTAGCACCACATTTCAAAAGCTTCTATTCTCTTCTTGTCCAAACTATTTACCGTCCATGTTTCACTTCCATACATGGCTACACTCCATACAAATACTTTCAGAAATAACTTCCTGACACTTAAATCTATACTCGATGTTAACAAATTTCTCTTCTTCAGAAACGCTTTCCTTGCCATTGCCAGTCTACATTTTATATCCTCTCTACTTCGTCCATCATCAGTTATTTTGCTCCCCAAATAGCAAAACTCCTTTACTACTTTAAGTGTCTCATTTCCTAATCTAATACCCTCAGCATCACCCGACTTAATTCGACTACATTCCATTATCCTCGTTTTGCTTTTGTTGACGTTCATCTTATATCCTCCCTTCAAGACACCATCCATTCCGTTCAACTGCTCTTCCAAGTCCTTTGCTGTCTCTGACAGAATTACAATGTCATCGGCGAACCTCAAAGTTTTTATTTCTTCTCCATGGATTTTAATACCTACTCCAAATTTTTCTTTTGTTTCCTTTACTGCTTGCTCAATATAGAGATTGAATAACATCGGGGAGAGGCTACAACCCTGTCTCACTCCCTTCCCAACCACTGCTTCCCTTTCATGTCCCTCGACTCTTATAACTGCCATCTGGTTTCTGTACAAGTTGTAAATAGCCTTTCGCTCCCTGTATTTTACCCCTGCCACCTTTAGAATTTGAAAGAGAGTATTCCAGTCAACATTGTCAAAAGCTTTCTCTAAGTCTACGAATGCTAGAAACGTAGGTTTGCCTTTCCTTAATCTTTCTTCTAAGATAAGTCGTAAGGTCAGTATTGCCTCACGTGTTCCAGTATTTCTACGGAATCCAAACTGATCTTCCCCGAGGTCGGCTTCTACTAGTTTTTCCATTCGTCTGTAAAGAATTCGTGTTAGTACTTTGCAGCTGTGGCTTATTAAACTGATTGTTCGGTAATTTTCACATCTGTCAACACCTGCTTTCTTTGGGATGGGAATTATTATATTCTTCTTGAAATCTGAGGGTATTTCGCCTGTTTCATACATCTTTCTCACCAGATGGTAGAGTTTTGTCAGGACTGGCTCTCCCAAGGCCGTCAGTAGTTCCAATGGAATGTTGTCTACTCCCGGGGCCTTGTTTCGACTCGGGTCTTTCAGTGCTCTGTCAAACTCTTCACGCAGTATCGTATCTCCCATTTCATCTTCATCTACATCCTCTTACATTTCCATAATATTGTCCTCAAGTGCATCGCCCTTGTATAGACCCTCTATATACTCCTTCCACCTTTCTGCTTTCCCTTCTTTGCTTAGAACTGGGTTTCCATCTGAGCTCTTGATGTTCATACATGTGGTTCTCTTATCTCCAAAGATCTCTTTAATTTTCCTGTAGGCAGTATCTATCTTACCCCTAGTGAGATAAGCCACTACATCCTTACATTTGTCCTCTATCCATCCCTGCTTAGCCATTTTGCACTTCCTGTCGATCTCATTTTTGAGACGTTTGTATTCCTTTTTGCCTGCTTCATTTACTGCATTTTTATATTTTCTCCTTTCATCAATTAAATTCAATATTTCTTCTGTTACCCAAGGATTTCTACTAACCCTCTTCTTTTTACCTACTTGATCATCTGCTGCCTTCACTACTTCATCCCTCAGAGCTACCCATTCTTCTTCTACTGTATTTCTTTCCCCCATTCCTATCAATTGTTCCCTTATGCTCTCCCTGAAACTCTGTACAACCTCTGGTTCTTTCAGTTTATCCAGGTCCCATCTCCTTAAATTCCCACCTTTTTGCAGTTTCTTCAGTTTTAATCTACAGGTCATAACCAATAGATTGTGGTCAGAGTCCACATCTGCCCCTGGAAACTTCTTACAATTTAAAACCTGGTTCCTAAATCTCTGTCTTACCATTATATAATCTATCTGATACCTTTTAGTATCTCCAGGGTTCTTCCATGTATACAACCTTCTATCATGATTCTTAAACCAAGTGTTAGCTATGATTAAGTTGTGCTCTGTGCAAAATTCTATCAGGCGGCTTCCTCTTTCATTTCTTAGCCCCAATCCATATTCACCTACTACGTTTCCTTCTCTCCCTTTTCCTACACTCGAATTCCAGTCACCCATGACTATTAAATTTTCGTCTCCCTTCACTATCTGAATAATTTCTTTTATTTCATCATACATTTCTTCAATTTCTTCGTCATCTGCAGAGCTAGTTGGCATATAAACTTGTACTACTGTAGTAGGTGTGGGCTTCGTATCTATCTTGGCCACAATAATGCGTTCACTATGCTGTTTGTAGTAGCTTACCCGCATTCCTATTTTCCTATTCATTATTAAACCTACTCCTGCATTACCCCTATTGGACTTTGTGTTTATAACCCTGTAGTCACCTGACCAGAAGTCTTGTTCCTCCTGCCACCGAACTTCACTAATTCCCACTATATCTAACTTTAACCTATCCATTTCCCTTTTTAAATTTTCTAACCTACCTGCCCGATTAAGGGATCTGACATTCCACGCTCCGATCCGTAGAACGCCAGTTTTCTTTCTCCTGATAACGACATCCTCTTGAGTAGTCCCCGCCCCGAGATCCGAATGGGAGACTATTTTACCTCCGGAATATTTTACCCAAGAGGACGCCATCATCATTTAATCATACAGTAAAGCTGCATGCCCTCGGGAAAAATTACGGCCGTAGTTTCCCCTTGCTTTCAGCCGTTCGCAGTACCTGCACAGCAAAGCCGTTTTGGTTATTGTTACAAGGCCAGATCAGTCAATCATCCAGACTGTTGCCCTTGCAACTACTGAAAAGGCTGCTGCCCCTCTTCAGGAACCATACGTTTGTCTGGCCTCTCAACAGATACCCCTCCGTTGTGGATGTACCTACGGTGCGGCTATCTGTATCGCTGAGGCACGCAAGCCTCCCCACCAACGGCAAGGTCCATGGTTCATGGGGGCGACATCACGTGTGGATATTGGAATTTGCCACTGGCGGAAAGTTCAAGGAAGTACACAGCTTTCTTGTACGAAGGAGTTTGTTACCTTTCGGACTTAATATCTCTGTTTGTGCCTTCGTACGTGTGATGTGCCATGTTTTAGGACCATCTTTAAGTAATAAAATAACAGTCTACGTAGATGATCTGTTAATAGCAACTCCTACCTGGGAAGAACACATAGCTTTATTAGAGGAAGTGTTAGAGGCTATTGAGAGAGGTGGCATGAAACTAAAGATTGAAAAGACCGAGTGCGTTAAAGAGGAAATAGGTTTCTTGGGATATAGGATAAGTGTAAAAGGTATTCTGCCTGACCCAGGGAAGCTAGCAGTCATTGAAAAATTTGAGGCTCCCAGAAACAAGAAGCAGTTGAGATCAATGTTCGGTCTTTTCGGCTTCTATAGGCGTTTTGTTAGTGATCAGGCTTTTAATGCTCCCTGTCTTCACCTCCTGCTTAAAAAGAATACCCCTTGGGTTTGGACAGCAGAATGTCAACAGGCGATTGAGGTGCTTAAACAATCTTTAATTAATAGTCCCATTTTGCATCATCCTGACTTTGAAAAACCATTCTGTATGTCTGTTGATGCTAGTGGCTATGGTATAGCTGTGGAGATATTCCAAGTAGAAATAGAGAACGAACAAGAAGTGAACAAGACTATAGCTTTCGCAAGTCGATCTTTACAGGCAGCAGAGAGAAATTATGGCATCTCAGAACTAGAAGCGTTGGCAATTGTATTTGGGGTACAGAAGTTTGAGCAGTATCTATTAGGTCACAAGATAATTGTTTACAGTGACCATAAGGCGTTGACCTTTTTAAAGACCTGTAAGTTGAGGAATTCTCGTTTGGTAAGATGGTCTTTGTATCTCCAGCAGTTTGACCTTGAGATTAGATATATTCAAGGGAAAGACAATCTGGTAGCTGATGGGTTATCTAGAAGTGCGGAGCTCTGTGATGACGCGGGAATTACAGCAACAGACCTAAATGAAGTTCGAATGTTTGCATTGCACGAAGTAAATGAAGAAAGTGCATTAAAGAGAGTGATTAAGATCTTGAGACGTGAACAGAATGCAGATGACCAACTGAAATTAGTGAAGAGCTATTTAGGAAATGCGAACTATCCTAAGGTTTCGCAATACTATTGTTTGCATAAAGGTATTCTGTTTAGGAGGAAAAAGGTAGGTGTTTCTGAGTGGAAGCTGTGCTTTCCCTCACAACATTTAGACTTACTAATCGACTATGTACACCTGAGGTATGGGCACTACGGTGCAAAGAAGTGCATTGCAAAATTACAAGAGAAGGTTGTGTTTGACAACATGTACCGCCGTGTGGCCAAGCGTCTAGCATCGTGTGTAGTGTGCCAGAAAGTCCGTGCTGCCAACACCAGAATACAAGGGGATATGCATTCAGTAGAGCCAACTGAAACCCTAGAATTACTGGCTTGTGATTTGTTTGGCCCTCTTCCTGTTTCGAGAGGTGGTTGCACCCATGTTTTTGTTATTGTGGATGGATTCAGTAAATATGTTAAGCTATACCCAATTAAAAGAGCAAATGCAAAAACATTGGTTGAAAAGTTGGAAAAAGATTTCTTCGTGAACGTTGGCGTTCCGAAGAATTTGCTGTCAGACAATGGACCTCAATTTACTTCTGATAGATTTAAGGAATGTCTAGATAAGGCCGGCGTGAAACATCTGAAAATATCTGCGTATTTCCCCCAAGGAAATATGAGTGAACGTATTATGAGGGAATTGAATAGGCTTTGCAGAACTTATTGTGCTCGGAAACACTCAAGTTGGGCAGAGCACATTAAGTATTTTGAGAATGTAATTAACAACGTAAGACATGATGCAAGTGGTTTTGCACCTTGCGAATTGATGTTTGGCCAAGAACCGCACAATGTGATTGCAGATATGGTAGAATTCCCTATTCTAACGCAAATATCCACAGACGAGAAGAAACTAAAGGCTAGGGCAAATATGAGAAAAAGAGCGTTGGAAAGGAAGAAGCGTCATGACGCAAAAGCTGTACCTACAAGCTTTGAAATAGGTCAATTAGTCCTTGTCAAAACCAAAGAAAAATCAAAGAAAGTAAATGCAGAAACAAAAAAATTCATGTTCGTATACCAAGGACCTTTCAGGATCATAGGAAAACCACATGCCAATGCATATAGGCTAGAGTACCCTAAAAGTAAGAAGCTATTAGGTCTCAGGAACGTGATCGACCTAAAGAAATTCATAGGTAGTGAATGAACGCTGTAGGGAGGAGGTTGTTCTGTAACCTCTACACAGTGTGGCAGCTGTGCAGTCCCAGCTGTGTTAGATCTTCTTTCCCTTTCAGGTCTCACTCATTCTTCCTCTTTCCTGTCCTCAAAAATTTCGACCTTTTCTTTCCAAATACTAAAATTTTCCGTTATGACTATCAAGCCAGCATTAAGCTAAGGAATACTGTAGGGAGGAGGTTGTTCTGTAACCTCTACACAGTGTGGCAGCTGTGCAGTCCCAGCTGTGTGAGATCTTCTTTCCCTTTCAGGTCTCACTCATTCTTCATCTTTCCTATCCACAAAAATTTCGACCTCTTCTTTCCAGAGATGAAAATTTTCTGTCATGGCTATCAAGCCATGAGTTATGTAACCATTCTAACTACCGATTAGTGACAAAAAAATACCTAATGTGACAAACCTAATAGTGACAAACAATAGAGAAGTATGACGTAATGAAGATACATATGTATTTGAGTAACAATTATGTATAGTACCCTGGTAATATAGTAAGTACAAAGTGTTGTTTTATTGGAAATGGTCCACCAACAGTAATTTAAAAAGATATATGAATTCATGTACAAGCAGGATCTGAAGTGGTAGTGAAACCTAGTGTATGCATTAGAGCTAACTAAGAAATAGTAAAAGAGATTGCTTAGTGTTAGGAAAAATATGCAGATAAGTTGTAAGGTTAAACTCACCTGATGTAGCAAGGAAAGGCAGTGTAATAGAATTGAGCAGTGTTTGTGGTTGAGACGTGAAGGACACGTCCCTGAAGTATTTATAAGGTTAGAGCTGGCCGTTATTTTAGTGTAGTGTGTGACAGGATACACCTACACGTATTGAGGTTATGAATTGGAGGCGTGAATGCGACCATAGGTACCCTTACGTTAGATGAGACAGAGTAGCTCATGGTGTCCTATAGGTTTAAGGAATTTAGCATTACGCTCGTCCATAATTACTTGATGCACTTTAGTGGTAGGTCTGAGAGAGACTACCTGAGGTTTCAGCGTCCGATCGAGTGGAAATGGATTGCCACGTGAGCAAACTAATCAGCTGCAGTACACTATGAATATGATATAAATGTGCTATCCTATGCTTTAAATATTAATAGAGTGAGTGTTAAATAAGTACATACACTAGCAAAATAAATAAATAACATACTGACAGGCGTGAAACGTTAATTTTAGCTCAGCATAAATACACTTCAAAGTAAGTAAGTACCTAATTGCAGATGTGGAACTGACAACAGCAGAGGACCAATAAGTGGATTTTGTAGTCAACTAAACGTAGTGTGTTTTGAACACTCACATCTGTACTATTACCAAAGGTTACTCACATGTACAAAGAAGCTGAGAAAACAACCACTAATCATACTCATACTATCTCTAAGAATAAGGTAATCAAAGATGAGTCAGTTAAGTGCTTAAAATACAAATGTATCAGGAATATACCGAGCATGGGTTCAGTGTTCCGGCCCAGAAATAATAAATTCAGATTAAATATGATTTATGATTGTATGCCTTAGGAGCATAAATTTTCTCTAATACATGACTAAAGGCGTTTTGAGCCATTTGTTTAACGATTTTATGACAGTTAAGTAACCGCGAGAGTAATACTGAAAAAGGTTCTGTTAACTTTGTTCCAGCAACATACTGAAGGATAAAATGTATATATCCCCATTTCATTGTGACCCACCCTTAGATGTTAAGTGAACAGAGTCTGAGGCACTCTTTTTGTTTGTTCTACAGGACAAACCAGATAAAGGCAGCCTGGTAGCTGCGTGAAAGCGTGGAGTGACTTGGACACAACTCACAGTGACCCCTCCCCTTTCCCCCATGTAATTTAGAGAGAACGTGAAGGACGCACCCCATAGCAACTTCCCCTACGTGAAGGACGCACAACATAGCAACTTCCCCTCCTCTACCCTTGTGAATGGAAGTGTAGAACGCCAGCCAAAGCGGGTACAACCACGTGTGTAAAAAATTATTTGTGAACTTTTCTTTCAGGTTTAGAAAAGACTGCTAAGAGATAATCATCTGTTTATGTATCATGTTATTTTCTTTGAATTTGTGTATGTAAAAATGTATTTAATGTATTTAATGGATCTAAGATTTTCATAATTTTTCAATTTGCATGTGTTTGTTTGTCTAAGGCAATATGTATGCCAAAATATTTCATTGACTTTGCTTAAAATTTTGAGTAATGACATTGTTTAAAAGGCAGTGAACATGCCCACAATTAAAATAATTAATGTAGGTAATCAGTTTTCTTTAATGTTTCTACGTGTTTATATTTAAATTTTGGTTTTTCATAGGAAGTTAAGCTGTACTCTTGCTTCCCTTTTTGTAATTAATTAACATTCATAAACAAAAAAAATTTAAGTAGAGGGTGATGTAGGGAAGCAGCCTACTCACGCTGTAGTAAATTCACATCAGTTTCCATTGTGTGCCAGCCAGTCTGCTGTAACTAGCTCTGACGTCATAAATGTTGCGCAATACCTTAAAAATCAAGAAAAAGACCTAAACTTTTCTGGCATGTCAGAAGTAATACTAAATTAATATGTGTTAAATATTAGTTCGATAACTTCAGCCATTTTCGAAATTTGAACGTTTTCTGAAAAAATCATTGGCGCAACAGAAAAGAGCTAGAGACTTCAAAATTTATATTTAGATTCATCTTTCATAATGATTTAATAAAAACAGTACTTTGGATTTCACAAATTAAGATTTTAGTGGAAATTCATGATTTTCTGGTTTTCATCTCAAAACTGAAGGAAGCAAGATAGATTAAGTAGGCTAACAAATAAGGCTAGGATGTTTAGATTTAAATAGGTTGGAGGTCCGCTATGACTATGAAGATGTGAAAAGTTTCTTTTGAATACCTATAAAATTATAGCGATAGCGGATCTCAAAAGGGCCAGTTCAGAGCTCATCTACTGCGTGCAGTGTAATTTAATTAATTCTCTCGCCCAAAATATTTAACTTAGCCACGTCAAAATTTTATTATCAATACTTACCTGCGTGCTGAATGCACGTTTAAATTAAGAGCTTCATCGGCCATCAGCAAAAGAAGCTATAAATTATTATGTAACTTGAAGTGGTGCGTTACTAGCCCAGCGGCTATTCGAGAGAGCCGATTTGATCAGGCGTTCCCTTAGCCGTCCGCACCGCGGCTTTATATATAAGAACGCTGCGCGAGGAAGGAAGGCCCCAGTTCTCTCCAGACGCTGAATGACACGCCATCTGTGTCGGGAGTCGCGTAGCATCGGTATCACTGCTACAAACAGCCTCGGGTGCCGTATTAAGTTACTAGAGATACGCGAAACCATGAAAACATTTCAAGTGAAGGGTTAATTCTGGGATGATTTTCATTATCTAGCTTCAGTTTGCGTATTGTCGTATTTTCACGTGCCGTCGGGGGACGGACATTCACCCAAATATTTAGCGTGGCGTTTGATGAAATATTTTCATCAAATTATGGCGAGCATTCTTTTTAACATTTAATTCGGACATTTATAGTTGCATCAGCGCATTAGACTCTGAACTGCTCTGTTAGTTAGGTTGTAGGGATACTTGTGTTTTTTATCAGTGAATTTCAGAATATACTCAGCTATTTTGGAAAACCGTTTTTGATTAGAAATCCCGGACAATCTCCTAATTCCTTAGAGCTATAAGCGGCAGCTATAATGGTATTCTCAAATGAAGTGGGCACTAGGATCTCTAATTACTGGCTCCACGTTTTGTTAAATCACTTTCTGGGTGCTAAAAAGTAAATAGAGAGCCAGTGTTGAGAACGGCGAAAGACAGCATTAACAACATTCTAAAAGCCAGAAACCGATTTAACATGCAAGTATTTATACAGCAATTATATTAGATTCATTATTTTTACAAATTACTCGCCGCCCCACATATGGTGCATCGGCCGGGAAATCAACTAAGTGAAAGTGATTTATAACTATTCGGATTTCAATGCTGGGCCATCAACAAGTGTCAGCGTGCGAACCATTTAACGAAACATCATCGGTATGGGCTTTCGGGATCGAAGGCCCACTCGGGTACCCTCGATGGCTGCACGACACAGAGCTTTACGCCTCGCCTGGGCCCGTCAACACCGACATTGGACTATTGATGACTGGAAACATGTTATCAGGTCGGACGAATCTAGTTTCAAATTGTATAGAGAGGTTGGACATATATGGGGAAAGAGACAACCTCATGAATCCATGGACACAGAATGCCAGTAGGGGACTGTTCAAGCTGGTGGAGGTTCTGTAATGGTGTGGGGCGCGTGCAGTTGAAGTGATATGGGACCCCTGATACGTCTAGATAAGTCTCTCACAGATGACATGTACGTAACCATCCTGTCTGGTCAACTGCATCCATTCGTGTCACTGTGCATTCCCACAGACTCGATCAATTCTAACAGGACAATGCGACACCCCACACGTCCAGAATTGCTACAGAGTGGCTCCAGGAACACTCTTCTGAGTTTAAACACTTCCGCTGGCCACCGAACTCCCAAGACACGAACATTATTGAGCACATCTGGGGTACCTTGCAACTTGCTGTTCAGAAGAGATCTCCACCCCCTCGTACTTTTACGGATTTATGGACAGCCCTACAGGATTCATGGTGTCAATTCCCTCCAGCAATATTTCAGAAGGGGACTGGGTGTTGTCCTCATCATTTCATCATTATCATCACCATTAGTGACTGCGTAAAAAAATTGGGACTTTGTATGGGTGCTGATGACCGCGCAGTTGAGCACCCCACAAACCAAACATCATCATCATCATCATCATCACTACTTCAGACATTGGCCGAAGCCTTACCACGTCGTATTGAGGCACTTCTGCCTGCTCGCGGGGGCCCTACACGATATTAGGCGAGTGTACCAGTTTCTTTGGCTCTTCAGTGTATATGCAGTCTTTACAGATAAACCACACTTCCCTAAAATTCTCCCAATAAATTCGCCTTCCCTACTCCAATCTTTGCATGCTCATTCCATTTTATGTTGCTTTCCAGTGTTACGCTTTGATAGTTAACTGATTTGACTATGTCAAGCAGCACGCTACTAATGCTGTGCTCGAACACTGTGGCTTTGTTTTTCCTACTTACTTGCATTAACTTACGTTTTACTACATTTAGAGCGGGCTGTCATTCATCACGTCAACTAGAAATTTTGCCTAAGTTATCTTGAACCCACCTACAGTCATTCAACGACCACACGTTTCCGTACAACATAGCATCATCTACAAACAACCGCAGACTGCTGGTTATCCTGTCTGCCACATCATTTATCCACAAAGAAAATAACAGCAGCCCTGTCACACTTATCTGGGGCGCTCCTAACAATACCTTTGTCTCTGATGAATGCTCACCGTCGAGGCCAGCATACTGGGTTATGTTATTTAAGAAGTCTTCTAGCCATTCTCCACCTTTATGTTCGTTTGCATGCCAGAACACTCTCCTGCGTTTCCGCCAGAGGGTGGGAGGGTGTGAGAGGCTGGGGGAGGGGACATTGTGTACTGATGTAACTGTGTGAGCAACCTCTGTTGTGACATGTGTGTTTCATTTCGTCTGAATTCATCGTATACTCCTGCAGTGATGAACTACCTATCGTATCACTTGTCCTAAAATTATCGTGTTTCTGAGAGTGTTGCACTTTTTCCAGTAGTGTAACTTGTGAACTGAAATGTATTAGCACTATACGATACTTTTACCAGGATTCTTACGCTCGTAAATTCTTTGAGGTGAGAGTTACAAATAAGAGATTGTGTGTTGCTAGCCCCATACATTATGCAACCCTGGAATCGAAGCACGGTCACAATACTGCCGTCCAACCGTGCAAGTGAGTCGAACCGATGCTCTTTGATCTAGAGCATTTCTGTTCCGACTAATGTGCGCAGTTGCTCCTTCAGTGGAATCGAAGATTCACATTAATCTGGCGAGCGTTATTTTATGGAACTATTCGAGCGAGCCGCACAGGCGCAGTTGGTGCCATGAGTAAGTAATTGATCTCTGCGAAGAGCGCAGGCCGGCCGCTGTAGCCGAGCGGTTCTAGGCGCTTCAGTCTGGAACCACGCGGCTGATACAGTCGCAGGTTCGAATCCTGCCTCGGGCATGCATTTGTGTGATGTCCTTAGGTTAGTTAGGTTTAAGTAGCTCTAAGTCTAGGGGACTGATGACCTCAGATGTTAAGTCCCATAGTGCTCGGAGCCATTTGAACCATTTGAAGAGCGGCACCAGCGGACTGTCGCAAATAACGACTTGTGGGACATAAGACGCTAGAGACCGAAACATCTTCGGAGCTACTATAATGATGTTTGCGACTTTCCAACATAAGGAAAGGATGAGTTGTGCGAAATGGTCCGATAAATGTTGTGCTCGTGACAGCGAACTGATGAAAAACATCTGAATGAGAACTACTGACATAATCCAGAATGAGATTTTCACTCTGCAGCGGAGTGTGCGCTGATATGAAACATCCCCCAGGCTGTGGCTAAGCCGTGTCTCCGCAATATCCTTTCTTTCAGGAGTGCTAGTTCTGCAAGGTTCGCAGGAGAGCTTCTGTAAAGTTTGGAAGGCAGGAGACGAGGTACTGGCAGAAGTAATGCTGTGAGTACCGGACGTGAGTCGTGCTTCGGTAGCTCAGTTGGTAGAGCACTTGCCCGCGAAAGGCAAAGGTCCCGAGTTCGAGTCTCGGTCGGGCACACAGTTTTAATCTGCCAGGAAGTTTCATATCAGCGCACACTCCGCTGCAGAGTGAAAATCTCATCCTGGAAACATCCCCCAGGCTGTGGCTAAGCCATGTCTCCGCAATATCCTTTCTTTCAGGAGTGCTAGTTCTGCAAGGTTCGCAGGAGAGCTTCTGTAAAGTTTGGAAGGTAGGAGACGAGGTACTGGCAGAAGTAATGCTGTGAGTACCGGACGTGAGTCGTGCTTCGGTAGCTCAGTTGGTAGAGCACTTGCCCGCGAAAGGCAAAGGTCCCGAGTTAGAGTCTCGGTCGGGCACACAGTTTTAATCTGCCAGGAAGTTTCATACTGACATAATGGTTGTAAGCTTGTCGTGGCCTTGATAGCCGACATGCGATGTAAGTAAATAATTATTATGGTGCACTGGAACTCAGTCGATACTTGCAGTCGGAAGCTGGCTAATGTTTCGTCCCGGCGCCCGTCTCCTGTGACGGCGGATTGCGCTCTGGAGTTCCCTGTCAGTGACCGCCGACCGCTGTCATTGGCTGCACGGCGCGCCTCGACAGAGTGCGCTGCCAACGCCCGCCGCGCCGAGCGCAGCCGACCTCAGCCGAGTGCAGCCGAAGCGGGCGCAGTCTCCGCCGGCTCCAGAGCAGCGCTCAGTCGTTGCGTGGCGATCGCACCGAGCCTGTCGGTGTCGCGAGTGGCCTTGCCTGCGTGTGCGTGCGTGCTTGTGCTCCGCTTGTACGTCCGGTCGGCAGTAGCGAGCTGTTTCCGTGTACAGTGCTTGCTGTGCGTTTACAGACAGCACCGTCTGGGGGTCGACAACTGCACGGGGGCACGTGCGACGCAGAATCCTCGAGCCGCTGATGTGAGTACACCCAGGGTGCAGGATAGACTAGGCTAGGCTGCGCGCATTCCAGAGGCTGCCTTCGGGCTCGGCATACCACTGCACTCCACACCAGGCCGCGCCTCGCACACGTATGTGTGTGGCAGGGTCGCCGCTGCTCGAAAACCGCTACGCCAACAACGGAGGATGATTGCTGTACGTGACTACACTTGTCACTACCGTTCACGTTGTGTATCCAAAACAGTGTAAGACAGCAACTTTCCTGTGTTACGTGGCACTGGATGATCATGAGAGCTTTACTGATTTTATAAATACCACAGTTTCCTGTTTTAGTCAAGTTCTGTTACCAATATTCATTTTTGCAACCCATTTCGGCAGTTTGGTGTTATCAGGGAGTGCTTTCATCCGTTGATATACATTATTTTGGGTTCCAGAGTGATATTGACCTATCAACTCATCCCGTTTGGTTGCGGTAAGAAACTATACCATGGTCCAAGCCTTGGATTAAGTTGGAAGGCGACAGTCCGGCAGAGTGTTGACAAAGTCAGTGGATATGGACAAGAAATAAGTAATGCGGCTACAAAGTGATCTGCAGTGTAGAGTGTCTGTAACTGACTCACTATTCATTAGAGGTAAATTCAGTAAGCTGCTTTGTCTAATAGATGAATCTGAGTGTTTTGCGCCATACATCGAACATAAAAAATAAACAAATCTCTGCCTGTCAAGATTTTAATAGCAATGTTTAGCTTGGCACGATGCCCTTCACCAATGACGTAACTGTTAGTAAATGATACGTCAAGAACTTGCCGTACTGAAAATGTTTGTCATTGCGGAAGATGTGGCAGCGCAATATTCTATGGGGCGAAAGATTTGACCAGAAAGCTGAAATCATTTGTGACATGTTATCAGTAACCAAAGCTATGAAACGATCGTTTCATAGCTTTGGTTACTGATAACTTGACACCAGTGCCTATGAGTTTAATTTGTACACTACAGCACTGAAGATGATCACTATGTGGTTGAAAATCGATTTTGCTGTCAATGAATCATCAATATTACGGCCAACGCTGACCTTCCTTCTAATTTCACGTATATGGTCGTTGTGCACACAGCACTCTATGGAGTCGCCGATCAATATCACTTTGTATTGCAATAGTGCCATCAGATTATTAAACACACTGTGATTCAAGGTTTATGGAGCAGATTATTGATTCTTTCTCTGAAATGGAAGGAGTGATAGGGACCTAATGGTAGTTTGGGATGCTGATGTAAGCTGGGTGTGCAGAATTATTTTCTGCTCTGCTGCTCGCGTAACTAGTAGTCCATCGACAGGAAGGTAACTCTACAGAGGCAGCTATAGCAGAGTTACCGACCGTAGTAATTATGTCCTGTCCGCTTGATATCTGTACATAAACGCGGGACTGCTCACAACAGTTAGCCATTGCGGTGTTTGTTTGGGGTGTAGCGAAGCTAACTAAGACAGTGACTGGCGTTCTGTTTGGACCAGAGGCACGTTAAAGCGGCGGTTCATACGCACTTTGTCCCAATAAATATGGAAAAGTTATGAGTCTACAGGTTACACAAAATGGTTAAGGCTTTCGTGGCCACATGTTGGCAGACTGTCTATTAGCTTATGTCTCTGGTTCTTCGGCCGACGTTCGTCTGATGATTTTTCTGACGTTTCGCCGGCACGAGAGGCTGAAATTGTCATAGCTTCACTCCACCAGCAATGGAGGGGGAAGGTTTGACAATGCCAGCCACTGGAGAAACGTCAGAAAAATCATCAGACGAACGTCGGTCGAAGAACCCGAGGCAGAGGACAATAGGCAGTTGGTCTACAGTTTCATTCCCACTATCTTAAAAAGATGACGTGCTCATTTAGAACGACTCCGCTCTCTGTTTATATAGCAAGCAACCTGCCGAAGTAGTTCAATAATATGACGGAATGGTTCAGCTTTCACCAACGACACGATAAACAACACTCAGCACTACGAATAACTAGGGCGACTATGAAAATATGCGTATTAAAATACCGCGAATATGAAATTATGCAGCGAAAATGTTCTTCTTTAGAGCCTTCAAACATGTGAAATATTTAAAGATATCAGACCAGAGAGGAAAACACGTACTTCAAACGCGGGCGCATCAAATGACGACGGAATGTAGAGAACAGGCTGTCATTAACACGCTTTTGGCTTTGCCAACTCAAAACATAACTCTCACCTTGCAGTCTGTGTTCGGCCACGTTGTAGGTCTGTCCGTCCAAATGACCTTCATTTGATTAAGACGTCGGGGGTTAGGGGAGCGCAGAGCAGCAGTGTTTACGCGGCAGTTTTTCGTCCAGCGTTCGGCGCGGCCTAGCCGGAGAGTGCGACGGGCCGCTGGTTGCTACGTGACCGCTGGTTGCCGCTGCTGCCCCGTCCCGTCCTGTGACGTCACGTAGCGGTCGGCGCGCTTCCACTAGTTAACGCCGATTGGCCAAGGGCTTCGCGCGGCCACTGTCGCTGTACGGAGAATTCGCCACCTACGCTCGTCCTGAGTCACGGGTCGCTGTTTACTGCGGCGCAGGACATAATTCGCAGTCCTACCACTGCAGCTGGTGGCGGCCAGCTGCGTGGCACTGTGTAGAACGGGCTGGCAACCTGTTCGCAGTATGCGACCCAACTCTTGTAATATCTTATGAACCGTCAGGTGCCCGTATTTTGGGTTTTTGTCTACCTCTACGAATGTCTGAGAGGATATGCAATTACAGATATCACGTTTCGTGGATACGTCGCAAAAGGGTCTCTGAGATGTGAAAGGAAGTCAACCATGTACATATTTTTCGAAGTGAAATACTTACGTGTACCCTCCGCGTATCACTGAAGTGCACAGTGGAGAGTACTTACAACAGAACCATGGCTTAGGGTTTCTTCTCGTTTCATTCGCGCATGGACCGTGGGAAGAGAGACTTCGTAAATACTTCTGGATGCCTTGTTCTATGTTGTTGTTTTCAGTCCAGAGACTGGTTTGATGCAGCTGTCCATGCTACTCTATCCTGTGCAAGCTTCTTCATCTCCGAGTAACTACGACAATCTACATCTTTCTGAATCTGCTTAACGTATTCATCTTGGTCTCCCTCTATGATTCTTACCCTCCACGCCTCCCTCCAATACTAAATTGATGATCCCTTGATGCCTCAGGACGTGTCCCACTAGCCGATCCCTTCTTCTTCTCAGGTTATGCCACAAATTCCTCTTCTCCCCAATTCTATTCAGTACCTCCTCCTTAGTTACGTGATTTACCCATCTGATGGTCTAGATTTTTCTGTAACACCGCGTTTCGAAAGCTTCTATTCTCTTCTTGTCTAAACTGTTCATCGCCCATGTTTCACTTCCAAACATAGATATACTAATTACAAATACTTTCAGAAACGACTTCCTGAGACTAAAATCTATACTCGATGTTTACAAATTTCTCTTTTTCAGAAACGCTTTCCTTGCCATTGCCAGTCTACATTTTATATCCTCTCTACTTCGACCATCATCAGTTATTTTGCTCCCCAATTAGCAATACTCATCTACTACTTCAAGTGTCTCATTTCCTAATCTAATTCCTTCAGCATCACCCAGCTTAATTCTGCTGCATTCCGTTATCCTCGTTTTGCTTCATCTTATATCCTCCTCTCAAGACACTGTCCATTCCGTTCAACTGCTCTTCCAGGTCCTTTGCTGTCTCTGATGGAATTGCAATGTCATCGGCGAATTTCAGTTTTTATTTCTTCTCTATGGACATTAATTCCCACTCGAAATTGTTCTTTTGTTTCCTTTACTGCTTGCTTAATATACAGATTGAATGACACCGGGGTAGGCTACAACCCTGTCTCACTCCTTTCTCAACCACTGCTTCCCTGTCGTGCCCCTCGACTCTTGCAACTGCCATATGGTTTCTGTACAAACTGTAAATAGCCTTTCGCTATCTGTATTTAACCCCTGCCACCATCGGAATTTGAAAGAGTATTCCAGTCAACATTGCCACAAGCTTTCTGCAAGTCTAGAAATGCTAGAACCGTAGGTTTGCCTTACCTTAACCTAGCTTCTAAGATAAGTCGTAGGATCAGTATACATCACGTGTTCCAACATTTCTACGGAATTCAAACTGGTTTTCCCCAAGGTCGGTTTCTACCAGTTTTTCCATTCGTCTGTAAAGAATTCGTATCATTATTTTGCAGCAGTGATTTATCAAACTAATAGTCCGGCAATTTTCACACCTGTGAACACCTGCTTTCTTTGGAATTGGAATTATTATATTCTTCTTGAAGTCTGAGGGTATTTCGTCTGTCTCATGCATCTTGCTCACCAGATAGTAGTTTTGTCAGGGCTGACTCCCTTCAGTAGCTCTAATGGAATGTTGTCTACCGCAGGGACCTTGTTTCGACTTAGGTCTTTCAGTGCTCTGTCAAATTCTTCACGCTGTCTCGTATCTCCCATTTCATCTTCATCTACGTCCTCTTCCATTTCGGTAATATTGACCTCAAGTACATCGTCTTCGTATAGACCCTCTGTATACTGCCTCCACCTTTATGCTTTCCCTTCCCTTGTTGTTCCATACGACTTCGAGTTACGAAATATTACTGCATTTAAGTGCTCATATTAACTGCAATATATCGTAAAACATTCAAGTTTCCGTGGAGTACAATGGGCTGTCCAAAAGAAAATCGTTGAAGTCAGCCGTAGAATCGACACCACCCTCAAGACATTTAATATGATCTATTGAATACATATGTATTCGTGTGACTTACTTCTTTGTAAACGGTAACGGCCTAACCTCTGTAGAACATCTTAGCCCTAGGGTTTTCATTTGTAACACTATTTAAGAAAAGATAATTTTTTAAAACGACAGAGGACATTAATGAATGTGTGCTGTAAAGTTGGTGTCAGGTTATTGAAGAAGCCTTTGCAAGCTGTTCTTATGACCAACTTTGGGTACAATTCGTGTAGCACGCTTTTGTATTCTGGAAGTACTTTCGCTCAGTTGTTTCCCTATCGTCAAGTTTTACAAATATTTGTAAAGGCTTTTCGTCATGACCCGGTGAAGATGCGAAAATTTTGCGAGAATCTGCTTCACCGTTACTCCATGGTGAAATTCGTCGCTGGTTGTAATTGGGCACAGAAATATCACCACAGCTGACTGTTGTACGGAAGCACTGGCTGTTCTGCTCAGACAGGACTGTGTCACAAGGCCTTGTCGAAATCATCAACTGAAACTTGTAAACACTGAAAATGGAGATTTCACAACGAAAAATTTGTCAGTAAATAGAAAGATCAAAATATAGTTAGTCTAAATACAATTAACTGGAGCACCTTCAGTGTATAATCATGCATACATACACAGTAAAGAATAGATAAAGGAATCATACCGTATCCGCACCTTTGCATCGCAATACAATAAAAAGTTGTTGAATCAATTACAGGTGCACATGTCACTTCTATAACGGGAAAAGTCACGTTTATAAATATGATGAGACTTCACGTGCTAGTACTCGGCAGTACAGATTTCTTTTATCACGGTGCCGCAGACCTTCCGTTATGGTAAGTTTTCTTTCAGTCTTTCTTTTTATGGCGCTAACGAACTGTGTATGTATTCCCTCGACATTTAAGAGTATGTAGACGACGGCGATACCCTTCGGGGAAAAAAAAATTCTCTCTACGGCTACGAACAGAATGAGTGCTTTATTGATGCAACTTATAACGTTTCTTCTGTTGATTTATTACATAATGCGGTCGTGTGGTTAGGAACATAAGGGAGCCAGAATTTTTTGAAATTGTTGAAAGACTAGCACTGTGATCAGTGCCAAATGTCTCACTAGAGATGTTCTCTCGTTAAGAAATGGAGCGTACGTGGAATGACTGTTTAGGCTGTTGAAGCAGTAAGGGATCCAAAAACCTTTACATCGCTTCAGCTGCTATTTCTTTCGAAATACTCACCGCCTGCTAGAATCTGATATGGAAACAGTTGAGAATTGATATTCATTTGTCAGTCTGAGACGATCACGTAGCTAAACGTAGCTTCCTTGTTTTTATAGTCGAATATCTTACGCTCTGTGGACTAATTATTATTTGATGTTATTGCTTTGTCGGAATATTTGACAAATGTTTGACTCCACAGAAATGAATTTCACTCCTGAGAACTATTGCTTGATTGTCGGCTTTATTATCGTGGTTGTTAAAGTTTTGTAATACCATTTAAAGAGCCGTTTTTCTTTGATGTATTCCAGTTCCAGAAGTACCAGACTACAATGTTGATAATCGTATGGCAATAAGCAATATCACTCACAATTCTTGGGTAAATGGCGACGAGAAATGATTGTATTGTATTGTGTGAGACGGTAATTTTTAATTTTATTTATTTCTTCGTTAGAATTAAAATCGACTTTTACGTCTTTCGCTCTCTGGCGATGAGATTTCGGCGACGCAAATTTCCGCCAGTCGAGCTATCAGTGAATTCTACCGAGAGGCAAGGCAACTCTATTAGTAGAATTTTATTTGTTGCAGTGCAACTTTGTGCGTATTATTGTAATGCATGTTCTGCTTCGAGCTCCGTTTCTTATTTTATCGAGAGTCTGTGTGCCTTAGCTAACACAGTGAATATGTATGAAATAGTGTTTTTCTTGTACTTAACTGTGCTGTGCAGAGACCTACTGCGTCCGCTGCAACCTGTTTGTCATATTTTACTTCACAGAAGTTTCGGAATTTGCATCCATTTTCAATTCTTCCCAGTGCACAAATAATAATGTGAACCAAAGTTGCGTGACAACGTAGTTTACTTTCGCAGTCGAGGCAGCTGAAAGTGGACACAAATCCGGTAACATCCCCTGTACTTTGCAGTAAAAACGAGCAAGTGGCAGTGGATCTGCGAGGATTGTGTTATTCAGCATCTTTCTCATTAAATGGTACACCATGTAACGAAGGCGTAATGAGCAGCTCTTAAAGGGTTCGAGATATGGAAACATTTTTCAACAGTGGAGTGACCATTATTATAATGTGAGATAAACCCTTGCACATCCATCTACCGACATATTGAAGCCAGTCCGTTTTAATGAAAGCGCATACTACTTACAAGGACGCCACACAGCAGTCAGTCCCAGAAGTCAGAGAACCCCAAAAAATTATTTATAAAATGAATTTTAAGTTTTACGAATGTCTTTAATATCCTAAAGTAAGGTCGATTTTACGACATGCTGTGTGGCTCTGTGGCAGAGCGCTTGCTCACTAGGTGAGTGACCTGTGCTCGTTTCCCGGCTGTCGTAAATTTTTAAACAAAGCACCTGTTCTACGAGCATTTCTGTGAAGAGTAAAATACACAAAGATGAAGAAAAATTTGATTGGTAATGTTTTTTATTTAAATGATCTCTATTAATAATTTCAGAAAAGTTCAGTAATTAAGAATTTTTCTTAGAACTGATAAATATGTGTCGATTAGCATGAAAGAAATGGTTCAAATGGCTCTGAGCACTATGGGACTTAACATCTTAGGTCATCAGTCCCCTAGAACTTAGAACTACTTAAACCTAACTAACCTAAGGACATCACACACATCCATGCCCGAGGCAGGATTCGAACCTGCGACCGTAGCAGTCCCGCGGTTGCGGACTGCAGCGCCTAGAACAGCACGGCCACCGCGGCCGGCCGATTAGCATGAAATTTATATTTAATGACATAGCTATTCTTCTCAAACACCTTGATACCTTGAAGGGAGAGGGGCAGCTTGTTTAATTTACGTTGAACTTACTGCCTTCAAAAATTGTGCGAGGCCCGAATATTGAAAAGTTGACGCATGTTTGAGTGTGTGTGCGTCAGTCAGCAGGAGTAACCTAATTATGATGACGGCCCTTAGCGCATCGGAAATTCATTGTATAACGATCAATAAATCCGGGTGCATGCCCTATAGACGTTCAAGCGGCGCATTTGAGTGTTTGCCTGACAGACGGATCTGTATCCTCAATCACAGAACGTAGGTATGATATACCTTGTACGAGGGCTATTCGGAAAGTAAGGTCCGATAGGTCGGGAAATGGAAACCACGGTAAAAATCTAAAATGTTTTATTTGCAAGTTAGATACACCTTGCAACTACTTATCTCCGTAGTCGCCGATCCGACTTAGACGTGTATCGTAGCGTTGTACCAACTTTCCAATACCCTCGCTATAGAAGGCAGCCGCCAGTGCTTTCCGCCAATTCTCTACGCTGGCCTACGGCTCGTTGTCTTGTGCCAAAATGTTGTCTTCATAGCCAGCGGTTCATGTGAGCAGAGATGAAACTCAGAGGAAGACAATTACGGGCTGTATTGTGGGTAGTCAAACATTTCCAATTGAAAACGATGCAGGAGCATCTTCGTTGCCCCTGCAGAATGCGGCGGAGAATGGTCTTGAAGAAGAAACAGCACGACAGTTATGTAATGTTAGCTGCATAGCTTCAGGCGAAATTTCTCACCAGGCCCTCGTACTTGGCGGCAGACACTATTTTCTAGACATCTTTACGCACTCACTGCGAGCTCAGAAATGGGAAGAGCGACGTGATGGTAACTGGGGTTATACTAGAGACACTACCCAACACATCTGTGCAAAGCTTTATCGGATTGTCATAGTCGTTTCCATTTCGCGACCGATCGGACCTTACTTTCCGAATAGCCCTCGTACATTTTAAGTTGTTAACGTGTGAAGTTTGTCATTACCCTCCTTAGATTTGTAGGAGATGTATCATGCAGGTGGTTACACCGCATGCATATATTTATTTACGTTGTTGTGAATGGTTTTGGGGCCATAAACCCGTTAAAGCTGTGTTACACCCGTTGTCTCAGACGCAACAAGAGGCATGCGTGTAGGGTCACGCCTCTATCGACATCAGCGGATCCTGAGTTCGTTCTAGTGACAGGCGCCGCAGCCTGTATGTTTTGGACACAAGCGAATTCGTAGAAAGATGCCCATTTGCTGGAACAATTGATGCTTGTGTGGCGATGACAGAAGAGAGAAAAATGGCAATGAATATGTGTTTAATAATTGTGCTCGTGATTTCGAAGTAACACATTATGATATTTCATATCATTTCATATCAGCGCACACTCCGCTGCAGAGTGAAAATCTCATTCTGGAACACATTATACAGTTGGGCCAGTAAGAAAATACAACAGAGACGCTGTATTAGTGGTAAGTATCTTAGCTCAGGCACATTCTTGCTTCCAGAGGAGATTATTCCGTTTTAAAGTTGGAATTCAAGACATCCACTACATCGGAATCTACCATCCCAGAAGTTTTTAAGCCTCTGGTGAAATCCTCAGAAACCTACTTTAAGCTACGTTGATAGCCACTAAAGTTTCTGTGTCCGGGAAACAAAACACTTAGATCATGCTTAACGTTTAATAAATAGTTTCGGAATATGCGAAACGTGTGTTACTGAACATACAACACTGTGAAGATACACGGAAAGGAAGAACTGAAAAGAGAACACATTACTGTTTATACAGGGTAAGTCAGGAGGCAAGGTAGACGCTTTGAAGGGTGCTAATGTTAGTGATTCTAAACAAAAGTCGTATGAACATATGTGCTGTTCTTAACAATTTCCGAGGAAACTAGCGAAAACAATGGCAGGCAGGACGAACGCGGGTGATGAGTGAAACATTGTGATGTAATGTTTTGTTTGAATGTGTAAATTTTACGAGAAAAGATGTCAAAAGGTCCACCGTCAACTGCAATGCCTTTTGATGCTCTTGTAGACAGCTGCTGTCTTGCTATCTATCTCGTTCGTACGGACCTTTACTTGAGCACACGCTGTAATGCCCGTTGTATGTGATATGAACAGAGAAAAAAATTACGAAAATCTTTCTGACCAAACGATGTCCAAAATCGGGTCACATAAAACGCTCGTCAAATCTGTGAGAAAGACAATTTCGTTGAAATTGTTCATTACAGATGTCTTACGGCATACTACCTATTCCTCACGCTGTAAATTAGTAACTTGAACGCAGAGTATTTTCTTTGGAATTAACAGGCTTCGTTAAACAAAACCGAATGACCGTTAAATTTAAAAATTATATGTGCACCAGTTTCTGTTCGCAATTGCAAATCAGACTTCGTCGATACAAGAGAAGCAGGTTCTATGTAATGTATGTAAGTAATAATTACTTCAATGAAATGGCCACTGTGGAGGCTGGACAGTTCGCAACCACGCCGACTAATTCTGACCACAATAACTCACCAGTTCTTCCATGAGATGAGCTATTAAAATGTAATGTTTTGATTAAAATAAAAAATCATAAAGCAATAGATTCCTTTCCATCATAACTTATTATTCAATAAGTAGACTTACATGGGCCATATGTTCCTACCGAAAAATCAAGAACAACAACATAAGAAAAGATAACAAGAAAAGTGTAAAAACAAGTGACACAAAATGACATTTTCTTTCTTATATTACTCTCGAAGATATAAATTTAATCAGCATTATTATAAGTCTATATAGCATGAGAGTCCTTCGCTCGTAATAACAGTATTATTTCCCATTTTCAAATTAACTTCTGCAGACTAAGAAAGAAAAGAAAAATATAATTGAGCCATTTCAAATCATGTAAAATAAGAGTTCCTCCTGCGCGTCCACTCTGTGCTTGTGGATTTCGCTCTTAATGAGTCAGCAGTTCGGGGTCTAGTAGAAGCTCAACGTATTCGGTCAGAAAAAAAACTGAGTAAAGGAATCAACGATCAACTTGAACGGATGTCTTGTGACGTCCGCCCAGACCAAACGCTACCAACTATATCGAACAAAATGAAAAAAGTGAAAAAGTGGCTAGCGTTGCTGCCTCTGGATCACGTTAGCACACTGGACTCGCATTCGGGAGGACGACGGTTCAATCCCGTCTCCGGCCATCCTGATCTAGGTTTTCCGTTATTTCCTTAAATCGCTTCAGGCAAATGCCGGGATGGTTCCTTTGAAAGGGCACGGCCGATTTCCTTCCCAATCCTTCCCTAACCCGAGCTTGCGCTCCGTCTCTAATGACCTCGTTGTCGACGGGACGTTAAACACTAATCTCCTCCTCCTCCTCTGGATCACGGGGTCCCGGATTCGATTCCCGTCCGGGTTAGAGATTTTCTACCTGGGTACTAGGTGTTCGTGTTGTCCTCATCATTTCATCATCATTCGCTGAAATTGCTAGATTGGACTGCGTAAATATTGGGACTTACTACGGGCGCTGATGACCGCGCAGTTGAGTGCCGCAAAAACTAAACATCATAGCTCTTAAGTCAACCCTACAAACAGAAATCTAATGAGGCGATCTATGTGGCCAAGAAATGACTTCATGGCGACGGAGCCAACGTCCTGTGTCACTGGCCGTACGGAATGTGCAGGGGCTCCCCCGTGCTGAAAGTGCGACGTCGTGTGGCCAAAGGAGTATTCTGGTAACAAATTTTGAAGTAGAGATACTGTACTCCATTAAGACGGTTGTCTACAACAGCTGGACCCATAAGTAGGTCACCGATAATACTTCACAACGCGCGATGAAATGGTCGGCAAAGGCAAGACTACGTATCCAAATGTCGCTTTGGTTATATTTGCATGTGAGTGCTGGCGAAGGACATGCGACTGACGTCCGTGATTTTTCAGACAGCTATATGTCGTATACGGTTAAGTAAAGGACATACGTTCATTTGAAGTTTTTTTAAATTCGGAATCACCAGAAATATCATCCGTGAAAGCATGTACGTCTCCTCCTGATTAACCTCGTATATACGCCAGTCACATTGTCCGCGCGTGTGTGTTTGTGCGTTATGAGGAAAGGTCTTGCTTCCGACAAAAGCACTTAGATTTATTACTATCTTCCCTTCAGCTTTAACCTCTAAATTCAAGAGAAGAGTTGTTAGATGCCGCACGTGACATTGAAAGGAGGTGGAACTTCACGCAGTGTCTAGGGCTTTAGATGTCTAACATGTGCTGCTTCTACAGTACCCTGCACGACTTCAGTGTTGTCTTATTTGTTGTCCTTAGTTTTGAGGAAATGAAGTGTCTTTACGTTTGTCTGTTCTCAAACAAGGAAAAGCACAGATAGTGCTTTGATTCCGTAGCTCTTGCCGGCGTCTAATATGTTTATACTGTTCACGGGTATGCTGCCGGACTACACGATATTTCGGCAATCCATCTGGCCGCCATTTTCAGAAGTGGAGCAGCTGCCACCTGCGAAGCGAAGAATTCCATCGCCCGCGGCGGTAGAAACTGGGGCAAGTGATAAATCGCAAATTAAAATGTAGTGGGTCGAAAACCAGACCGTTGTTATATCAGATAAAATAGGGTCCCATATCTTGCTTAAAGGAAAACCTTTATCTCTATTAATAATGTCATCAGATAATCGTATTTCGATGGCTTCCTTGAGCGCACAATCCCAGTAACGAGAAGCCGGAGCAATAATTTACGTCTCTTCAAACGACAAGTTATGCCCTTCAAAACAATGTTCGGCGACGGCAGATTTTTCAGGCTGAAGCAAATGTATGTGACGCTGATGTGCCAAACATCGGTCATGAACAGTGCGAATAGTCTGTCCAATATAGGATCTTCCACAATGACAGGAAATTTTATGAACTCCAGTATTCTCAGTCCCAAATCATCCATAACAGATCCAAACGGGGCTCTAGTCGTTGCAAAAGGCAAAGCAACACTTTTAATATCATATTTCCTGAGAATTCTAGAAATTTTTGATGAAATACTTCCATCAAAGGGTAGACAAGCAACCGATTTACTCGTATCCGGCGCTAGTTCACTTTATGGTCCAAACTGAAAACCACGATTAATTTGATGGTCGGTATATCCGTTGAGCGTGAAGACAACCTAAGATGATACAGTTCCTGTGTCAAATTTTCGGAATCAGAGATGGCATAAGCTCTGTTGACCAACGTACGTAGAACTCTCATGCGCTGATGTGGTGAAAGACATTTCATAGAACGAAGATAGCAGTCCGTATGTGTGGGTGTATAGTATACGCCATGTCCCAAGTTACCATTTTCTTTTTTTGCGCACTAGAACATCCAAAAAAGGTAATTTGCCATCTTTTTCAATTTCTATCGAAAATTTGATGCGCGGATTAAGACAGTTAAAACGATCTAAAAACCGATTAAGAGCTTCCATTCCATCCGGCAGTACACACGTGAAAAGCATAAGCACAGATAATACTTTCGGAATTCCACGTGTTTCTCGTTAGACCACTAACGGAAAGGCAAATTAGGTTGCGGGTGAAAAAATGAAGCTTTTTAGCGACGAGACTCAGAAAACTAAACACTGCGGACATGCGCGCGATTGTCGCAGGTGTCTCCCCGCCCGGAATGGCGAGACTCCTGCGCGTGCGCACGAATTAGACACACCGCTACATGCGCCCCGTTGGCTGATCGTGCAACATCCGCATGTGGCTAATACACAAGGGTACCTGCACGGGTGAAAACGCTCGTTACCACTAATGCTTAGCTGGTTCTTTTGAAAGGGCGCTACTGATTGCTTGCCCTACTCTTCTCCTATCCGAAGTTGCGGTCAGTATGTTGTGACGCCGCCGACGGGACGTTGGACGGTAATCCAGCGCCCACTCCCTTTTTTTTTTTTTTTTTTTTTTTGTACAAAAAAAACCTTCATTAATAACATCTATAATGTTTTTACAAAATCAACCCACCACCTTAGTGATTAGTGGGTCGTAATATTACTACAGTGTTATATATTTCAGCAGCTATTATTATTGTTATTACAATGATACAATGTTTATTATTATGAGCTACAGACAGCGTAACAGTACAGGTTAATAGGCAGACTACAGTTATTAATCTGTACGCTACTAGCTAATTATTAGTTTTCCTACCTACTTGTTAATTCCTAACTGCCTGCAGCGTTACAGGTGTCAGCATAGATATAAACCTACTTAAAGGCCCTGCTCATCGAGTTAATCGTCCGCATCTCGTGGTCGTGCGGTAGCGTTCTCGCTTCCCGCGCCCGGGTTCGATTCCCGGCGGGGTCAGGGATTTTCTCTGCCTCGTGATGACTGGGTGTTGTGTGATGTCCTTAGGTTAGTTAAGTTTAAGTAGTTCTAAGTTCTAGGGGACTGATGACCATAGATGGTAAGTCCCATAGTGCTCAGAGCCATTTGAACCATCGAGTTAATCCCGATGAGCGTGCCCCTGACACTGGGCAGCCCTAAATTGCTTGTCGCTGCAGGTTCCTAACTTTATATCTACATCTAAAGCTACTAACTACTGTACTAACCTACGTCAATTCCGGTGCTATCTTAGTCTGAAATGAGTGTACCCAGGTCTCACTAGTCCTGCACGTGGCGGATTGCAACTAAAAGTTGACCTGTCCACGCACAGGCGGTACAGGATCAGGGTACTAGGACGCGTTCAGTGTTTGTCTCTAGTCATGAAAGTCCCTCATGTATGCTGTCAGTACTTTCCGTGATACCTCGTTTGCCAAACTGTTTAGGGTTTCAAAAGTCTCTTCATGTCTTAATAGGTCATACACTCCTGGAAATGGAAAAAAGAACACATTGACACCGGTGTGTCAGACCCACCATACTTGCTCCGGACACTGCGAGAGGGCTGTACAAGCAATTATCACACGCACGGCACAGCGGACACACCAGGAACCGCGGTGTTGGCCGTCGAATGGCGCTAGCTGCGCAGCATTTGTGCACCGCCGCCGTCAGTGTCAGCCAGTTTGCCGTGGCATACGGAGCTCCATCGCAGTCTTTAACACTGGTAGCATGCCGCGACAGCGTGGACGTGAACCGTATGTGCAGTTGACGGACTTTGAGCGAGGGGGTATAGTGGGCATGCGGCATCATGGTGTGGGGAGCGATCTCCTACACTGGCCGTACACCACTGGTGATCGTCGAGGGGACACTGAATAGAGCACGGTACATCCAAACCGTCATCGAACCCATCGTTCTACCATTCCTAGACCGGCAAGGGAACTTGCTGTTCCAACAGGACAATGCACGTCCGCATGTAGCCCGTGCCACCCAACGTGCTCTAGAAGGTGTAAGTCAACTACCCTGGCCAGCAAGATCTCCGGATCTGTCCCCCATTGAGCATGTTTGGGACTGGATGAAGCGTCGTCTCACGCGGTCTGCACGTCCAGCACAAACGCTGGTCCAACTGAGGCGCCAGGTGGAAATGGCATGGCAAGCCGTTCCACAGGACTACATCCAGCATCTCTACGATCGTCTCCATGGGAGAATAGCAGCCTGCATTGCTGCGAAAGGTGGATATACACTGTACTAGTGCCGACATTGTGCATGCTCTGTTGCCTGTGTCTATGTGCCTGTGGTTCTGTCAGTGTGATCATGTGATGTATCTGACCCCAGGAATGTGTCAATAAAGTTTCCCCTTCCTGTGACAATGAATTCACGGTGTTCTTATTTCAATTTCCAGGAGTGTATGTATTGTTATGTGGAAGTTGTCGTCTCAATGTCACTGCTACATCATCGAAAAGGGGGCACTCGTAAACCACGTGGTCGGGAGTGCCCTCCGAAGCGCCACAGTCACACTCAGGTGTAGCCTCTTTTACGGCCCATGACCAGTGAGAAAGTGTATTAGACCCCGTGTTGGCTCGAAATACCTCATGCCTAACCTTTCTTTAACATTTGGCGGGAATCCAAAGGTTCTGCCAGATTCATCCGTTTCCCAAGATTACTGCCATAAGTCCTCGACCGATGACCGTAGCAGTCTGGTCCCTTTAATCCCACAAACCACGTAAGTCCTCACCCCTTCTTCGTATTTCTCCCTCGTCCCTCACTAGAGCTCCCAGGATATTCTCTATTTTCATGTTGTTCCCCCTCTTAACCCAATACCATGCTGCTTGTTCTCCTATTTTTATATCTAGAGGACAGAGCCTCATTATTACTAATAGGGCACTTCCTGGGGATGTTCTGTACGCCCCTATAGATCTTAACAGCATGTTTCTTTGTGCTCTTCTCACTGCCATGGGAGGCACCACCCTTGTGAGCCTGTGTGCCCGGACTCCCGATCCGTAACCCACTATTGAAGTTAGTATACTATTGTGATATAGCTTGATTAGATGTGGTGGAAGGTGAAATCGTTTGTGTCCCATGGAAATAAAGTTGTTGAGTACTTGTAGTGCTTTTTGGGTTACGAACTCAATGTGCCTTCCGAAGTTCCACCTTTCATCGATGATGACGCCCAAGTAGCGAGTCTCTTGTCTTACAGCTGGTGAGCCTCCAATTATAACTGTAGGGTTCCTTACTAGCTATCCCTTCAGCAATAAGTACGCTGATTTTTGTTGGTGAAATCGACATCTTAGTATTTGTACACCACAGTTGCAATTTGGTCATAGCTCTGTCTATTTTTGGCTCGATGTCTTCGCGGCTCCGGCCGCCGACCAGCAGAAAGAGGTCATCTGCGTAGGCTATCACCTATAGCACTTCTTCACTCTGCTGCAAACTATCTAAAAGTGGTTCCATATGGATGTCCCAGAACAGGGTTCCTAAGACGGAACCCTGGGGACATCCCTTAGTTATAGTTTTTCCAACTCTGCCGCTAGGGGATGATAGCCAGACCTCCCGCCCTTCACAATAGCTCTTCAGGCAACCATACAGCGACCCTGGACACGCTTTCTCCCGCAAGCAGGAGAAGAGCGAAGGCCACCACAGGTTTGTCACACGCCCTCACTCCTGCGTAGGCAGGGAAAGTCGAAATTCAGCGAAGCATTCGTAGAACTTGCCAAAGAGGCGGTGGTAACGGCTCCTGTGCATATTCCTGTTTTTGGCCAAATTCTAGCGGCTAGCATTTATTGACCAGCAGGCTGCCCCGGCTAGTGGCGCCATTACGGGCTCTGACAGTGGCATAGTTCTGTCGGGCTTCGAGGCCTGTTCTGGCAGGACATAACGGGAAGAGACCTGGGAAAGTGGGAAATTCCTTGTCACGCGTGACCGAACTCTAGCCGAGCTGGACTTGTTGCCTTGTACACCTGGCCGCAGTGAAGGGCTTTCCGTCTCTGCCGTGATGGCGACTGTCGCGCGGTACTAGGCGAAGTAATGATCGGCTGGGCGTTTTCGAACAGTTTTCGCTCACTGACTCTTTCGCTCTGGACGGTTTCAGAAGTGTTGTTGTTGTGGTCTTCAGTCCTGAGACTAGTTTGATTCAGCTCTCCATGCTACTCCATCCTGTGCAAGCTTCATCATCTCCCAGTACTTACTGCAACCTACATCCTTCTGAATCTGCTTAGTGTATTCATCTCTTGGTCTCCCTCTATGATTTTTACCCTCCACGCTGCCCTCCAATACTAAACTAGTGATCCCTTGATGCCTCAGAACATGTCCTACCAACCGGTCCCTTCTTGTCAAGTTGTGCCATAAACTCCTCCCCAATTCTATTCAATACCTCCTCATTAGTTATGTGATCTACCCATCTAATCTTCAGCATTCTTCTGTAGCACCACATTTCAAAAGCTTCTAGTCTCTTCTTGTCCAAACTATTTATCGTCCATGTTTCACTTCCATACAAGGCTACACTCCATACATATACTTTCAGAAACGAGTTCCTGACACTTAAATCTATACTCGATGTTAACAAATTTCTCTTCTTCAGAAACGCTTTCCTTGTCATTGCCAGTCTACATTTTATATCGTCTCTACTTCGACCATCATCAGTTATTTTGCTCCCCAAATAGTAAAACTCCTTTACTACTTTAAGTGTCTCATTTCCTAATCTAATTCCCTCAGCATCACCCGAGTTAATTCGACTACATTCCATTATCCCCATTTTGCTTTTGTTGATGTTCATCGTATATCCTCCTTTCAAGACACTGTCCATTCCGTTCAACTGCTCTTCCAAGTCCTTTGCTGTCTCTGACAGCATTACAATGTCATCGATGAACCTCGAAGTTTTTATTTCTTCTCCATGGATTTTGATACCTACTCCGAATTTTTCTTTTGTTTCCTTCACTGCTTGCTCAATATAAAGATTGAATAACACCGGGGAGAGGCTACAACCCTGTCTCACTCCCTTCCCAACCACTGCTTCCCTTTCATGCCCCTCGACTCTTATAACTGCCATCTGGTTTCTGTACAAATTCTAAATAGCCTTTCGCTCCCTGTATTTTACCCCTGCCACCTTCAGACTTTGAAAGAGAGTATTCCAGTCAACATTGTCAAAAGCTTTCTCTAAGTCTACAAATGCTAGAAATGTAGGTTTGCCTTTCCTTATTCTTTCTTCTAAGACAAGTCGTAAGGTCAGTATTGCCTCACGTGTTCCAATATTTCTGCGGAATCCAATCTGATCTTCCCCGAGGTCGGCTTCTACCAGTTTTTCCATTCGTCTCTAAAGAATTCGCATTAATATTTTGCAGCTGTGACTTATTAAACTGATAGTTCGGTGATTTTCACATCTGTCAACACCTGCTTTCTTTGGGATTGGAATTATTATATTCTTCTTGAAGTCTGAGGGTATTTCGCCTGTCTCATACATCTTGCTCACCAGATGGTAGAGTTTTGTCAGGACTGGCTCTCCCAAGGCCGTCAGTAGTTCTAATGGAATGTTGTCTACTCCCGGGGCCTTGTTTCGACTCAGGTCTTTCAGTGCTCTGTCAAACTCTTCACGCAGTATTGTATCTCCCATTTCATCTTCATCTACATTCTCTTCCATTTCCAGAATATTGTTTTCAAGTACTTCGCCCTTGTATAGACCCTCTATATACTCCTTCCACCTTTCTGCTTTCCCTTCTTTGCTTAGAACTGGATTTCCATCTGAGCTCTTGATATTCATACAAATGGATCTCTTTTCTCCAAAGGTCTCTACCCGTCACTTTACCTGAAGGTGGACGATTGTATCCATTTTACAGTGACAATATATCGTTTGCTCCCACACGTTATAGGAAGATACTGCGACAATCTCCCACCCTCGCACCATTGGCTAATGGAACAGGGAATCTGTGAATAAATACTGACCTACAGGAAATTACTTCTGCCACGAAGCGTAATTCGGGTTGTGAAGTGTTTACGTAGATCACCTAACAGCGCCGTGTGAAAGAGCCACGTGAAGTACTTCCTTATTTGTCTCATAATTCAGCTCTTCGCAGCACTTCAACGATGTGCAACGTATAACAGTACGTAACTGAGTTCTAAAAATGACTTCCGTAAGTGTTAGACTTTTCGCAGAAAAAAGGCAAGTTGTTGAGGTCGAGAGGTGTGAAGTGAACCAAAGAAAGGATGTACCGAAAAGTTTTGGGATTCTGCCCTCGACACTCTCGAACCATCGGACTGCTGAAATCGTATCGTACGAAGGGCCAAGCGGACCTTTCAAGGTGAGTTCCCGCCTCTCGAGGAATGCTTACTGAAATGGCTTGGTTACTATGTTCTTAAGGGGATTGGGACGTCGTCAAACGGACCGACTTGGAGCAGGAGAGGCACCACAGGACATTTTAATTTCCACTGTCTGTACTTTTACAAAAAAAAAAACAATCATAAAACTTTGTCAGCATGACCAGGAAGGATTCAGAATTCACATTCATAGCAGTGGAAGTTCGAAAACATAACGAAATAAATTTTTTTTCATGTGAAATTTCATCATTTTTTTCACTTACTAATGGCAGTATTTGTTGCTATAGGTACACTTTTCTTCATAAGCAAGAGAGCTGCTTCGATGAATTGTGCACAGCATACAAATCATACTTAAAGGTGTATGAAACTCTAAATTTTCGAAATCTATTAAAATGTGGTAAAATGTGAGGTAATTAACTATAGAATTAGTGTTTTTCCTAAACATGAAGTTTAAAATATAACAGTTCATTCGTTTTTTCATAAATTAAATAAATTCTAGAGTTTCATACACTTGTGAGCATGGTATGTATGATGTGCAAAATTCATCGAAGAATCTCTAACTTATGAAGAAAAGTGTACCTGTAGCAACAAATGCAGCCATTAGTAAGTGAAAAAAGATGAAATTTCACACGTAAAAAGAATTTATTTTGTTATGTTTCCGAATACCAATGCAATGAGTGTGAATCCTGAATCCTGCCTGGTGATGCTGACAAAGTTTTATGAATTTATTTGTAAAAGTATAGACACTGGAAATGAAAATGTCCTGTGATGCCTCTCCTGCTCCAAGCCGGCCCGTTTGACGTCCTACCCCCCTTAAAGAGAAGGCTATCTTTGAGGGGGGGAGGGGGGAGGGCGGGAGAGTGCGAAAAAACCATGCAGTCTTAATCGTAATGCGGAAAGCAGCGATTTACATGACGTACAAAAGGGCATGATGATTGGCTTTCGGGCCAAGGATGAAGCATTTCCGGAATGGTTAAGTTTGTGAACTGTTTGCGTGCAGTATAATATACTGTGCTTGGCAAAATGACGCTATCCAAAACCGGCGCCAAGGCAACTGCCCTGCACCACGGGTCACAGGTGACAAGTGGGAACGACGGCTGCGGATATGTGTACGGGCGAACAGGCCTGCACTGTTGAACAACTGACCGTGTCAACGACCGTTTAGCGAACGTAGCTGCGCGTGGGCCACTGCAATAGGCGCCTGCTTCATGACTGTGCTGACTGCTGTTCGTCAGCGACGAAGGCCTGAACGTGCACGCCAGTACCGCAACTGTGTGGCAAAAGATGGCCTTTTGAAATGAATTCTGCTTTATGCGCCGTGTCACGTAAGGCCTTTTGTGTGTACGGCGTACAACGTCTGAAAGCAGACACCTGCAACAATGTATGAAATGAAATGTATTCGCAGTTGCCACTGCGGGCAAGCAGCAGCTGTTTAATGGGACGACGACAACGAAAATTTTGCAGAACCGGGACTCGAACCTGAATTTCCCGCTTATCGCAAGCGGTCGCCTTAGCACTGTGGCATCCGAGCTTACCTCCCAGTCAGATCCAAACGTCCACATGTCGTCAACCGTGAGTCTACAACCAGCACTCGTTCATCCGTTACGTGTATTGCCGTAGAGGAAGACATTGTCATTGAAAGTCGCTTGGCCGGTGTCGGCGGATAAATACGATATTGTAGCTAGCGGCTGTAATATCGTATCGCGGCCTGCGACAATAATCGGAAGGTCTCTGTTGGTGCCTACGGAGTATCGTCTCAGTTGTGCGACTGGTTCGTGATTTCCTGTTAGAAAGGTGACAGTTCATAGTAATAGACGGAAAGTCATCGAGTGAAACAGAAGTAATATCCGGCGTTCCCCAAGGAAGTGTTATAGACCCTCTATTTTTCCTGCTCTATATTAACGGCATAGGCAATCTGAGTAGCCGTCTTATTTTGTTAGCAGATGATGCTGTCATTCACCGTCTTGTAAAGTCATCAGACGATCAAAACGACTTGCAAAATGATTTAGATCAGATATCTGTATGGTGCGAAAAGTGGCAATCGACCCTGAATAAAGAAAAGTGCGAAGTTACTCACATGAGCACTAAAAGAAATCAGCTAAATTTCGATTACGCGATAAGTCACACAAATGTGAGGGTTATAATTCAACTAAATACTTGGGTATTAAAATTACAAATAACCTAAATTGGAACGATCACATAGATAATATTGTGGGTAGAGCAAACCAAAGACTGCGATTCATTGTCAGAACACTTAGAAGGTGCAACAGGTCTACCAAAGAGACTGCTTACACCACGCCTGTCTGCCCTATTCTGGAGTATTGCTGTGGGATCCGCATCAGGTGGGACTGACGGATGACATCGAAAAAGTACAAAGAAGGGCAGCTCGTTTTGTATTATCGCGAAATAGGGGGTATAGTGTCACAGACATGATAGGTGAATTGGAATGGCAATCATTAAAACAAAGGCGATTTTCGTTGCGACGGGATCTTCTCATAAAATTTCAATCACTAGTTTTCTCCTCCGATTGCGAAAACATTCTGTTGGCACCCGCCTACGTAGGGAGAAATGATCATTTCGATAAAGTAAGAGAAATCGGGGCTCGCACAGAAAAATTTAACTGCTCGTTTTTCCCGCGTGCCGTTCGACAGTGGAACGGTAGAGAGACAGCATGAAGGTGGTTCATTGAACCCTCTGCCAGGCACTTTATTGTGAGTAGCAGAGTAATCACGTAGATCTAGATGTAGATTACGAACATGGGACATCGGCTGGTACACGTACTTTCCAATGTCAATCAACTTTACCAACAGACGTACACTTTAAGATATTTTACTTTATTCTGAAAGCAACCAGTTCGAGCAATTCATCTTTCCATCCTCAGTCCCCATACGCTTCTTTCAAATCAACGGACTTATCGTGTAGCGCCATAAAACTGTATATCGTGAGGCCTTTGAGCTGCTGTCACGTCTCCTTATGAAGCATCTGCACAGCGATTGGGATTCACAATATACAGTTTTATGGCGCTGTGCTATAAGTTCGTTGATTTGAAAGAAGCGTATGGGGCCTGAAGATGGCAGAATGAATTTCCGAAACTGGTTGCTTTTAGAATAAAATATCTTAAAGTGTACGGCTGTTGTGAAAGGTTATTGACATTGAAACCCCTCGCAGCTGGCCACGGCACGGGAGTCTGCATGGAACGTTCCAGAACTTCATTGACTCTTGCTGTACGTCTCGCAGCGGTTGGCACTTCACAAGGTGGTTATTGAGGCTTTTGGCGGGTTGTCATGTGACCGGACAGTGTTTGTTCCGTAAGCCATTCTACAGTGCTTGGTGGAACCAGTACTAGCGATCTCCTCTCGTATTGCGTTCGTGTACTAAACTAGAGCGAAAGCCTGTACCCCTGTATGCGGCCTATTCTTCACGATGGTCCCAATGCGAGGCACGCAGTGTTGGCAATAGATCTGTCGCACAGTGTTCATAGAACTCAGATACCTTAAATTTGTGGGCTATACAGACCTATAACGATCCTAGCAACCCCTCAGATTTCTGCAAAGTTCTGGTGCCCGGCCTGCTTTATAAGGGCTCTAAACGCGGGAGAACCGCCACACATTTTTTGCGCTATCTTCTTGTTTGTGACTTCCATTAGAGATGCAGTGCATTTTGCCACGACGTTTCTAGCAAATGCAAATCTTCCATTCGCCTTCTCTACTACTGGTTTTACATATGCATCACATTTCATATCCCTCGCTGGTATTACCTATAAATATTTAAACTATTTAACGTGCTCAAGGTGTTCGCCACTAATCTTGCAACCGGTATCGGATTATTTCCCTTTCTTTCGAGTATTAATTTGATTACAGCAAGTAAAAAATCTGTCCATGTCTTTCCTTCTTCTTTCTTTCTTTTAGTGTTCTTCCCTGAGGTTGGTTTGCAGCAAAGCGCCATTCCTCTCTTCTACTTTCCTCTTCATTTCCACGTATGTGTTACATCCAACGTCATTCATGATCTGTTGCATGTATGATATCATTGGTCGCCCCCGCCTATTCCTTCCCTCAATAGCTCCTCCTGCTATTGTCCCAATGACGTTCTTGTGTCATACGATGTACCCTACAAGTTTCTCTTCTTGTTTGGATGTGCCTCCACAGAGATCTGGTTTCCTATACTCTTCTAAGCACCTCTTCATTTGTTACTTTGTCTCTCCAGCTGATCTTCATCATCCTTCTATAGCACCACATCTCCAGGGCCTCTAGCAGTCTTCCCTCTTCTCTTTCTATTGTCAAAGTTTCACATCCTTTCCTTATGGTCGACAAATCACTGCACTTTTCTATAGACAAAATGGCTCTGAGCACTATGGGACTTAACATCTGTGGTCATCAGTCCCCTAGAACTTAGAACTACTTAAACCTAACTAACCTAAGGACATCACAAACACCCAAGCCCGAGGCAGGATTCGAACCTGCGACCGTAGCAGTCCCGCGGTTCCGGACTGAGCGCCTAGAACCGCTAGACCACCGCGGCCGGCTTTCTATAGACAGTAGCACGGTTTTCCAGCAGTATGATAGTGGTGCTGATCCCCATCTGACAAGGCTGAGAAAATTAGTGGCTTGAGGCACACCCGATGTTGGTTTTGTTTGTGTTGAACATTTGCCGATCATTAATGTACTAGCTTCTGTTAAAATCGTCGAACCGATCGCATATCTACGAAGATACTCCATATGGCCTCGTCATTGTCCTTAGTCAACGGTGTGGCAATATCGAACGCTTCTCGGAAGGCTATGAAAACTGGCTCTACCTGAAACTTCCTGGCAGATTAAAACTGTGTGCCGGAACGAGACTCGAACTCAGGACCTTTGCCTTTCGCGGGCAAGTGCTCTACCATCTGAGCTACCCAAGCACGACTCACGCCCCGTCCTCACAGCTTTAATTCCGCCAGTAACCCAGTAAAGCTGTGAGGATGGGGTGTGAGTCGTGCTTGGGTAGCTCAGCTGGTAGAGCACTTGTCCGCGAAAGGCAAAGGTCCCGATTTAGAGTCTCGGTCCGGCACACAGTTTTAATCTGCCAGGAAGTTTCATATCAGCGCACACTCCGCAGTAGAGTGAAAATTTCATTCTACTGGCTCTACCTATTGACCTGCACGTACTGTATGCAGGATGTAGCATGTCAGTGAAGTGTGCTATTTTTCACGCGAGGTGATCACGTGACGTGCGCCGTAAATTATACTGTTCGCAGGTCGCATGAAAGGAAGTGGGGGTGGAGGTACGGAGTTGGTGATATGATGTCCGGAGGTTGTAGAGGTGTTTGTTTTGTGTGGTGTTGTCTGCCTACGTACAGCAGGTGACGTGCTTGCGAGCCGCGGCGCTGCACATTCGTTGCGCTTCTCTTCCGCCGAAGCGAACCGCTCCGCTCACGGATGTCTGCAGACGCCTTACTACCGTATCGAGCAGCGCTGCCTCGCCGAAACAGAAAGCCGGCAGCGGCATCTCGATGCGGCGTGGAGGCGGCTGGAGGCGGTTTCTCCAGCGCAGCGCGACGCGGCGGCGAGCGCCAGCCTTCGGTAGCGGAGCGGTGCGGTGCGAAACGTGGCCTTTGACATTCCGCGTGCCCTGGAGAAAGTCGCTTCCCTCGCACGTAACGCAGTCGCAGGCCGCAGGAACGCCGCCAGCTCACTTTCTTCCGGCACTGCCGCCTCCATGTCTTCTGCGGTTTCCTGTTACCTTCGTTACCGAAGCAAAGTCATTCACCAACCGCGACTTGTCAGGCAACGACAACCCTACATTCCAACTACATCCGTAAAGCCGACGATACAGCAACTCTCTGGAACGCCAATAAGAGAGGACCGACGTTGCAGAACGTTAGAAATTTATAGTGCCGTCGCCAAGCAAACTGCCTTGCACTTCAAATGGTCGACATGACAGCCACGAGTGTCGAGTGTCTTAACTCAAAGTTTACTAGCTCATCTCCTCACGAATCTACATCTACATCATACTCCGCAAGCCACCTAATCGCGTGTGGCGGAGGGTACTTTCGATACCACTATATGATCCCTCCAATCCTGTTCCACTCGCGAATAGTGCGCGGGAACAATTATTGTCGGTAAGCCTCTGTATTGGTTCTAATTTCTCGAATTTTCTCTTCGTGGTCAGTACGCGAGATGTTTGTGAGGGGGGGGGGGGACTAATATGTTGTCCGACTCCTCCTGAAAAGTGCTGTCCCGAAATTTCAGTATTAAATATCCGTGATGCACAACGTCTGCCAGTGGAGCTTGTTTAGCATCTCCGTAACGCTCTCTCGCCAGGTAAACGATTCCGTGACGAAACGCGCCGCTCTTCGTTGGATCTCCTCTATCAGTCCTACCTGATGGGGATCAAAGATAGATGAACAATATTTCTCAAGAATCGAACGAACAAGCGCCATATAGGCCACTTCTTTCGTGGATGAGTTACATTTCCTTAAGATTTTTCCAATGAATCTGAGCCTGGTGTCTGCTTTTCCCACCATCTGTTTTATGTTGTCATTTTACTTAAGCTCGCTCTGGATAGTTGCGCCTACTTATTTTACGTCCGACGCTGTCTCCAGCTGTTTGCCATCAATAGTGTAGCTGTACAGTAGTGGATTTATTTTCCTATCTAGGCGCAACGTGTTACATTTATTTACGTTCAGAGTCATCTGCCACAGCCTGCACCAATTATCAGTTCTTTGCAGGCCGTTCTGCAAATTCTTTCTATCTTCTGCCGTAGCTACTTTGGCACAGACAACTGCATCATCTGCGAATAGCCTTAAAGAGCATCCGATGGCCGGCCGCGGTAGCCGAGCGGTTCTAGGCGCTTCAGTCCGGAACCGCGCGACTGCTACGGTCGCAGGTTCGAATCCTGCCTCGGGCATGGATATGTGTGATGTCCTTAGGTTAGTTAGGTTTAAGTAGTTCTAAGTTCTAGGGGACTGATGACCTCAGATGTTAAGTCCCATAGAGCTCAGAGCCAGAGAGAGAGCATCCGATGCTTTCTACTAGGTCATTGATATATGTTGTAACAGCGACGGTCCTATCACACTTCCCTGTACTCCGGATATTACCTTTACATCTGTCGATTTTGTTCCGTTAAGAGTTCTATCTGCAAGGAAGTCTTGAATCCGATCGCAGGCCTGCTCCGATACTCCGTAAGCTCGTATTTTTTCATTAAACAGGAATGCGGGACGATGTCAAATGCCTTACTGAAATCAAGGAACACCGCCTGAACCTGGGCGCCGTTGTCCACTGCGCTGTGAATTTCATGAAGGAACAGGGAGCTGAGTTTCGCAGGATATCTGTTTGCGGAATCCATGTTGATTTTTATAGATGTTCATTTTCCAAAGACGTCATAATTCTTGAGCACAAAACATGCTCCATAATTCTACAAGAGATTGACGTCAACGATATAGGTCTGTAATTGTGTGGATCTGTCTAACGGCCTTTCTTAAAAACCGGAATGACCTCCGCTTTTTTCCAGTCGTCAGGTACCTTTCGTTGCTCAACCGATTTACCATACATTTCTGCTGGAAGGGGAGCAAGCTCGACACTTCCCCTGTCCTAAATTTCATATAATCATCTGTCTTTCATTACTTCCCACATTGTCTGTTCCTACATATTCCCATTTCCCTGCATTCATTAAGTTCTTTTATTTTATTGAAGTTGTCTATGTATTCCATATAGACTGTAGTTTAAATTATAGTGATTAAAATTCTTCTGGGTATTATGCCGCGTCATTGCTAAAAACTTCTAATACGCAGAAGAATTTTAATCACTATGACACCGGCCGCGGAAGCCTACGTTCTTATATGTAGTTTTAATTGTTAAGGCTTTCTTTTAACTGGTTCTTATATTACTGTCCATATTTAATACCTCTTGTACTTGTCTCATCAAATATTGTTTATATTTTACTTGGTTCATTTATTTAATGCAAACTGTTACATAGCCACAGTTTAGAATATAATGTTAGTGTTTCTCCTGTTTGCTCCTTTTGTGTTTGTGTATTGTTCAGCCTTTTACCTTTTAAAATGCAGTACCACCACACTCTCAAAGATTGCATTTACTGTATGTTTCCTCAAACTCTTCCATTTTCCCGAATTTATTTATTTCTGTTTATCTTATTGATGTTGCTTAAGTTCATCATATACTCTGTAATTACATTGATAACTGTTTCTTCTTCTAACTGGTTTGTGTATCACTCTCCATGTTTTATACCACCTGAAGTAGCCTTGTCAAGTACTAACTTTATTTTTATTTCATTAGTTTTGCTTATTAATAGAAACTGTTATGTAGGCATGCTGTTCCTATTTTGTGTCTGTCGTTTCCTGTCTACTTCATTTTTATTTATTTACTATCCAATTTTTTACTTTTCATTGCATTACCATCACATTGTCAAAGACGTTACTGTATGTTCCTACTTCAATTTAGACGTGTAACTTCTCTTCTAATGTTATTCACAAACATTGTAACTTCTTCGGTGACAGTACTCAGTAAAGGACCGAAGATGGTCGTGTAAACCGAAAACCGGTTAAAACAATGAAAGTAATACTGTAGAACAAAAGCAAACTGGTGCTTTTCTTTTATTACAATTGTTCCACCAAGAACCGACGGAAGATTGAGATATCATATGGTAATGAATAAGCCTGGTAGCTCGTCGACGAGTGCCAGCCCATTCCCGTGGAACATAACACTCGGTGAAAGTTCTGCAGCTCGGGGGGCAGGTCCGTTGTGTACGAATATGCGTCTAAGAGTGAGCTGCTACGCCACGGTTTGTAGCAGGCTGGCGTCCGTATTGCAACCAAGTATTAGATTTCGAATGAGCCATTAGGCGATCGCCGAATCCATCACAGTTCAGGACTATTCCCCTTGTTGCAAAACAATAACATTTTATTATTTTTAACTAGATGTACGTCTCCGTTTATTAAGTCTTTATCTGTCCTTTTTTATTAATTAAACCTAATGGCTCACTGTGTAAGATATATAGGTAATGTGTTCAAACATAATGAATTACTTCCAAGGAAACGGTCTATTGACACAAAGTGAACTCGGATTCAGAAAATATCGTTCTTGTGAAACAGAGCTAGCTGTTTATTCTCACGAAGTTATGAGTGCTACCGACATGTATCTCAAATTGATTACAAGGTTCTACACCGTTCCTGATAAGATACTTCTAATCAGACTGCGCAGCTGTCGAGTATCGCTTCAGTCCTGCCACTGGATACGTGATTTCTTGTCAGAGAGGTCAGAGTTCGTAGTAATCGACGGCATATCAGCGAGTAAAACAGAAGTGATATCTGGCGTTTCCCAAGGGAGTATTATAGGCCCACTGCTGTTCCTAATCAAAATAAACACCATTGGAGACAATCTGGGCAGCCTTGGGAGATTGGTTACAGATGTCATTTACCGTCTAGTAGAGTCATTAGAAGATCAAACCAACTGCAAAATGAGTTAGACACGATATATGTAAGGTGCAAAAAGTGGTAATTGTCTCTGAATAAGGAAAAATGTGAAGTCATCCACATGAGTATTAGAAGGAATCAGTTAAATTTCGGTCAAACGATAAATCACATAGATTTAAAACTATCAATTCAACTAAATACCTAGAAATTACAATTAAAAACAGCTTAAATTGGAAGGATCATGTAGGTGATGTAATGGGGGAAGGGAAACCAAAGATTACGTTTTATTGGCCGAACGCTTAGAAGATGCAACAGGTCTACTAAAGAGACAGTCTTTACTATGCTTGTTCGTCCTCTGCAACAGTACTGCTGAGCAGTATGGGATCCTTACCAGATGGGACTGGCGGAGGATATCGAAAAAGTTCAAAGAAGGGCAGCTCGTTTTGTTTTATCGCAAAATAGGGAGAGAGTGTCACGAAGTTGCAATGACAATAATTGAAACAAAGGCGTCTTTCTTTGAGACGAGATTTTTTTCCTCTCCAAATTTGAAAATATTTTTTTGCCGTTAACGTACATCGGGAGAAATGATCATCACAATAAAATGAAGCAGATCTCGTACAGAAAGATGTAAGTGTTCATTTTTCCGGAGTGCTGTTAGAGAGTGGAGCTGTAGAGTAGTTGGAAGGTAGTTCGAAGAACCGCTTCCAGGCACTTAAGTGTGAATTACAATCATGTAGATGTGCCAGTTATATGTAGTTTTAGAACTACCGATTCTGCGCTATGGCCTGGTCTTACGGTTACGCTTTCCGTATCAAAATCTTCCTCCTCTCGAGGAGTGTGGGGTGAGAGACAGAGAGAGCCGTCCGTCCAGAAAAACAAGTGTTAGGAATGTGCCACCCTGCGGTCCGCCAGACGGGCGCCGTAGCTGGCTTGGTACAAAAGAGGGGGGGGGGGGGGGGAGAGAGAGAGAGAGAGAGAGAGAGAGAGAGAGAGAGAGAGAGAGAGAGAGAGAGGGGGGGGGGGCGGAATGTTGTCAACTGCAAAGTGTGGCTATTAAGGTGCATTTACACCTGTGCCCCTTGCAGTTAGTCGCCGTGCGGCTGTTTGCCCCACACACAAGCAGAGGCGCCCAGTGTGAACATTTACACCGATGGCTCTAAATCTGCTGATCGTGTGGGATGTGCCTTTACATCCTCTGTTATCATGGAAAATCATATCCTGTCAACTGCATGTGGTGTGTTTACTGCGGAATTGATGGCAATTTCCCTGGCTCTTACCTTTATTAAACAGTCCCAACTCAAACGCGTTTTGTCACGTACGGACTCAATGTTTTTCCCGCCGTCCCTTGGTCTCGGCCATCCATGACCATCTCGCTCATGTTCACCGTGCTGCTTGTTCCGTTGACTTGCTTTGGGTCCCTGGCCATGTGGGTATCCCAGGTAATGAGCTTGGTGATCGTTTGGCTGGGGGAGCAGTCATTTACCCCCCCCCCCCTCCTCTGTAACCCCTCCTGCGGCGGATTTTCGGCTTTACATCAAATCCCACTTCGCACAATCGTGGGCCAACTCTTGGAAGGCTACCTCCCTGTTTAATAAACTTCGTGCAATTAAGGTGACACCTGTCCCGTGGTGTTCTTCCTTTCGCCTCTCCCGAAAGGACTCGACCACCCTGTGTCGTCTCCGCATCGGCCATACCAGGCTTACCCACAGTTTTCTTTTGCATAATGAGCCACCCCCACTTTGTGGCTGTGGAGCCTTCCAGTCAGTAGGCTACATTTTGGTGGAATGCCCCCTCCTTTTGGCTCTGCGTACTAAGTACAGATTTCCCTTCACTTTACCTTTAATATTGGCGCACGATTCCCGGATGGTTGAAGTGGTTCTCAGTTTCCTCCGTGAAAGTGGTTTTTATTTTCAGTTGCAAAGTTTTTAATCTCCCTTTGGAGTAGGGCAGTGAGGGTTGGGGTGTCTCACACTGTAAGCTGTGTTTGGAGATTCCTGACTCTCCTCCCTGACAAGATCCTCTTTTTCTCCCTTTTACTCTGTTTTTATCGCTTTTTAGATTTGGTTAGTCTGCTTTTACAATAGGCCCGTTTACACTCTAGCGGTTGATCGCTTTTGAATAGCAGGTGGTCTTGCCTGTACTGCATCAGAGGTAGGATATTTCCTGCCTTCCCTCCTTTTGTTTTTACCATTGACAACACGACTGCACTTTTACGTTTTTTAGTCTTTTACCTTTACACGTTACGACTCCTCTGAGATATACATCAGTCAGAATGGGCCACCTTTGAAACAAAGGACGGATCACCTTGCTGTTTGGTCCTTTCAACCCAGTGTGAACACAGGTGAGAATGGACTCACTCGTGCGCTCATTTTGCAGAAAATGCGTGCACCTACACGCGTGCCTCCACTTGCGTGTGGGGCAAGCACAGCCGCACGAGAGAGGAGAGTCTCATATAGACCCCAGTGGCACACCGTGTTTACACGAGTTTCCACCATTTGCTGACAGAGCCTACCGTCTGTTATCAGTGCAAGATACGGGGGTTGCCAGAGCACCCACGAATTTAACTGTGCAGATGCAGGCGAGTCTGCTGACACTGTGCCGCGTTCTGCCGTTTATCTGCGCCAGCCAGGGTCGCGATATCTCTGGCGGCGGATAACTTTTTATCTGCGCGGGTCGATGCGTCCGGCTTGCAGATAACGCCGCCGCATCGAGCAGAAATATGCCCCGCCTTATCGCAGGCGCGCGGCCGTTTCCTGGTGCAAGGAGAAATAAGGCGAGTCTTGTAATGGTCCCGCGTCAGAGACGAAGGAAAATAAATGCGTACGAAGGACGGAGACAGCATGTAAGGCGGTGCCGCTGTCCCCTCTGGAGAGTCGTGGCGCGGCGAACGGGGCGTGTCTGTCAGAACGTAGGGTGGGTGCCGGCGCAGTGGCGGTGCGCGCGCATTCAACCCTACAGGCCAGGGACTGCTCTGTAATACAGCGCACAGTGTACTGCGACGGTATGTGTGCATCTGCAATATGCTGTCACCTACAGGCCATTCTGTACGCTTTGTGTAGCACGCTTACCACCTTACAGAATAACGGCGCGTAATTTCGATTTATTATTACAAATTTAAGGTTTTCATTTGACTCACCCTCATAATTCTGTCTTGTGCAGTGAGCCTAAAGCATTTTGTAGAGTAATTACGTCTCATAATTGTTCGTACACCTTTATATAGGCGTTGGGCAAAAATATGTGAACTCTACAAACACAACACATTACCGCGCCTAGTACAGTGTAGGACCCGCCAGCATTCAAATCATCTACTAGGCCCTTTATGGATTTCAAGGGACTCTAATACCATATTCCTGCAATAGAGTGAAAAGTTCGGATAACGATAATATTGAGATCTGGTGGTTGTGGTCGCCAGGGCAGGTGCGACATTTCATCCTGGTGCTTACAAAACCTGTGCTCGACGATTCGAGCTGTATGGACGTGGGCCGTGTCTTCTCGCAACACATCATCACCGTTGGGGAACAAACTTTACAACACGGTATGCGCCTGATCAGTCGGAATTGTCACGCAATATTTGGCAGTGATGCGACGCTGCAGAGTAACCGTGAGGTGAGCTCCATGGAATGCCACGACACAGCTCCTCAGAGCAGCACCGAATACCCGCCATTTTCACTCTCGCCACGTAAACAGTGTGCAGCGAGACTCACCTCGCCAAATGACTTCCTTCCGTTGCCCCATACCTTTACCACATTCTTCCGTTACGAGCATTTGCAACACCGATGAGTGGTTTTGATTTTCCAGACCACCCTGCAGGTCCATGCTTCTGGAGCTCCAGTTGTATTCTTTTCCTGCTGACAGTGTTCAATACTAAGACACTGAGGTCTTCCGTGACTAATGAAACTGTCGTCCTCTTATATTGTCACAATACTCTAGAATGACCGTCTGTGACGATCACTCGCCAAACACTACGGTCAGCACTGTGGCTTAGTGGGATGTTTTTTCGCTTTCCAGGTATGTCGTACAGATCTCCGATACGGTGTCTCTTGAAACAACAAACACTTTGGCTCCCTTGGTTACGCAAGTCCCCACCGTACCATCACCAGCAATTAGCCCACGCTCGAAGTCACTAGCGCAGCCACAGTTGCACAGAACACTGTCCTACCGCGTCTGACATTTGCAACGTATTGAGGGCACTGCAGAGGTGACGCTGATCGTCAAATACAACAGCGCAAGCTGCGGGCGTGCCTAGCATCTGCATTTATGTTCAACCATGCATTTGTCACGACCTTTCCATACTTTTGTCCAACCGAATTGTAATTTTGTTATGTAATATATTGTCTTAAATTTTGTAATGGAGTCACAGACATCCCATATCGTGTTTGTGTCGTTATGTGACATAAGTACAGGGCTATTACAAATGATTGAAGCGATTTCATAAATTCACTGTAGCTCCATTCATTGACATATGGTCACGACACACAACAGATACGTAGAAAAACTCATCAAGTTTTGTTCGGCTGAAGCCGCACTTCAGGTTTCTGCCGCCAGAGCGCTCGAGAGCGCAGCGAGACAAAATGGCGACAGGAGCCGAGAAAGCGTATGTCGTGCTTGAAATGCACTCACATCAGTCAGTCATAACAGTGCAACGACACTTCAGGACGAAGTTCAACAAAGATCCACCAACTGCTAACTCCATTCGGCGATGGTATGCGCTGTTTAAAGCTTCTGGATGCCTCTGTAAGGGGAAATCAACTAGTCGGCCTGCAGTGAGCGAAGAAACGGTTGAATGCGTGCGGGCAAGTTTCACGCGTAGCCCGCGGAAGTCGAGGAATAAAGCAAGCAGGGAGCTAAATGTACCACAGCCGACGGTTTGGAAAATCTTACGGAAAAGGCTAAAGCAGAAGCCTTACCGTTTACAATTGCTACAAGCCCTGACACCCGATGACAAAGTCAAACGCTTTGAATTTTCGGCGCGATTGCAACAGCTCATGGAAGAGGATGCGTCCAGTGCGAAACTTGTTTTCAATGATGATGAAGCAATATTTTTTCTTAATGGTGAAGTGAACAGACACAATGTGTGAATCTGGGCGGTAGAGAATCCTCAAGCATTCGTGCAGCAAATTCGCAATTCACCAAAAGTTAACGTGTTTTGTGCAATCTCACGGTTTAAAGTTTACGGCCCCTTTTTCTTCTGCGAAAAAAACGTTACAGGACACGTGTATCTGGACATGCTGGAAAATTGGCTCATGCCACAACTGGAGACAGACAGCGCCGACTTCATCTTTCAACAGGATGGTGCTCCACCGCACTTCCATCATGATGTTCGGCATTTCTTAAACAGGAGATTGGAAAACCGATGGATCGGTCGTGGTGGAGATCATGACCAGCAATTCATGTCATGGCCTCCACGCTCTCCCGACTTAACCCCATGCGATTTCTTTCTGTGGGGTTATGTGAAAGATTCAGTGTTTAAATCTCCTCTACCAAGAAACGTGCCAGAACTGCGAGCTCGCATCAACGATGCTTTCGAACTCATTGATGGGGACATGCTGCGCCGAGTGTGGGAGGAACTTGATTATCGGCTTGATGTCTGCCGAATCACTAAAGGGGCATATATCGAACATTTGTGAATGCCTAAAAAAACTTTTTGAGTTTTTGTATGTGTGTGCAAAGCATTGTGAAAATATCTCAAATACTAAAGTTGTTGTAGAGCTGTGAAATCGCTTCAATCATTTGTAGTAACCCTGTATATCTGCTGAAAGGGGCTCAGAATGCGATGCACAATTCTTTTCTTGCGTCGTCTTCCACTTAAGTTTCTTCAGAATCTTTGTGACAGTCTAACGCTGATCAAACGAACCTGCCACGGAGTGAGCTGGTCCGTATCGAATAACTGTTATTCCTCCTTCTGAAGCCTAACCAATGTTGTCAGCGTCCCATACACAAGCACAATACTTCAGAATTGGCGGAAAGTGATTTTTCTAAGCAGCGTCTATCGCGAATGTTTGTACTTGGTTGGGATTCCTTAGGTAAATCTAAGTCCAGCACCCGCTTTTCTTTTCCACGGTTACCTTTATGTGGTCGTTCCATCTTAAACAGTTCCGGACAGGATTCCAGCGATCGATTGTCGATGGTGTGTAACGGTAAGTTTTCTTCTTTTTTATGCGCATTCCATTAGTGTATGTTGAGGTTCAGCCGTTAGTCTTCGCACCAAGCGCAGAGCTTAAAGTGTGTCTGCATTTCGCGACATGTTCCTCATTATGTGATTGGCAACTATGCCATTGAGCGTCGCCCACGAACAGTTTCAGAGCGCTAATGAGCCTGTCTCCAGGGTCGCTTACGTGTATTGTGATTAGTAAAGGCAGTGCAACAGTGTTTCCTCATTAAGGAAATGATCTTCAATTGGGTCGCATCTCTCTCCGAATATTTCGTGTGTGTGTGTGTGTGTGTGTGTGTGTGTGTGTGTGTGTGTGTGTGTGAAATCTTATGGGACTTAATTGCTAACGTCATCAGTCCCTAAGCTTACACACTACTTAACCTAAATTATCCTAAGGACAAACACACACACACACACACACACACACACACACACACACACACACACACACACACACACCCATGCCTGAGGGAGGACTCGAACCTCCGCTGGAACCAGTCGCACAGTCCATGACTGCAATGCCTTAGTCCGCTCGGCCCCTCCCAACGAGCGAATGTTCTGTGTGCACATAATTTGTTTACGAGGCGATGGCGACAGTCTATATCGTATTCTTTCCGGAAGTGAAGAAATACGACACTGGCACGGATTCAACCGCTAACGACAAGACCACTCAATCTGCAGTAGGATTTTGGAGCATGTACTGTACTCCGACATTGTGAATCCCCTTGAAGAAAATGACTTATTGATATATAACCAACACGGATTCAGAAAATTTCGTCCTCGTACAAAACAGCTAGTTCTTTATTCCCATGAAGTAATGAGTGCTGTCGACATGCGAACGCAGATCGATTCCATATTCCTAGATATCCAGAAGGCTTTTGATGCCGTTCCTCACAAGCGATTATTAATCAAATTGCGTGCATATGGAGTATCGTCTCAGTTGTGTGACTGGATTCGTGATTTCCTCTCAGAGAGGTCACAGTTCGTAGTGATAGGCGGTAAATCATCGAGCAGAAGAGAAGCGATATCTGGGGTTCCGCATGGTAGTGTCATAGACCCTCTGCTGTTCCTGATTTATATAAATGATCTAGGTGATAATCTGAGCAACCCCCTTAGATTGTTTGCAGATGACGCTGTAATTTATCGTCTAGTAAAATCATCATACGATCAATTCCAATTACAAAATGATCTAGAGAGAATTTCTGTATGGTGCGAAAAGTGGCAATTAGCACGAAACAGAGAAAAGTGCGAGGTCATCCACATAGGTACTGAAAGAAATCCGAAAATTTTGGGTATAAGCTAAATCGCACAAATCTAAGGGCTGTCAATTCGAATAAATACTTAGGAATTTAATTACGAGCAACTTAAATTGGAAAGACCACATAGATAATACTGTGGGGAAGGCGAAAGAAGGACTGTGCTTTGTTGGCAGAACACTTAGAAGATGAGACAAACCCACTAATGAGACAGCCTACATTACAGTTGTCTGTCCTCTGCTGGAATATTGCTGCGCGGTATGGGATCCTTACCAGGTAGAATTGACGGAGGACATCGAGAAAGTGCAAAGAAGGGCAGCTCGTTTCGTGTTATCACGCAATAGTGGTGAGAGTGTCACTGATACGACACGCGAGCTGGGGTGGCAGTCGCTGAAACAAAGGCTGTTTTCTTTGTGGCGCGAGATCTATTTATGAAATTTCGATCACCAACTTTCTCTTCCGTATGCGTAAATATTTTGTTGGCTCCCACCCACGTGGGGCAAAATGATCATGATAATAAAATAAGAGAAATCAGAGCTCGAACGGAAAGATTTAGGTGTTCCTTTTTCCCGCGCGCCATTCGAGAGTGGAATGGTAGAGTTGTAGAATGAAAATGGGTCGATGAACCCTCCGCCAGGCACTTGAGTAACCGTGTAGATGTAGATCATGTAATATGAATAATGTGCGAAGCAGTTGAAATTGATCAGGCAACTGATTTAATTTTTTCGCGCATACTCTGAGCCCTCAGGTGAAATGTACTAAAAACAGATAGTTTGTCTGCTTGGTCGTCAGGTAGAGGTCCTGATAGATTTGCTTCTCGCTGGTGCGAGGGACGGCGATTTCTCGACAGAAAATGTCTTGTTCAGGGTGGAGTAGTCAGTCAATAAGGCCGCGGTCAGTGCACGTGGACGTCACGTGAGTACAGCGTGGAGTTCCGTTAGCGTCGGCATCATCAGTCGAAGCTCAGCCTCGGACTTGGCGAGGTGGTCGCTCATTGTCTTCTCGAGAGGAACCGTCCAGGCATCGGCCCCAAGCCGTGTAGGATGCCACGAGAAACGTGAATTGTTTGGTGGGACTTCAATTTCAGCCCCTGTGATCCCAATCACGGTGCTTAAGAAGTACTTAAAAACTAATGTTTCCGCTTTTTTGTGTGCTTCACTACAGTCCATATTTTTAACCCAACCGAATTCTGGTTTGGTCCCAAAAGTACTAGAGTGGGCGTGGCTTAAGCTGTCTGGTTTTGGCAGGTTTACCGCCTCGTGAGGTCAGCCTGAGAATCGGCATCGCGTCACTCTTTCGTAGCGTTTTGCACTCATTTCTCGTTCCACCGCGTTTTCCGTGGCGCGCAGTCTATTGTATGGAGTACAGTGCGATTAGCTAAGCCGTTAATTTGCTGTCAAGAGACAAAATTTATAGCAATATTCTCTACTGTCATCAGGTATGAGGACTGCTCATTGAATATTTCACTTTACGCCCATTATCAGCGGAAGACATTGTGTTGCTCATTAGAATAATGATAGTCACCTCATATCACTGTTTCCTGAACTAAATGACCTCCATGGACTGAATCTTGCTGCAGAAATATTTTCTCGACAACTTGACATCTTTCGGAATAATCCCATAATCAATAACAGCCAGGCGCGAAAATGTGCGAAATTAAGGGATACTTACGAGGGTTGCCCAGAAAGTTATGCACCGCATTTTTATCTCCTCCGGAAACAATGCTACGAATGCGAAACGTTACGTACGTATTATGTGAAGTCTCCTGAGTGAGCGCGCCAAGTTTCCGTCACTTCCGACAGATAGCGTAGCTGCAGGACAGTTTCAAAATGGCGTCTGTAGGTGATGTCCGTTACAAGCAACGTGCCGACATTGAATTTCTCACTGCAGTGAAACAAACTGTGGGGAACATTCACAGACGCTTGTGCAGTCTATGGAGCATCTGCTGTTGACAGAAGTACAGTCAGTCGCTGGGCACGGAGGGTGAGGGCATCCAGAAGGTGGTTCGGCGGAGCTCCACGATTTGCAGCGGTCGGGGACACCAGCCACGGCTGTCACACCTGACACGTTGCAGCGAGTTGCTGATGTCGTTCGTGAAGACAGACGCATTACTACTCGGCAGTTGGTGCTGCATCTGTCAATCACCAAAGGAAGTGAGGATGTAACTATCCGCACTTTGGATATTCGGAAGTGTGTGCAATATGGGTCCCGCGGTGTCTGACTGAGGATCTCAAATCGCACAGAAAACATTTGCCTTGATTTGTAGCAACATTTTGAAGCTGAGTGGGAGACTTTGTTGTCCCGGATTGTGACAGGTCATGAAACCTGGATCCACCATTTTGAGCCCGAACCAAGACGTCAGTCGATAGAATGGCACCATTCCCACCCCACCACAGAAGAAAACATTCAAAGAGACGACTTACGCCGGTAAGGTCATGATTACTGTGTTCTGGGATTGTAAAGGTGTGATTCTCATTGATGTGATGCCAAGAGGCGGTACAATTACTTCAGAAGCATATTTCAACACATTAAGGGGCTCCGGAAAGACTCAAAATCATGAAAAGTTCAATTTTTACTTTCTTGCGTTTTCTGAATCTGCAGACTATTACCTTTTAATAGATATATAATTTATTCAATTCCGAACACTACAACTATTTTTAAATTTTTTTTGAAATGTGTTCTACATGGGCGTGACCCACTGTGGCGCTGTTAAACTGCTGTCAAATGGTGTTATTATTAACGTCCGTGTTCATCAGGTACATTTTAGTGATGTGAGATAAAGTATGTGTTGTGGCTAACCTGTGATGGTTCAATATATATCGCTGGTGTGATTGTCGATTGTTTCATGTTTATTTACTCTGTCATTATCTCGAACATATTCGTAATTAATTCTGTTTCTTGAGTCTCTGTTTTTTTGAAGTATAATAATGAGTAAAAGTAAAGTTATTAGAAATCCTCTGAAGGCTTTTAAGAAAAGGAGAAATGTTGGAAAGCCAAAGGTATGTGTTATTATTGTAAACAATAAAGACGATAACCAAGTGAGTGAACCTAACCTCTCAAGTACACCTGCCCATAGCAGTCAAAGTGGGAAAGAAAATACTTCACAGAAGAAGCTTGGTTCAATGAGTGAAAACTATGAATGTTTTATGGGTGAATCGGATGTGAATGAAATATTTGATATGTCGGTTCTCAAAGGAATTTTTTCAAACTGTGTAAGATGTATTCATTGTAGTGAAGTTGGTCTGGAACTCTCCATAATAAAGCACGTAGGACTTGCTAGTGAAATACAACTGAAATCTGATAAGTGTTCATACATGACCACCTTTTGGAACAGTGTTGCAGTAACTGCAACTGAAGAAAATGGTAGCAAAATCTACAAACACAACAACGAGCGATGCTTGCTTTAGACAAGGAACGCCTTCGGGCTGCAGACAGGGCTGTAAAGAGTCTAGAAATACAAGCAAGAGTAAACAGGAGGAGGAACAAGAGGAAGCTGGAGGAGGAGTTTGCAGAGGATGAAGATAATCCATCCTATGGACCTGGAATGCACTAAAAAGTTAATCCAATCTTTGTCGCTCGATTCCCAAAACTTTTATTTTCTCATAGTAATTACATGTTTCCTAAGGATCTTCCAAACATATTTGTTTCAAACTTTCAGTAGATGTTACACAGTACCTTCTGCATAATTTAACACAGCCTTTTTCCAAAAAACTGTATATTTTTGAATATATAAATAAAAAATTGCAAAAAAAGTTGTGAATTTTCATTACAATTGAAAAAAAATCATCTTTAATGACTGAACTAAAATTTTGTAAAATCCCTGTGTTAAGTTGTAGCCCATATTCCAATAAATAATCTGTAAAAAGTTCAACTTCCTACCTCAAATACTATGTGAGGAAAGATGTAATTTGTAAGCGTTATTTTAACATTGCAAGTATAGGGCGTTCCGGAGCCCCTTAACAAAACTTAAGACGCGCTTCCGGCGACTTCGGCGCCACAGCAACCCAGGAGATGTTTTGCTGCAGCACGATAACGCTCGGCCCCACACAAGTGCGAGGACTGCTGAACAGATCGCAAAGCAGGGTTGGACAGTGTAACTCCATCAACATCTACATACATACTCCGGAATCCACCATACGGTGCGTGGCGGAGGGTACCTCGTACCACAACTAGCATCTTCTCTCCCTGTTCCACTCCCAAACAGGACGAGGGAAAAATGACTGCCTATATGCCTCTGTACGAGCCCTAATCTCTCTCATCTTATCTTTGTGTTCTTTCCGCGTAATATAAGTTGGCGGTAGTAAAATTGTACTGCAGTCAGCCTCAAATGCTGGTGCTCTAAATTTCCTCAGTAGCGATTCGCGAAAAGAACGCCTCCTTTCCTCCAGAGACTCCCACCCGAGTTCCTGAAGCATTTCTGTAACACTCGCGTGATGATGAAACCTACCAGTAACAAATCTAGCAGCCCGCCTCTGAATTGCTTCTATGTCCTCCCTCAATCCGACCTGATAGGGATCCCAAACGCTCGAGCAGTACTCAAGAATAGGTCGTATTGGTGTTTTATAAGCGGTCTCCTTTACAGATGAACCACATTTTCCCAAAATTCTACCCGTGAACCGAAGACGACTATCCGCCTTCCCCATAACTGCCATTCATGCTTGTCCCACTTCATATAGCTCTGCAATGTTACGCTCAAATATTTAATCGACGTGACTGTGTCAAGCGCTACACTACTAATGGAGTATTCGAACATTACTGGATTCTTTTTCCTATTCATCTGCATTAATTTACATTTATCTATACTTCGAGTTAGCTGCCATTCTTTACACCAATCACAAATGCTGTCCAAGTCATCTTGTATCCTGCTACAGTCACTCAACGACGACACCTTCCCGTACACCACAGCATCATCAACAAACAACCGCACATTGCTATCCACCCCATCCAAAAGATCATTTATGCAGATAACAGCGGACCTACCACACTTCCCTGGGGCACCAGATGATACCCTCATCGCCGATGAACACTCACCGAGGACAACGTACTGGGTTCTATTACTTAAGAAGTCTTCGAGCCACTCACATATTTGTTAACCAATCCCCACCCTACAGCCCTAACCTAGGCCCCACGAGCTTAACTTGTTTGGGCCATAACAAGATGCCATTCGTGGAAGACATTTTGAGGACGCTGAAGAGGTAATTCATACAGTGAAGCACTGGCTCCACCACCAGGACAAGGATTCGTACCGACAGGGCATACACGCCATTGTGTCGCGCTGGAGGAAGACCGTAGAACAGGATGGAGATTACGTGGAAAAATAGGGTTTGTAGATAAAACGCCATTCTCTCGTGTTCGTAATTATCATTATGTTCAGTAAAGAACTGTTGAAGAAAAAATGCGGTGCATTAATTTCCGGGCAACTCTCGTACAAAGGCACAGTCAACTGTCATGCATTGAAAAAACAGTCTTAATTTGATAGTGTGTGTAAATTTCGTAGTGCATATTGTGCGAGTAAAGAGCAATAATTTCCTATTGCGCGTGAGACCACGTGTTGATCATCACACCAACTTGATCAGACAACCGAGATACACAAATCACTCCTTGGCGTTCGCGGCAGCTCGAATCGTCCACATTTTTTCGCTAATTGTGGTCTACTGAACCATATGACTGCAGTATCTAATGGCTAGACTTGTTTCTATTGATTTATATGGATATGGTGTTTATTCTTTCGGTCATGTCCTCGTTGATCTATATCAACGCCCGTGCGCAGCTGATGGTATTAATATAATTCTAATTTCGTTCTAGACGGCTGCAGAACTATATATAAATATATAGTTCTGGCGATACCGGCCATGACCTCCTTCTGTACGGATGCACACATATTCCCCGAACTCTTACGGGACTTGGTAAGAATGTCTTCTACGAATAATGAGTGTTGGGGTGGGACCCTACGAATGTAGTGTGTGGACATACGAGGTGAGAATGTGGGTCTCGCGGGAGGCGTGCGCGAGATAGTCCCTGCCATCGCAATATCGCTTGTGCCCTCGCTGGCTCAGATGGATAGAGCGTCTGCCATGTAAGCAGGAGATCCCGGGTTCGAGTCCCGGTCGGAGCACACATTTTCACCTGTCCCTTGAACTACATCAACGCCCGTGCGCAGCTGACGGTAATAATATAATTGTAATTTTGTTTCTATTGACGCGCATGTAGTTTCTTGCGCGCTGTGAGTTTTATGAAATGGCAGCGGGGCGAACTCGACAGAATCATCATTAGATACCTCGTATCGTTTCAGTTTAGACGTCTGTGGCTCAGTAGGATGGCGTCCTCTGGTGGCATTTGGTGCGTTTTCTCTGCTGTGGCTTGCGGTCGGCCGCTCGTTTACAAACCGCAGCGCGCATAGCGGGCCCCACTCCAGCTTACCGTTCCGCGTGCCAGCGCAGCACGTGACGCGCATGCGCACTGCGCTCAGCTGGCGCGCATTCCCACAGCGGTCGCCGAGCGGTGTCAGCTACAAGAGCGAACTCCACAACCGCCTGTTGTTATGAAATGGCAACAGGGCGACCTCAAGAAAAACCGCAGTAGACAGTGCATATCGTGGCCACAGCGAGGAACGTAAGTGCCTGTTTCTGTATTAGGTTCGTTAAGAACGTGTTCCGCGACAACTGGACGCGCGGAATAAGAGTCTGTACGTATTTCAGTTCCGCTGATAAGTGGATTGGCGAATCGTACTGTGTAGTGCCCGAATGTGTCCTTTCGCAGGCTTAAACTTCTGACTGTTATGAATAAATCCTCTTCTTTTATGGAGTTTCACCTTCACCTATCCATAAAGTCCGTCGCAACTGCTGTTGCTATAAAATTCCTATTTATAGTACTACAGCATTCAGAATTCTCCCTTACGCGTATTTACTCCGTTTCAGTGGCAACTTTCCGATGTATTTCTACAACAATAAATGTATCGGCCAGCGGGAACACGCAATGGGTTGTCGAGTTAATCCTTGCTGCAGGCGTGCAGTCTCTCTACGTGACACGGTTCATATGGTTCAAATGGCTCTGAGCACTATGGGACTTAACATCTGTGGTCATCAGTCCCCTAGAACTTAGAACCACTTAAACCTAACTAATCTAAGGACATCACACACATCCATGCCCGAGGCAGGATTCGAACCTGCGACCGTAGCGGTCACGCGGTTCCGGACTGAGCGCCTTAACCGCGAGACCACCGCGGCCGGCCGTGACACAGTTGTGAAGGAGGAGGACTCTGTGGCATTCGCCTTTGTGGCCCGCTCTGTAATCTTTCAATGTTTTGACATGGTTTTCTGTAGAAAATGAGAACGAACGCAAGGAAGTAATAACACAGGACTAGGAGGTAGGAATTAAAAAAATATCAGGGCCCATGTAGAGTTCGCCCGTGTCTCTCGCAGCGCCTCATTCCATCCGGAGCTGAGACATTGCTTCCCAAGCGTTCATATCTCAACTTTGTCCCACTCGTGTGGAACAAGGCCGCAATATTCTCTCTCACCTACGAAAGGAGCAGGTTCTGAAGACCCATCCTGTCGCGTCGTTCGTGTGTTACATATCTTCATCTGATGGGAATAACGAAAGAAACCTGCAGTCTTCAGATAAGATCTGCGCCTTTTCGGTTCAAGTTGTGCAAAAATTGAGCTATCTTGCTTGATTTTTACCTGTGCTACGTGTAAGTGACGGAAGTCTGGGGATATCCGTAGTCTCTGCCGTGAAATACGGTCCTCTAACTTGTCTAAGCAGGCTCTCGCGATTTTTAATTTTTGTAACATTTCTGCTGCAGTCCCTCGCCAGTCAAACAGAAACAGTCCAGCTAGCATTAGGAGCGCCCTTCATTGTATACGCTTGTAGTCCGCCCTAGCGTCGGCCCCACACAGTTGACCAGTACTGAGGTATGCGCCGCACAGGTGTTCTGTATGCAGCATCTTTCTTAGACAATCTGCAGTTTCCCAATGTATGTGTCCCTCCATTCGATTTTCCTTAGCCGACCGCTGTGGCCGAGCGGCTCTAGGCGCTTCAGTGTGGAACCGCGCGACCGCTACGGTCGCAGGTTCGAATCCTGCCTCGGGCATGGATCTGTGTGATGCCCTTAGGTTAGTTAGGTGTAAGTAGTTCTAAGTTCTAGGGGACAGATGACCTCAGATGTTTTAAGTCCCATAGTGCTCAGAGCCATTTGAATCATTTTTGATTTTCCTTACAGCTGAGTCTGTTGCACCGTTACTCCGATATTTCTATGACGCGATCCACTCCAGTTGTGTGTCACTAATACTGTAATCGAAGCAAAGGTTACCTGCTTTTACTATGCTTGAAGTGAGCAACTGTTCTTTGTCTAGGCTAAATGCTAGTTGTGAGTCTTTGGCCCATTTTGATGTGCCGAGAACGGACTGGATATTTCTGCGATTTCTACCTGATACAATTTCCTCATAATTGCGTGATATGCAAGATGAGATTGCAGCAAATATTATACGCTAGGTCATTATTGTGTAACGTGAAATCCATCGCTACACTTAGTCTCCCCCGGGGCACTCCAGAAATTGCTTCAGTGCGTGTAGATGGCTCTCCACGTAGCGTAACTTGCTGAGAACTCCCTGTAGGAGAATCTTTCAATTCAGTCGAACCCATAGATCGTTGCTCCATAGCAGTTTACTTAATTCACAAGACGTGAACGGTGCTGCCGTTCGCAAGTTGGTCGGTTGGTAGGGAAGAGGGCCAAACAGCGAAATCATGGGTCGCATCGCTTTAGGGAACTATCCCGGCATTTGCGTGAAGCGATTTAGAGAAATGACGGAAAACCTAAATCAGGTTGCTCGGACGCGGATTTGAACAGTCGTCCTCTCGAACGCGAGTCCGGTGTGCTAACCACTGCGCCGCCTCGCTCGGTCATTTGGAAGTGTGGAAAAATCGAATCAGCCTGTGCAGGTGAAACATGTTCTCCGCTCAGGGACTGGGTGTTGTGTTGTTCTAATCATCATCATTTCATCCCCATCGACACGCAGGTCGCCGAAGTGGCGTCAAATCGAAAGACCTGCACCAGGCGAACGGTCTACCCGACCGGAGGCCCTAGCCACACGACATTTCCATTTCCAAGGGACTTTCTGTGAAAACTTGTATCACCGTCGCGAAGCGTCCCGAGGCGGCAGGTGCGTGCAGCTGGTTGTAGCTCCCTTTCACGTACGGCACGAGCGCTGGCAGCGGACACGGGCCGGGGAATTCCGAGGTGGAAGCCGTCGCCGCGTCACTGCAGGCCACGCACAGCTCACGCACCGGCATTTCCTCCCGCCTGCTGCCTCAGCTTCCCCACTCCTTACACTCTGTCGCGTCTATTCCAGTACGCTGCAGTTGGCACACTGTGATCGGCACAGACTCGAAACACAAACTACTGTAGCCAGTTGTATAACACCCCCCTCCTTCCGGGGATTTGCGAAATTACAAGTTGACAATGACCGTGAATTATGAATTTTGACCCGCGTCGGGATAAGGCATCCGAATCCGAAGTAAATAATGATTATTCCGCGGGAAACAGGAGACGTTATAACTTGATCGTTTTTGAATGAGTATGGCTCTGAGCACTATGGGACTTAACAGCTGTGGTCATCAGTCCCCCTAGAACTTAGAACTACTTAAACCTAACTAACCTAAGGACTTCACACACATCCATGCCCGAGGCAGGATTCGAACCTGCGACCGTAGCAGTCGCGCGGCTCCGGACTGCGCGCCTAGAACCGCGAGACCACCGCAGCCGGCTTTGAATGAGTAATTTCATTCAATAACGATCGGTAAATGAAATAATGGAAATAATTTGGAAATAAATTTTGCCGAAAGAAATGATTAAGTTGTAAAAGCAATTAAAAAATCGGTCTCCAGCTCAACTGATGAGCGACAGTACTGTTAAGTACGTGAATAATTGTCAAAAATAAAGGTTACCTGTTTGTAGCGCAGCAGGTGGAACGGGAACTTTTACGTAAGTGCTGTGTCAGGCTCAGTAGTCGTATAAAACAATGTCATAACAATCTAATTACACTTAAACATTAATGGTTAACTTTCAATAAGTACTTTGATAATTATTTTGTTCATAATTCGTCAGCTAAGTGCAATGCTGACAACACAGATAATTATCTATCGAGATTTTGAATAATGGACTGTCATTCTGTCTTTAAAATTAGGTACTTTGCACAGTTTAATCTACTGATAATGAAATATATTGCCAATAATTAACTATGTTTTGAATGATAATAATTCATTAATTGGGGGATTGTCAGGTGGAATAAGCTTTATAGTTTCATGAAATATCCTTGAACTAACTTCAGCTGAATATGCATTGAAATAAATCTTAATAATCAAATTTATTACTTCAGTCTATTATTGTTACTACGGTTGGCGTAAGCTTATTAAGTGCAACAATTAACTACGATAACCAGTCTGAAATTTACTCTTCACTGTCTATGCAAATAATTTGATATTTAACATATTTTCTCTTGATAATGGCATGACACACTCGGTTCAATAAGGTAAGGATCGGAAGGAACCTACTTGGCGTTATTGTCGGGTAGAATGTAACTGCAACACTTCGATTCTAAAGTGCTTGTTATTAATTGTTCAACTTCAGAGAAAAGCACAGTCACTGGCAAGCCATCTAAATTTTATCCTACGAAAATTACGTAGATCTTACTTCCCTCGTTGTCGGTGGATCGACGGAAGTCCACGGCAGCGACACGAGGTGGCAGCGGGCTTTTACTGTTGCGACTTGGGCCCACAGTGCGCTTCACATTTAAGTCCTCGTTTCTTCAGCACTATGCCCATTAATCCATAATATTTTGCCCGGCCATGCTTCCAGATATGCCGACCATTCCTTCCCGTCGTACTTAGATCCACACACTATCCGTTAGATGTAACACAGCTATGACTAGCAGCACTCGACTGTGCGTCTTACTCCGAGCACGGCGTCACTGCTACTACCACCCGTTGGCGCGCTCCCGCGCCCAGAGGCGCGACAAAACAATCTCTCTGACTTCAACGTTAACTAAATATGCCCTGACTTGCCAGTGTTAAATATTACATAATTTAAACATAGTATTTACAATACATATTTACACTACGCAATACATCGTATACACAGTTTCATGTATTAATTAAGCGAAAAAATTCATAGCAAGGACTGCGTTGTAGCGTCACATAGCTTTATTGCTTTCCTCACTACACGTTTCACTGTACTATGCGTCCACCGTCAAGTGGATCTATACACTCTGAAGGCCCAAAGAAACTGATATGTCTGCCTAGTAACGTGTAGGGCTCCCGCGCGAGGACGCGGAAGTGCGGCAACACGACGTACCATGGACTCCACTAATGTCTGAAGTACTGCTGGAGTGAACCGACACCATGAATCCTGCAGGACTGTCCATAAGAGTACGAGAGGGCGGAGGTTTCTCAACAGCACGTTGCAAGCCATCCCAGATATGCTATATAATGTTCATGTCTTCGTAGTCTGGTGGCCAACGGAAGTCTTTAAACTCGGAAGAGTAGTCCTGGAGACACTGTGTAGTAATTCTGCACGTGTGGTATGTCGCATTGTCGTGCTGGAATTGTCCAAGTCCGTCAGGAAGCACAATGGACACGAATGGATGCAGGTGATCAGACAGGATGCTTACGTATGTGTCATCTGTCACAGTCGTATCTAGACGTATCAGGAGTCCCATATCATTCCAACTGTACAAGCCCCACACCATCACAGAGCCTCCACCAGCTTGAACAGTCCCATGTTGACAAACAGGTTCAATAGATTCATGAGGTTGCCTCCATACCATTACACGTCCATCCGCTCGATACAATTTGAAACAAGACTCGTTAGAGCAGGCAACATGTTTCCAGTCATCAGCAGTCCAAGGTCGGTATTGATGGACCAAATGGTTCAAATTGCTCATCACTATGCGACTTAACTTCTGAGGTCATCAGTCGCCTAGAACTTAGAACTAATTAAACCTAACCAGCCTAAGGACATCACGCACATCCATGCCCGAGGCAGGATTCGAACCTGCGACCGTAGCGGTCGCTCGGCTCCAGACTGTAGCACCTAGAACCGCACGGCCACTCCGGCCGGCTGTTGACGGACCCAGGCGAGGCGTAAAGCTTTGTGTCGTGCAGTCATCAAGGGTACACGAGTGTAGCTTCTGCTCCGAAAGCCCATATCGATGATATTTCGATGAATGGTTCGCACGCTGACACTTGTTGATGGCCTGGCATTGAAATCTGCAGCCATTAGCGGAAGTGCTGTAGTTCTGCCACGTTGAACAATTCTCTTCAGTCGTCATTGGAAGATCTCTTTCCGGCCCCAGCGATGTCGGAGATTTGATGTTTTACCGGATTACTGATATTCGCGGTACACTCGTGAAATGATCGTACGGTAAAAGCGCTACGTCGGAGATGCTGTGTCCCATCTCTCTATAACACCACGTTCAATCTTTCTTAAATCTTCATAACCAAACATTGTAGTAGCAGTAACCGATCTCACAACTGCGCCAGACACTTGTCTTATATAGACGTTAAAATAAATAATATGAATAATGATTCTAATTTAGTGTAACCTCAAAACAGAAAATTCTTTCTCATTTAATCTAAACTCAAAATTCATTCACATTTAGCGTAACCTCAAAACAGAAAAATTCCTAAACCTCTCAACAGTAAAAATTATAATTATGTCATTCACATTCAGTGTAACGCCCCAATAAAAAAAATTCAGTAACCTGGTAATAAAACAATGTAACTAACCTCTCAATTAAATTGTAGCTCACTTATGACTTTTCAATAATTCACTGTGAATTTAACCTGGTAAATTTTTGGACGACAGCAGTGTTGCGTCATGGCCCTGAAAGATCATTCTGAATAAGAAAAGGAAAAATTCTTACCTCAATGAAGTCGCCGGATGTATCTGCTCTTACAATAAATTTTTCCGGCACAGCTCTGTGCAATGCTGGCCGACCTATCTGTAATTTATGAAAGGAAGCAACTGATTTTTCTATTGCAATAATCGGGATGATCATGGATGGGAGAAATTAGTAAATTCTTTAAATTGACATGAATGGTTGTTAAAAGTTACTTTTTATGAGGAAGATTATTATTACGAGAGTTTTAAAACATTTACATGGGAGTTGAGACAACATTACTACATATGCGCGAGGCTGCTTTTTACCTTATACATTAATACTCAGGCTCCGGCATCGCTGCACCGCGACCGGGCCAGCCAACACGATACACCACACCAGACCAGGGCAGACTCCAACTAACAACTTACTGCTAGCAACAACTTACTGCTACAGCTACACAGTTCCTACAGCAGTCAACACTGCTCTCTGGTCAGAGACCTTGCATATCGCAGGCAGCGCATGAGCAAGACATCGAAATTACATCTGCTCGGACTTCTCACAACGTTGCTGACCGCAGCGCCGTATTCTGCCTGTTTACATATCTCTGCATTTGAATACACTTGCCTGTATGTTTTTGGCGCTCCAGTATAAATTAAGAAGGCATTTACGATTTCGACCTGTGGCTCTGTTTGGCAGCAGAAGACAAACTGTTCTTGTACATGGGTGATAACTACGTGAATGCTTTCGTCTTGTAGACAAATTAAACAAAAATAATCTAAGGATGTCAAGACCTGCTTTTCGACTCGTACTTGCACAACATGCACGTTCTGTGAACTGAACTAGGGAAATTTTTCCCATTAGATACTAAACAATGTAAGAAAATAAATGCAAAGATGATGCAAAATAATGCCATTCTTCGCAGATTTTTTTTATGCAGACTGCGAATTTATTACCATCTGGACGCCATCTTTGCTTGCTTCAGTGTTTCCAAGATGCGTATGATGTAAATAGGGAGTCTTTGACTCAAATAGAATTTTGTTCTGGTAATCTGCCACAAGACAGTGCCACAGCTTGACCTACAGTCGTACATACAACACAAACGTGCCTCCTTCATTGGCAAAATCCATCAGATGACGGTTTAATCCACTGAAGCGCCTATTGGAAATAAATTACGAGGAGTAACAGTAAACTCGTAATTTCGAGTAATACTTGTACGTCACAGTGACACCTAATCCAAAATTTTCGTTTTCAAAACTTATTAACGGAGTTACAATGGTAGACATTCTGAAGAAATCTCGAAATTTTCCGGATGCTCCTGTTAGAAAGTCTGCAATGAAGTTTGCGTGTTTGTACCCACATCAGCGAACAAGAAATTTCGGCCGAATCCTCAAGTGCACAAAAAATAAGTGAACAATGAAGTTTAAAAAAGTTGGTTATAAAGAGAAAATTAAGTGTTTCTCTGCTTTGCCACCATCTTGTAGCTTGTTCTTCTCATTTTATTTTTCAACGAAGTACAGTCCGAGAAAAGCAACTTCATTAATTATCAGCGCCAAATCGCTTTCCTATCCCTTTTCCTATTTCCTATCCCTTTTCCTATTTCCTATCCCTTTTCCTATTTCCTATCCCTTTTCCTATTTCCTATCCCTTTTCCTATTTCCTATCCCTTTTCCTATTTCCTATCCCTTTTCCTATTTCCTATCCCTTTTCCTATTTCCTATCCCTTTTCCTATTTCCTATCCCTTTTCCTATTTCCTATCCCTTTTCCTATTTCCTATCCCTTTTCCTATTTCCTATCCCTTTTCCTATTTCCTATCCCTTTTCCTATTTCCTATCCCTTTTTCCCTCTTTCCCTTTCCCATCCCTTTTTCCCTCTTTCCCTTTCCCATCCCTTTTTCCCTCTTTCCCTTTCCCATCCCTTTTTCCCTCTTTCCCTTTCCCATCCCTTTTTCCCTCTTACCCTTTCCCATCCCTTTTTCCCTCTTACCCTTTCCCATTCCTTATTCCCTCTTTCCCTTTCCTTTCCCTTTCCTATCCCTTTTTCCCTCTTTCCCTTCCCTTTCCTATCCTTTCTTTTCCATAGAGCTGCTGAACGATGAATATTCCGTGTTACTTGAGCGAGGCGATGCACGGCAGTGTGCGCACATCTGGTTCGAGGTGCTCGTCATGAGGCGAGTAATCCTCGACGCCTCAGCGAGCATTCGGTGTGTGCTCGCCGAACGCCACGCGCCTGCTGGCGCGCCCCAGAGCCAGTACTGTGTAACATCCGGCTCTTCACGTCGCGTCACGCTATGCACAGCTCTGCCACGTGCCACCGTGTCACGAGCCAAACTCCCCGTCGCACCCTCTCAGATTTAGTGGTAAGGTGGTCCAGTGGGGTAGTTCGTCGAAACCTGAACACAGAAAAAGCGTGAAAACAGGAAGAAAGTGCACTGAAATGTGAGGAAAAGGACAAAATAGAAACAGTGAACGGTCAAAGGGCAAGAAGTGCAATAAAGAGCAGTCTGCAACGGCGATGGCGTCTTGGTCATGGTGGTGGACTGCCATGCGAGCGAGCCGGGTTCACACCTCTTCGTGCCCCTTTTATTCGACAACATTATGAACTGTCCATCCGTTCATTGAAATGTTTGTTCTATTTCTGTAGCCTTTGCACTTGTCCTACAGTAGATTGATGTAGAATATGAATCACGTGTTAACACTTTGCCGTCCGCACGTCTCGTAGAAATTTATTCGAATTAGCGCTGCCAGCGCCTAGCGGATTACTTGGCTTGTCTCCGGCTGCTTGTCACCTTTCCGTTGATGACAAGCTTCAAACACATTGACTTTTGCGCGCTTTCATTTTCCTGAGATCCTGTATTTTACCGTATCGTTCCACAACCTCGAATATCCTTTTCATATAACTTCTCTGCAAGTTCGACACTGTTATAATAATAATCCATCACAAGGTGTCAGTAGTTCCATCACTGCTTTTGCTAAAGGCTGTCCAGTGCCGGAATATATCTTGAATGAGGAAATGTATCCCGTACTCCAATCACGCAGTATCCGAATGAGTATGCCGTATTTCGTGATTTTCGACGGATTGTAAATTTTAAAATTTGACCGTCCACGCCACGATATCATTCCTTCAATTTGAGATGTTTTGACTTGGATTAAACGTTTCTTTAAAATTTTTGGAAAAATAATCAATTACGAATTGCACTTCGACAAGCCGGTCGGCATTATCCGATTTATTGTTGCTGTCGGAAAAATGTAAAAATGATAATATTTGTCTGAATCGGTAGCGGGACATCGTTTCGCGAAATATCGGTTTGTCTATCAACGGATTCGTTGACAAAAATCATCGACCCATGCTTTTTTCCCCAATTCCCATAAGGATACCAAGCCCAAACCATTTCCTAAGTTCGATTCCCGTAACGTCGACAAATTTAACATTTTTTAAATCCAGTTTCCTTCTATTGCAATTTTGGCTGTCGTACTTGTTGGTGTCGTTGCAAATATATTCAATTAGATCGTTCCCAGTATATAGTTCTACGATATCCTCGACGCTCTGTGTATCTTTGGGAAATATATTTGGACCCGAGGATCCTTCAAATTTATTATTGGTCCTCAGTAAATCAAAGTAGGACCACTGTGCACCGTGTTCTTCGTCTGATTCAGCCGGATCAGTTGGCAACCGTAGCGTTCGCCGAATTCTTCTTGGACGTATTTCACTATCTTCCTACGATTCTCCTTCACTTTTATTTTTTTGATATCCAGTGTCTTCTTCCCAAACAGCCACGTCGTCCGGAACGTCAGACAAGACGTCCGCGCATTCATCGTAAACAATCGTATTGTTTCTTTGGTCCGCCATGATCAAAGGACACAAGTACTTATAAAAACAAAAAAACTTGTTGTCGTGTGTAACTTATTGTTACCTAAACAAAAGACCAACAGAATGCAAAAAATACTTAACTGCTGTCGCCGGCCACTGCGCGATACTATGCTGACTTCACCACTGTTAAGAATACGTTGCCGTCGCAAGTAAACGTGATGAATAGAGAGAGGAGTTGAGATACCACGTAAACGTCTCACAGAAATGAACACAACAAATAAACGGGTGTGAACTATGTTACAACAAAGGAATTAAAGAATAAATTCCTCCAAGAGGGAACGTTAAGAACATATTTTGAGAGAGCACAGAGGAACTGTCTGATATGAAACTGATCCTTTCATTTGTTGGGGCCTATGTGATAAACTATTACGTTATCATCATTTCCGTGGGAGTGATCACATTCACATTTATACGAACACGTATAGCGGGCAAGGAGGGCATATCTTACTCACTTACCAGTCGTACAAATTAGCTGTGTCTATAAGATTCCTATCATGTGACACACGTACTGTCATTAATGCCGTGTATGACATACCAGACGTGTTTTCCGATGGGACTCGTTTGGGTTTTGGTCAAACATTTCCGGTTTCCATTCGAAAGCCATTTCCTTTCGGCTGCTAATGGAGTAGTGCAGAACTAGCTGTCATTATACGGCCGTATCTTACACCTCGCTGTTGCAAACGGACATTACACCGCGGCACACACAAATTTGCGTACAGTGAACAGCGGAAAAAAAGGCACGAGGGAGGTTTGAACAAGTCACGTCTTCCTGACAGTTAAACACCGTAACCACTTAACCACGACGCCATTTGTCTGGCCACTTGCTCTATCTTGCTCAGAAATGGTTCAAATGGCGCTGAGCACTATGGGACTTGACATCTGATGTCATCAGTCCCCTAAACTTAGAACTACATAAACCTATCTAACCTAAGGACTTCACACACATCCATGTCCGAGGCAGGATTGGAACCTGCGACCGTAGCACCAGCGCGGTTCCGGACTGAAGCGCCTAGAACCGCTCGGCCACAGCGGCCGGCCTCTATATTGCACTTGTAACTCTTCGACAGTTAACTGTTTGGCCTTTTTTCTCCACAGTTAAGTACAACTTCTTCCTGTTTTCATGCTTGATCTGTGTTCGGTTTTTGACGGGCTAATACGCTGGGCCCTCCTACCCTAAATCTGAGGGGGGCGCGATGGGAAGTTTCCCTTGTCAGTACAGCTCCTCCTGCCGTACAGAAGTGAGTCGCCTGCGGACCACCTCGGGCTGCCGACGTCAGCCACGGCAGCGGAGTGACACAATGCACCGTCTGCCGGCCTACGCATGACCCACCACGCTACGTGCGCCAGCCTCAAAACAAGCGGCCGTAAGGAGCGGCACCCGTCTCCAAGCAGACCACGTGGCTGTCTGCCTGTCTTGTCTTCCAGCAGGCAGGGGCGGCCTCTGTCGCCGACGTGGGAGCTATCTTCCAGGATATCGTGGCAGGACTAAAGCTCTGTATAGGGAAAGTACAGCCAACTTGCCAGTGGCCGCCATTTTGGGCCCACCGCGCCGCTGGTGATACATTGACTTCTACAGCATATTTAGCCGTGTATATTAAAGAAGTGCACTCAACTTTTTAAATAAAGTAAGCAACAAAGGAAACGTGGCACAGCCGCAAGTGCCGGCCGCGGTGGCCGTCCGGTTCTAGGCACTTCAGTCCGGAACGGCGGACTGCCACGGTCGCAGATTCGAATCCTGCCTCGGGCATAGATGTGTGTGATGTCCTTAGGTTAGTTAGGTTCAAGTAGTTCTAAGTTCTAGGGGACTGATGACCACAGATGTTAAGTCCCATAGTGCTCTGAGCCATTTGAGCCACTTGAACAGCCGTAAGTTCAGGCTATAGCTATAAAAAACTTTGAAGGTTACCGATGACATAATTCTGTCAGGGACGTCAGGCGAATTTGATCATCTGGACTGAACGAATAGTGGCTCGAAACGAGGTTTTAGAATGAACGGCAGCAAATGTAATGCGACGGTAATGGAATGGAGTCGAATTAAATCAGACGACATTAAGTTAGATTAGGAAATGAGAGCTACAAGCCATGGATGCGTTGTAACAGTTTCGTGGCCGCGCCTGTGGTTTTAATACTGCGGCTACTGCGGGAGCTTTCTCCAGCCTAGACATGATGGACGGGTCTCTCCATGGGCTTGCCAAGCGGGCGGTGGCGAAAACCGAAGGCGCTGCCTCAAGGGCGAGTCATGTATGCTTTCTGTGTTCGGGGACTTGTAATCCAAAAAGTATTCCTTGCGGTTCTGAGAGCTGAAAGAACTGGCCAACGCTTTCGCCGTCCATAAACGTCGAGTGCTCGGTAGTTCCACGGTTTTCGTTCGCTAGTGCTACCATGTAGCGATTCTGTACACACTCAGCACGGACACTTCCCAACGAGGTTGTGGACCTAAGCAACGAGGCTGGACGATTGTGTTTCGCTGAATGAATAAAGCAGACTCCGAGAGATTTACTAGAAACTACACTACTGGCCATTAAAATTGCTGCACCAAGAAGAAATGCAGATGATAAACACGTATTCGTTGGACAAATACATTACGCTAGAACTGACATGTGACTACATTTTCACGCAATTTGGGTGCATAGATCCTGAGAAATCAGCACCCAGAACAACGACCTCTGGCCGTAATAACGGCCTTGATACGCCTGGGCATTGAGTCAAACAGAGCTTGGATGGCGTGTACAGGTACAGCTGCCCATGCGGCTTCGACACGATACCACAGTTCATCAAGAGTACTGACTGGCGTATTGTGACGAGCCAGTTGCTCGGCCACCATTGACCAGACGTTTTCAGTTGGTGAGAGATCTGGAGAATGTGCTGGCCAGGGCAGCAGTAGAACATTTTCTGAACCCAGAAAGGCCTGTACAGGACCTGCAACATGCGGTCGTGCATTATCCTGCTGAAATGTAGGGTTTCGCAGGGATCGAATAAAGGGTAGAGCCACGGGTCGTAACACATCTGAAATGTAACGTCCTCTTTTCAAAGTGCCGTCAATGTGAACAAGAGGTGACCGAGACGTGTAACCAGTGGCACCTCGTACCATCACGCCGGGTGATACGCCAGTATGGCGATAACGAATACGCGCTTCCAATGTGCGTTCACCGCGATGTCGCCAAACACGGATGCGACGATCGTGATGCTGTAAACAGAACCTGGATTCATCCGAAAAAATGACGTTTTGCCATTCGTGCACCCAGGTTCGTCGTTGAGTACACCATCGCAGGCGCTCCTGTCTGTGATGCAACATCAACGGTAACCGCAGTCACTGTTTCCTAGCTGATTGTCCATGCTGCTGCAAACGTCATCGAACTGTTCGTGCAGATGGTTGTTGTCTTGCAAAATGGTTGTTGTCCCCATCGTCCGCAGCTCGTGGTCGTGCGGTAGCGTTCTCGCTTCCCGCGCCCGGGTTCGATTCCCGGCGGGGTCAGGGATTTTCTCTGCCTCGTGATGACTGGGAGTTGTGTGATGTCCTTAGGTTAGTTAGGTTTAAGTAGTTCTAAGTTCTAGGGGACTGATGACCATAGATGTTAAGTTCCATAGTGCCCAGAGCCATTTGAACCATTTTTTTGTTGTCCCCGTCTGTTGACTCAGGGATCGAGGCGTGGCTGCACGATCCGTTACAGACATGCGGATAAGATGCGTGTCATCTCGACTGCTAGTGATACGAGGCCGTTGGGATCCAGCACGCCGTTCCGTATTACCCTCCTGAACCAACCGATTCCATATTCTGCTAACAGTCATTGGGTCTCGACCAACGCGAGCAGCAATGTCGCGATACGATAAACCGCAATCGCGATAGGCTACAATCCGAGCTTTATCAAAGTCGGAAACGTGATGGTACGCATTTCTCCTCCTTACACGAGGCATCACAACGACGTTTCACCCGGCAACGCCGGTCAACTGCTGTTTGTGTGTGACAAATCGGTTGGAAACTTTCCTCATGTCAGCACGTTGTAGGTGTCGCCACCGGCGCCAACCTTGTGTGAATGCTCTGAAAAGCTAATCATTTGCATATCACAGCATCTTCTTCCTGTCGGTTAAATTTCGCGTCTGTAGCACGTCATCTTCGAGGTGTATCAATTTTAATGGCCAATAGTGTATTACTCAATTTCTCGAAGTTGTTGGAGTCGGAATAAATAAAGATGTTGATGGCTAGTCCTCCTGGGGCGTTGACCTGCTGAATTCCCTAGAGAGGTGGTGCTACTTTCCAGATCGTTAATGGCTTTTTGCGTTCGGAGACTTGTAATGCAAAAAGTATTCCTTGCTGTTCGGAGAGCTGAAAGAACTGGTCAACGCTTTGGCCCCCGTACACGTCGAGTGGTCGGCAGTTCCACGATTTTCGTTCGCTAGTGTTACCGTGTAGCGATTCTGTACAAACTCAGCACGGGGAATTCCCAACCAGGTTGTGGACCTAAGCAGCGAGGCTGGACGATAGTGTTAATCTGAACGAAGCAGACTCTGAGCGATTTACTAGAAACAAATCTGCACTCGTTTCCCATGATATTAGAGTATGGCGTTTCTCTGTGACTTTTTCTATACTGACTTTGCGCTACGTTCCTAGTTTGTTCACAGTGAAAGGCGGCGTGTTTTCTGTTAACGGTCTACATTTTTCTGGTCAGTGAGCGAGTCTCGGAGTCTTTCTGAAGATACTTGCTTTGCTACAGGGTCTTTAATTATTCAGTTTGGAGTTGACACAAGTATGACCCTGCTTCAGTGCTTCAACACTGTCTCGTCGGATAATGTTGAGAGAGCTGTAGAATATTTCAACGAGACAGCTGCTCGTAATGTTCAGGTGCTGACGTATTGCTGCAGTGGCTGGCCAGTATATGCGCTGGTTCGCTAGAAAAACGCAGTCGCCGTAGGCGAGTCATACAGTGCGGCAACATCCAGTTCCCCGGTGCCGCAGAAACAGGCAGCGGTCTTCCAGTGGGTGACGCGCGAAAATCGCGGCCCAGTGCGTTGGAGGCCTGTTTAAGTGTCCGGACTCTCCAATTCCCCGCCTCTGTCGACTCGTTGGATTCGTTCGTCTGCGGCCGACGATGCTTTAGAGCCACCAGTACTGGTTCGCATGCCTCGCCCAGTTAAAAACAAGTGCCTCTGTTAATCAGGTCGTTACTTGTTCGATTTCGACTGGAAATTTTTATTTTTACTGATGGCGACCCAGTACGTGGAAGTGAACGAAAGGAGCTTTGTCCCTCCGTACTTCGTGCTAAGTCCCGTGTCAATACAGTGTTCAGCTTCTGCAGAGATTCCTAGCGAACCTAATCTGGTGTGACGTCTGTGTTCAGCGCATCTATCTTCAACAGCGCGGCACGTGTGGCCAGTGCATGATATCCCACAGTGGCACGGGATTTTATATACCGCCGGTCTCCTTAGACGTAGATCGTTTTAATAGAACTCAGCATTGTTTGTACTCGCTCTGGAGGGCGGAAGACATTTAATTTGATGCTTCTCGAACAGCCGGCCGATCTTAAAGGCCACACCACCAACGTAGAACAGAAAAACCATTCTCGCGGAATTCTTCGTTTCTTCTGACTGTTCTTGAGGTTCAGTGCGTGCAGTTTGACATGCATTTCGAATCTGCTTATCAGAGTTCCCGTTCTGATTATACACAGGGCGAAGATGGCTAAGCTCCGCTGATAAGTTTCCTGGGCCCGTGATAACTCTAGCCCTATGGATGGGAGTTCGTAATACTCCACTGCGTTGGGATGTGAGGGGAGTTCGCAGGTATACGTGTGAGTTAGCTTTGGGAACATGCTGTCACCCAAGCATCCGCCTTCTTCTCTGCAGACTAAGACATGTAAAAGCGGGCTGTCTCCATTTTTTTTCCATTTCCGTGGTGAAACAAATGCTTGGTTCGGGGAGGGGAGAGGGGGGGGGGAGGGGAGTCACGGGTGTTACAGAAATGCCGGAAGCGCTGCTGGCACATGTGGCGATACTACAAAGGTGTAGCCCACATATCTCCAGAAATATTTAGGTTTCAAAACCGCCGACTGAAATGCTTCTCCCTCGAAGTCTTACATAAAAGGGTTGGCTGGTATCACGGTCTTTCGCGGAGCAGTGCGAGGTTGGCTACCCTCAACTAGACTGGTTTTACACGTGCGTCGGTGCAGAGCGTCAATCTGGATCTGCTTCCGTTTAAATGAGCGGAGCAGGAAGCAGCTGCCTGCGGTCGCGAATGTCATCCCGTGTGACGCATCGGAAGCTCAGAACGCACAGAAGGAACATTTCTGCGTTCTGCTACTTCGCAAGAGAAATAATTGCCAATGGCAGAAGCAAAGACTTAAATGTAGACTGGCAATGGCATAAAGAAAGAATAGTTTGTTAACATCGAATATAGTTTTGTTAGGAAGTTTTTTTTTCTGAAGTACTTGGCTGGACAGTAGCGTTATACAGGAGTGGAAGTAGTACAAGAGAGTAGCAACTTCTGAAATGTTTTGCAACACAGGAATGCTGAAGGTTAGATCCATTGGTGGGGTAACTAATGAGGAGGTACTCAATAGAAGTGGAGAGAAATGAAATTTTTGGCACAATTTGACTAAAACAAAGATAAATAGATACGAGGCATCCATAGGCACGAAGCAATAGTCAGTTTTGCAACGTATAGAGGTGTAGGCGGCAAGAAACGTAGGTCTAGGTGGGAGCCCCAGCATTGGACAGCGTAAACAGGTTGTGTGGCTGCAAGCTGCAGAGATAGATGGAGACGTCTGCGCCGGATGGGATAGCGCGGAGAGCTGAATCAAACCAGTCTTCGGACGGAAGAGTACGACATATCGACACTCAACTGCCTCCCAGCGTGTTGTATTCAGAAAGTAACCTTTACTATTACTGTTTTCCTTGCCAACTAACATACTAATGGACTTTAAGATTAGCCGGATCTTTTGCAAAGACCCTAAACATACTACGTGGGTGAAGAGCCTAAAGTACTAGCTCTTGTTTCATTACGTGATCGCCGAATAATCGCTGGGATCGGTCACAACGTCCACGAGTCTAGGAGAGTGTACCGGACATGAGTTTAACGACCACCACACAAATCTAATCTTTTCGATGGCAGAGGTCACTCACCTTTATTGGAGGAATCCTAAGGAAATCCAGTTAACGCACGGAAGATGTCACATAAAAAACCCTTGCTCTACCGGTTCTTGTATATTGTTCATGTGCCTGGGTCAGCATCATTTGTTGGTTTAACAGAAGAGAGAGAAGGGATTCAAAGGAGAGTTGCGCATTTGTCAGCGTGAGTGTTGCTCGAAACGGGTCTCTATACAAATTTAGATTCTGAAATGACACTGTGCGTTCCAGTGTATACCGCGGCTCATTTTGGTATTCAGCTTCTTATGATCGAATGTCGTTAATTCTGAAAAAGTTTGCAAGTTCGCTTCATTCTTATGTCGTCCATTGTGTTAATAACTCTCTCCGTTCTCTGAAAACACAAAATAGTGTTGCGCAAATATACCTCGGAGAACTGTCTCTAAACTGGGGATATCCGTTCTCTCTTCCCACACTTTAAAGGCTTCAATACATGTAATGAGTCAGACTTAACTACCACGATAAATATGTTTGAAATTAAACTTCTTCATAGGCACGTCGGCAAATGCAGATAATTCTACGATTATTAACAAATATTCGCATTAATTTCAACTGTTATATTTGCTCCTGATATTACCATATTATTCTACGTTTTAAATATCTTAACTTGTGTGACGAAACATCATCACTCTATTATAAAATCTTCTCGGGTTGACAGAAGAGTCAATGCGTTGTTCTCCGGCAACGTTTCAGCAAGTTTCTTACTTGCCATCAGGCGAATATTGCAAGGCGAGAAGATTTATCATCGAGATTCGCCGAGAAAGCATGCATTCTCAAATAAAATGAGTCTAGTGTGGCAAAAGTATATTAAGTAAATTCATTACGATTCATTGATTTCATTGTGTAATCAAATCGTAATAAATGCAGGAGATGTGCGGTGGATGCACAAATATCTTAAAACCTATGAAACAAAGAAACGTGGTGGAACTACGTATCTATTAACCAGATAGAAATCTGCACAAAAACTACAGGGTTCAAACCGACGTCCGGTACCGTTACTTATATTTCATGTGCTTTTTCAAAATAAGTTAACGTAAGTGGATTCACGGAAAAGGCGACGGTTGATTTCGCTTCCAATCCTTGTCACGTTCTAATTGCCATCCCAAGAACAAGGGAGGAAAATTACATTAATGGACTGCGAGTCGTAGCTCCTGGAAAAAGTGCTAAATCATGCAGAAGATCAACTGGCTGTTTCATAGAGAAGACCTGAAGCTACTGCCGATAAACAAATAGGTAACGCAACGAATGGTCTCATCTGTAAAAGCAATCACATATCGCCTTAAGTGTTGCAACAAGGTGCGGCATGGCACGGTACTAAACAAAACGGTTCAAATGGCTCTGAGCACTATGGGACTTAACATCTGAGGTCATCAGTCCCGTAGAAAACTACTTACACATAACTAACCTAAGGACATCACACACATCCACGCCCGAGGCAGGATTTTAACCTGCGACCGTAGCGGTCGCGCGGTTCCAGACTGAAGCGCCTAGAACCGCTCGGCCACAATGGCCGGCTCTGCTGTTGCAGCTGCGGACATCTGGAAGGTTGAGCGCCAGAACGGGGCGGCAGAAAGCAGGCTTGGTGGTGTGGGTGTGTCTGGTTAGCGATCTCATTACTAAACGTCTCGGGGCCCGCTTTCGACGTGTAAGCCCGGGATAATGGGGAAAGCTGTGCAGGCACAGCCGTGCAAGGTCGCAGGCGGTCGGTGGAAACACGGAAAGTGCCCGTCCCAAGTCTGCAGAGGGGCAGGAAGCTGGAGCATACACTGTGAAAGCCTTCCGGGCACACTTCCCTGCTACGACTTCACTCATGTATAGCAGTAATTGCGACTTAGGTCTTCTCACACACTGCGTATCAAAGGTGGTGTCTGGGGGCGGTAGATACTCATTCAGTTGAATCTGCACAACTCTTTCACGCGTCAATCGCCCTCATGTTATCTAATGTAAATGGGACGACGTTTTTCGACAACTCTCATGTCATCTTCAAGTATTTTCGTCTGTTGCGGGCTTTCTAAATAAAAAAATGAAATTATATGGTGTGATGAATGAAATGAGGTGGCCCTCAACTGTGTACCCTCCGACTCAGTTGCAATATTAAAAGTTTTGGCTGGTTTCGTTGTCTAGAGGCTGGGATACGTAGTTGCCGCATTACAGGCCAAACACTGCTGAGTCTACAGTATACGATAAGAATACACACATGAATCAAATGGTCGAAGGTTTCTATCACTCGGCAATTGCGAATTATGAATGTAACATATAAATTTATAAATGAAAGATTGCAAGTACATAAAATCTCCAGGTACTATCTTAACGACTTCAAATGATTGCGATAGCAGAAGTACTTTTGAGAATGCGGTATATTTCTGCAAAACACTTATTGGTGTCGATGGCCCAGCAATTAAATAAAATAGAAGTTGAATAACAGGGAAACAATAGATTCCTACAGCACGTAATTAGTTATGAACAACAACATAGCTCGCGAGATATTCACTTCTAAACGCATACTACGTCTTCACTGCAGAACCACGGAAATCACACAAGAGCACAGGTCGGCACTCCGAAATATTTCTATCCTCTGCGACCACGCGCAAACTGCTCCAGTGTCCACGTTTTTCGGCCGACCGACCGACCGTCCGTCGCGCCGTCACGTCCAGCACCTCCCATGTCCTGTGCCGTACCGTCCAGAACTCCATATCCTCTCCGGGAACGATGCTCCTCCCCAACCTCCATACGTCGCTCTCAGTAACGAGCGCTGTGATTGGCTAGAGCGCTCCCTCCATGTCTCCAAGCAAACGTGCACTCACATGTTGAAACACATACGAAATGCTGGATTTACATTTAAATAACTTGAAATTAAATAAATATTCCTACAGCTGGACCATAAACACGCTCTAACACACATTATTAAATACATAAACAAATTGAATAAACACATATGAGAGGAATAGCAACGAAAGGTAGCCGAGTCTCTGTGCTTTCTAAAACACAGTAAATATTTAACCAATTTCTTCATGAACAGTATATATCGGATATAAACAAAGACACAGATGAATAAATATATTTATAAACATGGTGCTACCGTTTCTTCGTGTAACTGTGGAGTACTTATGGCCTGGCCGGCCGAAGTGGCCGTGCGGTTAAAGGCGCTGCAGTCTGGAACCGCAAGACCGCTACGGTCGCAGGTTCGAATCCTGCCTCGGGCATGGATGTTTGTGATGTCCTTAGGTTAGTTAGGTTTAACTAGTTCTAAATTGTAGGGGACTAATGACCTCAGCAGTTGAGTCCCAAAGTGCTCAGAGCCATTTTGAACTTATGGCCTGACGTGATCGATAGTAATCGGCCACTTTGACCTCCAATAAGTCATGTACTATTTAAGTTACATGCCTGTAATGCATACCAATTTAGGTTTACACTAATAGCTTTCTAAAGACACGTAGATCGACGAAATCGGATGAACCGTTTAGATATTGGAAATCCGTTGCTGGGTGTTACTTGTATAATTTATCGTCAGATACTATACTTTAAACTAATAAATCTATCGAAAATCTGATTACATCATCGTACAAACAATGGGAATGTATATGTTTCTTTTTGAGGTATCGCCGGCCGGGCTGGCCGAGCGGTTCTAGGCGCTACAGTCTGGAACCACGCGACCGGTACGGTCGCAGGTTCGAATCCTGCCTCGGGCATGGATGTGTGTGATGTCCATAGGTTAGTTAGGTTTAAGTAGTTCTAAGTTCTAGGCGGCTGATGACCTCAGAACGTAAGTCCCATAGTGCTCAGAACCAATTTTTTTTTTAATTATCACGATTCACCTGGCTACTATTAATTTCTATACGTACTGTGAAATGTCTGCCATTAAGGTTTCACAAAGTCCGCCATCTTTGGCACTCCCTTCGTGTATCCTTCATCGACACAGCGTCACAATGGAACTCCCAGCCACGCGGCTGGACCACGTGCTCCGGCCACACCTCTTGCTCAGCAAACGTTCGGCACCACGTGTTGGCTGCCGGGACCCAGCTGGCCGAGCGGCCCGTGCGGCGACGCCAACTCCGAACTTAGAATATTTTCAGAGCGCCACAACTCACCCGTTACCTCACAGGAGTGAGGCTCATTAGAGAAAAATTCAAAAAATGTAATCCACTCTCGGAAGAAGTGGGTCATAAAACACTTGCCCGACTGATTGTTCATTATTAATCATCGGTCTGGGACCCTTAAAAAGTTAGGACTGATGGAAGAGGCAAAGGAGATCCAATGAAGAGCGGCGCGTTTCGTCATGGGATCGTTTAGTCTGCGCGAGAGCGTTACACAGGTATTCAACAAACTCCAGTGGCAGGCGCCACGATAGAGTCATGTGTGTGGCGCAGAGGGTTGCTGTTGAAAGCCTTAGAGAGAACGCGTTAGAGGAAGAGTCGGGCGATGCATTACTTCCTTCCACGTACGTCTAGCGAAATGGTCGGGGACCAAAAAATTCGTGGAGTTAGAACTAACACGGAGGTTTACCGACAAACAGTCTCCCAACTCGCCATTCGCGAACGGAACAGTGAAGGGGGGGGGGGGGGGGGAGGAGGAATCATATAGTGGTACCATAAGTGCCCTGCACCACAAACCGTAAGGTGGCTTGCGGAGTGTAGACGTACGTGCACGGGGCCGCTCGTTTTTTTTTTTCCGGATGTCAGATGAAGCCACTTAACGTTTCGTCAAGCGAGCCACCGCAGCGGTAGTGTGTGTTTTATGTTTCTTCTTCTTTACGCCTTTGCAGTGAACGGCAGTCAACAGTGAAAAGAGTCAAACCATCGTTTCTAGGAACGAGACACTGGACTGCGTATTTTTCTGTGTTTCGAATTCTATCACAGAAAAAGAATTATTGATGTGTACCTTGGGAATACCTGCTGTCTTCGTCATAAAAGTCGATAAATTGTGGTTGCAGATTACGTGATGGAAATAATAATAATAATAATAATAATAATAATAATAATAATAATAACTTGCCTACCAACAATATACAAAATATTAACTTCAGTCATTACACAGAAATTAATGACACATACAACACAGAACAAAATTATAAATGAAGAACAAAAAGGCTGTTGCAAAGGAGCACGAGGATGTAAAGAGCAGCTGATAATAGATGCAGAGGTGACATATCAAGCTAAAACTAAACAAAGGTCGCTACACTATATACAGTGAGACGGAAGGATTCATGATTGCAATACAGGATCAAACAATAAACACCAGATATTACAGCAAGCATATTATTAAAGATCCCAATACCACAACAGATAAATGCAGGCTTTGCAAACAACAAATAGAAACAGTAGATCACATCACAAGCGGATGTACAATACTAGCAAATACAGAATACCTCAGAAGACGTGACAATGTAGCAAAAATAATACATCAACAGCTTGCCTTACAACATAAACTTATAAAACATGTTCCCACATACAAGTATGCACCACAAAATGTACTGGAGAATGATTAATACAAATTATACTGGAACAGAACCATTAAAACAGATAAAACACCACCACATACCAAACCTGACATCATACTCACCAATAAAAAGAAGAAATTAACACAACTAATCGAAATATCCATACCCAATACAACAAATATACAGAAGAAAACAGGAGAAAAAATTGAAAAATACATCCAACTGGCTGAGGAAGTCAAGGACATGTGGCATCAGGATAAAGTTGACATTATACCAATTATACTATCAACTACAGGAGTCATACCACACAATATCCACCAGTACATCAACGCAATACAGCTACATCCAAACGTATATACACACAACTACAGAAATCTGTAATTATTGATACATGTTCAATTACCCGAAAGTTCCTAAATGCAATGTAACATATACCGTACAGTTAAAAGGAAGTCACGCTTGTTCAAGGTCCGTGTCACTTTCCATTTTTGACCAGACATAACGTCTGAGGAAAGAAAGAATAATAATAATAATAATAATAATGGTGGTGGTGGTGGTGGTGGTGGTGGTGGTGGAAAGAAAAAAATGATAAACGATTAAACCTAAATTATCGCGGTTTCCGGTAAACTGAATAAACAACTACTGGGGTGTAGAAATATTTGGTTCAGGACACACGTTGCACCAGCTACATTATTGAGGCAGCGTTGGAGACGGAACGCCTGTGTGTGTGTGTGTGTGTGTGTGTGTGTGTGTGTGTGTGTGTATATACTGCGGTACAGTTCAGACCGCTCTCACCGCTTGTCTTCGCCTGCAGGTATTCTGGGCAGGAGGAGAGAGAGAGAGAGAGAGAGAGAGAGAGAGAGAGAGAAAGAGTTCATTTCTTGACGCGTGCCCCGACTACTCAGGCTGTATGAGTGGTGGGAGGGACGGAGGATCCAAGGCGCCCACTGCGATAAGGCACGACACGACATACGACGAACAAAGCCCGACCCACACTCCATATGACGGCGAGGCAGCCACTCAGGTACACTCAAATATGTGAAGGAAACATAACACACTGCGGGCCTCTCAGGACGCTGTGCCAGCGGCAAGAATACGTATCTCTGTCCACTGCCGTTCGATTTTGCTTGTTAGTAACTTTCAATATGACTTCATTCTCAGCTAATGCCTCCCTTTCATCTGCCTACCCGTTCTTCAGTGCCTCCTCTGTATTGTAAGGAGAAACTCGTCACACTTGTAAGTAGGCTGTTTAGGTTTTTATGTTGGTAACGCAACGTAGCGCTCTATATGAAAATCACAGACTGTGCTGTGTGCAGTCTGTGGCTGGTTAGCATTGTTGTAATACTCGCTATTGTAGTGTTGGTCAGATGGCTGTTAACAGCGCATAGCGTTGCGCAGTTGGAGGTGAGCCGCCAGCAGTGGTGTATGTGGGGAGAGAAATGGCGGAGTTTTGAGAGCGGATGATCTGGACGTGTGTCCATCAGAGACAGTAAATTTGTAAGACTGGATATCATGAACCGATATTATGACTTTTGAACAATACTAAGGAAAATACATTGTTTATTCTCTATCAAAATCTTTCATTTGCTAACTACGCCTATCAGTAGTTAGTGCCTTCAGTTGTTAGAATGTTTTATTTAGCTGGCAATATTGGCACTCGCTGTATTGCAGTAGTTCGAGTAACGAACATTTTTGTGAAGTAAGTGATTCATGAAAGGTATAGGTTATTGTTAGTCAGGGCCATTCTTTTGTAGGTTCAAATGGCTCTGGCTCTGAGCGCTATGGGACTTAACATCTATGGTCATCAGTCCGCTAGAACTTAGAACTACTTAAACCTAACTAACCTAAGGACATCACACAACACCCATCTTTTGTAGGGGTTATTGGAAGTCAGATTGCGTTGCGCTAAAAATATTGTGTGTCAGTTTAGTGTCGATCAGAATAAGTAGAGAGAGTAATGTCTGAGTACGTTCAGTTTTGCTAAGCTGTTTGAAATGCAAATACTGTAAGAGGTTTATCAGCGCAGTCATTCATATATTTTTCTAAGGGGACGTTTCACAATTCTCGTTGCTTGCTTCTCACCAAACGTTCTCCATTATGCAAATAACTGACCCGTGTGCAGTTGAAATGAGATACTGTTAATCTGTTAACAATCAGAGGCCCTACGTATCATGAGCGCTGCTAATATTTCCTTAAAGTTACGAATACTTTTTTAAGATTCTTGGCTACTAAGATGCTGAAGGAACTGTAATTGTTTGAACCAGGAGGGAAGGCCTTTCGTGATACGAGGAATCGACTCCTTACAAATACAATCAGTAGCATAATATGTGATTACAGATATATTTTAAGTTGTAACAGACTAGTGAGCACGCCTCTGTGGTAGTGGGCTGGGGAAGGACTCAGACTGAAAGAGGAATGCTGTTCTGTTTTTGGCAGCCATGTACTGCACAGTACCGTATTCTTCAGAGTTGAGCACCAGTGAAACTTCGTTCAACCTATCACGACAGTTTACTCAGTTATTAGAAAACATTTACCAGTTCTCTTTCTTAAAACTGGAGTAGAACAGCACAGACCGTAGTTTTTAACGGCATTAGAGGGGTTACAAAGCAGTTGTCAGTGTTGGCTGCGCAATTCCTAGCATGGAATAGCCAAGTAATGTGATCATAAAGGCGGTGGAGGCCGCTGTTACAGCGAAATCTCTTTGTCTCTTCCAGCGCCTCGTAAACACGGCTTAACGAGCTGTAACTACACTACTGACACAGCTTCAGTCCTAGGATATTTCTCGATTATTGTTGTGAAATGTTTCACCACAAACGTTGACTACGATTATGTTGCGGCAGTCTTTCTCAACAGTTGTTAGGTGACATTCCATTACACACAAGCTGTAGCAGCTTAAATATCTCGGTACATAAAAACTCCCGATTTTTTACTATAAAAGAGTAAATCTTTTGTTGTGTGAGAGCCACACGACATTGGACTGAAGCGTAGAAGTATGCGCACAGCGCACGGGCTACTTATCTTCTATAAGGGTTCCAGTATTAGCGTACAGTTGTCTGCATAGCATAAATAGGAAGTTTTCTGCATCAGTAATTTACTGTCCTGCTACGTGTTTCGATGCTTCACACCATCTTCAGGTGGGGTATTGTTTACTTCCGTAGCTGGTGTTATGGAGCGCGCAGACTCCTTTCCGCAGCAGCAGACCGAGGGCAGTGCAGATTAAGTTGCGTCTTTTGCTGCTGATAATTTTTTTTTTTTTTTTTGGAAAAGGCGCGTCTAAAGTTGAAAAAACAATTTGTGGGAGCAAATTGTGCTTGCCAAAGGAGTAGAGTTGTCAAAAATCTGCTTACTGCTATTTGTTGTATGGCCTCTCCACTGTACATTATTTTTACACGGTCACTTCAAAGATGTTATACGTGCCAGAGATACGCATACTATATGTACGATATGTTACAATAATTTATATACTTAAACGTATGATGTAATAATTCAGTTGCGCACATGTCCATATTCTGTTGCAGTCCACTCACATTTTTTTAAATAAAAGAAAACACATTTATGTATGTAAGTATTTAACATAATAGTAGGCATGTGATCTAGAGTGATAAATAGCCAAGCTCCAGCTATTGCACCTTTAAAACATTTGCATCCAATGTAAGCAAGCACATCTCTGACACGTATACCATCTTTGAAGTGACCGTGTAAACATAACGTACAGTGGAGAGGTCATACAAGAAGTAGCAGTTTGCAGCTTTTTGACAACTTTATTTCTTCTGTACGCACAATTTGCTCCCAGATATCCTTTTTTTAACTTTAAAAATTTATTTTCTAAAAGATTTTTATCAGTATCAAAAAAAAAATGGTTCAAATGGCTCTGAGCACTATGGGACTTAACATCTATGGTCATCAGTCCCCTAGAACTTAGAACTACTTAAACCTAACTAACCTAAGGACAGCACACAACACCCAGCCATCACGAGGCAGAGAAAATCCCTGACCCCGCCGGGAATCGAACCCGGGAACCCGGGCGTGGGAAGCGAGAACGCTACCGCACGACCACGAGATGCGGGCGTATCAGTATCAAAAGACGCAACATAACCTTGGTCTGCTGTTGTGGAAAGGTGTCTGCATTCTTCACGAACACCAGCTACGTGGCCAAACAATACTGCACCTGAAGATGGTGTGAACAATCCAATCGCGTGGTAGCAAAGTAGATGACTGACGCAGAAAACTGTTTGTATTTATATTTATCATCAGTCGCACCCCTCTTGATGCCGTCCTTTATGAACGAAATATTTATGCCTAAATGGTTCACGAGCAGCGTGTTTTGAGATTTATTTTCATGTTCGTTGGCGGGCCACAACTGGCAGTTTACACTCCTTCGCAATTTCACGTACATCATACACATTGGAGCATTAGTCAAACATGGCTCAAACAAGCGTTCTGTTAGCAATTGAATGGAGTGATCGGTCTCGTACTTGACCAGCGTGGCCTCTGATGGCTTCCTGTTCTTTGCCTTTAGATCTGAGAAACTTAAAGAATGAATTGGAAAAGCGTAAGAGCTAATTTGTAAGTAGGCTTGCAAAAAAAATTACAATAAAACTGAAATAAAGAATAATCTACATACCAAAAATAATATAGTACAAATCAACGACTAGATTAGATAATTTTGTTTTCAAAACCAAGCAAGCATTATGCCAGAAACATCGCTAAGCTCGTGTTGCCAGTTTCGACTTGCAGCAGTGAAAGTTGGACGTTTAATGCGTTAGCATTCATAGCTAAGTCTCGATCAGCAAGGAATGGAGAGATACTCGTGAATCAGAAGGGAAGACAGGGAAAACGAGCAGGGAAGAGGCTGCAGCAAAAGACGCAGTTGTGAGTGTAGTGAATACGGAACGGCGATGTTCGTTACTCTGTACGCAGGTGTGTGGAAGGCGGGTGGACCAAAGCTGTACTCTACTGGATTCCGAGGGACGAGGAAAGGCAGAGAAGATATGTAATGGAAGCTGCGTAGGTTTAAAAGATGTTAGGCAGACCGTCGCTAGTTTAGAAATCTTCATTAGGTTCAAATCTAATGTCGCCGTACGTAGAGTGGAAAATATACGTGGTATATTTCATGGTAAAAAGACGTGTTGTGTAAAAAATTTTGTTGCATTTACGTTCACTGACTGCTGCGGTGGTCGAACACGGTTATTAGTTATACTCCACGGTCCAATGTGTTCTTAAAATGTTCATATCGCGCTTATACAGAATACTTAAAATTGTGTGTGTGTGTGTGTGTGTGTGTGAAATCTTATGGGACTTAACTGCTAAGGCAGGCGCACAGTCCATGACTGCAGCGCCAAAAACCGCTCGGGTAATCCCGCGCGGCCAGAATACTTAAATTTATGCGTGATCTTTATAGAAGGTTAGCATATTAGATTCGCGCATATTATCACAGCAAAAATCCAAGATGGGCGGATGTAAACAGTATAGCTGTTCTGTAAATGGTTTGCCACTGAAACATGTTAAGGCTCTGAGCACTACGGGACTTAACTGCTGAGGTCATCAGTCCCCTAGAACTTAGAACTACTTAAACCTAACTAACCTAAGGACATCACACACATCCATGCCCGAGGCAGGATTCGAATTTGCGACCGTAGCGGTCGCGCGGTTCCAGACTGTAGCGCCTAGAACCGCTTGGCCACCGCGGCCGGCAAACATGTGAAGGACTTCCAGAGATGCTTCACTTGGATTACACTTGCATGACGTACGCTATAACGATGTAAAAATACATAAAACGTAGGACAGTTTCTGTAGTACTAACTTACGCGCTATGCTGAAGTTAACGGACGTTGGTAAGTTGGTATCATTTCTAACACGCTTTACCATTTTTATATAGGGAGTCATACTATCTTGATCTGATGAACTCCCTCTCGCTGGACAACAAACTAGCGACAACATAGTTAAGTCTTAGCAAGATAAGTTTAAGTGTTTCGTATTGCTTGATGCCTGAAGATGGCATCGGTGACTGGAAACGCGTCGCTAATAAAGTGTTATAAAACTAATAAGCGTTGTGCCTTGTTGCTCTTATACACATATAACACAGTCAAGGAAAATCACTGTAGATAGTGGGCTCAAAAGTTCACTTCCATAGCAATATGAAAATACTTGTTGGTCGAATGGGAGGTTCGCTTTCTGTAAAATTTCTCGGGTACCTCTTTTACCTGTTAAGGGCCAGCTTAGGGGAAAACCGCGGCGAACCTCCCATGAGCAGGTAGCGGACAGTAGAAGGCCGCCCGCCTTGTGGGATTCCCGGAACTGCAGCTGCAGCGGCTACTGCGGCCGGCTTTGGGCTGTGGACGAGTTCATTCATCACACCGGGCGGCCTTCACCGCGTCTTCGCTGCTCGCGGGTCGTCTCTCGACTGAGGTGCTTTTTATACTAATGTTTCCGCATGTACTCGTGCCACGTTTCCAGCCGTACGTACTGGACACACAGCCCAGGCTCTTCGCGTGTGCCCTGGTCCCTGCTTTTCTTTCCACACTAACAAACAACTTGACGCACCAATGTCTGACTAGAGTTTTGTCTGTGCCAAATAACGAGCACCACACGGCTACCCGTCAACAGAGGTGCTCGGCTTGCAACCATCTGTAGACACGATGAACAGTTAGACTGTTAAATGTATTTATCTGTAGGTATGCAACAGAAAAATTATGTGGATACCAGGTACAGTCTGAATCTCCCCCCCCCCCCCCTTTCTCTCCCTCTCTCCACCCTTCTTTCAAAAAAATGGCTCTAAGCACTATAGAACTTCAAAGCAGCAGAGGATCAAGTAGGTAAAAAGACGAAAAATTGGTTCAGATGGCTCTAAGCTCTATGGGACTTGAGATCTCAGGTCACAAGTCCCCTAGACTTAGAGCTACTTAAACCTAAAAAACCTAAGGACATCACATACAACCATGCCCGAGGCTGGATTCGAACCTGCGACCGTAGCAGCAGCGCGGTTCCGGACTGAAGCGCCTAGAACCGCCTCCCTTCTTTCTTCCCCTATTTACATTACTAAGCAGCCTTGTTACGTTTTAGGAATAAACCGACCTGCTGCAATTCCAGAAACTTGTCTCTGAATTCGTTCGCAGGATCTGTGTTTCAGTCACGCCTACTCTAAACCCCGGGAAAAGTCTGTAGAAGTGTTCGCACCAGAGTCTCGTATAAAATTTCTTTTGCTCATGCGCCGCACATTCCCAGAACACTTTCATGAAATCTGATATTCTCAGCATGTTGTAATATGATAATGTCTGGTTTTTTCTGTCGACATGGACACTATCTCGTTTATCCACATATAGAGATAGCGCTGCCATTGGTTGCACCGAGTGAAACATAGTGTTTCTACAGTTTCTTAGGAGAATATGGCGATACTTTCCTGTAGCTAGTAGCATAATTAGCGAACAGTTTAACAGTGCTGCTAATCCTATCTCATAAATCGGTTGTGTGTCCTGAAAACATACGCTTCCTTGGAGCGCACTCGCGGGCCACTGTGGCCGAGCGGTTCTAGGCGCTTCAGTCCGGAACCGCGATGCTGCTACGGTCGCAGGTTCGAATCCCGCCTCGGGCGTGGTTGGGTGTGATGTCCTTAGGTTAGTTAGGCTTAAGTAGGTCTGTGTCTAGAGGACTGATGACCTCAGATGTTAAGTCCCATAGAGCTTAGAGCCATTTTTGGAGCGCACTCTGTTTCCCTCGTTCCTGATGACCATTCTCCATCCAGTACAACGTAGGGGGTTGATTCTTATTCCACAATGTGGCACAGCGTCGATTGCAATTAAAAATATTGCGAGGACGGAATGTAGCTGCCTGTTCACTTGCGTCAACAGCCGGCAACGAATCGTGTCTAAAGAGAAGAAGCTGTTTCTTTTTTTTACACTAGCAGTTTTTTCCTTGATTCTTTGACAGAAGACAGTTTTCCGTCTAGTAACGTCACAGTAGTGAAGGATATTTTCTAAGGTTGTAGATGAAGAGGAAAGGCCTCTGGACCTGATGGGATACCAGTTCAATTTTACACAGAGTACGCGAAGGAACTTGCCCCCCTTCTTGCAGCGGTGTACCGTAGGTCTCTAGAAGAGCGTAGCGTTCCAAAGGATTGGAAAAGGGCACAGGTCATCCCCGTTTTCAAGAAGGGACGTCGAGCAGATGTGCAGGACTATAGACCTATATCTCTAACGTCGATCAGTTGTAGAATTTTGGAACACGTATTGTGTTCGAGTATAATGACTTTTCTGGAGACTAGAAATCTACTCTGCAGGAATCAGCATGGGTTTCGAAAAAGACGGTCATGTGAAACCCAGCTCGCGCTATTCGTCCACGACTCAGAGGGCCATAGACACGGGTTCACAGGTAGATGCCGTGTTTCTTGACTTCCGCAAGGCGTTCGATACAGTTCCCCACAGTCGTTTAATGAACAAAGTAAGAGCATATGGACTATCAGACCAATTGTGTGATTGGATTGAGGAGTTCCTAGATAACAGGACGCAGCATGTCATTCTCAATGGAGAGAAGTCTTCGGAAGTAAGAGTGATTTCAGGTGTGCCGCAGGGGAGTGTCGTAGGACCGTTGCTATTCACAATATACATAAATGACCTTGTGGATGACATCGGAAGTTCACTGAGGCTTTTTGCGGATGATGCTGTGGTGTATCGAGAGGTTGTAACAATGGAAAATTGTACTGAAATGCAGGAGGATCTGCAGCGAATTGACGCATGGTGCAGGGAATGGCAATTGAATCTCAATGTAGACAAGTGTAATGTGCTGCGAATACACAGAAAGATAGATCCTTTATCATTTAGCTACAAAATAGCAGGTCAGCAACTGGAAGCAGTTAATACCATAAATTATTTGGGAGTACGCATTAGGAGTGATTTAAAATGGAATGATCATATAATGTTGATCGTCGGTAAAGCAGATGCCAGACTGAGGTTCGTTGGAAGAATCCTAAGGAAATGCAATCCGAAAACAAAGGAAGTAGGTTACAGTACGCTTGTTCGCCCACTGCTTGAGTACTGCTCAGCAGTGTGGGATCCGTACCAGATAGGGTTGATAGAAGATATAGAGAAGATCCAACGGAGAGCAGCGCGCTTCGTTACAGGATCATTTAGTAATCGCGAAAGCGTTACGGAGATGATAAACTCCAGTGGAAGACTGCAAGAGAGACGCTCAGTAGCTCGGTACGAGCTTTTGTTGAAGTTTCGAGAACATACCTTCACCGAAGAGTCAAGCAGTATATTGCTCCCTCCTACGTATACCTCGCGAAGAGACCATAAGAATAAAATCAGAGAGATTAGAGCCCACACAGAGGCATACCGACAATCCTTCTTTCCACGAACAATACGAGACTGGAATAGAAGGGAGAACCGATAGAGGTACTCAAGGTACCCTCCGCCACACACCGTCAGGTGGCTTGCGGAGTATGGATGTAGATGTATATGTAGATGAGACGTAAGATGCTGGTAACTCTGCTCTTCCGATCTGTTACGCTGTCTGTAAAAAAGAGTTAGCTGCCCAAGGTGTAGTAGTGTTGCGATTCATTCAGTGCTGTAATGAGCTCCTTCTGTTACAAATGGCCCTGAGCACTACGGGACTCAACAGCTGAGGTCATCAGTCCCCTAGAACTTAGAACTACTTAAACCTAACTAACCTAAGGACATCACACACATCCATGCCCGAGGCAGGATTCGAACCTGCGACCGTAGCGGCCGCGCGGTTCCAGACTGTAGCGCCTAGAACCGCTCGGCCGATCCGGCCGGCGGTTCTGTTACAAGTATTCACTTTATTCGAATGTATTATGTCTTTAATAAAACACACACCAAAACACGGTATCTTACCAACTGTTCAGGCACGGTATACGGCGGAAGCCTTAGCCAGCCACTGTGAGCCTGTGGTGTGTGTGGCTGAGCCGCTGCCACTACCCGCTCTGCTCTCCAGTAGAGATGGGTCGTTCGCGAACTAACGGGTCCAAAGGAACGGTTCACCAAGATGAACGGAACGAGCGAGGAACGAATTCTACGGAACGGTCTTTCATAGTTCACTTCGGTCGCGGCTTTCTGCTTATAGTTCCCGGGAACGGGAAACGGTCGATGTCGTTCCCGCAACGGCACGTCGGCCGGTCTCATGCCAGCCTCGGTCCCGGTCCCGTTCCCGTCGGTCTCGGTCTCCGTCAACCGGACTCGTCCTTCTTCGCATGGCCACTCGCCGCAGTTCCACTGCCGACTTCTCGTAGTTAGTTATCGAGTTGTTGTTCGTTTTGTTCGCTGCGCACGCCCATTCTACATCAGTTTCAGACCTTTTCTGAACTCTGAACTTCTGGTTCTTTTCGTATTCTATTCAGCGTCCATGACCGGTAATTAAAATGTAATTACGTAAACTTCATAAAAATTACGTGGTATGTAATACATACATTTTGTCAGGTAACAAAACGCCATATCAGCTTACTTCACTATTTCGATAAACAGCAGAAGAAATACTTGTAAAAAGGCAAGATTGTGTTTTATTACACATGCAAAGGAAGTCGGGACGGCACACACGAGTGGCCATTTTCAGTCTTTTTTTTGATTAAAGGTAAAAGGGCGTGTTGATTGTTGTGGAAGGCAGACCGACTTACAACCGAATGAAACCCGCACTCCATAATCGAATGTCTGGTGTCACTTTTTGTAAAGAGAATATGATAAGTGATACAGGGTGGCGCACGAAAAATAGGCCCCGAGTACTAGACAGTTCATTGTCGTCCACCATTCATCGTCTATTGTTTCGAAGTTGTTGCTTGCATTTTTATTATTTCTTCACTGTCTAATTATTACATGTTTATGTACTCTGCTCGTAGCGGTCAACATATCGTGCGTAACTGGCGAGCAGTCTGTACTCGGGGCCGGTTTTTCGTGAGCCACTTTACATTATTTCACTGCGATCTGCCACATAACGCTGCAGTTGGCTAAACGAGAGGTTTTGCAGAACCGCGAAAATTAAGTGTGTGAGAATTCTGTTATCAATAAAAACTCTGTACTCCAGGGGCGAGGCAAGTGCCCCCTCAGTCACCTATGCTACTAATTTTTCATAAGAACCATATAAGAAGTACTAATGAACGGTGAAGGAGTGAAAATGAACGGTTCCCAAAACAGAGCGGTCACCAGTGATCTAGTTCCCAAGGATGAAAGAGTTTGCCCATTTCTACTCTCCAGTGCTCTGCTCCCTCTGCACGAGCGGTCGCCCGCGCGCTATGCAGGTGCCACTCCACTCCAGCACACTCCACCGCGCGTCGCGCCGGCAGCCCAGCCTGGGTTTCCGGGTTCCCAGCACTGTGGAGACGGACCGACCGCTACGCCGCGGCTCACCAGTTGACTGCCCAGTCCACCTAGCGGCCGTTAGGAGTGACACAGCACCAGGGCGCAAAAAGCACGCGGCAGAAATCTCTGCCTGGGAAACCGTCAGGCACTCGCCTCAGCCGACATCGGCGGAAGGCGAACTGGAGGGACGCCGTCACACAGGACCAGCACCACGAGGACATCTTGAACGATCCTGCTGTTAACGAAACGAAATCGTAGTGAAATGCGGAACTATTTCGGCAGACCTTTCGCTCGCTGTGCTGCACTCCAGCTCTGTTTACCTACGGATTAGTGAAAGATAATACTACAACAGCAAGAACAACCCGATACTGCCCCATTACAATTACATCTAGGGTATGAAACTCCCTGGCAGATTAAAACTGTGTGCCGGACCGAGACTCGAACTCGGAACCTTTGCCTTTCGCGGGCAAGTGCTCTACCAACTGAGCCACCCAAGCACTACTCACGCCCCGTCCTCACGGCTTTACTTCTGCCAGTACCTCGCCTCCTACCTTCCAAACTTCATAGAAGCTCTCCTGCGAACCTTCCAGAACTAGCACTCCTGAAATAAAGGATATTGCGGAGGTAGGAGACGAGGTACTGGCAGAAGTAAAGCTGTAAGGACGGGGCGGGAGTCGTGCTTGGGTAGCTCAGTTGGTAGAGCACTTGCCCGGGAAAGGCAAAGGTTCAGAGTTAGAGTCTCGGTCCGGCATACAGTTTTAATCTGCCAGGGAGTTTCATAGCAGCGCACATTCCGCTGCAAAGTGAAAATCTCATTCTGGAAACATCTAGGGTACTTCGCTTCGTACAACCATTTAGGGCTGATATTTAGAAGCAATTTGAAGAGGGCTGAAGACGTAAAATGGGTGACAGCTGTGCCAATATAAGACTTGTGGTGCACTAGTAGAAAGAATGCGCAACCGTCTGCATTCTGCGAGAATCTCCCACTCATACTAAACCTCCCGAAATGTCTCAGTTTTGCCGGTGAGTCCGTAGATGGTCGTATAAGGAGCGTACAACGTAACTGCCCACGCTTTCCCGCCCGAGTTCTGCGGTAATTAAGTCAGTCCGCCTGTGAACTGACGTAGTGAGGCGCCGCATAGTAATTCTTCTTGCCTGCTATGTCGAGATGCCCCCGTAGTGTTGAGTCCCCTTCCAGGGCCGTAGCAGCGCCGCCGGATTCTGAAAGCGCAATACTACTGTCTGTTTTACGTAATGAAGCCGGAAGACGTTTCTTGAGCAAATAATTTTTACAAGGGATGCCAATATCGTGCGTTTATTTAAATGAACTTGTTCACACTGATTATAAGCTAGCTATTAACGGCACAAGAGCACGTCTTACTGTATGACTAGATCGAAAAGCATGCTGTCGACGACTGCCGACTGTGGGACACAGTCCTTAACTTGAGCGTACAATCGGTATAGTTGGTACAGGATCGTGGATCTTCGGTTACGCCAAAGTTATTCATGTATTTATTAATACCAACGTTTTCTGGCTTTGTAAAAACACTGAAAGATAGTATTTATGACACGAACACTCCTCCCAATGTCTGACTGGCAAAAGACAACTTTTGTTAGCAAATATTTATTAATAACAATTACTTGATTCGCTCCAGAATAAATGTACTTTCGGTACGCATCTCTTTGCCGACGTCAGGAGCAATTTCTGCATCGGCTCCTCATCCCACTGGCTCTAAAGCGCGAATCAGCGTGGGCACCTAGCGCTCGCTCCTTAATCCCTACGAGCTAAGGCGCTGATAAGTTGACATTGCGTTTATAAAATAGCAAAACTGGAACCAAAGTAAAATGCTCTCTTATTTGCAAAAAAAGCCCTTGCCAAGTAGGCACAGCCGCAGCTGATGCAAGAGATGCGTTGTTAGTACCGTAACAGGTTGATATACGAGTAGCTGATAAAGACTCTGACGTAGATACTAGAGAAACTTTGATGGGAATTCGTAGAGTAAAGCTGACGTTCTGAGAGAAGCGTTCTGAATGGGAGGAAAACTGTGTGAAAGATCTGCTGTCAGCACCAGGGTGTATCGCGTGCAGGGGCCATCAGAATAACATAGATGACGTCACGCAGGGAAGAATACAGTCGCTGTTTGCGTTCAGAACGCATGTGGAATGGAACAGTAAAACCAATGTTGTTCGTGGCCAGTGCATACCGCAACGCTCAGATTCTAGCGGAGTATATATATGGGCTGAGAAATCAGTACACGTGTTAGTATGAGGAAGTAATAGCATTTCTCATTTCGTCTTCTTAGTATCTCCTTGGAGAAACAAAGCTGTGACGAATAGCTCAACAGTTGTTCAGAAATACGTGTACAGGGTGGTCATAAACAGTCTGAAAAACTTGTAAGTGTATTGCAATCCGGGTTGTGCTTACAAATAATTCTTAAGAAAAAAATCGAGCCGTTGCGCGAGAAAATGCAAGCGACCCACCAGAGACGGTGTCGCCAAAAATATTCTTCGCTTGGTTTCCTAAAACTGAAATAGACAGCGATACAAAAACTGGACGTGGGGTGGTAGTAAGGGTCGAACCCGAGCGAAAGGCTGAGCGGCTTCGTGCGCTATCAGCTGCGCTGTGAGAAACAGTTGACAGTAATTTGTATCTGGCGGGCCGCTTGAATTTGCGCGCGCAACGGTCTGATTGGCTGACTTCGCTGTTGATGAACTCGGAAACGGCGCAACGTATCTAATTTTTTTTCTGAATTATTTCTCAGCACAATGTACCCTGTAACACCCTTCCACGCGTTTCAGACTGTTTCTGGCCACAATGTATACACTGCTCTGTAAAATTGAAGGACGAGACAAGTAAAGTGCGCTAACATAACGTATTAACAAATCGGTGGAAATTAATTACAGTGAGGGAGCGGGTTTCCAGAGGTCTCCTAGTCGTGCACAGTAAACCTGGTCGTCACAGGGCGTCTGACTAATGTAGCTATAGCGCAAAACGGAGCCGGCACCGCAACGCGAGGCAGTTGGAGTGGGCAGACACTGGTGTGTGTGTGTGTGTGTGTGTGTGTGTGTGTGTGTGTGTGTGTGTGTGTGTGCGCGTGTGTGTGTGTGCGTCTGGACGACTTCACACGGGGATGAATCATCGGAAATCTGAAAGGACGACTAAGTGTGACGAGTGTAGTCCACGTCTTTCATATGACTGAAAGCATTGCTTCGTAGGGGTGGGGAGGGTACCGAACCACGGGCACTGCTACCCGAAAGTGAGGAAGTGATCGACCACGGTGAAGCACAGCAGCAAGCGAGAACAGAGCCACGTGAAACAGCGGGTGCTGTCGCAGGCACGCCCAGCAGGACTCCAAAGGCGCGGTGTCGGCATGCTCCGCTGTGGCAGGACGGCTGTTTGGAATCAGCTAGTCGATTTGCCAGCCGACCGTTGCGTTGCTTTTCCGTTGACACTCGTATACTTCGAGACGTACTGTTTGCGACAGGGACTGAGTCAACGAGAAGTTGGGCCGCGATTTCTTCTCGGGTGAGAATAGATTCAATCTGACAAGGGAACCTCCCCATCGCACCCCCCTCGGATTTAGTTATAAGTTGGCACAGTGGATAGATCTTGAAAAACTGAACACAGATCCATCGAGAAAACAGGAAGAAGTTGTGTGGAACTATGAAAAAATAAGCAAAATATACAAACTGAGTAGTCCACGCACAGGACATGCAACATCAAGGCTAATGTGTGCTCAGGAGCGCCGTGGTCCCGTGGTTAGCGTGAGCAGCTGCGGAATGAGAGGTCCTTAGTTCAAGTCTTCCCTCGAGTGAAAATTTTACTTTTTTATTTTCGCAAAGTTATGATTTGTCCGTTCGTTCATTGTCGTCTCTGTTCACTGTAATAAGTTTAGTGTCTGTGTTTTGCGACCGCACCGCAAAACCGTGCGATTAGTAGACGAAAGGCGTGCCTCTCCAATGGTAACCGAATACATTTGATCGCAAGGTCATAGGTGATCCGATTCCTCCACAGGAAAACACGTCTGATGTATTCTATTCGACACTGGTGACGGCATGTGCGTCACATGACAGGAATATGTTGTCGACCCACCTAACTTGTACAGTTGGCGAATGGGTAAAAAGATTCTTCTACCTTGCTCGATTTAGGTTTTCTTGTGTATGTGATAATCACTCCCAAAAAAAGTGATCGCATCGGACGGACAGATAATAATTGTCTGAAAATAAAAAATTAAACTTTTCACTCGAGGGAAGACTTGAACCAAGGACCTATCGTGCGGCAGCTGCTCACGCTAACCACGGGACCACGGCGCTCCTGAGCACACGTTTGCCTTGATGTTGCATGTGCTGTTCGTGGACTACTCAGTTTGTATATTTTGCTTTTTTTTCATAGTTCCACACAACTTCTTCCTGTTTTCTCGATTGATCTATGTTTTGTTTTTCAAGGCCTGTCCACTGTGCCAGCTTATAACTAAATCTGAGGGGGGTGCGATGGGGATGTTCCCTTGTGAGTAGTGATTTTGGACGTAGCCTCATTTGACGAGAGATGGGAAGACGTAATACGCCCCAGAGCATTATCGAAGATTACCATTTTGGTACTCTACATTTTACGGTGTCGGGAAGTGTCTGAACTTAGCACAGCGTTACGTGAAACGGTATTCCTTTCCCATGTGCGTCATATCAGGGATCCATTCGGCCCTTTTTATGGATGATCGGAGGAAGGTTTTCTTAGCAGCAACTTCCTTCCAAAATGAACGTTACTTTCATTGACTTGTTACAATGAATCTGCTTGGAATATATACTCCCCACAACCAATACAGTACCTTAAATCTTTAGCCGGCCGGAGCGGTCCTAGGCGCTACAGTCTGGAACCGAGCGACCGCTACGGTCGCAGGTTCGAATCCTGCCTCGGGCATGGATGTGTGTGATGTCCCTAGGTTAGTTAGGTTTAAGTAGTTCTAAGTCTATTGGACTGATGACCTCAGCTGTTAAGTCCCATAGTGCTCAGAGCCATTTGAACCATTTTTTAAATCTTTAGGGTTAGGTATCGGCAGGTGTTCCCTGTTGATGATCTATTTTTGTGACTGATCGACGGTGGAGTAGCTAAGTCACATGGTAATTTTCACGTCGTTACATGCTTAGAATTAAAGGTGACTATATCTACAGCCGGCCGAAGTGGCCGTGCGGTTAAAGGCGCTGCAGTCTGGAACCGCAAGACCGCTACGGTCGCAGGTTCGAATCCTGCCTCGGGCATGGATGTTTGTGATGTCCTTAGGTTAGTTAGGTTTAACTAGTTCTAAGTTCTAGGGGACTAATGACCTCAGCAGTTGAGTCCCATAGTGCTCAGAGCCATTTGAACCATTTGACTATATCTACATCACATACCAGTCTTCAGTTCTGCCTTCAGATCAGGACTAATACTGTTACAAAGTGTGTGCGGTAATTCCGTAAACTCGTATCTGGCATGTCTAACAAGGGGAGGCCGCCAATTGTGAAACTCGGATTCGATTCATACTGCGCATAATAAAAGCCAATGGCCAGAGGTGTAATGTGGCAAAGCACCGAGATGCACTTCTCAGCCGTTGTCGAGAAAATCGAGTTAAAAGAAACCATTGCGGTGAAATACTCTCTACGATTAACAATTTTCTACAGCGTCGTGGCGCAGCGGTAAGCGCTCGGGTTCGTAATCCGAAGGTCGCCGGATCGAATCTCGCGCCATGCAACCTTTTTTTTAGTATTTGTTTTTTGTAATTCATATATATATATATATTTATTTATTTATTTATTTATTTATTTCACAAATGTTATTAATTGTCTTCATAATGTTAACCACGTATAGTTAACGGAAGACGTAGAAACGATATTCCGAAACGAATACGTATAGCGTAAGTCAAACGTTCGAATTAGAATAGAGACCCCACGAACACACATTTGCTGTGGCAGGTATGAAAGATAAACTCCGTTATACGCTCGTTACACTTGGAGGACAGATGTTGAATGGGCCGAAACGAGCCGCCGCATAACAGAAAGAAGGTAGATGCGGTCCCTAGCGCAACTTACAACATCGTCGAAAATCAGTACCTGTATCGAAATGCATACCGGAAGTCAAAGAACCCGGTACGTAGCTGGCCGCCGGTGTATGCGGCACTCTGGAGTGGATCTCGTTGGCGAACAGAGGGAGCTTCGCTTCGCTAGGTTTGTGTTTGCGTAATCCACGACGATTCCTATGGGAGAGTTCTGCGGTCTTGAAACGCGTCATAATGAGTAACCATAAGACGTTGTCCACAGTTCTCATTTTTACGATACTGCAGTGCTCGTATTGCTCTGATTACGGTGCAAAGTTCCTTTGGAAGTGCATGCATGTCCAAAGGACGTCGTAATCAGAATAACACAGGCACTGCAATATTGTATTTATGTGACGATACTGGGCAAACGACTTTAAAGTACAACGTCTGACCCGTACGGGAATATTCACGACGGATGTACAAGTACGGGTCGTAGAAGCAGGGTTGACGACATATGTAAGTTGGGTCCGGCCGTAAGTCGTGCACGGATAGCCAAATGGTAAGGCGACCGCTCGCGATTAGCGGGAAATCCCGGTTCGAGTCCCGGTCCGGCACAAATTTTCATTGTCGTCATTCCATTCTACAGCTGATGGTAGTCCTTATTCGCAACTGCGAATACATTTAATATATTTTAATTTTCTGCACGCGACCACTAGGTGGCAAGGATTGTTAAACTAATTTGACGCGACATTATTAAGTATTCCCCAGACTGCTCGACGAATGGACAACAGTATCTTCTACGAAAAGGTTTTCAAATATCGCTAACACATGTAGAATTCGTTGACAACTAAATTATGTATTTAGCGACATGTTTCCAGGGGGACACCTCATCATCAGGCTATGTTAGTATCACAGAAAAGATTTAACCCATTTGCTTACAAATATTAAAGATCCTTAACATGACTGCTGTGATCACCTTCGTTCTTGTGGCGTGGCAGTTTTGTTGTGACATGCTGAGGTATGTCGCTAAATAAATAATTTAGTTGTCAACTAATTTTGCGACAGGTAGCGGTACATCAATCCTTTCCTTATTTTTGAAACGGTCGCGGTCGATTAATAGTAAATATCGCTTCTAACTACGCACATCAAAAAAAGTTTTGCATCACCCCGGTTCCCAGAACTTCTGAAGATACACGTTTATTGTGGATATTGTATCACAGACACAGTCCGTTTGACTGTTCAGAGATCTCACTAAACCCGCCCTGTGTAAACAACCGTGCATGAGCAGCGCCTATTAGACGGAGGGGGTCCGACAGCCGATCAGTTCCAGTCATTCCACCAGGAAGGAGGTACACGGCTCGTGTTGTCTGTACTTCAACAATGCCTAGACGGTCAATACCGCGGTTATAAAGCGTCCGCATTGTTATTTTGCGCCACGAAGGGCTCTCAACAAGGGAAGTGTCCAGGCATCTCGGGAGTGAACGAAAGTCCAAGGACTACCACTGCAATGGATGACCGCTACCTACGGATTATGGATCGGAGGAACTCTTGACAGCAACGCCACCATGTTGAATAATGCTTTTCGTGCAGCCACAGGACGTGGTGTTATTACTCAAACTGTGCGCGATACGCTGCATGATGCGCAACTTCACTCCCTACGTCCATGGCGAGGTCCATCTTTGCAACCACGACACCATGCAGCGCAATACAGATGGGCCCAACAACATGCCGGATGGAGCGCTCAGGATTGGCATCACGTTTTCTTCACCGATGAGTGTCGCAGATGCCTTCAACCAGACAATCGTCAGAGACGTGTTTGGAGGCAATTCGGTCAGGCTGAACGCCTTAGACACACTGTCCAGCGAGTGTAGCAAGGTGGAGGTTCCCTGCTGTTTTGGGGTGGCATTATGTGGGGCCGAAGTTCGCCGCTAGTGGTTATGCAAGGCGCCATAACGGCTGTACGATACTTGAATGCCATAGTCCGACCGATAGTGCAACCATATCAGCAGCATATTGGCGAGGCATTCGTTTCATGAACGACAATTCGCCCCCCCCCCCTCCCCCTCGTGCACATCTTGTGAATGACTTCTTCCAGGATAACGACATCGCTCGACTAGAGTGGCCAGCATGTTCTCCAGACATGAAACCTATCGAACATGCATGGGATAGATTGAAAAGGGCTGTTAATGGACGACGTGACCCACCAACCACTCTGAGGGATCTATGCCGAATCGCCGTTGAGGAGTGGGACTATCTCGACCCATAGTGCCTTGATGAAGTTGTAGATAGTATGCCACGACGAATATAGGCATGCATCAATGCAAGAGGACGTGCTACTGGGTATTAGAGGTACCAGTGTGTACAACAGTCTGGACCACCACCTCTGAAGGTCTCGCTGTATAGTGGTACAACATGCAATGTATGGTTTTCATGAGCAATAAAAAGGGCGGAAATGATGTTTCTCTCTTCCAATTTTCTGTACGGGTTCCAGAACTCTCGGAACCGAGTATGCGAAACTTTTTTTTATGTGTATCTAATACTATCTGTATTTAGTCTAGTTCGAAATGCGGGATGATGAAGACGTTGCTGCTGTGGCAAATGCTCCACTTCGTAGCAAGGAAATAAGAAAAAGTAGGTGGATTAAAAATGGTTCAAATGGCTCTGAGCACTATGGGACTTAACTGCTGAGGTCATCAGTCCCCTACAACTTAGAACTACTTAAACCTAACTAACCTAAGGACATCACACGCACCCATGCCCGAGGCAGGATTCGAACCGGCGACCGTAGCGGTTGCGCGGTTCCAGACTGTAGCCCCTAGAACCGCTCGGCCACCCCGGCCGGCAGGTGGATTAACAACTGTTATCACGAGACTCAAAAATTCACGCACAAAAAGTTTCTGAGGGAACGGGAGTTGAACGAGACAGTAGTTATCACAGATAGTGGTTCAACACTGATACTTCACTGGAAATTGTCGCCGCCTTTGACGAAAAAAAGAAAACTCTTTCCTTGAGTCTGTTGTTCATTTAGCTCCACGTTCGATATTTGTTCTGAAGCAACATATTTAAAGTTTTTTCCCTCGTAGCTGCGACGTACCGCTCTCTGTAAAAATAGGTCTTAGTTTCCACATTGTTATATTCATCTCCCATAACATCCCCTAATGCCAACAACGATTTGTATATATCATTATTTTTCTTGTTGGCGATACTGCTCATAGAAGACGCAGTATTTCTCACGTAGTGCTATACATTTCAAAAGCTTCTGATATGCTAAAGATTATTCCGCAACTTCCGAACCTGACAGTCACGTGTTATTTATTATTGCGCATCCAGAAGAACTGAGCGATAATGTTTTCCGTATAGATGGCTGCATATATTGGCGTAACGTCCGAGGCGTCGCTTCCCACCCCACCCCACCTCTCTGGTGCGGGCGGCGACTGACAGGCGGGCTACCCTTCAGTCCAGTAGGCTCCGCACGTGTCTCGCATACTGCGGACGGCAGCGGCGCCGCCGGCTTTCGCTTTCCCCGTTGTCTCCGCGCGCCGCGCCTCACTGCTATGCGATGCGTTGTGCAAGTCTCGCGCCGCGCCGCGCCGTGCCGTGCGAAAGCACCGCCGCCTCCGTGGGACGACGCCATGGGCCGGCTGGTGGGATGGGAGTCGCCACACACGCGACCACCTGTTGCTGGCGGGCTGGGCGCTTTCCCGCTAACCCATTCTCCCCCAACACCGCTTCGTTTTGGTCGCGCGCCGCGCGGAGTGGACGCGTTGTTTGAGGCGCCATGTTACGGGTTGCGCGGTCCCTCCAATCTGAGGTTCGAGTCCTCCCTCAGCCATTGTTGTTCTTAGTATAAGTTAGTTTAAGTAGCGTGTAAGTCTGGGGACCGATGACCTCAGTAGTTCGGTCCCTTCGGAATTCGCACACATTTGAACATTTTGGTCGCGTAAACACCCAGACATCGATTCTCGAAATACTGGTTCGACTGCGGGCTTTTAGTTCCCACATATTAGCTCTATGCAATCGCTCTACCGCGTTTTGAGTCGTGACTGGGTTGCCAGTTTACTACGTGCTTTTAAAATATCTGTTAAAATGGACGAAATCATACGCTATGGCGTCAGGAAATAATGGTAGTACTGAGCGCACTTAATTTACGACGAACACTTTTTTTTTCTTTCAGGTCGAAAGAGACACATGAATTCAGACATATATGGGCCGCTCAAAAAAAAAACAAAACAAAAAACTAGCCAGAGGCATAATTGCAGAAACCAGTACCTGTATGTTAGAAGAATTGACCCTGGATGTTGAGACACTTGTCCCACTGTGACACAAAGCGGTGAATGGCTGTCTCATAAAATTCCCGGATCTGCGATGTTAACCAGTTCCGCACGTGCAACTGGACGTCGTCGTCAGAGGTGAATCGTTTGCCAATCACAACCTTTTTAAGGGGGACCCTTCTGACTCACTTTCTGCAGCACGGGACAACAGTGTTGCTCGCAAACCTTGGTCACCCTTCGCCAAGCGATCAAATCAAAACGACGGGCCAATATCACACGTGGGGTCATCCTGCTCCACGACAATGCAAAGCCTCGTACGGCCAACACAGTCGCGGCACCCCTGCAGAAATTCAAATGGGATGTTCTCGGCCACTCACCATACAGTCTGGACCTCTCTCCCTGTGATTACGCCATTTTTGGTCCCCTTAAAAAGGCTCTGAGGGAGCAAAGGATTCACCTCTGACGAAAACGTCCAACTGTACGTGCGGAACTGGCTAACATTGCAGCGCCGGGAATTTTGTGAGACAGCCTTCCACCATATTGTCACAGTGGGACAAGTGTCTCAACAGCCGGTGTCAATAAACATACAGGTACTGGTTTCTGTAATTATGCCTCCTGCTCATTTTTTTTTTTTTTTTTTTTTTTTTTTTTTTTTTTTTGAGCGCTTCTTTTGTTTGCTGAATAAGCAAATTCGGACTGATTGGCAGCAGCCTCATATTCTTAAAGTTCTTCTCTGAAAGCTACTAGAAAGTGTGTCACAGACGCCACTTAGCATTGTACTACGTGTAATCGTTTCTTCCCAGTCAATCCGCGTTTCAGCTACTCGAAGAAAGATATCTTAATCACCTCTGTCTGTGCTGTAATTAATCAAATCTTATTTTTAAAAAAGACAGCAACCGACCACTTTACGTGATTTTTCATTTGTGCCACTTCGCGTGTCGGGCTTTCGCCCATCTTCAGTTGGTGTAATACGTATTTGGATCTTCAGTAAGTATATCGCTGAAACATAGACAGCAAGTAGGATGCTGCAGCTTGCTTTATGAAGGATGGACGAAAGCCCGAAACGTGTATTGGCATAAATGAAAATACACGAAAATTTAACAACCAGCAAAACGGATAAATTATTATTGTAATGTTATCCTCGTAGTCACTACAGGGGCAACGATAATTTTATCTTGGAATTCTTCCATCAGTCCTTGTCCGCATACAAAACAATAATATCGGAATTGTGTGTCCGTCTTCATGCAAAACGCTTTTGTTACGTATTTATTTATTTCCGCAAACTAGTTTCAGCGAACAGCGAGGTGATATTTTGGAATATGAACGAAGTGCGAAACCTATGGTTTTCTGTGTACAAAAATAGCTGCAAGTCGTCCAACAAACTTGCAGATGACGTGATGCAAGCTGGGAAAAACAACAGAAAAACACCGAAAATATGCCGCAAACAGCGACAATTTTAAAAACATGCCGTGACGTATAGTAAAAAACAAAGCACCACTAATGATGGCGATATTAGTCGCTCAAACTAGTCGCTCAAACTAGTTTGGGGAATAAATAAATACCAAAGTGTTTTGCATCAAGATGTGCCCACAATTCCCATACTAAAGGAGTCTTACGAATATATGTAGATTCTCAACACTGCTTTCTCAAACTTTGTAAGTAGACCGGATACTTGGCGTCTATCTTAAAGTGAGAACCAATTAAGGTATTTCCCAAAAAAAAAGTGTAAGGGACTAGGAACCTGTTTACTAGGTTTTTCAACTGCTCCTACTCTGCAAAATGCGGGTATACAACACTGTCCCGCTAGTGATCACTTCGCACTGCTTTCAACAACACGCGCAAACTAAGCCGATCTAATAAAGTCGTTTCGGGGGAACTTTTTTGAACATCCTTACTGGAACAATTACCAGTTCCTCCTTACGATCTCACTGATATCCGTAAGGAAATGGTACTGTCTCTGTATTGAAAATGTCGCACTTCCCCATGCTGATTACCTATTGCGGGCAGTGTTGGCGCAAAACCGAGCGGTTCTGGGAAACTCGAGTTTTGACTGTGCTAGCGAAATCGCTTCTGACTGAACATGTAAACACAGCAGCGAAAATCAGTTTTCAATATTAAACTTTCGTCTTCGTCAAGTCGTCATACGTGAAGGTGCTGTCGCTGCTATACGTATTCGGAATGTGAAATAACGAATGAGGCAAGCGTCCGATGTTGAGCACACATTGTAATCGTATTCTTTTGCCGGCCACCTGCCTCAGCAGCTGTAGCTTCAGAGCATGTAAATGCGCTGATTATGCTGTTGCAACAGGGGGAGATTCCAACTGGCCAGCTGTACAGCGGCAGACACGCGATTAGGGACAGCGATTCGTGCGAGGTTGTCCTGAATGCTTTAGTAGAGGATAGTCGTAAGGACAACCTCTCACGTCTTTTAATAGCTAACAGACTACCAAATTCTCGCATCAGTTAAGGTAGAGAAGTCGGTCAGTGAGTATAAGCCTGTTAAAGGATCAGTGACTGAATGTGTTACAAGGAGCTTTACGAAAGGCAGGAAAACATTTTTTCCTTGCAAGAATGATAGGAAACAGTTTCCATATCTCTGAGGTCGACATGAAACATTTATCCCTACGAATGAATATGTGGAAACGACGACGACGACGACGACGACACACGAAAGAATGGTGTTTTATCTACAAACCCTATTTTTCCACGTAATCTCCATCCCGTTCTGTGGCCTCCTTCCAGCGCGATACGAGGGCGAGTATACCCTGTCGGCACCAATCCCTGTCCTGGTGGCGGAGCCAGTTCTTCACTGTGTGAACTTCCTTTGCTGACTGACAGATGCAACACCAACTGCCGAGCCGTAATGCGTCTCTCCTCACGAATGACAACGTCAGTTCGCTGCAAGATATCAGGTGTGACAGCCATGGATGGTCTCCTCGACCGCAGCAAATCACGGAACTCCGCCGAACCGCCTTCTGATAACCTCACTCTCCGTGCCCAGCGAATAATTCTACTAGTGTCGACAGGAGATGCTCCATAGACTTTGCACAAGCGTTTGTAACTATTCCCCACAGTTTTTCTCTGCAGTGAGAATATCAATGACGCCACACTGCTTGTAACGAACATCACCTGCAGACTCCATTCTGAAACAATCCTGCAGCTACGGTATCTGTTGGAGGTGACAGAAACTTGGCGCGGTCACTCAGGGGACTTCAAATAATACATACGTAACGTTTCGTATTCCTAGCAGTGTTTCTGGTTGAGAAAAATAAAATGCGGTGCATTACCTTCTGGGCAACCCTCGTATGTAGAAGGTATCACAAGTAACGGCAAAGCAAAAGTCAGTCGTCTTTGAACTCATCTATCGAATCCCCCCTGCAGGCCTTAGGGTTAGAATAGGCCCGAGGTATTCCTGCCAGTCGTAAGAGACGACTAAAAGGAGCCTCACACCTTTTGGCCTTCATGTGACGGTCCTCTGTAGGGTTTGACCTCCATTTTCAAAATTTTCCCGAAGAGCGAGCCAATTTGGGAAGGGCGCCTTAATGGTGCATCATATCCATCGTGCATTGAGCCCATTTTCTCGTCGTGGCATTGCAGTCCCGCCAATCCTCGATCTTTTGAGCGAGGACACCTTCCTGAGTGCGTTTTCCTCCACCCACTATGCAGTGTCGTTCTCTGTGCCGGCGACGACCATGGCATTCTTTGCACCTTATATACAGCACGGTAGCCAGTCCATTTTGGTGGGGCCACCATGTACCGTGATGGTTGTAGCCCCCTTACAACACAGGGATCGCTCTGATGATCCCTGCGCCGTTAACTCGCCACGTATGCCAAGGAGTATATGCCCGTCACCCTGGGGCATCGGGGCTCCCGGCAATGGCCATCCTGCCAGTTGGCCTTTGCTGGGGCTGGGTGGCGCCCATGGGGAGGGCCCCTGGTCGGAGTGTGTGGCATCAGGGCGGATGACGCGCAATGAAATGTACCACGTCATCACTTGCTGATGATCAAACACCAACAGTTTTTAAGCATTCCAAGTCTCAGTACAATGCAAGGTAGTATGATCCTAAATCGTTCCCCTCCCTGGCCACACCATGGGAGGAACGCCAGGCTATGGATGGCAGCGAACCTTATTCACCCCAGTACCTCCTATGTATGAGAGCTGATGGGGACTCCACTGTCTCGATGAACCCTAAGTTTTTGTAGAGCATTTAGAGGATAAGTTTGGGGAGGTGGACGACTTGTCTAAAATGAGGTCAGGGTCAGTCTTGATAAAAACGACATGCTCTGCCCAGTCACGGACATTACTCGCTTATCACAAGCTGGGGAATGTTTGTCACCATCACGCCTCATAAGAGCTTAAATATGGTCCAGGGTATTATATTCCACAGAAATCTTCTTTTGCAGTCTGACGACGAACTGCACGCCAACTTAGAGTGGTGAGGAGTTCATTTTATCTGGCACATCCATTGGGCTCCAATGGATAATCATGTTGCCACCGGTGTCTTCATCTTGACCTTTGTGGGGGACACATTACCCAAAAAGGTCAAGGTGATGGTCTACCGCTGTGATGTCAAGCCATATATCCCTCCCCCAGTGTGGTGCTTTAAGTGCTGGAAGTTCGGCCATATGTCTTCCTGCTGTACTTCCAGCATGTCGAGATGGTGGACGTCCATCCCATCCCAATACTCCATGTGCCCTGCCTTCCATCTGTGTCAACTGCGAGACCATCATTCCCCTTGCTCACCAGACTGCAGGAATTTACAGTGAGAAAGGAAAATCTTGGAATACAAGACCCTGGACTGACTGACCTTCACAGAGGCCAAGAGCAAATTTGAGTGACTGCAACCTATGGCTATGACCACCTCTTATGCTGCTGCTACGAGAACAGTCGTCGCCCCATCAATTCCTCGAATTCCTGTTGCCTCTCAGAACTGGGACACTACACTTGCCCCCTTCATAGTGGGGGGCACTTCCCGCACCACTTACCATGGGAACACTGTCCCCCCAACCATCGGGGACACCAGTCCACACTTCTCAACCAGAGAAACGTAAGTCTTCTTTGCATCGTCTCGCTAGGAAGGGGTCCATTGGGTCACTCCTTTCCCGGGTTTCTGCTAGTGTGAAAGATGACACCCGCCAGTGGCTGAAGTGCCCAAAAGCAGCTGGTTGTTTAGCTTCGCGATCATCCTCAGTCCTGGAAACTGAATCAGTGAAGCCCTCCTGGCCACAGAACCCCAAGGATCAGCGAGGGAAATCCAGAAAGAAGACCCCAAGACCAAGGGAATCCGATGGCACCCATACTACTGCTGTCTAAAAGCTCTGCATCTGAGGATGAGGTGAAGATTCTGGCTTCTGCTGAAGACCCAGATCTCGCCAGACCCTCAGACACAATGGATATAGCCTGTTTAGGAAATAAATTGGTGGCTGCGGGTGAGCCTGAGGTGTGGACTACCTCACTGAGTGTTTCATGCCTTCCCAGTCTCACGATCACGTCATCCTCCAGTGGAATTGCGGCGGTTTTTTCCACCGCCTGGCTGAGCTACGGCAACTGTTAAGCTTTACAGCTGCTTTCTGCATTGCCCTCCAGGAAACCTGGTTCCCGGCAATGCGGCCCCTGCCCTACGCGGCTACAGGGGATATTACAAGAACTGTATCGAATATAATATTGCCAGGTGGAGTTTGCGTTTATGTCCTGAACTCAGTATGTAGTGAACCTGTGCCCCTTCAAACTCCTCTTGAAGCTGTGGCTGTCAGGATATGGATGGCGCAGGAAATAACTGTCTGCAACGTATATCTCCCCCCAGATGGTTTGGTACCCCTGAATGTATTGGCTGCACTGCTCGATCAACTCCCTAAACCTTTCGTACTTTTGGGAGATGCTAATGCCAATAACCCCTTGTGGTGTAGCACCATGCTTACTGGCAGAAGCAGAGATGTCAAAAATTTACTGTCCCAACTCGACCTCTGCCTCTTAAATATTGCGGCCACCACACATTTCAGTGTGGCTCATGGTAGTTACTCAACCACTGATTTATCAATTTGCAGCCCAGGACTCATCACATCTATCCAGTGGAGACCACATGACAACCTGTGTGGTAGTGACCATTTCCCCATCTTCCTGCCACTCACCAGGCGTCATGTCCACGGACGCCTACCCATATGGGCTCTAAACAAGGCAGACTGGGTAGCCTTCACCTCTGCTGTCACCGTCGAATCTCCAACACGTTGTGCTATCGATGTTGTCATTGAGCAGGTCGCTACAACGATAATTTCTGCGGCGAAAAACGCAGTTCCTCGTTTTTTTAGGGTGCCCCAGCTAAAGACAGTCCCTTGGTGAACGCAGGAAGTCGCTGAGGCAATTAAAGAGCGTCGGTGAGCTCTACAGCGACATAAGCGGACCCTTCCCTAGAACACCTAATAGCATTTAGCAGCTCGGTGCCCGCGTTCGCCTACTTATAAAACGACGGAAACAGGCGTGTTGGGAGACGTACGTGTCGACCATTGGGTGCCATACCTCACCTTCCCAAGTCTGGACGAAGACTAGACGTCTTTTTTAGGTAGACAGACACCAACACGTGTCCCTGGCGTTAATATCAATGGCGTCCTCTCTACCGACGCAAACTCAATTGTGGAGCACTTTGCTGAGAACTATGCTCGAGCCTCTGCGTCGGAGAACTACCCCACAGCCTTTCGCACCCTCAAACGGCGGATGGAAAGGAAAGTCCTCTTCACTACACGCCACAGTGAACCCTATAACGCCCCATTTACAGAGTGGGAGCTACTCAGCGCCCTTGCATATTGCCCCGGAACAGCTCCTGGGCCTTATCGGATCCACAGTCCGATGATTAAACATCTCTCGCCTGACTAAAAGTGACATCTCCTTGTCATCTTCAACCGGATCTGGTGCGATGGCGTCCTTCCATCGCAGTGGCGGGAGAGCACCATCATTCTGGGGCTAAAACCCTATAAAAATCCCCTTGATGTGGATAGCTAACGGCCCATCAGCCTCACCAACACACTCTGTAAGCTGCTGGAACATATGGGGTGTTGGTGGTTGTGTTGGGTCCTGGAGTCACGTGGCCTACTGGCTCCACGTCAGGGAGGCTTTTGCCAGGGTAGCTCTACAACTGATAATCTTGAGTCCCTCGAGTCTGCCCTCCAAACAGCGTTTTCCACACGCCAACATCTGGTTGCCATCTTTTTTTACTTACATGTAGCATACAACACGACCTGGCGACGTCGTATCCTTGTCACATTGTATGAGTGGGGTCTCCTGGGCCCGCTCCCAACTTTTATCCAAAACTTCCTGTCGCACTGTACTTCCTGTGTCCATGTTGGTGCCTCCCATAGTTGCCCCCCCCCCCCCCCCCGCCCCCAATACTCAGGAGAATGGCGTTCCGCAGGGTTCTGTATTAAGTGTGTCTCTATTTTTAGTGGCCATTAATGGCGTACCAGCAGCTGTCGGGCCCCACGTCTCACCTTCTCTGTATGCAGATGACTTCTGCATTTGATACTACTCCTCCAGTACTGGTGTAACTGAGCAGCGCCTACAGAGAGCCATTCACAATGCGCAGACTCTAGCCCACGGCTTCCAGTTTTCAGCCGCGAAGTCATGTGTCATTCACTTCTGTCGGCGTCGTACCGTTCATCCGGAAACTGAACTTTATCTTAATGACGATCCACTCACTGTAGTGGAGACATATTGATTCTTAGGACTGGTTTTCGACGCCCAATTGACTTGGCTACCTCATCGTCGTCAGCTTAAGCAGAGTGCTGCCGCTACCTCAATGCTCTCTGCTGCCTGAGCAACACCAACTGGGGTCTGGATCGCTCTATGCTGGTGCAGCTCTACAGAACCCTTTGTTCAATCCCGCCTTGACTACCGCGCGACCGCTACGGTCGCAGGTTCGAATCCTGCCTCGGGCATGGATGCGTGTGATGTCCTTAGGTTAGTTAGTTTTAAGTAGTTCTAAGTTCTCGGGGACTGATGACTTCAGATGTTAAGTCCCATAGTGCTCAAAGCCATTTTGAACCGCCTTGTCTATGGGAGTCTGGTTTAGGGTTTGGTTGCGGCCTCAGCGTTGGGTTTACTCGACTCAGTGCATCATTGTGGCGTTTGCCTAGCGACGGGAGCTTTTAGAACGAATCCAGTGACCAGTGTCCTGGTGGAGGCTGGATTCCCTCCATTGCGGGTCCGACGTGGACAACTGTTCACCATTTATACTGCACACATTTTTAGTTCTCCTGACCATCCGAATTACTGTCTTCTTTTCCCACCCGTGGCAGTTCATCTCCCAGCCCAGGTCAGGGCTCACGATTGCGGTTCGTGGGCGATCCCTTCTCTCCAAACTGGAGTCCTTCCCTTTACCACCTCTGGTTGAGGTCTATTCACGTACATCTCCCTGGTGTACACATCGGCCATATCTTCGTGTGGACCTTTTGCATATCCCTAAGGACTCCGTTAACCCTGCCGCTCTCCGCTGTAATTCCTCTAGATTCTTCGAGTGTTCTGAGGCTCTGAAGTTGTTGACACCGACGGCTCGATGGCTGATGGTAATGTTGGCTTCGCCTATGTCCACAGAGGCCATATTGAACAGCATTCCTTGCCTGCTGGCTGCAGTGTATTCACTGCAGAACTTGTGGCCATATCTCGTACACTTCAGTGCATCTGTTCCTGATCTGGTGAGTCGTTCCTTCTCTGTTCTGACTACCTGAGCAGCTTACAAGCTATCGAACAGTGCTACCCTCGCCATCCTTTGGTAGCGAACCTCCAAGAGTCCATCTCTGCCCTGGAACGATCCAGTCATTCAGCGGTGTTTGTGTGGACCCCAGGACACGTCGGAATCCCAGGCAACGAACTTGGTGACAGGCTGGCCAAACAGGCTACGTGGAAGCTGCTCCTGGGGATGGGCATCTCTGAAACTGCCTTGCGTTCTGTCTTACGCCACAAGGTTTTTCGACTTTGGGAGATGCAGTGGCATAACAGTATGCACAACAAACTGTGTGTCATTAAGGACACTGTGAATGTGTGGAAGTCTTCCCTGTGGGCTTCTCGCAAGGAATCAGTTGTCCTTTGTCGGCTTCACATTCGACATACGTGTGTCACACATGCTTACCTCCTCTGTCGCGAGGACCAACGTCAGTGTCGCTGTGGCTCTCAAATGACAGTCGTCTACCTCTTGCTGGACAGCCCACTTTCCGCCGCCCTGCGGCGGACTATTAACTTTTCCAGCAACCTATCTTCGGTGTTCGGCGACACTGCCTCAACTGCAGCTCTAGTTTTACGTTTTATTTGTGAGGGTGTGTTTTATCATTTGATCTGAGTTTTAGCGCATGTCCTTTGTCCCTTTGTGTCCACCACCCTACGGCTTTTAGGGTGGAGGTTTTAATGTGTTGCAGAGTGGCTGGTTTCTCCTTTTTTTATTCTCATGGTCAGCTAGCTGTGGTAATCTGCTTTCTTGTTTTTTTAATCTCCTCTCGCTGTTTCTTGCGTGTCTCTGTAGTTTTCTTGTCCTGTTTTGTCCACTGAAATGTTTGTTTTCCTTGTGTCATTCTTCTGGTTCTTCTTTTCTCCTGTTGTTGTGCCGTATGTCCTTTTTTGTGTTCCTCTTTCCCTTGGGTAATTGTTCTACTGGGAAGAAGGGACCAATGACCTCAGAGTTTGGTCCCTCCCCCACCCCCCCCCCCTCCCTGTCAACCAACAAACCAACCTAACTTCTACCGAATGAGTGAACACAAGCTAACGAGATAAATGTACCTAAATGCTGGAAAAAAGTTAACAATAGCATGGATTACAGAAATTAGGGCTAAATTAGGAAGAGACAAAATCAAAGAATAATAAATAACAAAGATTTTTTTGAAGAAAGAAATACTAATGGTTCAAATGGCTCTGAGCACTACCAGACTTAACATCTGAGGTCATCAGTCCCCTAGAACTTAGAACTACTTAAACCTAACTAACCTAAGGACACCACACACATCCATGCCCGAGGCAGGATTCGAACCTGTGACCGTAGTGGTCGCGCGGTTCCAGACTGAAGCGCCTAGAACCGCACGGCCACACTGGCCGGCAAAGAAATACTAAATTTAAGATACTTGCAGTACAGAAAATTAAGTAAGGAGCGTGGACAGTAAAGAGGAAAAGAACGCGGAAAGAAGACGGAGAATTGTACAAGAAGAAACAGAGTAGGAACAGTAGTTATTGCGTCAGCTCAGTTTCCCTTTACTGAGATAACAAAAAGAGAGATGTATCAAACCCGTGCTAGACTGCGCTGGGAGGAGTTGATGACGCTCGATCCACACGGAGGTAGTGTAGTTGGATGGCTTTTGCGGAGCCAGTACCTGTAGGCCTAGGTCTAGACATAGGCGTTCTGTCACCTCTACACCTGCTGTGACGGCCGCTGACGTCTTACGGTCGACGCAATGCGCAGGTTTCAGCGACTGCGCCTCGCCTGTCGACCTTGGGGGAGGCAGGTTCTGACAGGCTCACCGGGAGAGCAGCCATCTGTGTACGAGAGAGAGAGAGAGAGAGAGAGAGAGAGAGAGAGAGAGAGAGAGAGAGCGTGGAGATGTGGCGCCCAGGGACAAGTAGTAGAACCAGATGAGGGTCATGGCGAACGGGAGTCGCCGTGTCGTATTCGTGTGCTGTACTGGTAGTATGAATCCGGAACTGACTGCTCCGAACGTACCAGATACAAATGCGATGGTCACTTCTGTGTACTGTTATGCAGAACGTGAGAATCTTAGAACTTAAGAACTTTATTAACCAGTTGCAAACCCGTTTGTACTGTCTAAACAGTATGAAACTTTGTGTGGTGGTTTTAACACATCTGTTGGCAATAACAAGGTTCGATAGAGGCTGCGCGAACGCAATAAACAGATAAAGACTGTTTGCGACATTGTTTACCGTCTCGAGGTGATGCCTGCCTCAACGTTATTACAACAAATTGGAATAGTTTGGGCGAAAAGACAAATGTGGTCTAATTAATGGTCGCAAACGAGCGAACAGTGATCGCGAAGTCGTTGACAAAAACGGAGGAATCAGCATATTGTTACGTGTTATCTAAAATGTGTTTTCAGTAGTGTGATTATCAAAAAGCAAAGATTGGATCTTTTGAAAAGCGCAATGTCTGCTATTGAATGGCAACAAATATTTGAAGAAATGGCACAAAGTGAGGCATTAGTTGCATGTTCCGGACCCTTAAAGAAAAATTTTAAGAAGTTTTCCCACTGAAACACAAGAAAAAGCCTGTACGCAAGTAAAAAGGAGTAGAGACATTTGTCAAACATAAAATACATAGTTCAGACACAGAGTAATGAGATAAAGGCGGTGGAACAGGCGAAGAAGGAAAACAACCTTAAATTCGTGCAAAAGTTCAGTTTGCTCCAGTGTGGAACGTGGTCAGTAAAGAAAGTAAAAAAAAAAAGGTCCAACCTGTGGCTCAAATACCTGTAGTCCAGATTCCAGATGAGAAGAGGAGAACAGAAGGTAGATGGAATACGTCAATTGCGAATAGGTTCTGCAGTCTGTGTGAAACGTAGAAACCAGTGCCGCATGCTAAATGGGAAGACAACACATCCTGTTGACGTTGTGAAAATGTACAAATCCTCAGTAAGCCCAGACATTGGTTCAAATGGCTCTCAGCACTATGGGACTTAACTACTGAGGTCACCAGTCCCCTATAACTTAGAACTACTTAAACCTAACTAACCTAAGGACATCACACACATCCATGCCCGAGGCAGGATTCGAACCTGCGACGGCAGTGGTCGCGTGGTTCCAGACTGTAGCGCCTAGAACCGCTCGGCCACTCCGGCCGGCAAGCCCAGACATTTATGGCATCTCTTGTACGGTTTCAGACAGATAGTCGGTGAAATTTCTTAATCACTAACTGTAGTACCTGATAAACGCCTATCTGCTGTTGAATTCCCAAAATTGGCTCACGTAATACAAGTTTACAAAAAAACAGAACTTCATTGAAGTCTCGTGCTGCAGGCTTATGTCTGTAATCCCTGGCTAATGTGATAAAGTATCTGATGAAACTCAAAGTTCTAAATTCTTTTGAGGGCGATAACGTCTTCACTGATGAACAGCACAATTTGCGGGTACCTAGACCACGACAACAGCGGAACTGGAGGAGCTAATTACACAGATAAATCAGGTTACCCCAAGAACGTCTGCTGCGCTGGTACTTTACGCTTTTACTAAGTAAGGCCTTTAATTGTAGCCAACATAAGGAGTTGAAATCCTACGGAATCGGGGAGCTTTCCCTGCAACTCTGCCCCAACAGTCCGGTAGAGTTTCTAGACTAGAGTTGGCTTCGTACATCCTGTATCTACTCGGACAGTCTGACTGCAGAGTCAAGCTGCTTGGTGTGAGCAGATGCCCTCTATACAGGTGAGGCGCACTCTGCAGCTGACAGACACAAAGCGAGGGCATTTTTCAGGATGTGAGGTCTAGCCCCTCAGGAGGTGGGCCAGCCCCTCAGGTGTTGGCTGTGAGCTTCCTCAAAATTTTGTTCCTCGCACTGGCCTTCCTCCTGGTGTTCTGACTGTTTCTGTAGGACAGTATACGGTGAAGAGTTAACACCCTGATAAACAGGTGTTGGGCATTGTCGAAGTCGTTTACCTTGGCACGCGATATCCAGTTCGCGCCTGGCTTCTCTAATCGGTAAGCGAAATGGGCACATCTGGGTCTTGTGCAGATTTGGCCTTAGATGATTGATCTCACAGTAAAGGCGAAGCATATCCAACGATATCTTCAGATGCCTTCCCTTAGGCTATCGCTGCTGTATCAGCAGCCTAGATATGCCTAGTCTTCTGTCATGAGCTGACTATTAACATAAATATTAAAAAGCGAGCACGCTGCCTTGAGGTAGGCTATTCTTTTGTATGCGTTATCAGCTCTTCCTGCCCTGGAGAACTGGAATCTTCTATTCTGCAGGAGAGAGCCTATGAGGCATGTCAGCCGGTAATCAGTGGTGTGCTGGTAGATTTTCTTTCGCAACTTTTTGTGGTTGGTAGTGTCGTAGGCAGCTGTTAAATCGACGAAGGGAACTCCAGTTATCTTTCGTTGCTGGAAACCATCCTGAATGTGGTGAGCGAAGTTGAGGGCGGTTTTCCAGTCGAGAACCAGGTCGTTGAAGAACGAACTTCTATCATGTTGTTAATTCATTTATCGAACGTAGTAGGAATCCCAATGAGAAACAATACTCAAGAATTGGTAGTGTTATTCAAGCGACCCCCTTTCACGCGCTAGTTCCGCTTCCTTAGGTTTCTTCCAGTAAATCTGAATCGAGCCCCTGTGTTACCCATGGGTTGATTTTGTAGTCTTCCCAATTTGAATAGCTCCGGACGGAAACTCCTGCATATTTGGATGTCGCAATTGACTTCAGTCGCTGATCGACGATCACGTAGTGAAACGATGTCCGATCGTCCGGTCTATTTACGCGCTTTATTCCTACGTTACCTACAGTTACGTTTACGGTCAGCTCTCAAACTTTGAATCAGACTCTACTAATGTGGAAGTGTGTCTCTGCATTTCTGGTCATTAGATGTCTGTACGTGGTGAAAATCGGCGCTAATCACAGTGCCTTGAAGGAAATGCCGGCTGCCAACTTAACTTCTGACGAATCCACTCATCAAGAACAAACTACATTCCATGTTGGATGCTCATCGAAGGGTGCAAAAAGTAACTTCAGAAGTTCCGAAGTAAAGCATGATGCGACTTTGGCTGTACATATTGTATATTAATGCTACTGCAGATGGTCCAGTTATCCGTAGTGAAGCACTGTCTGAAAAGAGCTGCGCAAGTTTTCAGACGGATCTTGATAAGATTTCAAGGTGATGCGAATATTGGCAACGTGTTTTAAATTTTCAGAAATGTGAAATTATTCGTTACAAAAATGAAAAGTGGTTTCCTCTACTGAATGTCAATGAGTGACAAGTGGACTCGACCAACTGCTGCAGATGTTTCACTCTAATAATTTGTACGGGATTTGAAATAGAATGATAGTGTAGGCACAATCCTGGATAAGCGTGATTGCCACACGCTTGAGGATGGACACCGATCATACCTTGGAAACCTACTTCAAAAAGAGTTTCTAAAACTAGCAACAAGCGATGAATCTAGGAGTATACTAAAGCCCCCTACGTGTTGATCCGTAGACGACAGGGTTGGTTTAATGACAGCGCGCAGGGAGGCGTTTAAACAGTCAATCTTCCCACGCTCCATACCCGATTGAAACTGAATGAAACCTTAATAATCGGTACAATTCGAAACTGCCTCTGTCACGCACTTCACAGTGGTTCACAAAGTGAAGAAGTAGATGATAAAATGTGCAGTGGAGACCAAAAGTGGGCTAGAAAGCAGTTTTTTGAGCGTATTGACTGAAACAGATTTGGTGAAAAGAGAGGAAACAAGATTTTTTTATCTTGTCATAAAAAGTAGCTACATACGCTTTAACACCTGCATTAGCGAGGTGGGAGGTGGGAGGTGTGTGTGTGTGTGTGTGTGTGTGTGTGTGTGTGTGTGTGTGTGTGTGTGTGTGTGTGTGTGTGCGCGCGCGCGCCTTTTAAATTTTCAGTAAAACACAAGGACAAAATTTAAATCTTCGTAATGAATGTGACTTTCTGCAAGCAATATGGAATTCATATTTGCAGGTTCAGGGTCCTTTTTATACTACTACACAACTTTAAAAAACATGTTCTGAATGAAAATCAACGACAATTTACGAAAATTAAAAAAAAAAAACAATTTTTTGTGATTACGGAAAATGCGTTGGTGTTGGTAATATTGTGCTATGCGATATTTTCAAGTTTTGCACCCTACTAATACGTCAGTATATGAGAAATAAGTATGTTGTTAATAAAAATTACACACATTTAACGATATTTTTTAGCTTTTGTGGTAGACACAAAGTACTTCCCCTCTCCCCTGGGGGACCGAGCGAGGTGGCGCAGTGGTTAGCACACTGGACTCGCATTCGGGAGGACGACGGTTCAATCCCGTCTCCGGCCATCCTGATTTAGGTTTTCCGTGATTTCCCTAAATCGCTTCAGGCAAATGCCGGGATGGTTCCTTTGAAAGGGCACGACCGATTTCCTTCCCCATCCTTCCATCACCTGAGTTGCGCTCCGTCTCTAATGACCTCGTTGTCGATGGGACGTTAAACACTAATCTCCTCCTCCTCCTCTCCCCTGGGTAATCCGCATTATGGAAAACGCTTAGGTACTGGTACGCTTAATGAAATGCCTCACATTGCTGACTACAGGTAATAAAAGCTCTACTTTGGCGCTTTAGAGATTAAGTAGCCATTTCTGAGCGAGCGGTGGTAATCCAAAGCTATATGACAGTCTATGCGTCACTGCTGACGAGAGTAAACTATCCGTATACACGGTCTGTCCAACTGATGACATTCGTAATTGAGAGTCGCAGGGAACAATTAAGTGCCTGAAATTGCTTCGCGTGCTTCCTGGAACAGTATTGCGCGACTCACGTCATATATGAGGTAGCATCACTTTGCTAGCAGAAGACACGAACAGGTAGCTTCACCGGTAACAGAGCTAGAAATGGACGCTTCACATGCAGAACACGTCGTTTGATAGATTCTGCAATGCGTGTGAAGCTGTGCACTTCAGTACTACACTGTATAACGACAGTCGCTATACTGTATAACCCTCAAAGCGCTGTGCGGTACCTAGTGGAGGTTTAACACGCGTTCTGGTTATGCTGCATTCCACGTACAGTGCCGCGCAACTAGAAGAATTTAGAACTGTTTAATTTTATCCATATTTCGAAGCTTTAAACGTGACTTTACTGCCGAAAAATTAAAGACAAGAAACATTATTCAAAAGCTCTGTGGTACTACCTGGGGAGCCGGCCGCTGGTGGCCGAGCGGTTCTGGCGCTACAGTCTGGAACCGCGCGACCGCTACGGTCGCAGGTTCGAATCGTGCCTCGGGCATGGATGTGTGTGTTGTCCTTAGGTTAGTTAGGTTTAAGTAGTTCTAAGTTCTCGGGGACTTATGACCTCAGCAGTTGAGTCCCATAGTGCGCAGAGCCATTTGAACCATTTTGGAACTACCTGGGGAGCAACGGCCTCCACTCTCCGCACCTCTGCTTTAGCAATTGTATTCTCGGCTGCCGAATACTGTGCTCCGATTTGGCTAAACAGCCCACATGTAAAAAAGGTGGATGTCCAGTTGCATAACTCTCTAAGGATGATTTCTGGAGTAATTAAACCCACTCCAACGCAATGGCTCCCAATATTAAGCCACATCCCACCGCCACACCTGCGACGTACTGACGCCCTAGTACGTGAATACAAAAACATCATGGGAAATCCACCCTACGGCTTTTAGGGTGGAGGTTTTAATGTGTTGCAGAGTGGCTGGTTTCTCCTTTTTTATTCTCATGGTCAGCTAGCTGTGGTAATCTGCTTTCTTGTTTTTTTAATCTCCTCTCGCTGTTTCTTGCGTCTCTCTGTAGTTTTCTTGTCCTGTTTTGTCCACAGAAATGTTTGTTTTCCTTGTGTCATTCTTCTGGTTCTTCTTTTCTCCTGTTATTGTGCCGTATGTCCTTTTTTGTGTTCCTCTTTCCCTTGGGTAATTGTTCTACTGGGAAGAAGGGACCAATGACCTCAGAGTTTGGTCCCTCCCCCACCCCCCCTCCCTGTCAACCAACAAACCAACCTAACTTCTACCGAATGAGTGAACACAAGCTAACGAGATAAATGTACCTGAATGCTGGAAAAAAGTTAACAATAGCATGGATTACAGAAATTAGGGCTAAATTAGGAAGAGACAAAATCAAAGAATAATAAATAACAAAGATTTTTTTGAAGAAAGAAATACTAATGGTTCAAATGGCTCTGAGCACTACCAGACTTAACATCTGAGGTCATCAGTCCCCTAGAACTTAGAACTACTTAAACCTAACTAACCTAAGGACACCACACACATCCATGCCCGAGGCAGGATTCGAACCTGTGACCGTAGCGGTCGCGCGGTTCCAGACTGAAGCGCCTAGAACCGCACGGCCACACTGGCCGGCAAATAAATACTAAATTTAAGATACTTGCAGTACAGAAAATTAAGTAAGGAGCGTGGACAGTAAAGAGGAAAAGAACGCGGAAAGAAGACGGAGAATTGTACAAGAAGAAACAGAGTAGGAACAGTAGTTATTGCGTCAGCTCAGTTTCCCTTTACTGAGATAACAAAAAGAGAGATGTATCAAACCCGTGCTAGACTGCGCTGGGAGGAGTTGATGACGCTCGATCCACACGGAGGTAGTGTAGTTGGATGGCTTTTGCGGAGCCAGTACCTGTAGGCCTAGGTCTAGACATAGGCGTTCTGTCACCTCTACACCTGCTGTGACTGCCGCTGACGTCTTACGGTCGACGCAATGCGCAGGTTTCAGCGACTGCGCCTCGCCTGTCGACCTTGGGGGAGGCAGGTTCTGACAGGCTCACCGGGAGAGCAGCCATCTGTGTACGAGAGAGAGAGAGAGAGAGAGAGAGAGAGCGTGGAGATGTGGCGCCCAGGGACAAGTAGTAGAACCAGATGAGGGTCATGGCGAACGGGAGTCGCCGTGTCGTATTCGTGTGCTGTACTGGTAGTATGAATCCGGAACTGACTGCTCCGAACGTACCAGATACAAATGCGATGGTCACTTCTGTGTACTGTTACGCAGAACGTGAGAATCTTAGAACTTAAGAACTTTATTAACCAGTTGCAAACCCGTTTGTACTGTCTAAACAGTATGAAACTTTGTGTGGTGGTTTTAACACATCTGTTGGCGATAACAATGTTCGATAGAGGCTGCGCGAACGCAATAAACAGATAAAGACTGTTTGCGACATTGTTTACCGTCTCGAGGTGATGCCTGCCTCAACGTTATTACAACAAATTGGAATAGTTTGGGCGAAAAGACAAATGTGGTCTAATTAATGGTCGCAAACGAGCGAACAGTGATCGCGAAGTCGTTGACAAAAACGGAGGAATCCGCATATTGTTACGTGTTATCTAAAATGTGTTTTCAGTAGTGTGATTATCAAAAAGCAAAGATTGGATCTTTTGAAAAGCGCAATGTCTGCTATTGAATGGCAACAAATATTTGAAGAAATGGCACAAAGTGAGGCATTAGTTGCATGTTCCGGACCCTTAAAGAAAAATTTTAAGAAGCTACCTGGGGAGCAACGGCCTCCACTCTCCGCACCTCTGCTTTAGCAATTGTATTCTCGGCTGCCGAATACTGTGCTCCGATTTGGCTAAACAGCCCACATGTAAAAAAGGTGGATGTCCAGTTGCATAACTCTCTAAGGATGATTTCTGGAGTAATTAAACCCACTCCAACGCAATGGCTCCCAATATTAAGCCACATCCCGCCGCCACACCTGCGACGTACTGACGCCCTAGTACGTGAATACAAAAACATCATGGGAAATCGAAGCCTGCCAATCCACCAAGACATTGAGGCTGCAAACACTAATAGGCTTCGATCTAGGAACCCGCCAACAAGAACAGCAAGGAACTGTGTACAAGAAGCTTTCAGTATCACAAACGCATGGTCTGAAAAATGGAACGCATGGCAAAATCATAACATGCCTTGCATCACACAAAAGCCACCTGGTTTTGACCTACCACGCAAAACGTGGTCCACTCTAAATAGGATTAGAACTCGTCGTGGCAGATGTGCTTACTCCCTGTATAAATGGGGTAAAATACCATCCCCTCAGTGTGACTGTGGAGGAAGTCAGACCATCAGCCACATTGTTGAAGAGTGTTCCAGAAGAGCCTATAATGGGAGCCCCGACGACTTCGTGCTCGCAACTTCAGAGTCGATATATTATATTAATAGACTTGATGTTTGTTTGTAATCCGTAAACTTTGTTATATTAGTAATGTTGGTTTGCAATTATTAACGTTTGTTATATTAGTGATTAGTCTGTTTGTTTCTTATGTGTCTGTATTGCCGTACGATAAATAAATAAATTGAATACACTGGCGATATGAACTAAAAAAGCGCATTCAGTCAACTTTTCGTGTTTTACTAAGTGCACGATGCATTTCGGACCCTGTGGGTCCATCATAAGGTGTAATTTGATTTAATACGTGCTTTTTTTTCTTTTGAAGGAGGTGAAGTGGATATTTCTGCCACGAAAAGCTCTGATGCTAGTTTATGAACTTCGTAAGTCCAACGCGGAAAATATGAGTGAAATAATGGAAAAGATGAACAGTTTGAACTTACCAAATAATGCACGAAAAGCGTATTTAATGTTTTAGCACCAACATACATTCTTCTCTCCATCGTTTTCGTACGTGTCATTTCATTCATGAGGCACATTTGTACACACGCGCCTGTAAACACTTCATAGATGTTCTTGTACATGGTGTGGTCAAGGATGAGTTTATTCATAGATATAAATATTGAACAATTGACATAGGCAGGAATTAACTTTAGGATACGTCCTTAAAATTACTGAAGTAACTGTGGCTTGCGAAATTTGTTTGTTCATTTAACATAGATTTTTTTTTTTTTTAACTCGTGGAGATATGTCTCCAGTTGTTCTAACAGATTTAGGGTCTTACCATTGGCTTCATTGTGTCCTACTACCAAATTGTTTTCCGCGTTAAATGAACAGATTTCGCAAGCCACAGTTACTTCGGTAATTTTAAGGACCTATCGTAAAGTTACTTCTTGCGTATGTCAATTGTTCAATATATATATCTGTGAATAAATTAATCTTTGACCACACCATGTACAAGAACATCTGTGAAGTGTTTACAAACATATGTAAGCGAATGTGCCTCTTGAATGACGTGACATTGACGAAAACGATGGAGAGAGAAATGTATGCTGGTGCTCAAACGTTAAGAACGCTTTAGTTGTATTATGTGGTAAGTTTACACTGTTCATCTTTTCCACTATTTCGCGCACATTTTCCGCGATTGACTTAAGAAATTCATGACCTAACATCAAACCTTTTCGTGACAGGAACATCAACTTCACGTCATTCAAGAGAAAAAATAAAGCATGTATTAAGACAAATTGCACCAGATGATGGACCCACAGGGTCCGAATTGCATCGTGTACTTAATAAAACACGAAAAGTTGTGACCGAAGGCGATTTTTTAATTCAGACATCCAGTGTATTTAGAACTGTGCTTTGGATAGAATGTCAGATATTTGCAAATGCATTCCGACCGAACATTCATTACACGTCTCCGTTACAGTGTCATTGTTCAGTGCCCTAGGAGGAAGCCTGAAAATACACTTCCTGTCTCGTTTTTCTCAAGTTAGAAGATTAAAGTGTGGCCCTAATTGTGATTGAAACAACTCACTCGTAGGCCTAAGTGTGGCTTGCTACGTACGTGACGAGTAAATGTTTGGGTCGAAGCTGTCGGGGAGAGTTCCCCGGAACGGTGGTCGCTCCCAGATTGTGAGTATACCTGCTCAGCTCCCGTTTATTGGGACTGGACGGTCGATACGGATGAAACGCTTTCTGTATCGGGACAAACAGCCGCCCGTCACAGCCCCCTGATTAGATACGTTAATCTCATCTCAGTCTCTGCGCGTGTATACATGTCCCATCCACCCACAAAGGTCTTGTCAGCGAAGTGTTTCTGGGAAATACGCCGATAATAAACGTCGCGTGTCGCCGACAGTACGAAACGCACTTCCTCGTACAGTCGCACACATTACTGCATCACATTCCATAAAACGTGGGGAGTACTACCAGCTGCCGGTAGCTTGCCGCCGGTATACTTCGGCGCCGCGTGTAAGGGTGTATGTTGGAGAAAGCACACCGACCGTATTCTACATATTGGAATGAAACGAGAATTGTAGTGCAGACATCGAACATTTAGGATTTCATCATCAGGTGCTGAGTGAAAACAAGACTGTGTGGGCACCCGATATGATGGGACGGATACGACGTGCATTCCTGGCACTGGGGTGCTACGCGCTCTGCGTAACTGAAGTCTTCTGAGGAACGACGGTGATGGGTCAGATATTGACGAGGCGAGCTTTCACCATGGACGGCGCGAGACGCAACGCAAATTCGCGCTGGAGACACATACTCTCCGGTAACGCCTGCGCACCGGCCAAGAGGAAAGCGGTGCATCAGCTCAGTCTACCATCGCCGGGATACACCCGCACACTCTGCGAGGAAATACCGTGGCGGATACTTACCGCCGTGCGGAATGTCGTGTATTCACTTGTATGCGCTTTCGTGCACAGGTGCTCCGCACTTTGCCAGAACACCTGCAAAAAATTAAACTCTTCTATTCGTCTTTCCTCCTCACTCCACGCCTTCGTCCCACTTCTTAGCGTCATCCCTAAATGTTCAAACGAAGTGATGACAATCGAGTGACGACACTCCACTGCAGAGAAGAGTATCGTCAAGGAACAAACATACAGCGGTGCTGGTCTGTGCGCGCTGAAAACTAAATGAATGTGGTCCCGTTACGCTCCCTTGGAGTTCAGTCGGTGCCACTTTTTCTGTTGAACATAACTGTCTCTAATACAGTGCACTGGGTTCTGTTACTAACCAGTCGCAGGTATGCTACTATATGCTATGTGTACCTTGACCCATCAAATGGAGGTTTAGATATCGTGTTCACTGCTGACCAACACTGCCTGCTGGTTGGCCCTGTGTTGCGCATGTGAACAGTGTCGTGAAACAAAACTTTAAACTCGCTGAAATACTAAATTTGAAATAATGAAAACTAAGTAAATGCTGAAGGCATCTAATCGCACACTCAGTGAAAACTATTTAACTGAAACTCAACACTGCAGTACATTACGAAAGTTGCGTGACATGAAGTGAAATTTCTGACTTGAAAAGTCCACAAAATAAAAAACTGGTCTACTCGGAAAAAAATAATTGTTTGAGATTATCTACACTGTTCACATAAATTCTGCTTATTTAGCACAACATCTGATAGTTCTGACGACGAACTGTTTGCTCATAAGAAAAAGTGAGGTCTGTCCTGAAATAATTCACCTCATACTCAGCCAGCTGTATTGTGTCTGATGTACTGACGTTCTCGAAAGCAAATAAAAATCACCAGATGCAGCAGCTAAAGAAAAAAAATAAACTACTCGGAAAGAAATGCGGCGTAAAGTGCAATTCACACACAAAATGTGTAAAGCTTTACTAACAATTTTGGAGGAGGGTTTTAGTTTAAAGGAAATAGTTCTTGAAAAATTAAACTCTGATTATTGTCAAAAAGACTGTACAACGTAAGAGAACCGAAACAATTATGAAAGTCTCACAATACAGAAATTACAGACAATGCAACAAATTGCATAATTTGTGACAAAGGAAACAGAGACATCAAATTAAAACTAATTACGAATGTTATTGGTTGCTTGATGGACGAAGACTTCCTTCATTGAAGAGATCTGACAAACATACATTTCATTATTGCGGATACATTCTTGAAAAACTCCTCCAAAAAATCTTCTCCATCAATAGAATCAATAACATACGTTCACAGACAAATTTTCATCTCAGTAATGAAGTATTCCGGATAACTTCATACATCAAGTCTTCTCTAAAAACTCAACTACTCGCTACCATGCCTCAAATAAGAATACCGCAGTTCTGCACAACCGACAGGCGAGCAAGCGAACCACAGATAAACACCGAGTGAAGGGTCTTAATCGCTGCTGGAGGAGCGCGCTCATTCATCTTTGTCCCAGTACAGTAACGGTGAATTATTTACAATGGCAGGAAACATACGAAAACCTTAAAATTGTCGCAAAAACGGGCGGAACCTAGTGCCACAATTTGTGCATATCCAGTATCACACATACATGTGGATGCACGATGACACTAGATTTTTCTTCATAATCAGAAAGTTCCTCCGAACAAATTATGTTGTTTTTTTTCCTTTTTGACTGTATTCGATATAATTAGGTCAACTGTTTCGTAAGTATGACATTGTAATAACATGCCATGTGCCATGCGGCCTTTTAACCACATATCTTTGATAGCTTTTATCTGGTATGTGAGGTTTGCTTGCGATTGCTCTACCTGATAGCAAAATAAGGACGCTTGAGTAATAGATGTTTTCGACAGATACAGTCTCTGGCATTGTAAGACGGGAACTCACTAAGTCCCTTGAAATAAGTAGAAATTGTTCGTAACTAGAACCGTGCATGGGTTTGAGGATAGGTTACAAGTGTCATGTTAGTCATTTGAGGTGCACGATATGTTGTTTGTGGTGGTCTTCAGTCCTGAGTCTGGTTTGATGCAGCTCTCCTTGCTACTCTATCCTGTGCAAGCCTCTTCATCTCCCAGTACTTACTGCAGCCTACATCCTTCTGAATCTGCTTAGTGTATTCATCTCTTGGTCTCCCTCTACGATTTTTACCCTCCACGCTGCCCTCCAAAACTAAATTGGTGATCCCTTGATGCCTCAGAACATGTCCTACCAACCGATCCCTTCTTCTAGTCAAGTTGTGCCACAACTCTTCTCCCCAATTCTATTCAATACCCCCTCATTGGTTATGTGATCTACCCATCTAATCTTCAGCATTCTTCTGTAGCACCACATTTCGAAAGCTTCTATTCTCTTCTTGTTCAAACTGTTTATCGCCCTTGTTTCACTTCCATACATGGCTACACTCCATACAAATACTTTCAGAAATGACTTCCTGACACTTAAATCCATACTCGATGTTAACAAATTTCTCTTCTTCAGAAACGCTTTCCTTGCCATTGCCAGTGTACATTTTATATCCTCTCTACTTCGACCATCATCAGTTATTTTGCTCCCCAAATAGCAAAACTCCTTTACTACTTTAAGTGTCTCATTTCATAATCTAATTCCCTCAGCATCACCCGACTGAATTCGACTTTATTCCATTATCCTCGTTTTGCTTTTGTTAATGTTCATCTTATACCCTCCTTTCAAGACACTGTCCATTCCGTTCAACTGCTCTTCCAGGTCCTTTGCTGTCTCTGACAGAATTACAATGTCATCGGCGAACCTCAGTTTTTATTTCTTCTCCATGGATTTTAATACCTACTCCGAATTTTTCTTTCGTTTCCTTTACTGCTTGCTCAATATACAGATTGGATAACATCGGGGAGAGGCTACAACCCTGTCTCACTCCATTCCCAATCACTGCTTCCCTTTGATGTCCCTCGATTCTTATAACTGCCATCTGGTTTCTGTACAAGTTGTAAATAGCCTTTCCCTCCCTGTATTTTACCCCTGCCACCTTTAGAATTTGAAAGAGAGTATTTCAGTCAACATTGTCAAAAGCTTTCTCCAATGCTAAAAACGTAGGTTTGCCTTTCATTAATCTATATTCTAAGATAAGTCGTTGGGTCAGTATTGCCTCACGTGTTCCAACATTTCCACGGGATCCAAACTGATCTTCCCCTAGGTCGGCTTCTACGAGTTTTTTCATATTTCGCCTGTCTCACACATCTTGCTCACCAGATGGTAGAGTTTTGTCAGGACTGGCTCTCCCAAGGCCATCAGTAGTTCTAATGGAATGTTGTCTACTCCCGGGGCCTTATTTCGACTTAGGTCTTTCAGTGCTCTGTCGAACTCTTCACGCAGTATCGTATCTCCCATTTCATCTTGCACGATATAGGAAAGTTTTATTGATTGAACGTACTGTTTGAGGACGGAAGAGCGCGTCCATATACCCCTGAAAATGCTCGAGCGCTGTTCGCGGTTTGATAGGGTAAAGCTCTGACGTTACTGGGATTTTTCATACAACTGACTTCAGACGTTTTTGAAACATAACTGATATTTAACATGTACTTTTGCGCGAATGGTAAAGGGGATCCACATACAGTCGCAGGTGGGAGATAGTAACAACGACCATATTCCTTTTGACAGTTGTGTTCCATGTACATGTACATGAATAATCTGCAAATCACATTTAAGTGCCTGGAAGAGGGTTCTTCGAACCACCTTCACAATAATTTTTTATTATTTCAATCTCGCACAGCGCGTGGACACCTATGCCTTTCCGAGCGAGCTCTGATTTCGTTTATTTTATTATGATGATCGTTACTCCCTATGTAGCTCGGTGTCAATAAACTATTGGCGACTGAAATTTGGTGAGAAGATTCCGTCGCAACGAGAAACGCCTTTGCTCTAATGATGTCCACTGCAAATCCTGTATAATTTCAGGGGCACATTCCCCTATTCCGCGATAGTACAAAACGTACTGCCCTTGGTTGAACGTTCTCATTGTACTCCGTCAATACTATCTGGTAAGGATCCCACACCAAATGGTCCAAATGGCTCTTAGCACTATGGGACTTAACATCTGAGGTCATCAGTGCCGTAGACTTAGAACTGCTTAAAGCTAACTAACCTAAGGACATCACGCACATCCATGCCCGAGGCGGGATTCGAACCTGCGACCGTACGAGATCCCACATCGGCAGCAATATTCTAAAAGACGACGGACAAGCCTAGAGTAGGCAGTCTGTTTAGTAGATCTGTTACATTTTCTGTGTGTCCTGCCAGTGAAACGGAATCTTTGCTTGGCCTTCCGAACAACATTTTCTGTGTCTTCCTTCCAAATTAAGTTGTTCGTAATTGCAATTCCTAGATGTTTAGTTGAATGTACGGCCTTTAGATTTGACTAATTTATGTTGTGACCGAAGTTTAACGAATTCATTTTAGCACTCGTGTGGATGACCTCGCATTTTTTCATTATTTAGGGTTAATTGGCCGTTTTCGCACCATACAGACATCTTTTCTAAATCGTTTTACAGTTTGTTTTGGTCTTATGATAACTTTGCCAGTCGGTAAACGACAGCGTCATTTGCAAGCAACCTAAGAGGGCATTTCGGATTGTCACCTAAATCATTTATATAGATAAGGAACAGCAAAGGGCGAAAGCCAGAAATCACTCCTGTTTACTACATGCGCGCTGCTCGCGTTGGCGCTGCCAGCCTACGTCAGACGATGCCGTAGCACCGGTGAGGCAAGTGTTTATTTCAGATGTTTCGAACATCCTGCGCCAGCATAGAAATGAGCGGCGAAGAGTGGCTGTCCTTGCTTTGTCGATGTGATGTGATGTGATGGTATGTGACGTGCGCCATTTCCAACAGTTCGGCACTTTGCTGCTGCCTCCCGTGGCCTGATATGCCCAGCCCTCACTGTGCAGTGGGAGCGGCTGGTACCGTAGCAGCACAGTAAACGTCCGCCACTGCATTACAGTACAGTACAGTGCAGTGCGGTACAGTAGGGCGGACTCGCGCCGCCTCCACAAGCGAGTGTCGGCGCTGCGTTTTACGCATGCGGCTGCGGTGCGCGGCCAGCTGCGTGCCTGGCGAGGGCGCCACCCATAGCAGCAGCAGGCGCGCCCAGCTGCCAGCCGCCAGCACGCTCCACACACTGTTACACCAACTGCTGTCCCAAAATCCCTCCAAATACAGGGTGTTACAAAAAGGTTCGGCCAAACTTTCAGGAAACATTCCTCACACGCAAAGAAAGAAAATATGTTATGTCGACATGTGTCCGGAAACGCTTACTTTCCGTGTTAGAGCTCATTTTATTACTTCTCCTCAAATCACATTAATCACGGAATGGAAACACACAGCAACAGAACGTACCAGCGTGACTTCAAACACTTTGCTACAGGAAATGTTCAAAATGTCCTCCGTTGGCGAGGATACATTTATCCATCCTCTGTCGCATGGAATCCCTGATGCGCTGATGCAGCCCTGGAGAATGGCGTATTGTATCACAGCCGTCCACAATACGAGCACGAAGAGTCTCTACATTTGGTACCGGGGTTGCGTAGAAAAGAGCTTTCAAATGCCCCCATAAATGAAAGTAGAGAGGGTTGAGGTCAGGATAGCGTGGAGGCCATGGAATTGGTCCGCCTCTACCAATCCATCGGTCACCGAATCTGTTGTTGAGAAGCGTACGATCACTTCGACTGAAATGTGCAGGAGCTCCATCGTGCATGAACCACATGTGTCGTACTTGTAATGGCACATGATCTAGCAGCACAGGTAGAGTATCCCGAATGAGATCATGATAAGTGCTCCATTGAGCGTAAGTGGAAGAACGAAACTAAAATGAGCTCTAAAATGGAAATTAAAGGTTTCCGGACACATGTCCACATAACATCTTTTTTTTTGTTTGTGTGTGAGGAATGTTTCCTGAAAGTTTGGCCGTACCTTTTTGTAACACCCTCTATATCGAACAAAATTATTCCCCCTGAGCTGGGCGACACTCTGCACTTCCAAGCGACCGTTAGGGACCAATGTACTGGTCCCGACGTTTCTGTCAGTTTTGAAACGCATCCTTGAAAGTCTGTTCGTTAGGGCGTTTCGTATCCTCTGCGATAAACGATATAATTTACTCCACTGCATCAGATCTTCGCTCCTCCATTTCCATTCTCATCTTCGTTACGAGCAATAAGCCACACAGCGTTAAAAAAAAAAAAAAAAAAAAAAAAAAACACCCGGCTCTAAGCACTATGGGACTTAACATGAGAGGTCATCGATCCCCTAGACTTAGAACTACTTAAACCTAACTAACCTTAGGAGATCACACACATCTATTCCCGAGGCAGGATTCGAACCTGCGACCGTAGCAGCAGCACAGTTCCGGACGAAAGCGCCTAGAACCGCTCGGCCACATCGGCCGGCCAGTCCTAAAAGCCTGGTGTGGATCGTGCATGGGGAACAATTCCTAAGTGATGTAGACCGTATGCGATCGTGAATGTCACGATAGAGTAACCAGTCGCTCGGACGCCAATTTCGTGCAAGTTTCCTCCACATGCCGTCCCAGGAGTGTCGAACTCTTTGTGAACAATTGCATCGATGTCAGAAAATGGGGACAGACCCTTCCAGTGTCAATCCCACTGCTTTTCAGGGTCAGTATGATAGACTTAAATTCAGTCAGCAGTGAAAACCTTTCAAACAACTTTTCGATAGCCTTGAAACAGTCGTGAAAGTTTCCTATAATGCACCACGCGATGTTGCTTCTTTAGCAGCCGTGGCAGAAACTTGGCCGCAATTCATGTAGTGTCCAATTCTTGTTGCAGAAGACTTCGACGCGTACCATAACTTATTTTCACGGTGTCCTGTGGGCTGTCTACGATCTCGCAGAAACAGTTCCTCACATTTTCTGCTGTGACGCCTTTTGGCGTGCCACCGCTGAGGTGGTCGCCACACAGGTAGCATGTGTGGGTCCGACCTAAAGCGTTGTTTCGAAACGCTTGCTTAAACATTCGGTGCGTTTCTGTAGAGATGTGAAAAAAAATTGTTGATGTACCGTTTGAACTGCCTTGAAACCTAAGTTAGAGAAATTAAACCGCAGAGTAACAGCAACTGCCACAGAATTTTGTTTTCCTAAAATAATAATTTGACGTGTATTATAAGAAAGGGAGGATGTGATATTTACGAATGATTTGTTCAAATTTTTTGTGAATGAAAGTGATGTCTTATCTTCATTAATTAATCTGTACAAACAGGTGGCCGTACCAACGAGTACAACGTGCTGTATTTACCAGCGCTCGCAAATGTAATCTTCAAAAACGATTTTTTCGACCTTTTAGTTTTTAATTACGTAGTACAGTTTTGAGACTTAATATCCGAGCGTTGACTTTCAAACCTTGTAACTGTGCAGGAAATCAGAGGCGGCCACGCCACTCCGTGGCTTCTCCCTTAAATTCTCCACGAGACGGAAAAAACAAGAGGTGTGCTTTTATACAGCCTTCCTGAAAAGAGGAAGTAGGGACAGAAGTTAGTTTCCTTCTTTTTAACTAATTCAACTGTAAGTTCCTGGTGAACCATTGTATACTGTACAAAGTTGTTGTTTGCCAGATGGACAGGTATCTATCGGACGATATCCACATTCCTATGTCCCGTGACTTTCTTGATCTGCTGCTGACTGCTTCTGCTTCTGATGCCATTCAGTATTCCAGACACTCTTCTTCCTCTCCCTTTCTTCCCTTCAATCTTTCCTTCGATGTCTCTTCACAGCAGGCAATTTATTCAAAACGTGCATTCACCGTCGGTGAAATTAAAACTTGTAAACTTAACAGCCCCAATACTTGTTCAGTCACAAAAAAAAATTGTGCTACCTAAGGAACATCAATGTGTTAACCGTCACCTGTCGGTCGCCTAGGAAAATTACGGTAAGTTAATACCCAAATATCCACGCCTTACTTGTTGTTAAATTTTTCTATTAACTTTCAGCTTTGATCATTTCTTGTATTCAATTTTATGTCTTATTTTTAGTATTTCCTTTTTTGTGTGTGGGATGACAGAATCTGTGTTCAATGGTTTCGTCAAACACGTGGTGTGCTCTAGGGAATGCCACCACAGCGGGCTGAAACCAAAACCGTGTCACGACAGAGGCGCGAGCTGCAGGACACGGCGTGTTGAGTCCACGGTTGAGCGAGGGCGTCCCGCTGTCGTCATGGGTTGAGCAAGGGCCGCGGTGTTTGCTGGGTCAGCGAGCGTGTGTTGCGTAGGCAGTCTCTCTCTCTCTCTCTCTCTCTCTCTCTCTCTATGAATGGCCGTGCCCAGTCACGCCTATCGCTTGCCGCACCTCACCACACCACCAGACGAGCAGTGTCAAGGCCGACCCCACTGCCACTGTGCGGGAGACTGTTCTTTTCAGACCAGCGGGCCACATCAATCCGCCTATGAAGTAGTACTCAAAATATCATTACCAATAATCATTGAAACGAGTATACTCGGGCCCATTTGTTTGTGGCACCCGAATGTGATATTATAAACGATGAATGTCTCTGATTGGCTCGATAATGCGGCTCGTTGATTGTGAGCGACCGCAGAGCCAAAGATATTGTTGTTAGAGTAAGAGAGCGTTTGGCGCGCAGTTGTTCGTAGCTGTCTGTGAGGGAAAGACGATGGAGTAGACAGTTTCTGTGGTGTGCTGTGAGGAGCCAACAAGAGTTACATTAATTTAGGTGTGTCAGTCAAAAAATGGTTCAAATGGCTCTGAGCACTATGGGACTTAACATCTATGATCATCAGTCCCCTAGAAATTAGAACTACTTAAACCTAACTAACCTAAGGACATCACACAACACCCAGGCATCACGAGGCAGAGAAAATCCCTGACCCCGCCGGGAATAGAACCCGGGAACCCGGGTGCGGGAAGCGAGAACGCTACCGCACGACCTGCGGCCGTGTGCCAGTCATATTGTCGAACTTCGAAACAGAAGTCCTCATGCAACCAAGGTAAAGATGTTAAATAGTTATGATTTCTGTTTTTACCAGGGCGTTAATATAGATGAGTTGGCTGACGATTTGTAATTGTTGAGCCACCTCGCCGGCCGCGGTGGCCATGCGGTTCTAGGCGCGTCAGTCCGGAACCGCGTGACTGCTAAGGTCGCAGGTTCGAATCCTGCCTCGGGTATGGATGTGCGTGATGTGCTTAGGTTAGTTACGTTCAAGTAGTTCTAAGTTCTAGGGGACTGATGACCTCAGATGTTAAGTCTCATAGTGCTCAGAGCCATTTGAACCATTTTGAAACAAGAATGTTTTTGCCTTTTTTGTATTGGTAGCCTGTTGTTGATTGTAAATTTTTTTTCTTCTAAGGAAGTTTAACTGTCATGAACGTGGGAACATCAGTGGTTCTAAAATGAAGAAAAACTGATAGTTGCCTATTTACATTGTGCACTGTTACACTACTCGTTAACATCTCAGTTGTGTGTTGGCAGAAAGGAATCCTGTTCAGCTGTGTTGGGTATGTGCGACTTGGCGACAAGCTCCTTTCGTCCTCGAGTGACGTCACTCTGGCAGCCGCTCCCAGAACCCACAAGTACTCTCGTATGTATGGGCGCGGTGTAATTCTTTGCCACTTTACACACGCAGATGAGTCTGCGTAACTGTCGCCAATCTCGGTTTGACCCCCGGGACAGGGTTGAACTTCACACTGCTCGTATCGCAGTAATCAGAACGGTGTGGAAATACAACCGCTTTCAGAAAGATTCTACGGGCCCACCGCTGGACAGGATGATAAACGCCGCTGCCAGTTCTACACAAGCCTTCCAACTGACCTCTAGGAACTGTCGCTGACGACAAAACAGGAGTACCGTTCAGTCAGTAGGGAAAGAGCCACACGGACCGTATCTCGAACTTCCAAGGAAACAAATACAATTCATCGACAGGCAGTAAACCGCGCAAAGCCCGTCTCGTTCACTAAGATAGCAACGTCCATGCAGCTACTGGCTCCGTGATCTGACGCGAGGGCTTTGTCTTCCGAGCACGTGCACACGAGAGCCCAGGCTCACTTAAAGAAACTAACGAGCTGAACGCCGTAAAGTTGAGCCCAAAATAAGCGCACAGGATCGCACATTTGGAATCTGTTTCCTACACCACAAGGAACGTACATACATACATACATACATACATACATACATACATACATAAATCCTTGTTCCATAGATCATGAATACGACATTTCGTAATGATGTGGAACGTGTCACTTTAACGTAAGTTTTCTTTACACAAAATAATTAATTAATTAATTTTTTATAGTTACTACTTCATATCTAAGAATTCATCTATTGAGAGGAAGGATTTGTCATTCAGAAATTCTTTTAATTTGCTTTTAAATGTTTGTTGGCCACCTGTCAGACTTTTAATACTATTTGGCAAATGACCAAAGATTTTTGTGGCATCAATTAAGATTTAATCTAGAATAGTGAATATCATCCTTCCTTCTAGTGTTGTAGCTATGCACTTCGCTGTTATTTTTGAGTTGGGATGGGTTATTAATGGCAAATTTCATAAGTGAATGTATGTATTGCGAAGGTACTGTGAATATCCCGAGTTCCTTCAATAAATGCCTGCAAGTTGAGCTTGGGTGGGCTCCAGCTATTATTCTGATTACACGCTTTTGTGCAATGAATACTTTCTCTCTTCATGACGAATTGCCCAAAAATATGATGCCATATGAAAGCAGTGAATGAAAATAGGCATAGTAGGCTAATTTACTGATATGTTTATCACCAAAATTTGCAATAACCTTAATAGCATAAGTAGCTGAACCTAACTGTTTCAGCAGATCATCGATGTGTTTCTTCAAATTCAATTTCTCATCAATGCACATACCCAGAAATTTGGAGTATTCTACCTTAGCAACAGACTTCCGTTCATAGTCTATATTTATCAATGGTGTTATGCCATTATACAGAATTGTGTAAACTGTGCTTTCTCAAAATTTAGTGAGAGTCCATTTGCAGAGAACCACTTAATAATTTTCTGAAAGACATTATTTACAATTTACAATTTACTGAGCTGATTCTTGATTGTTGGGTGTGATTACTATACTTACATCAGCAAAAAGGACTAGCTCTGCATCATGAATATATAGTGGCAAGTCGTGATATATATTAAGAACAATAAGGGACCCAAGACTGAACCCTGTGGGACACCATTCATGATAACTCCCCAGTTAGTCTGCAAAAACGAGAAGAGTTCTCTATCTGTAATGTTAATTTCAACCGTCTGCATTCTTCGAGTTAAGTATGAATTAAACCATTTGTGCACTGTCCCACTCATACCACAATACTTAAGCATATCTAGAAGAAATTTGTGATTCACAGAATCCAAAGCCTTTGAGAGATCACAAAATATCCCAGTGGGTCATGTTCGGTTATTCATTGCATTTAATTTTTGATCAGTGAAAGCATATATGGCATTTTCTGTTGAAAAGCCTTTCTGAAAACCAAATTGACATTTTGTTAGTACTTCATTTTTATGAATATGTGATGCTACTCTTGAATACATTACTTTTTCAAGAATTTTGGATAAAGCTGTCAGAAGTGATATTGGGCGGTAGTTGTTAGCATCAGATCAATCCCCTTTTTTATGCAATGGTTTAACAATAGCATATTTCAGTCTATCTGGAAAAATTCCCTGTTTCAGTGAGCTACTACATATGTGGCTGAGAATCCTACTTATTTGTTGGGAACCAGCTTTTAGTACTCTGTTGGAAATGCCATCAATTCCATGTGAGCTTTTGCTTTTGAGTGAATTTATTAGTTTCCTAATTTCAGTAGGAGAGGTGGGTTGAATTTCAATTTTACCAAATTGCGTAGGTACTACCTCTTCCATAATAACTCGGCTGATCAAGTACGGAAACAGCAGGAGGCACACCACTTGTACAGCTGCTAGCCGACTCCACGAAAGTACTCAGACACTGCGGCGTTTCAGCCAATCAGAATGAGGAGCAGAACGTAGGCATTCCTGTTAGCCAATTCTTGCTTGTAGCGTTTCTGTAAGGTGCTTCTTCCTGTGGCAACGTAAGGTCTCTCTGGGATGGGTGACCTCGAGCCGACCTCTCATGGCCAGGCCATCCTCAATGTCGGGGTATTAGAGAGTGAGCTGCCCATTACGCTGCAGACTGGAGAAAGCCGCCTTCCTCCAGAAACGTATCCTATCGTGGACAACAGTCTCAAAAATATTCAAATGTGTGTGAAATCTTATGGGACTTAACTGCTAAGGTCATCAGTCCCTCAGCTTACACACTACGTAACCTAAATTATCCTAAGGACAAACACACACACATACACACACACACACACACACACACACACACACACACACACACACACACACACACACACACACACACCCCCATGCGCGAGGGAGGCCTCGGACCTCCGCCGGGACCAGCCGCACAGTCCTTGACTGCAGCGCCCTAGACCGCTCGGCTTATTCCGCGCACAACAGTCTCACGAAGGCCTCACAGGTGCGGGCAGGGATTGATGTGCTAGTTGTGGTGTGGACATGGGGTGTGTTACTATGTCCATTACAGTCTCTGAATCTAATGGTCGTAAATTTGCTGGAAGCCCAGAATAAGTGATGAAGAGCTCCTGGTAATGAATACGAATGCAGAAACATGTGTGTTTTCTAACACTGAATCTAAAAATTGGTGCAGAGCGAGTAAATGCCCACTCTGTGTCGTTTAACCCACATTAACGCTCATTCAGTAGAGCAGCCTTCATGTTTAAGTTTTTATAGTGACCGGAGCAGACATTTTAGTTGTTGAATTGTCGGTACCACGTTTCTTTAGGTTTTCCGGGATCCATTCCGGTCAGAAATGGCACAGAATCTCACCCATAGCTGAGGATGTCGGTGACGAGTTGGAGCTCTAAGACATAGTTTGTGAAGCTGCTCCGCATCAGCCAATCCTTCGACATTCCTCCCCTTTCTCACTTTACCTCAAATTATCGCTGCCGTGTAGTGTCGTTTCGGTGTATTACCAAGTGTAACCTTACCTCGCGGATCTAAGTGTCGCCGGCGAACCTTATTAACACAGTTTTGCAAATTGATCCGCGTTTCCCAGTAAATCTTGCGACCGAAACGTGGCGCAGTTTGTCTCGGGCGCGAGCGCTCCTGCCTCCGTCGCCGGGCTGAGTCACGGAATGAGACGGTGGAACGCGTCACCCTGTGTACCTGCAGTGCCCGCCTCCCACGCACAGTGTGCTGACGTCAGCTGGTGAGCAGCGGCGGCGCGCCGCGCGGAGGAGAAAGTGCGGAGCGGCTGTTCCGGCAGCTGGCCGCGGCCTTGGGCTGCCTTGGCCTGTGCGGGCCGATTCAGGGATGTGGACGTGGCGGAACAGACGAGGGCTGCGCCCGTGGCGTGACGTACACCAGACCACACCACTGACCTGCCGGCACTGTGCTGTAACAAAGGTCACGTGCGGGGGGCTCCTAACACTTCATTAGCTCTTCGGGATGACAAAGCGGGCTTCGCGGTTGTTGTAGTACGGGACGAGGTAGTTGTTTTAACACGTACTCGGCGTTCCACGAGCTATGCAGGCGCTTCGTGATGGTAGGTTTGTGGGGCGCTCAACTGCGCGGTCACCAGCGCCCGTACAACGTCCCAATTTTTGCACAGTCCAATTTCTTTACACAGTCCAATCTAGCCACTGTCACGGATGATGACGGATGACGGATGACGGATGACGGGGGATGACGGATGACGGATGGACAATGATGATGGACGATGATGATGGACGATGATGCAGGATGGGTGGATGGTGGATGGATGGATGGACAATGATGATGGACGATGATGCAGGATGGGTGGATGGTGGATGGATGGATGGACAATGATGATGGACGATGATGCAGGATGGGTGGATGGTGGATGGATGGATGGACAATGATGATGGACGATGATGCAGGATGGGTGGATGGTGGATGGATGGATGGACAATGATGTCAACAGAAACACCCAGTCCCTGGGCGGTCTAGAAAAGACATCCTAGGAAACTGTTTCGCCGTTGTCCATAGAGTACTTGCACGTCAGTAGCATTTGCTCCTGGTCCCATGAGAAATACAGGCCCTGCAACTTCTGACGTCACACTAATAGCCTTGTACGCTATAAATCCGCGAACGCTCGGCTCGCTGCAGGGCCCACGGAAAATCAATTTGTCTATGAAAAGGTACTTACTAACGGTCTTAACTTTGTCGTGTGCTAATGAGACTGCGCACGTTTTTAAACGCGCAGTTAAGAATTCTTAAACTCGTCTCAAGTAGTCGATGCTGGCACTCGTGAGTCCTGCACTGTTATGAGCTACGACGTAAGCGCCGCGTCCTGTGGGCCTCGCATCTATCTACAGGACTGTGCACAAAGGAAAACTGGGACACGCTGATCGTGGCAGTCACTTTAACCCTCAGACTGTCGCAGGGCTACAGTCCACCACTGCTCCTTTTCTCAAAAAGTACGCAAGTTACAATTAGACGAGCCGCTCTCGCAGAGATCACCGTAGACTAAACAAACGTAGTTCATTACATCTACATTCAGACAGCGGAATCCAAATCTACTTTGCGGTGTCTGGTGGAGGGTGCCTCTTCCTTGTCCTGGTAATTGCGAAGAACGACTGGCGATAAGTGTGACCCGACAGGTTAGCCGAGAGCGCTAACGCGCTGCTTCCTGGACTCGGGTAGGCGCGCCGGCCCCGGATCGAATCCGCCCGGCGGATTAACGACGAGGGCCGGTGTGCCGGCGCCAGCCTGGATGTGGTTTTTAGGCGGTTTTCCATACCCCTCTAGGTGAATACCGGGCTGGTCCCCACGCCCCGCCTCGGTTACACGACTCAGACATTTGAAACACGTCCGCACTTTCCCATGATTTACACTAGACGCAGACAGATGGGGTACTCTGATTCCGTCCCGGGGGGTACGGGGTGGCGGCAGGAAGGGCATCTGGCCACCCCTTCACATTAACTTGCCAAATCCGAATTAACCACGCCAACCCCGCGCACAATGCGGGACAAAGGCGCAAGCGATAGATAGGGATAGATAGGGATAGATAGGGATAGATAGGGATAGATAGGGATAGATAGGGATAGATAGGGATAGATAGGGATAGATAGACTGGCGATAAGTGTCTATCAGTTCCGATTGCTCTCATTTCCCCGGCATCATTTCGTGAGAAGCGCGTTAGGACCAGTCAGTATGCTGCCCGACTCACTTTGAAACTTACACTCAAGAAAATTTCAGCAGTCAACCCGTTCGTTATCTACAGCGACTCTGTTGCAGAGTCTGCCACTGTAGTTTGATGAGCACCTCTGTAACTCTGTGACACCTACTCAGTCATCCTGGGACGACACTCTCTGCTCTGCTCTGTTTTGCGTACCGCACCGGCAAGGGCGTGCTGGGCTGGACGCTCCGGTTACGTTCGGACAGTCTTCCTGGTGCGATGGCCCCTATAACTGGAGGCTCGTAACTGCACCACGTGGCTATTATTCCCCAAAGTCATTAAAGATACAAGAATAGTCCTCCGCAACCGGGTCATTAGTAAAGGACAGTGCGACACGGGAGAATTTTATTTCCGATGACACGACGCCCACGTTGGTGCCTTATTTCTCTACTTGCGGAAGGCGTTTCATATTGCTCTGCACTGTCTTCTAATGAGGAAAACACGAGCTTACCCAATGTCAGGTCAGATTAGTATCAGATGAGATTATATTTGTGAGTGGAAACAGGACGCCCTTGTAGATAGAACTATCTCAACACGTCGTTATTAAAGGAAGGACATGAACTGATTTAAAGATAATTTCGGGCGTGCCCCAAGAAAGTGTAATGGGGCCTGTAACGGCTACAGTTTGTGTGCCAGCTATCTGGTGGATGAGTTTGGAAGCTCCGTGCGACTATTCGCGAACAATACTGATGACGGTACGGAGGTGACAGCGCCAGAAGGCGGCACAATGCAGGAAGACGTCCACAGGATGCACGTATGATGCGGCGACTGACACTTCATCCTTAAGGTAAATAAGAAACAGTAACAGTCCTAAAATACCTGGGATTAACCTTCTGGATAGATATGAAGTGGAGTAACCACGTAAGAAAAATAAATGCCGGGCTGAGATTCCCAAGGAAGATCGTAAGGAAATGTAACTAACCAACGAAATAACTACATTAAAAGTATTCGCAATTGCGAATAAGGACTATCATTGGCTGTAGAATGGAAAGACTACAGTAAAAATTTGTGCTGGACCTGGATTTCCCGCTTATAGCGAGCAGTCGCCTTACCAATTTTTTTTAATGTAATAAACTTTTATTTACAAATTGACAAAACATTTGATAAGTATGAAGGTACCTTTAAGTTTCTTGTGTATATTTTCTGTTAGTTGCTGAGATTGTTTACTGATACACAAATTTATCAGCTGCCGATACTTTTTCCGGGTTGTATGGCCGTGGTCACTGGAACTCCTCTATCCCTGACGTTTCGTCCAAAGCTACGTTGGACATCTTCGGAGGTGCTGATATGCTGAGTCTTGCCGACTTAGTTTTTCAGTTGTCTGTTTGGCTATATTTGTTCGCTTGCAAACTGATTTATAATGTTACTGCGATTTTATTTTAGTTGTAGTCCTGTAGGTATGTATGGCAGGACATTGAGTTTTTCATTCATTTCTTTTTTCCACTTTTTGTTTGGGTTTTTGATAATTTTATGGGTTGCTAACTCTATCACTTCAAAATTGCTGACTTTAGGGAGATAGATTGATCTGGTGCCACAGTATGGCATCTCCTAAAAGTTAATGTTAGGCGTGCAAATGTGTTTCTCTTTCTCTCAACCACTATTTCACGACTAGCTCGGTAAATCAAGGATATATATATATAACAGGAAGGTTTCATATTGATTTAACGAGCTAGTCGTGAAACGGTGGGAGAGGGAGAAAGAGAGAGAGAGATAGGGAAACACATTTGAGACATATGGTATAAAAGGAGAAGAAGTCTTTGCAAATATTAATGTTTGTATAGATGAACAAACATAGTTTTAGATAAATCTGACGTGATTACTGATAAGGGTTGCAGTGAGATGATTGTTCTTTTTTTTTATATTACTTACATAATCACCTTCGTCGTGGCGAGAGATGTTTATCCGTGCCCGACTCACGGCCAGACCCAGTGGAATGAAATTACAATGAAATAGAGACCTTTAGCTGCTCACAGGCGTTGATAAATATCAACGGGGACAGTTGAAAATGTGTGCCCCGACCGGGACTCGAACTCGGGATCTCCTGCTTACATGGCAGGCTCTGTACCCGTCTGAGCCATCGAGACCACAGAGAATAGTGCGACTGCAGGAACTTATCCTAGCACGCTCCCCGTGAGACCCACATTTCTAACTTAGTGTCCACACACTGCATTTGTAGTGCCCCCGCACACTATACTCACTACACGCGACAGTCAATCTTCGGATTCCTGTAAGAGTTCGGGCAATATGAGTGCATTCGCACTGAAGAATATCATTGGCCGCTAAGCCTTATCTATATGAAGACGGTTTCTGTTCTTTCGGACATGTCCGAAAGAACAGATACCATCTTCATATAGACCCAGTGGATGTCCAAAGGGACTTAGCCTCGTAATCAGCGTAACACGGGCATTGCAATATCTTATTTATCTGCCGATACCGGGCAAGCGACTTTTGAGGTACACAACGTCTGACCTGTACGGGAATATGCATAATGGAAGTGAGAGCCGGCCGCGGTGGCCGTGCGGTTCTGGCGCTGCAGTCCGGAACCGCGGGGCTGCTACGGTCGCAGGTTCGAATCCTGCCTCGGGCATGGGTGTGTGTGATGTCCTTAGGTTAGTTAGGTTTAAGTAGTTCTAAGTTCTAGGGAACTTATGACCTAAGATGTTGAGTCCCATAGTGCTCAGAGCCATTTGAACCATTTTTGGAAGTGCGAGTACAGGTCGTAGGCGCGTGGTTGACGACAAATGGAGGTTTGAGTCCGGCCGTGAGTCGTACACGCATAGCCAAATGGTAAGGCGGCCATTAGCCATAAGCGAGAAATCCAGGTTAGAGTCCCGATGCAGCACAAATGTTCATTGTCGTCATTCCATTCTACAGCTGATAGTGGTCGTTATTAGCATTTGCGAATACAACTGATGTGTCTAGTAAGGGCTCTAGTCGCCGCACTGCCTGTTCCTCTGGTCATGCATGCATGTCCAAAGGAAATATGTATCTAATGAGAATAACAGAGGCAATGTCGAACGAAACAGTGGCTTACAAAACGCTTCTAAGACCGATTCTGGAGTATTGCTCGTCGTAGCAGGTTGGGTTAATAGAAGACATACGGAAAGACCAAGGAAGAGTACTGGAAGTCCACTCTTGTAAACAACAAAGAAAAAAAAATTATAAATTTGTGATAAGTTCTATGGGACCAAATTACTTAACTGCTAAGCTTACACACTACTCACACTACTTAATCTAACTTACGCTAAGGACAAAACAAACACACACACACACACACACACACACACACACACACACACACACACATCCGCGCGGCTGAAACGTGGCAAGGAGTCTGAGACCGCGCAGCTGCCCCGCGCGGCAACAATAAAGAGTAGTACCATAACTGTGCACGTTAACAGCAGCAGTCACGTGTGTGTGTGTGTGTGTGTGTGTGTGTGTGTGTGTGTGTGTGTGTGTAGTGAGCACCGGAAGCCGCTGCTGCCTGCTGGCCGGAAACATTGCTCAACAGCAACAGGCGGCCCTGTCAGGCTGCCACTACTCGGCTACTCCTGCTCTATACGCTGCACGGAAGGGCGGCTACTGGACCACTTCTCCTTACGTCAGCAGACCCAGCGTAAACATGGAGGGCGCCCGAAGGCAGCGTGTCTCCACATAGAGGAAGGAACGAACACAAAAAATTTTTTGTGGGGAAGGCTAACCAAAGACTGCGTTTTATTGGCAGGACACTTGGAAAATGTAACATCTACTAAGGAGACTGCCTACTCTACGCTTGTCCGTCCTCTTTTAGAATACTTATGCGCGGTGTGCGATCCTTACCATATAGGACTGACGGAGTACATGGAAAAAGTTCAGAGAAAGGCAGCACGTTTTGCATCAGCGCGAAATATGGGAGAGAGTGTCACAGAAATGATACAGGATTAGGGCTGGACATCATTAAAAGAGAGAAGTTTTTCGTTGCGACGGAATCTTCTCACGAAATGCCAATCACCAACTTTTTCCTAAGAATGCGAAAATATTTTGTTGACAGCGACCTCATAGGGAGAAACGATCACCACTGTAAAATAAGGGAAATCAGAGCTCGTACGGAAAGATGTGTGTTCGTTCTTTCCGCGCGCTATACGAGATTGGAATAATAGAGAATTGTGAAGGTGGGTGGATGAACCCTCCGCCAGGAACTTAAATGTGATTTGCGGAGTACCCGTGTATATGTGGATCATCAGCTACTATCGACTCTTTCCCGCGCCGGCCGGAGTGGCCGAGCGGTTCTAGGCGCTACAGTCTGGAAACGCGCGACCGCTACGGTCCCAGGTTTGAATCCTGCCTCGGGCGTGGATGTATGTGATGTCCTTAGGTTAGTTACGTTTAAGTAGCTCTAAGTTCTAGGCGACTGATGACCTCAGCAGTTAAGTCTCATAGTCCTCAGAGCCATTTGAACCATTTTTTGACTGTTTCCGTAAAAAGCATCCGTGATATCGATGCTTAAGATGTCCAAGTAAAACGCCGATATGTTTTCGTACTTACGTTTTCAACATAGCAGAAGGAATTTTGCTTATAAAAAAAGCTTTATTCGAAACGAGAACTATTATTAATAAAATTTCTTCTTTGACTTCTGTATCGTTGATATATACAGTAAATATATTTGTTGTAAGGCATGTTAAGATTTCTGTCGATTTTTAAGTTAATGAAAAGTTATACAGTTGTGTAATTCCGCTAAACCTACTTTAATACGGACGTAAAGGAAAGCAGCGAGCAGAACATGACTAACAGGAGGGATGTGTTGATACGAGGTGAGCAGTTAATTTGTTGGTGGAGGGAAGTGTGGGGGACTGAAGCCTGTAGTAAGACCAACGCTTCGCTGCAGAAAGCAGGTTCAAGTGTGTGTGTGTGTGTGTGTGTGTGTGTGTGTGTGTGTGTTTTAAGCGTGAGCGCTGCGGTAGCACAGAACACAGTATCGTGGGGAGCTGCGCCACACCAGCCTTAGGACTGAAAGCCACAACAGTCAGGTACATTTGGCACGATGTCAGAAGTGAAAATTAATTACGTCCGAACGCCAGTGAAGGTGTACAGGTTTATTTCGCGAAATTGGGCTGAACAGGAGGACAGATCTCTGAAAGTATAGAGAGCGAAAAGCTCGTATGGCCAAAACAACCGTTCAAAGGGAAGTACAGCATCGTGAAGGAGGAGATGAAATATGGTGAACGCTGTAGAATGGGACACTGGTACCACCACCACCACCACCACCACCAGCAGGGAGGTGACCCGCCAGACGACCGTGTGGAACATTCTCCAGCGCGGCTGCCGTTATCACAACGCGTGCCAGCCTTCTTATCTACGGACTTGAAACCACGGAGACGGTTCGGCCGCTGGTTCGTCGCACAGGCCACCACGCTGCGCTGCTGGCAATTGCGTCATCCATCCTATTCAGAGATGAGGCTCCCTTCACAAGAGGGGTGGTACCGTCAACTTTCACGACTACCCAATGTGGTTTACGGAGAATCCCCGCAGAATGGTGGCAGCGAACTATGCGCACCCCTTCAGCCTCATCGTGTGGGCGGTCGCCTCGGCTGACCAGTCTCGCTTCCACAGCGCCTCACGGGAGAGCCACATATTCCCCCACCCCCACCCCCACCCCTCCCTCTCCCCGGTTAGCCTCTCTCTTGGCTCTGAGCACTATGGGACTTAACAGCTGAGATCATCAGTCCCCTAGAACTTAGAACTACTTAAACTTAACTAACCTAAGGACGTCACACACATCCATGCCCGAGGCAGATTTCGAACCTGCGACCGTAGCGGTCGCGCGGTTCCAGACTGAAGCCCCTAGAACCGCTCGGCCACACCGGCCGGCAGCCTCTCTCCCCTTACTGAAGACGTGTCTTTGGTGGTACGGAGGGTAGTGTGGCAACTACAGGCTGGTGTTCCAGCCCACTGCCCTCTTGGATGTGGAGATCAAACGCTTGTCGGGTAAAACGCATCGCGCAGAAGTAATTGTACCAGCGGTTAGAAACGCCATAGATTGTCTCTGCAGCGGCAGTGGAGTGGAACATTCGCATGCCTGCTGTCCTCCATGTATGCTTTGAATCAATTTAAACTACACTGTCAAAAGCTCTCTCATGTCCACCTTCAAATGCATGTACCTCTCTTGGGACTCATTTCCAGCCATTATGTGGATGCGAGCTTTTCTGTTGCTTATCCTGTCAGGCGTCGTTTCCTGCAGTTTCTCCCCATATAGTAAAATCGCCCTCTATACAAATTATGATAGCATGAGATACCAAGGAAATGCGGAATGTTGCCACGTATTATTGCTACAGAATATCGATGTTTGCGATGTGTGGTTGGCACCCCTACGTGTCACAACAGCGCTTTAAGCTCTGCTGGTGTTTCTTCTACCGCGACGTGGCTTTTTCACTCCTTACTCTGGATGCGGCCTAGGCGAGTGAGGCGGAAGAGCAGGTTTCGCGCAGCTGCAGCGCCGCGGTCCGCCGCCTTTTGAGGTCGCCCGCTGCCCTGGAGCGCCGTGCGTCGCCTCTACCATGGCTCGAACCCGGCACCACGAGCAGAGCCCGCGGCGGCGAGCAGTCCGGCGTGTCACTGCAAAATAGCGCGGGTCACCATTGTTTACAGAATGGGCGAAAGGTTGGACGCACAGAACTACACCTCTAGTCGTTGGGTTCTCTCTTGACGGATGCCCTACATACGTACGGCATGAGATGGGGCGTAACTAGATGCGCGCCAGCAAAATGGTAATCCGATGCTATCGAGCTCTTTCTGTTTGTCATGGAAGATGTCTTGCATTTAAAGAGAACTACTGTACCATATCAAGATGAAATTTTCTCAATATCTCTCTGTGCTTCTTTAAGATAGTCCGACGAAGCCTTTCCGCAGAGAATAGTATCGTCAGGGAACAATATAAAGGTGTTACTGATCCTACCTGATATATCGTGGGTATGTACTGATAACATTACAGATGCTGTTACGCTTGCTTGGGGCACGCCCATTGTTAATTTGAATTCTGTTAAACATTCGCCGTTGTATTAGCCAAACATTCATCGAGCCGATGGCATACGTCAAGATTCAGCGTATGATCCTTAGTTGTCAAGTCGGTTGCGGAAATGCTGGAAGGCGTTGACCTGCATCTGCTGTTTCCAGAGTCATCGTGTGCGAGTAGAAACGAGTACTTTTCCCTTAAATTTTCCTTATGTTTTCCTTGCCTTGCCCTTGGGTTTTCCTTGCCTTGCCCTTGGGTTTTCCGTCCAGCACTATTTCAGACATTAGTCGAGTCCATGCTATGTCGTGTTGCGGCACTTCTGCGTGGTCGCTGGGGCCCTGCACAATATTAGGCAGCTGTACCAGTTTCTTTGGCTTTTCTGGGTATAAATTAAGTACATCGAGCATCTGATTACTGCTGGATTGAATAGTGGAGAAAATTGTTTCTGGCACAACCCGACCACTAGCAGGGACAGGTTAACTGGAAGCAGTCTGAGGCGTCACTGGGTAGTTAATTTGACAGCAGATATTTGTAGTAAGGTCGTATGGGGTGTGGGACCAAACTGCTGAGATAATAGTTCCCTAGCGTTACACACTAGTACTTAGTTTGATTTAAACTAAGTTACGCTATGGACAGAAAACACACACACACACACACACACACACACACACACACACACACACACACCCTACCTGTGTCCGAGGGAAGACTCGATCCTCCTCCGGGAAGAGCCGCGCGAACCGTGACAAGGCGCCTGAGACCGCGCGACATTTGACAGTGGCGGGAAGTCCGATTGAGTGGCAGAAATTAAAGAGGGAGCCCAATGTGTGAATACAGCAAACACGATCGAGTGGCTGTGCACTGCTACCGATCAAAACTGTAGCACCCGAAGGCGGCACGCAAATAATTTCAAACTGTCGCGAAGTGCGCTACGATCTTGGATGTGCAGATAGTTTGCATTTCAGCGCAACCGAGTAAAATATATGAGTAACGGCACCTACGGTGTCTGTCTGTGTGTGTGTGTGTGTGTGTGTGTGTGTGTGTGTGCGCGCGCGCGCAGTAGCGATGTTGAGAAAATATCGATATTCCGAAACCTTAATCCAAATATATCGTTACGTATCGACGGTGTTTTTCACCCGGTGTATCGACATCAAAATGGCAATGTTGAGTGCCGATATTATTATTTTATATCATATCTTTCTAGCTGTTCTTTTGGAATTGTAGTAGAACACAATTTTACTTCCACTGTGAGAGAAAGACTTACTACTACTACTACTACTACTACTACTACTTAAACTTTAATCACGTCCAATATTCCTCTTCGAAGTAAGTGTAGATGGCACAATAGTAGTAGTCAGATTGCACTGGAGGGGGAGGGAGCGATGTGAATAGAATAACGCAAACACAATTTTTAACGCAACTAGTGTGCTATTTCTTCACATCGGCATTCTTCGAAAGCGGTTGCTGGAAATGAACAAAAATCTAAATGACATGACTGGTCTTTGTGTCGAGCGGGGACATTTGAGGGAAAATGCTGATGTAATCGACACTCGGCGCTACTTACAGAAACTGCAACATTCAGCTTCACCACGCAATTTTGACACTACAACAGCTAGGTCGCTGGCGTTGGCAGAAATGAAGGAACAGGGAAGTAGGAATGAAGTGTTCCGGACAAATCCGATACGTGACGAAACCGAACGATTGACCGGTCGGACACCTTCTACTGTCCCTCTTACATGCAGTTACCGCTGCTAGCAAAGTGGTTATCGCCAAGCGTCAACGTGCATAGTTTTCCTTTAAATTATTGCTCTGAGGGGGATAGGCAGGCTGCTAGCTTGTAAAGAATATCTAATAATAAAGCAGTACTTAAATATACAGCTCTAAAACTGGCAGTATATTTACAATATGCAGCCAGTTTTTTTTCTAGGCATTTAGGTCGATACTTTTCTTCGATACATCGAGAGACAATAATTATAATTTTTAAAATATCCAATTATCGGATTGCCAATATTTTTACAAGTATCAACAGTCCCCAGTCTGCAACAGTGCGATTGTCCCTCGGAAGCGGGACCAGGGGTTTGTCGGCATGCCGTTCTGGATGGAGTCTTAGAGTCCGGTTATCTGCAAAGAGAGGGTGTACGCAGATAGAGAGATTCACACGTAAGTGACCCTGGCGGGTCCTAGAACACAGGCGTCTCCGTATTTTAAAAATACTTTTGTTCCCGTTTAATCGTCCGATCTCTGACACTTCCCTCCCTACACGGACGTGAGATAATGGAAAAAGCGGCTTCTGAGGGGGATTCACTGTCTCCGCGAAGCAGTGAGCCGAACAATTGAGTATGGAAAGCCACTTTCCCTGGCACTCATCGACTCTGAAAAGGCGAGTAAGGTCGTAAAGGCCCCAATGCAAGGGGGGGGGGGGGGAGAGAGAGACTAGCCACCGGGTGAAGCTAATCAGAAGGAGAACAGAGGCCGTCAAATCTCTCCACAGCTGTGTTGGAAACGGCAGCGTCGAAGGTGAAATGGACTGGGAATCAGAATTAATGGAAACCAGTTGGATAGCTTCCTTCTCCCTGTCCCGAGGTGCCCGCCAGGAACTGCTCTAACATCTCGCAGCGCAGCTAAATAGAACGTGGCGTACTGCACCGTGTACTACACCCAATACCGTCTCCCCGCTAAAGCTGAACATAGCCGACAGAACGCGAGCAACTACGACTCTAAAGTCGAGAAAGTCACCTTTCTTGTGACTGGTTCCACGCTGTCCTCGTCTCCACTGTGCTTTGTTTATCCTTAAGCCGTCTTCCGTGTCAAGTGTGCTGCCCATTACTGTCGTCCCACCATACGAACTCCCCTACTTCAACCTGCCTAACACCCAAACGCTGCAACTTGGCCGTAACTGCCCACGTTGACAGTTCACGAACTCCACACAAGCAGCAGCAGTACTTCTGTTAAGCTAAAGAACACTGTTACATTTTTTACAAAATTTAAAAAGTCATGAATTTTTCGTTAAATACCATACTCTGGTAGAAGGAAGGCAAAAATGTTTTTAAATAAAAGGCTGTGTATCATAAATGGGGGCAATTATTGTACTATATGAAATTACATCGTCGTGACATCTGAACGGTTTGCGTTAGGACGTTCAACCTGTACGGTCGACCACGGGGCATGATGGGAATTAATACGCGCGTGCATGCTTTGGTTTAGAGATAAAACTCACTTTCATTTGGATGGTAGTCATTATGCAAAATTGGCGAATTTGGGGGATTGAGAATTCGCATTTCGCGATGGAGAAGTCTCTTCACCCTCAACGGGTCACTGTGTGGTGTGCAATGTCCAGTCACTGAATAATCGGTGCTATATTCCTTGACGGCACGGTGACTACGGAACGGTACGTGAAGGTTTTAGAAGATGATTTCATCCCCATTATCCAAAATGACCCGGATTACGACAAGATGTGGTTAATGCAAGACGGAGCTCGACCCCATTCGAAGCAAGAGTGTGTTTGATGTCCTGAAGGAGCACTCTGGGGATCGAATTCTGGCTCTGGCACTGTCATGGGCTTCGATTTGGCCACAATATTCTCCGGATCTAAACACATGCGATTCCTTTTTGTGGGGCTATATTATAGACAAGGTGCACAGGAATAACTCCAAAAACATTGCTGAGCTGAAAACAGCCATTCGGTGTTCAGACACTTCAGCGGGTGATGCAAAATATCGCTGTTCGTCTGCGCCACATCATTACCAATGATGGGAGGCATATCGAACATGCCATAACCTAAATCCGAAAATCTGTCCTGAAGTTTACATGTTGAATAAAGTTTGTGCACGCCGTAGTTTGTAACTAATTTGATTTTTTATATATAGTTAAATAATGGTCACTCTGTAAGTAGCTTCAGTTGCAAGTACTTTTATTCGGAAGATATTTTAAAGAAAAAAATTTAAATTTCGCACGAAACGCATTCTAATAATCGCAGTTTGCCCGTTTCAGCATTTAGCCATTTATAATTTTTTTCTACGCGAATAATTGTCATTCTATGGTTTTATCATCATTTTTTGGTCAGGAACCTGAGCTGGCACTATTAAGGGGCTCCGGAACGCCCTATACTTGCAATGTTAAAATAACGCTTATAAATTACATCTTTCCTCACAAAGTATTTGAGGTAGGAAGTTGAACTTTTTACAGATTATTAATTGGAATATGGGCTACAACTTAACACAGGGATTTTACAAAATTTTAGTTCAGTTATTAAAGATGATTTTTTCAATTGTAATGAAAATTCACAACATTTTTGTGCAATTTTTTATTTATATATTCAAAAATATATAGTTTTTTGGAAAAAGGCTGTGTTAAATTATGCAGAAGGTACTGTGTAACATTTACTGAAAGTTTGAAACAAATATGTTTGGAAGATCCTTAGAAAACATGTAATTAGTATGAGAAAATAAAAGTTTTGGGAATCGAGCGACAAAGATTGGATTAACTTTTTAGTGCATTCCAGGTCCATAGGATGGATTATCTTCATCCTCTGCAAACTCCTCCTCCAGCTTCCTCTTGTTCCTCCTCCTGTTTACTCTTGCTTGTATTTCTAGACTCTTTACAGCCCTGTCTGCAGCCCGAAGGCGTTCCTTGTCTAAAGCAAGCATCGCTCGTTCTTGTGTTCATAGATTTTGCTACCATTTTCTTCAGTTCCAGTTACTGCAACACTGTTCCAAAAGGTGGTCATGTATGAACACTTATCACATTTCAGTTGTATTTCACTAGCAAGTCCTACGTGCTTTATTATGGAGAGTTCCAGACCAACTTCACAACAATGAATACATCTTACACAGTTTGAAAAAATTCCTTTGAGAACCGACATATCAAATATTTCATTCACATCCGATTCGCCCATAAAACATTCATAGTTTTCACTCATTGAACCAAGCTTCTTCTGTGAAGTATTTTCTTTCCCACTTTGACTGCTATGGGCAGGTGTACTTGAGAGGTTAGGTTCACTCACTTGGTTATCGTCTTTATTGTTTACAGTAATAACACATACCTTTGGCTTTCCAACATTTCTCCTTTTCTTAAAAGCCTTCAGAGGATTTCTAATAACTTTACTTTTACTCATTATTATACTTCAACAAAACAGAGACTCAAGAAACAGAATTAATTACGAATATTTTCGAGATAACGACAGAGTAAATAAACATGAAACAATCGACAATCACACCAGCGATATATATTGAACCATCACAGGTTAGCCACAACACATACTTTATCTCACATCACTAAAATGTACCTGATGAACACGGACGTTAATAATAACACCATTTGACAGCAGTTTAACAGCGCCACAGTGGGTCACGCCCATGTAGAACACATTTCAAAAAATTTTTAAAAATAGTTGTAGTCTTCGGAATTGAATAAATTATATATCTATTAAAAGGTAATAGTCTGCAGATTCAGAAAACGCAAAAAAGTAAAAATTGAACTTTTCATGATTTTGAGCCTTTCCGGAGCCCCTTAATCAGAGTTTAGATTCTGTTTATACTATCTTCAAGTTACCTATAACCACTGAAATGTGATAGTGAGCCGAGTCAGAGTTAAAACGAGAATGAAAACTCTCTCTCTCTCTCTCTCTCTCTCTCTCTCTCTCTCTCTCTCTCTCTCTCTCTCTCTCTCTCCCTCTCTCTCTCTCACACGCACAAGCTCGCTCGCACGCACGCACGCACACGTCATCCGACAAGGCGCAAGGAAATGGAAATGTTCAAATGTGTGTCAATACTTAAGGGACAAAACTGCTGAGATCATCGGTCCCTAGACTTACACACTACTTAAACTAGCTTATGCTAAGAACCCCAAACACACACACACACACACACACACACACACACACACACACACACACATGCCCGAGAGAGGACTCGAACCTCCGGCGGGAGGGGCCACCAATCCGTGACATGGCGTCTTAAACCGCACGGCAAAGCGCAAAGAGTAGTCCGGCAAGCCTGTGTGCACTCTCCTCCAACCGACGAGGAACTCGCACAATTCGTGTAGGGGGATGAATGGGCCTTCACTCGATCCCTCCTGAACTGCAGACTTCGTGTCCGCTCCATTCAACAACGTTTCCCTCCCTTGCTGACCACGTGAAGCACACCTCAGTGTGTTTGCCTGTCTCCTCGCATGCACCTCAACTCCTCTTCGTTGTCAGATCAGTACTGACACAGAACTAGGCAGCCCCGTCACCACGTAGCGGTCCTGCTCATTAGGTGGACGTTGGTGGATGGGAAGTCAACAGTTCAGTGACTGCGCGGAGGTAATGGTGTCGCTACACAAGTCGCACTCCACAGTGGCGGGTAGAAAGGTGTTTCGAAATGTGGGATGCGGAAGGCGGAAGCTTTGGTACCGAAACGCACTTTGATCCGGAATAGCGGAAAACCAAAGGCAACAAAATAATCCGAGAAGTAACAGAGTAGGATTTATAGAAGGTCTTGCATATGACTCTTTTCCACTTTTGAAACACTTTATTTATAAACTAATTTCTTGAACTTTTCGAGAAAAAGTTTTTAGGACCTTAACCGCTGCCTCAGGTCATACAGTTAGAGCAAAGCTATGGAAAGATAATACACTGAAGAGCCAAATAAACTAGTGCACCTGCGTCATATCGTGTAGGGCCTCCGCGAGCACGCTGAAGTGGCGCTACGCGACTCGACTAAATGTCTGAAGTAGTGCCGTACCTGTTCATCGCCGCATTCCAGTTCAGTACGGCGAAGGCTCCGCGCGTTTCAGCAGAGAATTGAGGCCAAATCTACTGGTCGCGGTGGGTCAGTCGCATGGCCACCACGGTCACCCGATCTGTCCACAATCGAACTTTGTCCTGTGGAGGTATGTGAGACACCTTATACATGAAACACTTGTTACGTCGCCGGAGGACCTAGTGGGCAGGGTTGTTGCGGCAGCAGGATGTGTCCGAGAGACACCAGGTGTCTTTGAGAGCCGGCCGGAGTGGCCGAGCGGTTCTAGGCGCTACAATCTGGAACCGCGCGACCGCTACGGTCGCAGGTTCGAATCCTGCCTCGGGCATGCATGTGTGTGATGTCCTTAGGTTAGTTAGGTTTAAGTAGTTCCAAGTTCTAGGGGACTGATGACCTCGGCAGTTAAGTGCCATAGTGCTCAGAGCCATTTTGTCTTTGAGAGGGTGCACCGTTCAATGCAGCGTCGATATCAAGCGTATCTCGATGCGTCTGGACAAAACTCTGAGCGTCTCCTGTAGTGGGCGTCCATTTATAGTATGATACTTGAGTTACTGCAACGTCACGAAGTTGTCCCGGATGGCCTTTGTGAACCCCAGTTCCTAGTGACTACTGATCCTTTTTGTATGCCGTATGTGCCATGTCAGTTTGTAAACTTTTTTAAACAAAAATCACCCTGTATTTCATGTAAGACAATCTTACATTCAGGATCAGTGTTAATTAGTCTGACCTGGCGCTATAGGAGTTAAACATCAGTCTCAAACGAATACAAGGCAACGACTGATGTTTTACAACATGTTAAGTGTCTGCTTTTTGATCAGCAATGTATAGTTCCTGCACACTCAGAGCTGTCCGGTGCGCTATCGTGTTGCCTTCGCCACTCAAGACTCCTCCCAGCTGCTACTAGATCGCGTAGCGGGTTAAAATCCTCCATACAGGCTCCTTACTGGACGTGAAACTAAAACAGTCAGTTCCGCCGCTCGGAAAGTATCTTCGCCCAATCGACCTAGCATTGCCAGTTGACAGGGATAAGGAAGAGAGCGCATGCACGCCCGGTGAAGCGGGGCCGTTACAAATGCAAGCGAATGCAATTCTCTCCAGCGGCATTCCGTTACACTAACGGCGTATCACGGGACTGGCGTGCGACTTGTGACGCTGGAACCGCGGCTTCGGTCTCGGGAAGCGAGACGTTGGCAGCCCTGGCGGCCACCTCGTGCTGTGGCGGCGCGGTCCCGCTCCTCGTGACCGGAGGAGCGCGCAAAGTGCCGGGACGGCGCAGCGGCGCCCCACTGGCGGCTGCTGCTGGAACACCAGCCGCCAACTGCTGCCGCACAGGAGAAATCCCTGCGCAGACCGTGGCGTCATTTGGCAGCTCGTAACTCCGGCGTATATACCATCCAGAACAACAAAGATGGGTTCGAGGATAATCTGGACGTCCAGCCGCTCAAACCGGAGGAACTGACGGTAAAGGCGGCGGGCGACAGAGGTAGAACATGAAGAGCGTAAAGTCGAGTACGGTTACATATCGCGCCAAATGCAGCGTCGCTGTTTGCTGCCGAATGACGTAGTGACTGAACAGGTGCAGACGCAACTGTCGTCGGACGGTGCCCCCACAATCACGGCACCAAAGAAGGCTCTCCCTCCAGTGGAGGGCGGTGAGCGAGTTGCACGAGTTGTGCAGACGGGTGTTCCAGCAATTGCCGACCAGCAACAGCAGGGAGCAGAGAAGAAGGAGCAGTGAATAATCCATTGCTGGTGTACAAACTAAGTTTTGTATTGATTGAGAGATTATTTTTTTCTGTTGTCATTGTTCATTCGTTCAAGAAATTTAGCACTCCATTTTTCTGCTTCTCATCATGTGGGTGTTACGTATGTGAAAGACTCATTAAATGAGTTTTGAATCACTTTCGTTTTCTGTGAGTGTAAAACAATGTTTCATGTACAACTTTTTGAAGAATACCTTTTGTGTACTGTTTGTAGTGATGCATAATTCTCACATTGTAAGACTGATAGTATTCGTAGTGACTGCTAAAAAAAAAAAACTGCGCAGCTGTTCGCAGACATCTCCCATGTCGTTTGATTTCCGTCTTTCACACACTACTGGCCCGAATCTCTTACCGCAATGTGCTAATCTATCTTTTCACACATCTACGATTAAAAAAAAAATCATAACGGATTCGCATTCGGGAAGACGTGGTTCAAATGCACATCCAGCCATTCACATAAAGTTTTCTGTGGTTCCCCTAAATCACATAGGGCAAATTACGAGGCGGTTTCTTCGTAAGGGGTAAAGCGATTTCTCTCCACCTTATCTGAGCTCGCGCTCCGTCTCTTATGAACTCTTCTTTCTTCCCTTCCTTCCTTCCTTCATTCTGCTACTTACACGTCCATAGCTACGGTCGTATTGTGTACTCTTCCATCCTCGACACACGTCTTTCATTCCTACTTCTCTGCCTTTCCCAGTGCTCCTTAAGCCTGTCGTTTTTCTCCTAAGTACTGCTCGTCGCTGTTTCCTAGCGCCTCTCTTCATTCCGTCCGTACCCTCCTAGGCTCTCCATAGTTTAAGCCAGAAGGTTCAAGCATCCTGCAGACCATCGCATTGGAAGTCTCTCTTTTTTGTAATTTCTCTCGTTTTTCGTTTCTGTTCCTTCACTACTTTGTCGACAAAGTGCCGACACGCTGCTATCGGGCGTACACTCTTTTTGCCGGGCACATGCCCACATTTATTTCCTGGTTGGCAAGAGACGCCTTATGAGGAGCGTCGCCATCAGTAAATGGCTCTGAGCACTATGGGACTTAACATCTGAGGTCATCAGTCCCCTAGAACTTAGAACTACTTAAACCTAACTAACCTAAGGACATCTCACACATCCATGCCCGAGGCAGGATTCGAACAGCAGCAGCAGCAGCAGCAGCGCGGTTCCGGACTGAAGCGCCTAGAACCGCTCTGTCACAGCGGCCGGCCGCCATCAGTAAATGATCGTCAAAGGCGGGAGGGAGAGTTTCGTAGTGTCAGATTACAGCATCAATGATGATCGCAGTGTGTGTGAGTGCAATGTGTAGTAAATTGTCTCTAACGACCGCTGTCTTGATGGCCTGTAAATTTTTCTCAGTTATTCAGTTCTTGCAACATTCATCTACGCGCCAATAGTGAAACATCGGTCATTAAAAACACATTCACAACGACCTGGTCAGCCACATGTGCGTAGAACCTTGTTCTGATGTCCAAACAGAATGATGGTGCTCCTTCGCTCAGAACTAGGCGGTGTTTGCCGCAGAGGCACTGGCTACATACAGCCTCTCCAGGTGGCCAAGACGATGGGACTAACGGAGATTTTGGTGACGTCTCGCTCCTGCACCGTATTGTCGGCTCGCAACATCCCAGCAATACGGAGTGTCTGCAAAGTAAAGTTCGGACCATGATGCAGAAGATGCATTGCAGCAGCGTGGAACTTCGGTGAACTTCCTCTGGATGCAGAAAGAACGCAACGTACGGTGGCACTTGGATAAGATAGCTTTCGAAGTTACCGACTGCATCCCTTAAACTCAAGTCTGCCCATGTAGACCGCGTAAAGGAGGACTGGCAGAGGAAAGTCTACAGAGAGACGGGTAGCACTGTAGAGTGCAGACGATGACGGGTTACTTACCGGACACGAGAGACAGGGGCGTAATGTCTTCCTTGAGGATGCGATTTGTAAGGGGTCCGTAGGCCCTTACTATAAGTTTTGCGACAGCACAGGTCGACAGGACAAACAATCGATAGTGTGTGTCGGGTTGCGAGAGCGAGAGCGAGTGTTGAGACAGTAGTGTGGTACGCGCGGTGGGCCGAGCCGGGTGGAGGTCTGTTGCTGGAATGCAAGACCGTACCGACAAAGGGAGTGGCCATCGCCGTGGTTTAACCCTTTTGTGTTAGAAATATACGGGAAAGTGGAAAAGTGTAATTAATAGAGTGATTCAGTGATATTTCAGTTGCCGATATTCGTAATTACGCGTCTACCGCGCCGGCATCATTTGGATTGCAGTGTTGGATTGTAGTGTTGGATTACAATGATTGAAATTGCGTGTGACGATAATGAATAACTAAAGGGCCTGTGCTGAGATTAGCCGTTATTAATTCTGTACGACGAAGGCAGTGGCTGTCTCCTTACTTTGTGTTTTTGTGATGAATATAGGTCATTGATTAATGAAGCTGTGTTGTCGTTCTTCTTGGCACCAGACATTTCTTTATTACAGCAATTGAGAAGGACAAAATGGAATGTAACCTCTCCGTAGCAGTCCAATCCGATTGCCAGCCCCATTAGGTACACGGTCACATTAATTATTATCTATTTGGGCTGCTATCAGATCCCGATCGAGCGGGATAAGTAAGTAGAATAAACCGGAGTGTTACAGATTCCACCACGGAAGCTTCCCCCAGTCGCCTCCACACGACTGGTAGGCGCTATAGAGTCCCCCCAACGTGTTACGTGCGGACGTCAGAGGCTAATTAAATTACATTTTTGGAGTGTATTAGGGACCAGCAAGTAGCTATGCGCATGAGAGTAAGAAATCTGAAACATGAAGTACTATCGGCACTGGCCGATTAAAATTGTGCACCGGAACGGGGCTCAAACGCGGAACGTTGTGTACTGGCGGGAGCGAAGCCGTGAGGCTGGCCCGCCTAGATAGCTCAACCGGTAAGAGCAGTCCAGAGACAGACAGACAGCGACTCTGTGAGGGCCCGCCATCTCAGCTCAGCCAGCGAGTTGCTGTGCCGGCTGCCGGCCGCTGCAGCCACACTTCCTGCCCGCTTATCTCGCCCGCAGTCAGCGCCTATCAGCCGTGGCACGCGCGGACCGCAGTCCCCTTGCGCATGCGCAGCTCCGCGCGAGCGGATTACCTCTCCGTAATTCCGCAGCTCTCTTCAGCACTTCTGCCAAATCCACACCCTGAGGAACGACGTTGCAATACCTTAGGAACGTCCAAAATTTTACGATTTAAAGTTCTTTTTACACAGAAGAGCCAAACAAACGGGTACGCCTGACTAACAGCGTGTAGGGCCCCCGAGAGCACACAGAAGTGCCGCAACACGACGTGGCATGGACTCGACTAATGCCTGAAGGGAGGGACTTCACACCATGAATCCTGCAGGGCAAATAAACCGGATAATTACTGACTGTTGGCCTACCATTCGAGTAATGCCTCCCAGACTCACAATACATTAAATGTACAAACTGTTGGTATAATTTTGGTGCAGCTAAAGTGCACTCTCCTTTGAATCTGTCGCGTGTATCGTAGAGCTCGAGCACTGTTGCACGTACCAAAGGCGCGGTCAGCTGTGAAGGTTGCCGAGTTCAACGTGCTCCGTAACGCTCAGAAACGATGCGATTCGTGCACACGGTACGTGGGCCCCAACGTGGTACGAAATGTACGGGCGCAAAATTCCCATTCTATGAAAACGTAATTTTCTCCCTTGTGCAGATGCTTGTCGCGTTGTTCAGTCTGTAGTATACACAAATAAAAACTTGAATATCTGTGAAAATATTATAAGACAAAGACCAAAGTACGATGTCCAGTCAGTAAGGACATCGACTTTCAAATGTTTCATTAAAAATAGCGCGATACAAATTTACAGTAAATTTTCCGCGTAAGATAAAAATTATTTCATCATTATACCTCTTTAGTAATACCCGAAGGTCATTCTTTCTGGATCACTGTTTCTACTCAGCAGCAGACTGTACATGTGAATCACAAAACGTAAAAGAAAAAAAAAGGACAAAATATCTTAGTGCAAATAGTGCAAGGTGTCCTGTACATTGAGCTAATCGGACGAACTCACCCCTCAAAAAGAGCGCCCTTGTATTTACGTAACATCGAATATTGTAGTATATACTTATATTAAACTAATAAGAAAGTATCAGAGCCTATTGAAAATGCGAAGGACGGAAAAAAAGTTCTGAGTGTTGCGGGACGCGAACCACCCACACTTCACAAGTTCTCTACGAAACAGTGACGCTACTCATTGCGCCATCACAAAGACGAGCGTTGAGACGCCAAATCTAGCTTGTGTGTATGTTATGAAAGCTTTAATTGTACCTATATTACTATTTGAAATGTAATTATAACAAATTGTACCAAGGACAATGCGTTTTTAATCGATCCTCGACATGCTGTTGATTTGAATTCAATTTTGTAATATGCAAGTCACACTTTTCTGTACCACGAATACGTTTATCGTCACTTTTTTATTACAACGAATCATACAATTAACGGAGGGCTTTCGAGAGCTCCCCAGTTTGCGGGTGCTCAGAAACGGCATCTATGCATACAGCCTTCAACCGGAAGCCAATATGGCGCCTCACAACTCTGCATCGAAGGAGATGGCGTCAGAGTGACGTAGGTGGTGTTCTGGCATCTCATTGGTCAACGTTCAAACGCACGTTCAGAATATCTGGCCCGCTAGATATTCGGAAAGACTCAACGGCAAGTTGAGACAGTGAGTGAGAGAGAGAGAGAGAGAGAGAGAGAGAGAGAGAGAGAAGAGTGATGAGTGATGAGAGAGTGATATATGTAAGCGCGTAAGGTAAATCCCTTAAAAGTATCTCTCTTTTTCGTACCTCTGTGTTACCACATATAACGTGTCAGTGTTCTGATTTGTACTAAGATTGCAGTACACGCGAGGTGCCTATTTGCGTAAGTTCTAATGAAAGTTCACCAACCTCCAGTGTTCTATATCGTTGTCCCCTGCGCAGAAAACAGCACGTAGGTTGTGAATCTGTAATCTTGAGGCTGTAAGAAACTCTTAGCGAGGAACTGTTGTTTTAGAAATGATAAAATTTCCGATCAGTTTGTTCATACGGGAAGGTACTCGCTTTTTATTGGCCGAATACGAGCAACTGCACTATTACATTCCACTTTAGTTACAAATACTTTGCATTCTTCAACAAAATAATTTACTGCGTATTTCTGTAATTGCAATTCACTGTTCGTAACTAGACACTGGAAGTTAAGTCTTAATCGATACCGCGACGGACAACATGTCCGTCCTCAGAGATAGCCTAACCAACTCTGATCTTACACACGAGAAATAACTGAGTCTTAGTTGACACCGCGGCAGACCATACGTCTATCCTCAGAGACTGCAGAACCGCTTCGCCCGCCATCCACGTTAGGCACGAACCGAAGCTCAACGAAGTGCTTCGGCTGCCTTTACGTTTTACAATTGTTTATTATTCTGCTGGTTGTGAATACTTGTGAAGTAATGGGATGATAGCACATTTTTGAGAGATGCTTTAAATATGAAATGCAAGTAAATACGCTGTTCAGTTTGTCTAATATTAATAATAGATTACCATTTTTGGCGCGTTTCTTCCGAATGAAGCAGCCAATCGCGGAAAAGGATTACAATGTAGGCAGTCTTTCTCAAGATATCCGTACCGAACAAACCATCTGTCATCGGTACCTCACACCATATTACGTCATATGGCCATAGCTGCCTTCTCAACTGCTGTAAGAAGAGCTTCTTGTACCTGAATATTACGACTCCCCATCGTGTTATTCCACGCTGTGACGTCAGAAACGTGGCACACTGAACGTTCGGGTGCACGGCCCGTGTGCCAGCGGCTCAAGGATGAACCGTAAAATTATTAGTGGGTCACGAAAGGTTACTAATCTCAATCAATACACAAAATGTAAAGTGGAAGTTGGTGCCAGGGAATAACAGGTAAAATTACACACAATTTTCAGTAACACTTTTTATTCAAATTTGGTGCAAGACTTTACGATAGTTTTTAAAAAAAACAACAATCGTTTAACAAATAGGTCACAATTTACAATAGGAAAGGACTTTTAAATTATTATAAAAAATTTCACGCCAGTAAAAGGCAAGAGCAGGCAAGCAATTTAACGTATACAACGCGACGCTGCATAGTATTTCAAGCTCAGCTAAATTACAGATGAATTTCACTCCATTCATTAAATTGCGCAGAATCCAACTTGTCTGCAACATATAAAGACAATCCTGTTTACAAAAGTTCTCAAAATAGAAAAACCAAAACGCATGAGTCATGCACACGGGGGACACTCGCAGTTAATAACATTAACGTTTCCAATATATTTATAAAAAATAAATTTTACAAATTAACTTACGGCAAACACACACGCTCGCCAGGTAGGACTTGCGAACTTTTACAACATTCTCCTTTCAAGGCAACAATTTCTACCCGTAATGAAATGGCGAACTTTTGCATGGCAAGTAAACACACTAATAACCAACTACCTGTATAAAACACACAAACACGTTGAGTAAAAGCCTTAAAAGGTATTGAATTGGGAAAAACACCCAAGTTTTTTGTTGACTAGAAACAATATTTAAAAAAATCTACTACGGCGTACATTAACAACCTTGCTGAATTATAGCCAAATATACATAAACACAAACTTACGTAAGTTACAGCTTCCAGACGAGCAGGAATTCGTTATGCGATTGACTAGTTCTTACCACGAGGCAGAAAGAATTTTTCTTCTTTCTTAGAGTACCTTTTACACGTGAGTCTAGTAATACTAGTTATGGCAGGCGAGAGAATGGATCAGGTCTTAGTGCCTTTCATTATAACAGTACAGCCATTGGTGCCTTAGACTTTCACAGACATGGCAGAGGCTAACAGTCGAATAAACCCGTAGGTAAGCTGGGAGGGGAAAGAAGCAATCCGAACCACAGGTTTACTCTGACTCCCTCCTCCCCCCTTTCGTCCTCAAAGGGGACAAACGGACCACCCTTTCTGATATTACCACCTTCCCGCGGGTGGGCAGACGAGAATGAATGGCGGGAAACTACCCAAAAATACGGCTGGTATAATTAACAAGAATAAGTAAACTGAATTCAGTTAAACTTCGTAAAATCTGTTAACAATCAATACTCGACTTCTGGCGCGTTACGACTCCCAGGAAGGAATCAACGCAGCGCCTCCAAATGTTCTGCCGAGCCGCCCGCTGTCAGCCGTTTCAACGGACGCAGGAAGGCGCGCCGATTTTCAGAACCTCCTCGCCGGTCGACAGCATACGGCCGAACTGCAAATTAGGCCCCTCGCGGACCCACGCTCAGGAAGATTCCTTTCGCGACGAGCAGTTAACGCCCCCATACCACGGAGCCGCTGCTCGCGTCGCTTACGCTGATGCCGCGGTCTGCGTGCTGTCCCTCTAGCACCGGCAGAGAAGTCGCTTCTTGATGCCCCGACTGCCAACTCTCCTTCAGAGCCCATACAGCCACTTCCTAAACCCACGCGAACCGCCCACTTTTCCCCATTCCCGCTAGAGGGAGACACCGAAGCCTTCAATTTCGACAAAGGCACCACCGCCGGAAAACGGAGGGCGACTGCTTCACGCTAGGCGCTGCGGCGCGCTTTTCAAAGCTAACTTTACTACGGCTTAAAGGAGTAATCGCAGAACGTGGGCGAGGAACGCTCGCTCAGGGTGGACGGCGACCTGTGACGAAGCAGGTGACACCCAGCACAGCGCTGCTGAGCGTAGGGGCTCCGCGGCAAAAGACCTCTGCGTGATCCCGTGTTGACCAACAGTGCTGTAAGTCACGACCGCAGTGGATACGGTACGGTCTAGATTGCACCGTGGGTCAACGGAAACGTCTCACCCTGTCGGATGAGTGACGTCTCTGGTTCCAGCAGGACGGTGGCCGCGCCCGGAAGGCCGACGTGTAGGCGAACGGCCGCTCGGAGCAGTACTATGGTATGGAGAAACTGAACTGGTCTTGCATCGGATCTTTGTTGGTAATAGAGCGGAAGATGACAAGTGCGGGCCGCGGTAACATTACTGTGTACCACCTGCACCCCTTCCACTCTGCCTTCTCCGACGGCGGTCGCATCTTCCAGCAGGAGAACTGTCTGCGTCACGAGGCCAGAATCTACATCTACATTTATACTCCGCAAGCCACCCAACGGTGTGTGGCGGAGGGCACTTTACGTGCCACCTTCATTACCTCCCTTTCTTGTTCCAGTCGCGTATGGTTCGCGGGAAGAAAGACTGTCTGAAAGCCTCCGTGCGCGCTCTAATCTCTCTAATTTTACATTCGTGATCTCCTCGGGAGGTATAAGTGGGGGGAAGCAATATATTCGATACCTCATCCAGAAACGCACCCTCTCGAAACCTGGCGAGCAGGCTACACCGCGATGCAGAGCGCCTCTCTTGCAGAGTCTGCCACTTGAGTTTGTTAAACATCTCCGTAACGCTATCACGGTTACCAAATAAACCTGTGACGAAACGCGCCGCTCTTCTTTGGATCTTCTCTCTCTCCTCCGTCAACCCGATCTGGTACGGATCCCACACTGATGAGCAATACTCAAGTATAGATCGAACGAGTGTTTTGTAAGCCACCTCCTTTGTTGATGGACTACATTTTCTAAGGACTCTCCCAATGAATCTCAACCTGGTACCCGCCTTACCAACAATTAATTTTATATGATCATTCCACTTCAAATCGTTCCGCACGCATACTCCCAGATATTTTACAGAAGTAACTGCTACCAGTGTGTGTTCCGCTATCATATAATCATACAATAAAGGATCCTTCTTTCTATGTATTCGCAATACATTGCATTTGTAATCGTGTTCAGTGCTGTGAGGAGCGTGATATTGAACTCACGTTGGTGTCTCGCCCACAGAGTTCGCATGGTCCGACCCGGTGGAACGCACATGGGTCGTTGCCGGGCGTTAACTCGCACCCATAAACGCGCCCGCGGTACTACACGGGAACTGTGTGACCTTTGCGTAGAGGTCTGCCGCCACATACCTGCGGAGCCGTACCGAGGCCTGAGACGCACGCACGCAGACCGGCGGCTGTAGTGCATTCGAAACGTGCAGCCTCGCACGCTACTCAGCTGGCGGCGTTTCGGCCCAGCAGTCAGAATCCACGTCAGCATACTACGCCACGAGCCGCCGACTTACGCTGGCAGAGGACACTTTTCGCCCTCCGCGCCCGCACCTCTGCCGCTCCGTCCGCGAGTGGTGAGCTCGAGAAACGACTGTCGGTAGGATGCAACGGGCTCCTCATTCGTCTGGTCTTCTCGTCGTCGTCGCCCTCATTTCAAGAGAAGTGTTACGAGAGGAAGTGAGGTTTCCCGACTCTTCTTCCAAAGTACACTCTCGGAATTTCAACAATAACCCTGTCCGTGGTACACAACGCCCCTCTCGTTGCGTCTGCCACTGGAGTCTGGGCATATGCGGGACGTTCTTGCGCTTGGCTAACGAACTATTGACGAAACGCGTCACTCTCCTTCGTACCTGCTCCTGTTACTGCTCCCTGCTACGTGTCGTGGACTAACGACTAATACTCAAACGGATCTACGGTACTTCTTTCGTGCATAAATAACATTTCCTTAGGAGGTTTGCAAAAAATTAGAGCCAGACGTCTGCTTTTCGTAAAGCTACACTGCTGGCCATTAAAATTGCCAACGCTTTCGCCGTCCATACACGTCGAGTGCTCGGTAGTTCCACGGTTTTCGTTCGCTAGTGTTACCGTGTAGCGATTCTGTACACACTCAGCACGGAGACTTCCCAACGAAGTTGTGGACCTAAGCAACGAGGCTGGACGATTGTGTTTCGCTGAACGAAGCAAACTCTGAGAGATTTACTAGAAACTACACTACTGGCCATTAAAATTGCTACACCAAGAAGAAATGCAGATGATTAACACGTATTCATTGGACAAATATCTTACGCTAGAACTGACAGGTGACTACATTTTCCCGCAATTTGGGTGCATAGATCCTGATAAATCAGTACCCAGAACAACCACCTCCGGCCGTAATAACGGCCCTGCTACGCCTGGGCATTGAGTCAAACAGAGCTTGGATGGCGTGTACAGGTACAGCTGCCCATGCACCTTCAACACGATACCACAGTTCATCAAGAGTAGTCACTGGCGTATTGTGACGAGCCAGTTGCTCGGCCACCATTGACCAGACGTTTTCAATTGGTGAGAGACCTGGAGAATGGCTGGCCAGAGCAGCAGTCGAACATTTTCTGTATCCACAAAGGCCCGTACAGGACCTGCAACATGCGGTCGTCCATTATCCTGCTGAAATGTAGGGTTTCGCAGGGATCGAATAAAGGGTAGAGCTACGGGTCGTAACACATCTGAAATGTAACGTCCACTGTTCGAAGTGCCGTCAATGCGAACAAGAGGTGACCGAGACGTGTAACCAATGGCACCCCATTCCATCACGCCGGGTGATACGCCAGTATGGCGATGACGAATACACGCTTCCAATGTGCGTTCACCGCGATGTCGCCAAACACGGATGCGACCATCACGATGCTGTAAACAGAACCTGGATTCATTCGAAAAAAAATGACGTTTTGCCATTTGTGCACCCAGGTTCGTCGTTGAGTACACCATCGCAGGCGCTCCTGTCCGTGACGCAGCGTCAAGGGTAACTGCAGCCACGGTCTCCGAGCTGATAATCCATGCCGCTCCAAACGTCGTCGAACTGTTCGTGCAGACGGTTGTTGTCTTGCAAACGTCCCCATCTGTTGACTCAGGGATCGAGACGTGGCTGCACGATCCGTTACAGCCGTAGGGATAAGACGTCTGTCATCTCGACTGCTAGTGATACGAGGCCGTTGGGATCCATCACGGCGTTCCGTATTACCCTCCTGAACCCACCGATTCCATATTCTGCTAACAGTCATTGGATCTCGACCAACGCGAGCAGCAATGTCGCGATACGATAAACCTTTATCAAAGTCGGAAACGTGATGGTACACATTTCTGCTCCGTACACGAGGCATCACAACAACGTTTCACCAGGCAACGCCAGTCAACTGCTGTTTGTGTATGAGAAGTCGGCTGGGAACTTTCCTCATGTCAGCACGTTGTAGGTGTCGCCACCGGCGCCAACCTTATGTGAATGCTCTGAAAAGTTAATCATTTGCATTTCACAGCATCTTCTTCCTGTCGGTTATATTTCGCGTCTGTAGCACGTCGTCTTCGTGGTGTAGCAATTTTAATGGCCAGTATTGTGGTTTTACGTGGCGACTGTGTTTAAGGCCGCTAGTGATAGCAACTAATGCAAAATAGGAGTAACAGTTTCTACTAATTCATCGGTTATGGCGTAATCGACCATTATCGGATCTCTTCGCCTGTTTATGCGCTACGTAACATATGTCTACGTTGAGGGACAGCTTGCAGCCCGTACTCAAAGCATCGATCCTCCCTGCACTTGTTCGTGTATTTCGCTCGACTTCATGGCGTTCCAGCTTTGCTGTCGGCAACAGCCACCCAAGGCTTCTGGCGCTAACCATTAGCCCTTTATATTTACCGTAAAGGGTAGAAACTGTGTTCCACTCGCATGGCGTACTCGTGAAGTTTTTTACATCTGACGAATTCACCCTGTTAAGGAGGAGGTGTTGAAGAATACAGCTAAAAAGTCATGTGTTCCTAGGTAAACTCGTATTTTGTTCACAAGGCGGAAGTCGAAGTGCGCGGTCTCAACATAGAAGCCGGTATCTGCGGACTTTTGGGGTCACGGCCCAACGGAGCTGTTAGAGTTCCGCGATAATTGTTTCTGCAGGATCCGCGGTCAATCCTAGAGACAATATAACAATCTTTGAGAGATGCCTTTCGTTTTTTAAGAGGTTTCAGCCGACTACCTTTCCCGCTGTCACTTACCTCGGTGATCAGCACACGGTTCTTCTAATTTGCAGTCGTAGGACCCGCAATGAGTTCGGAACCCGACACTTCCTCCACAGCGATCTGGCGAGGAAGCAGTCGCTCGCCACTGCTTCCTGTGTGGCGAACCGCCTGCACAGCGCCGCTTGTCGCCCCGGCCGTGGCCGCTGCGCCGACGCGACGCGAAGCGACGTTGTGGTGTAGCTGCGGAAAATTCCAATTCCCTTTCTTCACGAGGCAGCTGCCAGCTGACGGCTAGCGGCTAGCGCTTCCGCCTGCGGTGCCACGTTCCCAGAAACCAGGCCGCCGTTCCCAGCTTCTGGCCGTATCTCAACCCCCCCAAAACCACTGTACACACACACACACACACACACACACACACACACACACACAATGTAAACAATACTCAAATTTGGCGCCACACTCACTGGTGAACAAATGAACACTGACTGGGCTGGGACACACAACAACCGTGATTACAGTCTGCTTTGGTGAAGTGTTAAGTGCTTTATGCGACCAAATTTCTGAAAATATGCGTTACATTTACGTGTGCTTAACAGCACCTCATCAAGATGCTGAGAGAAAGTGGCTTGCCACACAAAACCGTAAGTAAAAGCGAACATACGCGTGAAATATCGCGACAAACTAAATTACGTTTAAAACATTAAATGATAGTTTAAGTCCCGATAAAATTTCTCATCAACATAGTTTGGTTGCAGATGACAAGCTGCAAGTACGAAATAATACGCAAGTGGTCCTGCAAAACCATGCAAACCGAATGTAAAGGTATTAAATAACAGAAACCAGTAGTTGTTTGGACTAAATATTTCCGTAATTTTGCAATCATTTAGTAAAAATGTTCACATTACAGATTAAATAAAAAAGAAACCCACTGATGGTGGCAGAGAGGTGCTGAAACATGTTTGGGAACTTTCAAAAACGATGTTTTGGATAGCAATTTACGGTTTGTGTTGCTCCTTAATTGCTGCTACACTGCTGTTATCTTCTTGGGGAAGTAGTCTATCTATGCAACTCAGTGTGTGTGAACTCCTAAGTGACCAAACTGCTGAATTCATCGGTCCCTAGATTTACACGCTGGCTACTGTGGCCGTACGGTTCTAGGCGCTTCATTCCAGAACCGCGCTGCTGCTACGGTCGCAGGTTCGAATCATGCCTCGGGCGTGGATGTATGTGATGTCCTTCGGTTAGTTAGGTTTAAGTAGTTGTAAGTTCCAGGGGACTGATGACCATAGATGTTAAGTCCCATAGTGCTCAGAGCCATTCCGTGCATGTCGACCTGAACCGCGCGGCTCTACGCAATTAAATATAAAATTTAAGCCAGCCGTCTGCTTCTCATATAACTCGTTTTATGTCGTGATTGTGCTTCAAGTCGCTACTGATAGCAGCTAACGTGAAATATGAGGGATTTCTTTTTTGCGTCATACGCGTTTACTCTATTTGTATTTATTACGTGTAATGTTTCGAGAAGCAACACGAAGTCTAGTTTTATCGTTATTCCCTTGTCGCTCACTGGAGCAACTTTTTGAAGAGCCAGTTTCGTAAGGTTAAACTATTACTTACTAAAGTTTTTTTGGGAACTTATTTTCAGTTACGTTCTCGGGATTTGTGACGGCGCGAAACTGTATTGAAGTGTTTCTGGATGTCAGGAAACAAGATGTCTACATAGCTTCGCTATCTTCTGTCTTCTGGACCTCAAGAACAAAAAGAGTCGGTTGCTGCGTAGTGTTTCGGTTTCCAAAAACCGCATCACACATTGCGATTTGAGTGACCAACTTTAATCATCTCGCGTATGGAGCTGCTTTCTTGGCAATAGCGTGTATGCTTGATTTCAGACAAACATAGAGAGGCAGTTGATACAGTGGAATTACTAGACGCATTAAGACTCAGTTCACTGCCAACAGCATAATTAAAACAGTCTTGTAGTTGGCAGAATGCATCTGAATCTGTGGCTGCGAACGCAAACAACTCGGCGAGCCAGGAAGCACGTTCTGCGCCAACTTCGGCGAACCGGTCTGTAGGCAGGCTGCTTTGCCGTCGTTTGCATAGCGCGTGGCTCTGCGAGCGACTTCCTGCTAAAAATGTGTGACTAGGGCCTCCCGTCGGGTAGACCGTTCGCCGGTGAAAGTCTCGGTTTGACGCCACTTCGGCGACTTACACGCGTCGATGGGCATGATAGGACAACACAACACCCAGTCCCTGAGCGGAGAAAATGTCCGACCCAGCCGGGAATCGAACCCGGGCCCTTAGGTTTGAGAATCTGTCGCGCTGACCACTCGGCTACCGGGGGCGGACGCCTTCCTGCTGTTCCTGAGTAATCTCCGTCGTTACAAACTCCAATACTGTGCCACGTTTAGGTAAATGAGCATGTTCTATGCTGTAGTATAGAGATTCCAAACAGTTGCAATAGACTAGATGCATTTGCTTCGCGCGTGTACCTCAACCAATCAGGTAACGTGTTTATGCACGTGTCTTCATGTCAACGATTGAGTGTTGTCGCAACTTTGTAGACGGACCGTTGTAGTCGCCAAGAGCCGTTTGCAGTTAAATTGAAAGCCAGATGTCAGGGAGTGTGCCATACGTTCTTGTTGTGGTCTTCAGTACAGCGACTGGTTTGACGCAGTTCTCCATGCTACAAGCCTCATCATCTCTGAATACCTACTCCAACCTATATCCTTCTGAATCTGCTTAGTGTATTCATCTCTCGGTCTCCCTCTACGATTTTTATCCTCCACACTTCCCTCCAATACTAAATTGGTGATCCCTTGATGCCTCAGAACGTGTCCTATTAACTGGTCCCTTCTTCTAGTCACGTTGTGCCACAAGCTCCTCTTCTCCCCGATTCTATTCAATACCTCCTCATTAGTTATGTGATCTACCCATCTAAACTTCAGCATTCTTCTGTAGCACCACATTTCGAAAGCTTCTATTCTCTTCTTGTCTAAACTATTTATCGTCCACGTTTCACTTCCATACATGGCTACACTCCATACAAATACTTTCAGAAACGACTTCCTGACATTTAAATCTATACTCGATGTTAACAAATTTTTCTTCTTCAGAAACGCTTTCCTTGCTATTGCCAGTCTACATTTTATATCTTCTCTACTTCGACTATCATCAGTTGTTTTGTTTCCCAAATATCACTCATCTACTATTTTTGTCTCATTTCCTAATCTAATTCCCTCAGCATCACCTGATTTAGTTCGACTGCGTTCCACTATTCTCGTTTTGCTTTTGTTGATGTTCATCTTATATCCTCCATTCAAAACATTGGCCATTCCGTTCAATTGCTCTTCAAAGTCCTTTGCTGTCGCTGATAGAATTACAATGTCATCGGCGAACCTCAAAATTTTTATTTCTTCTCCACGGATTTTAATTCCTACTCCGTATTTTTCTTTTGTTTCCTTTACTGCTTGCTCAATATACAGATTGAATAACATCGGGGGATAGGCTACAACCCTGTCTCACTCCCTTCCCAACCACTGCTTCCGTTTCATGTCTTTGACTCTTATAACTGCCATCTGGTTTATGTACAAATTGTAAATGGCCTTTTGCTGCTGTTGGTTGGTTGGTTTGGGGAAGGAGACCAGACAGCGTGGTCATCGGTCTCATCGGATTATGGAAGGATGGGGAAGGAAGTCGGCCGTGCCCTTTCAGAGGAACCATCCCGGCATTTGCCTGGAGTGATTTAGGGAAATAACGGAAAACCTAATTCAGGATGGCCGGACGCGGGATTGAACCGCCGTCCTCCCGAATGCGAGTCCAGTGTCTAACCACTGCGCCACCTCGCTCGGTTTTGCTGCTGTATTTTACCCCTGACATCTTCAGAATTTAAAGAGAGTATTCCAGTCAACCGTGTTAAAAGTTTTCTCTAGGTCTAAGATTGCTAGAAACATAGGTTTGCCTTTCCTTAGTCTATGTTCTGAGGTAAGTCGTAGGGTCAGTATTGCCTCACGTGTTCTAACATTTCTACGGAGTCTAAATTGGTCTTCCCCAAAGATCGGCTTCTATCAGTTTTTCCATTTGTCTGCAAAGAATTCGTGTCATTATTTTGCAGCCATGACTTATTGAACTGATAGTTTTGTAATTTTCACACCTGTTGACACCTGCTTTCTTTGGGATTGGAATTATTATACACTCCTGGAAATTGAAATAAGAACACCGTGAATTCATTGTCCCAGGAAGGGGAAACTTTATTGACACATTCCTGGGGTCAGATACATCACATGATCACACTGACAGAACCACAGGCACATAGACACAGGCAACAGAGCATGCACAATGTCGGCACTAGTACAGTGTATATCCACCTTTCACAGCAATGCAGGCTGCTATTCTCCCATGGAGACGATCGTAGAGATGCTGGATGTAGTCCTGTGGAACGGCTTGCCATGCCATTTCCACCTGGCGCCCCAGTTGGACCAGCGTTCGTGCTGGACGTGCAGACCGCGTGAGACGACGCTTCATCCAGTCCCAAACATGCTCAATGGGGGACAGATCCGGAGATCTTGCTGGCCAGGGTAGTTGACTTACACCTTCTAGAGCACGTTGGGTGGCACGGGATACATGCGGACGTGCATTGTCCTGTTGGAACAGCAAGTTTCCTTGCCGGTCTAGGAATGGTAGAACGATGGGTTCGATGACGGTTTGGATGTACCGTGCACTATTCAGTGTCCCCTCGACGATCACCAGTGGTGTACGGCCAGTGTAGGAGATCGCTCCCCACACCATGATGCCGGGTGTTGGCCCTGTGTGCCTCGGTCGTATGCAGTCCTGATTGTGGCGCTCACCTGCACGGCGCCAAACACGCATACGACCATCATTGGCACCAAGGCAGAAGCGACTCTCATCGCTGAAGACGACACGTCTCCATTCGTCCCTCCATTCACGCCTGTCGCGACACCACTGGAGGCGGGCTGCACGATGTTGGGGCGTGAGCGGAAGACGGCCTAACGGTGTGCGGGACCGTAGCCCAGCTTCATGGAGACGGTTGCGAATGGTCCTCGCCGATACCCCAGGAGCAACAGTGTCCCTAATTTGCTGGGAAGTGGCGGTGCGGTCCCCTACGGCACTGCGTAGGATCCTACGGTCTTGGCGTGCATCCGTGCGTTGCTGCGGTCCGGTCCCAGGTGGACGGGCACGTGCACCTTCCGCCGACCACTGGCGACAACATCGATGTACTGTGGAGACCTCACGCCCCACGTGTTGAGCAATTCGGCGGTACCTCCAACCGGCCTCCCGCATGCCCACTATACGCCCTCGCTCAAAGTCCGTCAACTGCACATACGGTTCACGTCCACGCTGTCGCGGCATGCTACCAGTGTTAAAGACTGCGATGGAGCTCCGTATGCCACGGAAAACTGGCTGACACTGACGGCGGCGGTGCACAAATGCTGCGCAGCTAGCGCCATTCGACGGCCAACACCGCGGTTCCTGGTGTGTCCGCTGTGCCGTGCGTGTGATCGTTGCTTGTACAGCCCTCTCGCAGTGTCCGGAGCAAGTATGGTGGGTCTGACACACCGGTGTCAATGTGTTCTTTTTTCCATTTCCAGGAGTGTATTATTCTTGAAGTTTGAGGGAATTTCGCCTGTCTCATACATCTTGCTCACCAGATGGTAGAGTTTTGTCATGGCTGACTCTCCCAAGGCTATTAGTAGTTCTAATAGAATGTTGTCTACTCCTGGGGCCTTGTCTCAACGTAGATCTTTCACTGTTCTGTCAAATTCTTCTCGAAGTACCATACCTCCCGCTTCATCTCCATCTACGTCCTCTTATATTTCCATAATATTTCCCTCAAGTACATCGCTCTTGTATAGACCCTCTGTATACTCTTCTGACCTTTCTGCTTTCTCTTCTTTGCTTAGCATTGGTTTTCCATCTGAGCTCTTTATGTTCATATAGGTGTTTCCCTTTTCTTCAAAGGTCTCTTTAATTTTCCCGTAGGCAGTATCTATCTTACCGCTAATGATACATGCTTCTACATCCTTCAATTTGTCCTCTAACCATCCCTGCTTAGCCACTTTGTACTTACTGTCGATCTCATTTTTGAGATGTTTGTATTCCTTTCAGCCTCCTTCATTTACTGCATTTTTATATTTCCTTCTTTCATCAATTAAATTCAATATCTTCTGTTACCCATGGATTTCTACCAGCCCTCGTGTCTGTACCTACTTGATCCTCTGCTGCTTTCACTACGTCATCTCTCAAAGCTATCCGTTCTTCTTCCACTGTATTCCTCTCCTCTGTTCTTGTCGATCGATCCCTAATGCTCTGACACTCTTTAAAACTTCTGGTTCTTTCAGTTTATCCAGGTCCCATCTCCTATACGTATGGCATGCCATTTAACGTGCACTACGAACGACGGTGCAAAACTGCATTTTTCACATTGACTAACCATTGGCAGAATGAGTATCAGAAAAGAAATCCTCACCCAACTCAGTTTCGAAGAAATGAAGGAAGGAAGACACGAGCAAATGTCTCTCCTCTGTAAACTGCAGGCTTCACCAACTAGCCTATTTGGTAGATCATTTATGTTGAGATCCACGTTTTTCACGAAGATACTTGCGTAACTGCAGATAGAAACCTTCTAATTCACTTCATGTTTCGTGACTGATCTCTGAAATGCTACCGGACCGGCAGACACAGGACAAACACTGTGGCGCATCCCCATTTTGAAGGATCCTAGTCAGCATAAAACTTCGTTCGTCTTTGTTGACTCTGGAGGTCAACATTCTGTTTCCTTTGCTCTACGTGAAATAAACCTTTCCTCAGATTTTCTCATAAGTCGATAACGTTAGAATTTATTCGGAAGCATTCCATGGTCCACACAGTAGAATGTTTTTGGTACTTCAGAGAACAGCTGCTGTACGCACAGTTCAGCCCTCGAAGTGGGTCTCCATACAAGACAACGAATCGACTACCCTGTGTATGCTCCTGGGACAAGGCAGCAACTCGTACAGTGTGTCGTGTCTGCTGTGATTTATAACCTTGTGTTCACTGCCTTTAAAAAATCTTACAGAACTCTCCTAGTATTAAAACTGTCATGTAAATGTTTACGTTTGTTTCTCTTGTAGTGCAAAAAAATGGTTCAAATGGCTCTGAGCACTATGGGACTCAACTGCTGAGGTTATTAGTCCCCTAGAACTTAGAACTACGTAAACCTAACTAACCTAAGGACATCACAAACATCCAAGCCCGAGGCAGGATTCGAACCTGCGACCGTAGCGGTCTTGCGGTTCCAGACTGCAGCGCCGTTAACCGCACGGCCACTTCGGCCGGCTCTTGTAGTGCATATGACATGTTGTGCACCATGGTATATAAATGCATGGTACGTACAGCGGATGTACCCAAAGATAAGAATGCAACAGAAGCAGTAAACATAGCCTTTTAGATGTATGAATGCAGAGTATCGCGGCGATAACATTGGATAAAATGTTCTCGGGTTTCCAACAGCGTCAATTGGTTAAAACTACATGAGCTTTCAGCCAAGCACACCTTGCCCATTATCAAGTGTTATGACTTCCAGTGGGCTGTTGGTGCGCCCTTATATACGCTAGCTGCCGGCTGTGACGTCACTGGTGCCCGTGACATTGCCATATATGGGCATGTTTTGAGTCGGCGTTCGTTGTGCCCTCTTCAACCGCGCGATCGCTGGATCCCACGCAGCGCTGAGCTGTAAGCCACCGTCTCCAGATTTCTCTGGATAGCGTAGGCGATAATCTGCGCTAGCTGAGCATGCGTTAGAGAACGGTCACCACATAAAATTTGGCGGTACCTCTGTCGTGGCTCGCTCTAACGACTTCTGGGACAGTTTAATAAAGGAAGTTATTGAAATAAAAATTACCACAAACACCCTGAATAGAGACGGTGGCTTACAGCTCAGCGCTGCGTGGGATCCAGCAATCGCGCGGTTGACGAGGGCACAACGAACGCAGACTCAAAACATGCCCATATATGGCAAGGTCACGGTCACCAGTGACGTCACAGCCGGCAGCTAGCGTATATAAGGGCGCACCAACAGCCCACTGGAAGTCATAACACTTGATAATGGCCAAGGAGTACTTAGCCGAAAGCTCGTGTAGTTTTGACCAATTGGCGCGGTTGGACACCCGAGAACATTTTATTCAAAGCCTTTTAGAGTTATATTTTCTTCTTTGTGTCTGTATTACATGGCGACTGTGCGTCTGTGCGTCATCGGCCACAGCGTTTGCTACTGGCTGACATCCCTCGTGTAGGGTACTGTACAGCTCAGCAGATGATGGTGTGGCCCCCTGTGCTTCCCTGCGGCTTTCAAGCGGTGCGTTTCGCCTTGTGCTACGTACAACTTCTGTTTTTTCGAGAGGCCAGTGTATAGCTGGATTTGAGTTTCGCATGTATGACAGAATATTCGGCATACCTTTCATTGGTATGACGACACGCAAATTCACGAATGAAGTCTCTTCAGGTTCGTGGTTTACTTGCAGAGGTACTGCCAAGAAGTTATGGCGAAAAAATCTGGATGTATCTGTCTTTTCATGGTTATAGTGACAACGGCTTGCGTTTGCCTTTTTTTCCTGGCGCAGGTTTTCTCATTATGTCTGAGGCTTGTTAGCCAACGACATAGTATGAGACTATAAGTAATGGCGAGTTTGTCTGCAAGGTCGTCCTCCGCAGCAAAGCACAGAAATATTTTTTACGAAAATAAAAAACAGCCTTTCCTTGCTGCAGAAAGAAGAGGCGGGTTTTATTTGCAAAACAATAATGTATAAGGGATGGATTGGACATGAGATTCGTGAATCTGAGCGTAATATCGTCTCACAAGGAGAGCTCGCCTCGCTTCACCTCACCTCTCTCTGTCGACTGCTCTGGCCTCTTCCATTTTCTTCCTATCTGCATCATTTTAAGCTTAGTGCCTGCCACAATAAAGCACTACGATCAGCTTCTCAAATAAACTCCACAAAATCCCCTTTGAAGGTTACAAAATTTCCGACCACTGTTAGGTACAAAGAATTTGTAAGTATTTAACGTACGAGGGGCAGTGAAAGGAGGATCGAGAACCCTCAACAACGGGACCATATGAAACATCCCCTTTGAATAATTAATGAATTACTGTGCTGATAAACCTCTACGTTATTTGATTTTCAAACAGCTGAGCAAAACAGAATGTACTCAGACATTACTCTCCTTATTTATTCTGATCAACACTAAACTGACACACAATATTTTTAGCGCAACGCAATCTGACTTTCAATAATACCCACAAAAGAATGGTCCTGACTAACAATAACCTATACCTTTCATGAATCACCTCACAAAAATCTTCGTTACTCGAACTACTGCAATACACCGAGCGCCAATACTGCCAGCGAGATAAAAGATTATAACAAATGAATTCACTAACTACTGATAGGCATAGTTAGCAAAAGAAAGATTTTGATAGAGAACAAACAATGTATTTACCTTAATAATATTCAAAAGTTATCATATATATATATATCTCCAGTATTACAAATTTACTCTTTCTGGCAGACACACGTCCAGATCGTCCGCTCTTAAAATTCTGCCATATCACTCCCCCACATCCACCACTGCTGGCGGCTCACCTCCAACTGCGCAACGCTACGTGCTGTTCACAACCAACTGCCCAACACTACAATAGCAAATTTTCCAACAACGCAAACCAGCCACAGACTGCACACAGCACAGTCAGTGATTTTCATACAGAGCGCTACGTGACGTTACCAACATAAAAACCTAAATAGCCTACTTACACATAGAATGGTTCCATTCAAAAGTAATGACCAAACGCGTGAAGACATTTATCCCACCGGGAGAGGAGACGATCAGTTCCTATTTCATAGAACGCGGTCGGCCGCTGACGGATCCACAACCGCACCCCCTCTGGTTCTTTCTCGGCCAACTCAAACAGATGTCGACGCATGTCTTTCTTCAGGTCGCCAGCGATGTGAGAATTGCACGATGAACGATCCGGGCTGTAAGGAGGAAGACACATGCATGGGCGTCGGTTTCAGTCGGACGAGGAAGAGCAAGAATAGGCGCTGTTGTGGATCCGTTAGCGGCCGACCGCATTATGCGAAGCAGGAAATGGTCGCTCGTCTACCAGCGGGATAAATGTCTTCACGCGTGTGGTCATAAAGTTTGAATGAAACAATTTAATGGTCGCGTTGTGGGCGGCGTTCGATTTTCTTTCGATTGCCTCTCATAGGATTTTGTAGCTCATACGTAGCGCAGCAGTTTTACAGTCGTACGGTTACTGGTTCGAACCTTGTTAGTAGTACTTTTTATTTTATTAGCGTTCAGTGCTTATTAACAAATACAAATGCTCAGCAACAAATACTGAATCTTGTTTCTAATAAAAATAACATCTTTAAATTTTTAATTCCTCGTCTCACAAAAATTAGTGTTCCCAGTAAGGTAAAATGTGGTGCAAAATTGCAAACCGTCAAATAGAAAATAAAGAACTACTTGCATTCCTAGAGATTCAACAGTTTTATTGCCGTGTATCTTTTTCATTTAACAACAAATCATTTCGAGTATTTGTATCTATTTTTATCAGTGTGACGAGTAACCAAAAGTAAAAAGATGTTATATATATATCACAAAAATATTCCGCATAAAGTAAAGAAGTTGTTTCTAGCGAGATTCGAACCAGCGACGCTCTACACTCGGCTACGGACAGTTGTTTAAATGTTGCAGACGTACTTAGCGCCGCTCGGAAATCTTATCTTCAAAGGCGATTTTTTCTAATTTTTTGTTTTTCATAATTGCGCCCAACAGCATTAATAAATTCGTGTCCGGGCACTATCGTTGAAAAACCTTAAAACATGAAGAATATCGAACAGGGCAGAGCTGGGCGTAAGACGGCCTTGATAGTGAAGGACGTGAAACAGTCGCTGCTGTTAAAGTTACTATACTTCTGTAGAGCAGTTTTTATATCTGTGCACTGTGCGTTACTGTATGTATTGCATGGCGTTAACGATGTGTTTGTTCTCTGTGTGACAGGTGGCTTGTGTCAGCTGCCGCCCACGCCGTTCCAGCCATTCGGTGAGTAACATGTGTGTGAAGAGATGAGAGACACCGTCGGAGTGGTGGTGGTGGTGGTGGTGGTGGTGGTAAGTAGATTTTAAACATCTGAAGGTTGGGACGAGACATGTTGTGCTTATGCCTACTGTGGTTCTGTCACAGAACAGTCTACGGCAATGCATTGTGCGCAGTCCCCGTTACACTTAGTGATGTTTTCGTGATTTAATGTGTTACGTTGTATCAGAGGCAGACACCAGCCCAAGTGTTGTAATAGAGAATCACCTGTCAAGACCCGAAACGCGACATATCTTAACATACAGTTTTGTAACGGATGTTCAGCCTGTTGATTTGCAAAGTATCGGAAGTACTTACGGTCAGAATTGACAGAGGTAAGCTGGGGAATGAATATGAATACTTAAACTTTTTAAATCGCAGTCATGATTAGTGAAATTAGTTTAATCTCAAACTCAACGATGGCGATTTCGACCTTATGGTCAGTTAAAAGAAAAAACAATTCGTTGCTACAAACATTTCAAATTATTTGGAAATCTTCTAGCACAGACATACTGTTCAAACATGGAATCCAACTCATTCCGCACCACCTTCGCATTTTATTTTCACTTGCTGACAGGCACGAACTGTGCCTGTGATTAAATGGCCATTCAGTGGCGAGGATTTGCGCAGAAAACTGTGACAGGCGTAGTGTGGACTGAACTTTCTTACACAGTCGCAGAACACGATTAGAGTCCGCGTGAGAGTTTGCAGGGGTGCAGAGCGTCGCCATATCGTGACCAGGTGAGGCTGACGTGCGGACATCGGCTGCATTTGTGCGTGCGTGGGTCTGCCAGTGGACGCCTAGAGCCCTCTGCGGCCGCGCCAGCTCATGTGGGGCCCTGTCCGCGGCTCTCTACTCCCGGGTAGCTTCTGTGTCGACAGACTCCGGCCGCGCCGGCCGGGGTGGCCGAGCGGTTCTAGGCGCTACAGTCTGGAACCGTGTGACCGCTACGGTCGCAGGTTCGAATCCTGCCTCGGGCATGGGTATGTGTGATGTCCTTAGGCTAGTTAGGTTTAAGTAGGTCTAAGTTCTAGGGCAGGGGTCTCCAAACTACGGCCCGCGGGCCGAAACCGGCCCGCGTTAGCTGGCCGGACATCCCCGGTGTCCGGCCCGCCAAATATTTGAGGTGGTACCTATACTGCCAATGATTGAGTTTCGAGGCCTATCGCCTATCGAGGCCTATCGCGACCAATACACATTGGCTGCTACTCGCTACAAGGCTACATAACTTAACTTATTGTTGCACCGCTTGAAATAACAATGCGTTGACATACTCTCCCTCTGTTACGTCTTGCAGTATTAGTGTTGCTAACAATGATTTTGAGATTTCGTTAACTTTGCAGGACGCTTTCGTGAAGAATGAGCAGTGACATACTTCTTCGTCGGTGAAATTCGCCAGAATAAAATACGCCATAATTTCGGTCAGGTACGTCCACCAATCAAAATTATGTAATTAAATAAAAATCGTAGTTCGTTTCAGTGCTAGCTGTTCCCACTACCTTAGATTTTTGCGATTTCACCTTTCCTTTAGCCTTACATTACGGTGATGACCTTGTAGATGACATCGGAAATTCACTGAGTCTTTTTGCAGATGATGCTGTGGTGTATCGAGGAGTTGTAACAATGGAAAATTGTACTGAAATGCAGGAGGATCTGCAGCGAATTGACGCATGGTGCAGGGATTGGCAATTCAATCTCAATGGAGACAAGTGTAATGTGCTGCGAATACATAGAAAGATAGATCCCTTATCATTTAGCTACAAAATAGCAGGTCAGCAACTGGAAGCAGTTAATTCCATAAATTATCTGGGAGTACGCATTAGGAGTGATTTAAAATGGAATGATCATATAAAGTTGATCGTCGGTAAAGCAGATGCCAGACTGAGATTCATTGGAAGAATCCTAAGGAAATGCAATCCGAAAACAAAGGAAGTAGCTTACAGTACGCTTGTTCGCCCACTGCTTGAATACTGCTCAGGAGTGTGGGATCCGTACCAGATAGGATTGATAGAAGAGATAGAGAAGATCCAACGGAGAGCAGCGCGCTTCGTTACAGGATAATTTAGTAATCGCGAAAGCGTTACGGAGATGATGAACTCCAGTGGAAGACTCTGCAGGAGAGACGCTCATTAGCTCGGTACAGGCTTTTGTTAAAGTTTCGAGAACATACCTTCACCAAAGAGTCAAGCAGTATATTGCTCCCTCCTACGCATATCTCGAGAAGAGACCATGAGGATAAAATCAGAGAGATTAGAGCCCACACAGAAGCATACAGACAATCCTTCTTTCCACGAACAATGCGAGACTGGAATAGAAGGGAGAACCGATAGAGGTACTCAGGGTACCCTCCGCCACACACCGTCAGGTGGCTTGCGGAGTATGGATGTAGATGTAGATCATGGAGTGCTAGGTTGCTTTAATCGCACTAGGTAGATCTTGGCCCTTATGACTTCGTGGAGGAGTCAATGTGGCCCGCGGACTAAAAAGTTTGGAGACCCCTGTTCTAGGGACTGATGACCTCAGAAGTTAAGTCCCATAGTGCTCAGAGCCATTTGACCCATTTTAGAACGGATAGAGTGCTGAAAAGAGGTTATTCCGTGAACATAATTCAAGTTAGAACATTGTGACAGTGCATTAGAAATAACGAGGGCGATGGTAGGGCGATTAGACTGTGACACGAGACTCTGAAAGTAGCTGGGTTTTACTATTTCAACAGGAAAATAGCTGGCAACAGCGAGAGTAAAGAGGATATGAAATTCAGATTGATAAGAAAAGACAGTTTTTCGTAAAAGTAGGTACTAGCTAACATGGAACGTAAATATAAGTGCTAGGAAGTTGCCCTCTTTAAAGTAGACACGATGAGGCATCGAGGAGCAGTCAATTTGGTAGTAGGAATGTGAGGGATACGACTTCTACAGGCAGGGCAGTGCCGGACTGTTGTTAGCAGCTTCCAGTGGATGTAGGTTGCAGTGCTTGACAGTCTTTCGTAAGATAGACTAGAGCTACATCAAAGCCGTCTGTCGGGAGGAGGAGGAGGAGGAGGAGGAGGAGGCGTAACCTACTGAGTCCGGTTTCGGGGCATCTTTCACAGCACTGGAGTTCGTCGGCCGCTCAAGGTGTTGGGGAGTACAGTATTAGGGTATAGAGAGAGAGAGAGGCCAGCAGGTAGAAAGCTCGACAGGAGAGGAGAGCAGAGCCGGACTACTTTGGTGGTCGGCGTGACCTTGGCCATAGCGCCGCATACCGGCGCGCAGGCTGCAGTTGGACGTCTCCTACCCGCGTCCCCATAAACATGTCTGGGAGCATCAGTGTGGCCAGATACGGAAGCTCAGCTGAAGCTAAAGCAAATGGTAGGCTACGATTAATTTGTGCAGGAACTGGCAATTGGCTCTGAACGTAAATAAACGTTAAGTAGCGCTCATAAGTAGGCGAGGAAGTACCCTAATGTTAGATTACACTGTTCCCAACATATAGCTGGAAACAGCAGCTACAGTAAAATACGCGGGAATGACAGTCCATCAGAACTTAAAGTGGAACGACCACCTTGTAGCGAAAGCATATGACGAGCGGAGATCGTAAGAACCTTAAGGGAATGTAATGGCCGGCCGATGTGGCCGAGCGGTTCTAGTGCTTCAGTCCGGGACCGCGCTGCTGCTGCGGTCGCAGGTTCCAATCCTGCCTCGCGCATGGATGTGTGTGATGTCCTTAGGTTAGTTAGGTTTAAGTAGTTCTAAGTTCTAGGGGGCTGATGACCTCAGCATTTAAGTCCCATAGCGCTCAGAGCCATTTGAACTTAAACATCTGAGGTCATCAGTCCCATAGGACTTAAAACTACTTAAACCTAACTAACCTAAGGACATCGCACACATCCATGCCCGAGGCAGGATTCGAACCTGCGACCGTAGCGGTTGCGCGGTTCCAGACTGTAGCGCCTAGAACCGCTCGGCCACCCCGGCCGGCAACAACAACAACAATAATAATAATAACGAGCCACACTACACTACCACTGAAGATGCGACTCCTTCCTTTCCGTTATCGTGGTTTCCGAAATATGAAAACGTAGCATTGTTTGTAGGAGCTGCAACTTACATTTAGTAACGATGTAATTGTGTTTACACTGAACTTAGGTACCAATTACAGTGTAAGAACGGTCCGAAGGTGTTTGCTATCCAACCGAAACTGGTTATCGTTTAGTTTTAATTAGACTACGTACCGATTGAGACCATTAAAGTTAATGCGCAGCACTGTGAACACAGTTTGTAAATCTATTATACAAATTCACTTACACCATAACAAGACGCATCTGACGTTATCGATTCGTGCAGAATTTATCGGTCGATTGCATTCCTTCGTGTGTAGTATTTCCTCTGAGATTCAAAACCATCTTGTATTAAATGCACACGTGCATTACAGAATTCGATAAAACAGCCGACTTGTTTTTTCAGAAGATTGATGTTACAGTGTGTGGGCGAGCGTGCTTCGTGTACGACTGCCAGTCTCCTCCCGCTTTTACTGTTCCAATCACGAAATGCTGCACGTGAGGGACGACTGCCGTGTATGACCTCGAGTCTGTCAGATTTGACCACTTGTGGTCTTGTCTCGCGATGTCTGTAGGAAGAACCAAGCCCGGCTCTTCTGGAAATATGCATCCCGAGAATTTTGTCTGAGAGCCTCTCCATGCTGGTGCATAGCCTCTCTTGTAGCGTCTACTGCTGGAGTTTGCTGTGTTGTTTCCTGATAGTGAACCCAGACTGACGAGCAATACTCTAGAAAAGGTGTAACAATTGCTTTGCAAACCACTCCCTTCGTGGTTGGTGTAAATGTATACAATGTTTGAGAAAGGGGGGTGCGGTTGTTACGTATGCCTCGTGACGACAGGGTGCAGGAGGTCGAGCGGTCAGGATTAGAGAGTGGGCATCCAGGGCTGCCGTTAAGTGACAAAACAGGAAATTAGGTACAATAAAGAGGATGTATTTCAATGTACGGTGTACAAGGGGCGCGCCTGGGGTCGGACGTTACCAGGTTTAGGCCAGTCTAGGAGGTCGAACAATTAATTGAAATGGGCAACGGAAGGGGAAGCGGTAGCGGTTCATGTTAACCTACGTTGGTGGCTGGTCGTTAAAAGCAGAGACAGAGGCTTTACCTTCCAAAAAGACGACTCTTCTGCTCGAGGTCTGGATTACAAGAGAGAGAAGCAACTCCAGCGTTCACACACGTGATCGGTATCCCGCGCATGCTATTGGCTAAAACCAAATTTTTAAACCAATTCCATAAAATATCCCTTGACTGGCTGCCACCATGTACAATCCCACTACACTCAGTGAGGACTGTTCTAGTGGCTGTCGGTCCTGTTAAAAGTAGTCGGCACTTGACAGCTTAATACCGATGGGGCCGCAACAGTGCGCCCCGGCTGCTGGGGTCTGCTGGCGGTATCGGCTGCCTAACAGTATGTGTCGCCGCTTTCCACCGCACAGAGTGTTCTTCTTGACAGCACTGGAGTAGGAAACTTTTCCGGGCGAAAAATTTCGCCTCTTTGAAGAAAAAATCGTAACTCCGGTCCTAATTAAAATTAAAAACAAATGTCTGACATGCTCAGAGGTAAAGTAGAGGTGTATACCATATGCGAGTTCCAAATTTCTTCGTGTTTTATGTGGGGCATAAAGAGTTTACAGTCAGCGGTAAAGAACGGATTGCACCAGTCCTCTTATCTTTCTATGTTTTCGATTTAGGCGTTATGTTTCAATTGTTACTACAACGTGACTGAATATCTATCTCACATTGCCTTCCTTTTATATCTATATATGTTTCGATATCCTTGACTGACTTGAGCGGTGCGCTGGCTGCTTGCAGACAGTGATAATTCGCAACTTTTAACCTCGAAACGCCAGCTGCTGACTGACTTAAACTGACTTCAGGCCGCCCCGGATGGTTAGTCCTACGTAGTTCGCGGCTGTTTCTGTTTCCGCTAATCTATCGCCGGTAGTATAATTGAATGACAGTCAACCTCACTGCATGCCTATGCGCTACACGATGCGTTTGTATACGTTCCGCTGGCCGGAGTGGCCGAGCGGTTCTAGGCGCAAGTCTGGAACCGCGCGACCACTATGGTCGCAGGTTAGAGTCTTGCCTCGGGCATAGATGTGTGTGATGGCCTTAGGTTAGTTTGAGTAGTTCTAAGTTCTAGGGGACTGATGACCTCAGATGTTAGGCCCCATAGTGCTCAGAGCCATTTTTTCGTATACGTTCACGGTCGGCTGCCAGCCGCTGCACCGAATGTCAGTCCTCTGCATGTGTTGATGCACTTCGCTGACCTCTCTAGTGTTGAGGTCTTCCTATATGCACGTTATTTGAGATGGAACAGTTAATTTTTTTTAGGAAACATTCGAATAAAACTTTCCATGTAGGCGTAACGTGTGGACAGTTGTCATGGGTTACAGAAGTACGGTTGTTAGAACGTTTCCCAAACAGAAGATGTTAAGCAAAGGCAAAGTATTAAGTTAGACGTTGATTTTCGTGAATTCCGTCTTCGACTTCAATGCACTCTGGATTTTTGTTGACAACGCCTCGCGCAGCTCTTCCGACGTCGTCGTGTCGTTCTTTTATGGGGGCAGCAGTACCCGTAATCCGAAAGAACAATTACTCTCTTGTGCTCTCTTTACCTTCCTAGATTTGGCCTTTCAACCATCCCCGCAGGCATTTAAGGTCCGGTGAAACATGGCTCCGAAGAAGCGTAACCTTTTCTGCCGATCCACATTCCGCGGAACGTTGATTACAGATTACGTCACTTGAGGACTAGAATAACTACACTCCTGGAAATGGAAAAAAGAACACATTGACACCGGTGTGTCAGACCCACCATACTTGCTCCGGACACTGCGAGAGGGCTGTACAAGCAATGATCACACGCACGGCACAGCGGACACACCAGGAACCGCGGTGTTGGCCGTCGAATGGCGCTAGCTGCGCAGCATTTGTGCACCGCCGCCGTCAGTGTCAGCCAGTTTGCCGTGGCATACGGAGCTCCATCGCAGTCTTTAACACTGGTAGCATGCCGCGACAGCGTGCACGTGAACCGTATGTGCAGTTGACGGACTTTGAGAGAGGGCGTATTGTGGGCATGCGGGAGGCCGGGTGGACGTACCGCCGAATTGCTCAACACGTGGGGCGTGAGGTCTCCACAGTACATCGATGTTGTCGCCAGTGGTCGGCGGAAGGTGCACGTGCCCGTCGACCTGGGACCGGACCGCAGCGACGCACGGATGCACGCCAAGACCGTAGGATCCTACGCAGTGCCGTAGGGGACCGCACCGCCACTTCCCAGCAAATTAGGGACACTGTTGCTCCTGGGGTATCGGCGAGGACCATTCGCAACCGTCTCCATGAAGCTGGGCTACGGTCCCGCACACCGTTAGGCCGTCTTCCGCTCACGCCCCAACATCGTGCAGCCCGCCTCCAGTGGTGTCGCGACAGGCGTGAATGGAGGGACGAATGGAGACGTGTCGTCTTCAGCGATGAGAGTCGCTTCTGCCTTGGTGCCAATGATGGTCGTATGCGTGTTTGGCGCCGTGCAGGTGAGCGCCACAATCAGGACTGCATACGACCGAGGCACACAGGGCCAACACCCGGCATCATGGTGTGGGGAGCGATCTCCTACACTGGCCGTATACCACTGGTGATCGTCGAGGGGACACTGAATAGTGCACGGTACATCCAAACCGTCATCGAACCCATCGTTCTACCATTCCTAGACCGGAAAGGGAACTTGCTGTTCCAACAGGACAATGCACGTCCGCATGTATCCCGTGCCACCCAACGTGCTCTAGAAGGTGTAAGTCAACTACCCTGGCCAGCAAGATCTCCGGATCTGTCCCCCATTGAGCATGTTTGGGATTGGATGAAGCGTCGTCTCACGCGGTCTGCACGTCCAGTACGAACGCTGGTCCAACTGAGGCGCCAGGTGGAAATGGCATGGCAAGCCGTTCCACAGGACTACATCTAGCATCTCTACGATCGTCTCCATGGGAGAATAGCAGCCTGCATTGCTGCAAAAGGTGGATATACACTGTACTAGTGCTGACATTGTGCATGCTCTGTTGCCTGTGTCTATGTGCCTGTGGTTCTGTCAGTGTGATCATGTGATGTATCTGACCCCAGGAATGTGTCAATAAAGTTTCCCCTTCCTGGGACAATGAATTCACGGTGTTCTTATTTCAATTTCCAGGAGTGTAGTTGCCCTATCAGGCTCAAAGATGACTGTGAGTGAGTCACCTTTACTTATGTCTGTGTTATCATAGATACCATAAATACGAGGCTGGGAATGTGTACTGACAACCTAAATGTGCTACTGAGCTCAAAGCCACATCACTTACATGAAATTGAAAAGAATCCTGTGTGTGTGAAAACCTATCTCATTAGTATGCAAATAAATAACCAAACCAACAATTTCACATTCAGTAGACTTGGTCAGTGCGAACAGTTTGAAAAAAATATAAAAAAATCTAAACTCTAATGTTATCCTCTATAAGAATGTAACCTGGATTACACGAAAATTTCTGCACTGACGTATCGCGCTGGTTAAAGTAAAGTAACTGACAGAACCTAAACTGCGCAAAGGAAACTAAACAATCACGTTATGAATCTCACCTGCAAAATTATGTACTGGCAGAAACAGGAACACAACAAGACTCCGCAACAGCTAAAAAATACTGCTAAAAACTAACTACAATTGGTCCCAGGGAAATTAGGTTCATAAACTTCACACAGAATGCCAATGAAACTCGTGACTCAACCTGTAAGTTCTGAAATTTCGGTTAGGAAGCAGCTTATCAAAGAAAACATTTATAGTCTCTAATATGAAAATTCTTTTAATCTAATAACTTCCATGGTACAGTAAATTAACTCGGAAGATAAATCAGTAGAATAATTATGAAAAGCCCGCATCTCGTGGTCGCGCGGTAGCGTTCTCGCTTCCCACGCCCGGGTTCCCAGGTTCGATTCCCGGCGGTGTCCGGGATTTTCTCTGCCTCGTGATGGCTGAGTGTTGTGTGATGTCCTTAGGTTAGTTAGGTTTAAGTAGTTCTAAGTTCCAGGGGACTGATGACCTCAGATGTTAAGTCCCATAGTGCTCAGAGCCATTTTAGCCAATTATGAAAAACTCGACTGTGACGAGGGTGAAGTGGACCCACAATGGAAGTCATCAAAAAAATTTTATACATCATCAAATAATAGCTTGTTCTTCATTTCAAAACCTTTATGTCCGTATGCTATCCAACCACTGTTCTGAGTCACCATTCCTCCTCGTAATAAATGTGCAGCTCACATAGTTCCAAGAGTGCGTCCATTCATTACACTGTACCTTCAACGAATCCCCACTTGCTGCACATCGCAGCTTCCTACAACTGACCGCCAAAGTTACCACGAATCCACAGTGCTGCCATCCGAGACACAGATACTGTTGCCTAACAACTGTTTCTCTGACCACAACTCTTCAAATATACCATTTTCCTTTACAAATATTAACACATCAAATAACATCATCAACAAATAGCCATCTCAAATCACTGCCATCGCTACCACCGAACGGAGCTCTCCCAGTAGTGATGGAGACTCGTTTTCAACAAAACCTGCCTAAGGCGGCCCTGTAACACTTTGCGGTAACGCAAGAAGCCGAATAAACAGAATATCTATGATACCGCAACGCACATATACAGAGAACGGTTCTCGGAAACGTCTCCACACACACATGTGGATGTTTGCGGGACCATCGATGTTTCATCGATACTGTATCGACTGAAAGTGACTTCATCAGTAAACAGTATTAATGGCGTTACTCGGCGATTTGCAATTAGCCAACGACAAAATTCCAGTCGTCCTCGTTGATATCGTTCTGGAAGATAATGCATCCTCTGTAGATGGGAACATGCAGGCCCTGTGTACATAATGTCCGCCATATTCTTATATGTGGAACACCGATACGTGCAGAAATTCTGCAGGTGCTTGTTGATTGACTATGTTGTACTAACTGAACAATCCCTAGTACTTCATCCGCACCTTGCTGATTTGCTCGTTCCGATGATACTTGACACTACAGCGGTCTCACACAGTTTAGCGAAAACATGACTAAACACTCTTCGATTCGGTATTCTGCGGTTAGCAAATCGTCTACCGTATCATATGAAAGCAGTGGCAGCAGCGTTTCCATTACAAAACTACTGTAAAATACCGCACCATGTCAGCATACTCACGATTTTCAAATACATGCGGCAGGCTGAATTGTACTTCATTGTCCAACTAAGCATAATCACAGTTGAAAAATTCGATTATGTTAACTGAAATGGTTCAAATGGCTCTGAGCACTATGGGACTCAACTGCTGAGGTCATTAGTCCCCTAGAACTTAGAACTAGTTAAACCTAACTAATCTAAGGACATCACAAACATCCATGCCCGAGGCAGGATTCGAACCTGCGACCGTAGCGGTCTTGCGGTTCCAGACTGCAGCGCCTTTAACCGCACGGCCACTTCGGCCGGCTATGTTAACTGATGCGCAGCTTCAGAATTTTAACTTCAAAACAGAAATGACAGTCGATAAATATAAGCAGTTCATTTTCAGACCTCTGGCCCTCCATAGGTACGTTTTTAAGTTTTGTGCGTATTGTGCGGGAGGACTCCTTGCCCTGTCCCTGTTTCCACTCCAGTGATAAAACGGAACACAACTCGTCTCGTTATATAAGAGTACGTGTGTTCCCTAACATGAGGTGAACGCGAGCCGCGGCCCTCGGCTGGTGTGCACACACACACACACACACACACACACACACACACACACATACACATACACATACACACACACACACACACACACCTGCTCTGTACGAAAGTGTCCACACACGCTACCTGGCGCACCCGCTCTCTGCGGCTGGTTTCTGCCCTGCCGGTCAAACCACACGGAAGGTCGCTCTATGCACACGCAAACTTACAAAAATTTCCAACAGGCAGCAGATTATGCTGAATAAGCTGACCTGTCCAGTTTGCAAGATGCCGCTAGTCGGCAGTAGGAGTGGCAAAGTGAGTTGCTGAACTCGCCGATAAATGCATCCCTAGCAACTAGAGAACAGCGCGCGAAATGAAAACTTCACTCTGTAACCAGTAAAAGCTGGACACATTATATCGAACGTTTTATTCGAATCAGTCCCTCCAATACCGCGTACTGAAATATTTACTATACTTCCTGAAGCACGCTGTACGTAACATTATCCTCTGGGACAGGGACGTAGAGTTTACGGCGTTATCGATTCGGTCATTTGTACACGAGGTGTTGCGGCTCTTGGGGAGGTTTTGCCAGGTCGTGTACCGACGGTTGCAGCAAACTGCCTTTGAGTTTGTGGCGTGCCCTCTAGGAGTGTGCTGCGGAGTACGGGATGTATATATGAGTCCGGGCTGCGGCGTGTGTGGGAGCCGCCGGCAGGGCAGATACCTGCACGCCCCGCCAGCCCTGGAAGCTGTCCAGCCGCTGGACTCCAGCGCTGGAAGGCCGCCCGGCCGCGTGCTCTCACGCCGTCAAGTCTCTGTCTGCTCTGTTCGGTGATGTTACCTTCTGTTCCGGGTAGGCCTTCCTGGCCATAACCAGGCGAAAATACGCTATGTTATCAAAAGTATCCGGACACCCTGAAAAACATAAGTTTTTCATATTAGGTGTATTGCGCTGCCACCTATTGCCGGTTACTCCATAACAGCGACCTCAGTAGTCATTAGACATCACGAGAGAGCAGAATGGGGCGCTCCCCGGAACTCGAGGACTTCGAACGTGGTCAGGTGATTGCGTGTCACTTGTGTCATACGTCTGTACGCGAGATTTCCACACTTCTAAACATCCCTAGGTCCACTGTTTCCGATGTGATAGTGAAGTGGAAACGTGAAGGGACACGAACAGCACAAAAACGTACAGGTCGACCTCGCCTGTTGACTGACAGAGACCGCCGACAGTTGAAGAGGGTCGTAATGTGTAATAGGCAGACATTTATCCAGACCACAACACAGGAAATCCAAACTGCATCAGGATCCACTGCAAGAACTAAGACAGTCAGGTGGTAGGTGACAAAACTTGGATTTTATGGTCGAGCGGCTGCTCATAAGTCACACATGACCCCGGTAAATGCCAAACGACGCCTCGCTTGGTGTAAATAGCGTAAACATTGGACGATTGAACAGTGGAAAAACGTTGTATGGAGCAACGAATCACGGTACACAATGTGGACATCCCATGGCAGGGTATGGGTATGTCGAATGCCCGGTGAGCGTCATCTGCCAGCGTGTGTAGTGACAACAGTAAAATTCGGAGGCGGTGTTGTTATGGTGTGGTGGTGGTGTTCATGGAGGGCGCTTGCACCCTTTTGTATCCCGCCTGGAATGCGGCGCGTGGGTCTGCTCCTGTGGTGTGCAAAATAGACCGAATGAAGGTGAGGTAAAGTACTTCGGTACTGCATGTAGAGTAAAAGGTGTAAAAGATGTTTACTATAGGCAAAAACAAGTTAATAAATGGTTACATAACTTTGCGATAATGAGCACGTAGGTGCGAAGCCGTATTTCCGTCTTAAGTAGTACAAAGTATCAATAGCAAGCCAACACATTCTGAAGTAGAAATGATGTATGCAGGCCGTCTGCTCTTGATGAAATGGACAGAAAGTAGAGCGGCGCTCGTTGAGCTCCACAGCCTCGGCTGGAGGGCGCTGTGGTCGGCGTAGTTCGTCCGCTCTCGTAATGCCAACCTACGCTGTGGCATCGGAACTGTCGATACCACAGACCCATTGTTGTTTTGGTTTGCACTATGAAAGCCCAGACCTAAATCGATGTTTTAAGCACCTTCTTGCTTCCCACTGTTGAAGAGCAATTCGGGGATGGCCATTACATCTTTCAACACGACCGAGCACCTGTTCATAATGCACGGCCTGTGGCGGAGTAGTTACACGACAATAACGTCCCTGTGATGGACTAGCCTGTAGAGTCTCCTGGCCTCAATCCTGCAGAACACCTTTGGAATGGTTTGGAACGCCGACTTCGTGCCAGGCCTCACCGATGGCGTCGATACCTCTCCTCAGTGCAGCACTCCGTGAAGAATGGGCTGCCATTCCCCAAGAAACCTTCCAGCACATGACTCAACATATAACTGCGAGAGTGGAAGCGCTCATCAAGGCTAAGGGTTGGCTAGCACCATATTGAATTTCAGCATTACCGATGGAGGGCGTCACCAACTTGTAAGTCATTTTCAGCCAGGTGTCAGGATACTTTTCATCACATAGTATATATACCAAAGGGAGCGTAAAAAGTTATCCGCGGAACAAGCGGCTTAAAAGTTACTCGTTAGACGCACTGTGTGAGTTCTGCTAGTCAGTTTGGGACCCTTACCTGGTAGGACTAGAACGAGAGGTGGAGAAGAGCGAAAGAAAAGCGGTGCCACTGCGTCACGGTGATGCTTAACGAAGTGCAGTGGCAGACAGACGCCAGTAAACCGGGATACTGCTTCACGGAGAAGTTTATTTTTGAAAGCAACAGATCGCACGTTCCAACAAGACTCGGGCGACACATTTCTTTCCACACGCCCCGCGAAGTGACCGAAGCAAGAATGTCCGAGAAATAACATCTCACATGGCGTCTTGCCGGACCGGTAGTCGTTCTTTGCGAGCAAGATTCGCCATTGCAAGTGAGAAGGGGAAAAATGAAAATCGCCTCAGACACACTTTTGTAAATGTAGATGTGGGGGAAGTGGAAGAGATGTGAGGAGTAGAGAAAGCGAGGTTTTCATAACGAAATGGATGTCATCGGCCGTACCGTGTTGAGTACACCGTTTCTCGCCTGATCACTAAAGCTAAGCAAGTTTTTGTATGTCCATCATTTTGGTAGGATGTCTTTGGGGCGACGGTCGTTTACTATTGTGACAAAATAAAACACTTACAGCCGTCCTGATGATTTTATTTTATTTTGTTTCAACCAGTTTCAACGCTTCAGTGCGCCATCTTCAGGTTGTTGTTGGTTCGGTACGGGTTGATATGATCCCTATATATGTCACGTCAGTTGCCAGCATAACAGGATACGCAGATAATCTGAAACTTATGTGTCAGCATTGCAACCATTGGATGGTTGCAACAGCTTACGCAAGTTCCATGTTCCAAATTCAAGCACCGATAAATCCATATTCCTGTTTCCCATCACAGTTCGCAGGGGCGGTCCGGCATTCCTTGTTGAATTATTCGCAATAGTAGATTTTTTTTACAAGGCAGGGTTATTAACCCTGCGCTCATCTCCCAAACCTGGAGGACCGGGCTTTCATTTCGGGGTTAACTCCCATAGAGGGGTTGACGACCTAGCCTATAGTGTCCCCCCCCCCCCCCTGCCCTATGGTGTGGTACACTCATCGTCTGGCTCCTCGGTCGAGACCACTCCGGCTTGGGTGACTCTGCTGATAGCCACGCTACCGCCGGCGCAGCTCTCTACCTCATCAAAGCAAGCAAGCCCTCCTGCCAGGCACTGAAGGTGCCTACGATAATGTGGTGTCCCCTGGGAGGGTTTCCATACAGTTTACGTTCGGAAAAAAATGTGCTTGTTATATTCTACTATTACTCTATTACAATCACAATAAGGATGATCTCGAAAGTGTATTCGGTGAAGTTGACCAGGAAATGATCCACGATTAAATTTCATTCAAATTGTATTTGAAAATTTTATATTGCTCTTAGGTGTATGGAACAAGGATTTGGAGAGAACGTTTTGGTGTATTTGTCCACAATATTTCCTCGCTCGTTGCTAGAAGATTGCTGCATAGCCGGCCGCGGTGGTCTCGCGGTTCTAGGCGCTTCAGTCCGGAACCGAGCGACTGCTACGGTTGCAGGTTCGAATCCTGCCTCGGGCATGGATGTGTGTGATGTCCTTTGGTTAGTTAGGTTTAAGTAGTTCTAAGTTCTAGGGGACTGATGACCACAGCTGTTAAGTCCCATAGTGCTCAGAGCCATTTGAACCATTGCTGCATAGTATGGCGCCACCCAGCGTGTAGCGAACAAGGTGCGAGTGACCGTGTCGAAGGCAACGGCGTCGGAAACACGGACTTACTTCAAATGTTGCCAGTTCTTTGTTAGTCATTTCTTCATTGAAGAGTATCAGTCAACTTGCGAGGGATCGCAGTAGTTATGCTGGTGATCGTACATATCAAACTTCCTGGCAGACTGAAGCTGCGTGCCAGACCGGGAGTCGAACTCGGCACCTCACCATCCGCCGTCACTGTTCTTAACAACTAAGCACTTCAGACACGACTCCGTATCTGTCCTAGGTAGCTCAGTAAGAGCACTGCCAACGATAGCGAAGCCTCCAGCTCCGGTAGACAGTTTTAATATGCCAGGAAGTTCCGAAATAGCGTAGATTCCCTTGGAAACAACCCCTAAATTCAGTCAATTCAATCAAATTCTAACCAACGAGAATGCTGTGATAGTTACGTAGAAACAGACTGGACAGAATGCCTTCCGCGTCCGTGCTCTGTCTGCGGCACAGTAGCGAGTAGAAATTCAAAGGCTCGATGTTCAGACGTCTTTTATTTACCTACACTACTGGCCATTAAAATTGTTACAACACGAAGATGACGTGCTACAGACGCGAAATTTAACAGACAGGAAGAAGATGCTGTGAAATGCAAATGATCAGTTTTTCAGAGCATTCACATAAGTTTGGTGCCGGTGGCGACACCTACAACGTGCTGACATGAGGAAAGTTCCCAGCCGACTTCTCATACACAAACAGCACTTGACTGGCGTTGCCTGGTGAAACGTTGTTGTAATGCCTCGTGTAAAGAGGAGAAATTTGTACCATCACGTTTCCGACTTTGATAAAGGTCGGATTGTAGCCTATCGCGATTGCTGTTTATCGTATCGCAACATTGCTGCTCGCGTTGGTCGAGATCCAATGACTGTCAGCAGAATATGGAATCGATGCATTCAGGAGGGTAATACGGAGCGCCGTGCTGGATCCCAACGGCCTCGTATCACTAGCAATCGAGATGACAGGCATCTTATCCGCATGGCTGTAACGGATCGTGCAGCCACATCTCGATTGCTGAGTCAACAGATGACATTTCAGCAGGATAATGCACGACCGCATGTTGCAGGTCCTGTACGGGCCTTTCTGGATACAGAAAATGTTCGAGTGCTGCCCTGGCCAGCACATTCTCCAGATCTCTCACCAATTGAAAACGTTTAGTCAATGGTGGCCGAGCAACTGGCTCGTCACAATACGCCAGTCACTACTCTTGTGAACTGTGGTATCGTGTTGAAGCTGCACGGGCAGCTGTACCTGTACACGCAATCCAAGCTCTGTTTGACTCAGTGCCCAGGCGAATCAAGGCCGTTATTACGGCCAGAGGTGGTTGTTCTGGTTACTGATTTATCAGGATCTGTGCACCCAAATTGCGTGAAAATGTAATCAAAAGACTGTTCTAGTATAATATATTTGTCCAATGAATACCCGTTTATCATCTGCATTTCTTCATGGTGTAGCAATTTTAATGGCCAGTAGTGTATTTTGTTTCATGCAACATAAGTAAATCCCTGCAAAAGTTAGTGCGTTTTAAAAGTGCTGCGTGTTTTGGATTTCGCCAGTACTGTGTCCTCATTTCACTCTCAGAAAGACGACTTAAATGTGCGTGGTAAACTGCGTTATTGTTAAAGCACGGTACTGGTTTTTCTTACCAAGACAGACGCGCGTCACATATGGTGAATCGAGTACGTGCTTTCGTTTGCAACCGTAGACCGCAGCAGCCGCTGAGACACACAGAAGGCGAGAGTTGTACGCCAGAGGGCACGGCCCTGCTCACCTCCCTCCATCCTTTCCTCCTCCTGGTGCTGCTGCTGCTGCTGCTGCAGCTAGACAGTCTGACACCTGTTCCCTGGCTGACCCCGCGCGGTGGCAGGCCGCGATCTGTGTGACGTAACTCGGCGTTCCCTGTATCCCTCCTCTGGCCGTCACACCTCAGCCGTCGGAGCGTCGACCGCGAGATGTAGAGGGGCCGCTTCGTCTCCCAGCGCAGTTCTGATTCGCCAACAAACTTCCGTCGGCAGTCTTCGATTTCATTTTCACTGTTTAACCGGAACGGCGAATGCGTGAACAGAGCTCAGACGTTTCCAGCTACAAGCCACACTCACCGTTTCGCGAACATCCACGTTTACATTTTCCGCAAGCCATTGTGCAGTGTCCGTTGCTAGTCGCTTAGTATCCCACTCCTAGTGCAAATGGAGCGAGGGAAAAGTAACAGAATTAAATACAAAGAAATGAAGTGCATGGATCAATGATGATGAAAGCAGGGGAAACGTGATACCACGAAAATCCTTGAAACTTCATTGATTTCACCCTCCTCGATACCACACAACTATTTCCCACCAGCATCTGTAGTCTTCCTTTTACCTTTGGCGGGAGATTGTGATTTCACTATAAATTTTTCGGGTATGTTGTTATGTAAGAGCGATTGTGTGGCCTTTGCCGTGTCTTTCTTTTGTGGAGGCTGTAAGAAAGTATTCTCTGGGCGCCATACAAGAAGGATCCATTATATATTACAAATTGTAACTTTACATGTGAAAGAGTATGTGATTTCTTAATGTGAATAGCGCCTTCGGCATTCGTTATTTGCATTATTCAAATCAATATAACTCTGTCGTTTGGTTGACATTGCTGCCGTTTTCTTTGAGCATATCAAACATTTCTGGTGACGTCGTTTCAAAGTTATATGAAGTATTACAATCTGAAAGATATGTAAAGAACGTAGATGTGTATACAGCTGAAGGTAGGTATGTAAATGGAGGTAGCACAAAGAAGTACTGGATACTGACTAGAACCAAGCGCACTCAGACCAGTTGGTTTTGAAATCTCTCAACTGTTTCGCTCTTCACCTTGGAACTAATGAACATACTTCCCCTTGTCCCCATCCGCTTAGATCATGATCCTGGGTACTCTCTGGTTTCCTTGCATTTAATTAATTAGTTATGCAGTGTTCCAGAATGAGTGATGAATATTCAGGGATAAATAAAGTATGTCTCGGCCACCCAAACGGGCAGTCTTGTGGAGCTTGTAAGGTGTTACGGAATAAAGTACTTTTATGTAAGAAGTTGTCTTCCGTCTAATGATTGAATGGAGAGAAGGAGAAGGCAGTGGTTCCCCTCGCACTATTCGCTCAAAACTTAAAACGTACCGAAGGAGGACCGGAGGCCTGCAACTGAACTAGGGTGCTGCGACCTTTTCGTGAACTCAACAGTGTCTCCGACAAACCGTCTCTGAATGCTACCCGCCGTATCCGACTGGTTGTTTGTGTACGCTGGACTGCCGGCGTCCTAACGTCAAAGTGTAAGTATTCCACACATTGACACCTTGTACATTCCTTACCTGTTAGTGTTAATTTCTGAATCTAGTATTGCCCTTACATAAATTTCCAGCATATTATTGTCGCGGTGTTAAAAGTTTAACTTATTTAGTATGCGCAGCAGCTTACCGAAAAAATCATCCAGTCATGTGAAACGCCTGCGGAGACACGCATACCAAACTAAAGCCGCCTAATTTTAATGAAGTTCACATATTGGGAAACATCTGCAACTCAGACGAATTTTGATTCAGCCGCAGAAAACAAGTTAAAAGTAAGGCTATTAATTGGTTAATGTAGTAGATATTCTGCAATACAGAGCGGCGCACATAAAACCGGCCCGAACCGGAATGCGAACGCGCGTGAGTAGCATTACTAGCTTGTCAGTTTGTTTGCCACCTTGCAACAGCAGTAGCATGTGAGTAGTTCATACGGAATGTAGTAGTTATAAACCGTGAACGTCATTGTGATGCCTTACTCCATTGAAGAACGTGTGTTCATTCTTGAAGAATATGTGCGGTCTGAATCCATTAAAGTTGTTCGTGACACTTTTCATGAGAAGTTTCCTGAAAGTAATATCCTGCGAAGTCAACGATTCAGGATCTAGTGAGAAAGAGGCGCTAGACAGGCAGTGTTGTTAATTCAAAGAGAAATAAGGCACCGACGGTACGTACACCCGAAGTTGTGGCAAATGTTACGGCACAAATTGAAAGAAGTCCCCACAAGTCAACACGGCGATTATCGCAGCAATGTGGAATATCTCGCAAGTGATGGCAACGCATCCTTCATGGCTAAAAAATGGAACCTTACCGTGTAAATGTTGTTCAGCAAATAAAAGAAGCGGACAAGGGTAAGCGTACACATTACTGTAACTGATTGCTGGAAAATGTCGCTGGGGGATATCTTGATCCGTTCCTCCTTTTTTTCAACGGATGAGGCTTGGATTCATCTGTCTGATTACGTTAATTCACAAGACGCTGGCCTACAGAGAATCCCCATGGCATATTGCAAAAGCCGTTACACAATTTAAAAATTGGTGTTTGGTGTGCTGTATCTGGTAACAGAATTATCGGGCCTTTGTTCTTCAACGAAACTGTCAACACACATGTTTACTTGAAACTCGACAGTGAATTTTCGGCTCTGTTAACTCCAAACGAAAAATGTTGTGCATGTTTCGAGCAAGATGGGGCATCTTTGCATGTGTCAGATTTGTCCTTAGCTCGTATACATACAGATTTTACAGAAGAGAGGATCATTAGTAAGGGTTTGTGGCCACCTCGCTCTCCCGACTTGTCACCATGTGACTATTAAAAATGGCTCTGAGCACTATGGGACTGCTGAGGTCATCAGTCCCCTAGAACTTAGAACTATTTAAGCCTAACCAACCTCAGGACAGCAGACACATCCATGCCCGAGGCAGGATTCGAACCTGCGACCGTAGCGGTCGCGCGATTCCGGACTGTAGCGCCTAGAACCGCTCGGTCACTCCGGCCGGCCTGTGACTATTACCTCTGGGGATTTCTAAAGGCTAGAGTCTAGGCAACAATCATAGAACACTTGACACATTAAAAAAAAAGTATGTGAAGAAATTTCGAACATTCCTCAAAGAGTACTGAAAAGTGCAAAACTTCTCTTGGACGCAGTCGGAGAACATTTTGAACATAATTCGTTTCTAAAATATGCTTTAAAAGTAAATCTGTTGCTTAAACTGTTAATTACATAGTCAATAATGAAACTGTACAATGAAAATGTAAGAAAGCGATGATGTACGGTGATTTCCTTCATTCATATTCCTTTCAGCGCGAGGGCCGGTTTTATGTGCGCCACTCAGTGCATCCTTTTCCATTCTTGAAGAATGGAACATTGTTGCTTTTTATTAGTTTATCTGTTGGGGTTTTCATGCAGGGAGGGATTAGCGTACCCGAGATGTGGTGCAACATGCGACCACATCAGGGACGTCCTAGCTGGCGGACACTTAAAGAGGTAGGCACGCCGGCTAATCGACCGTCGTAGCGGGATGGAGCGCGGTCACCTAGCTGCCCAGAGGGCTCTGCAGCTCGCAGCTGTCTCCCAGACCGTTGTCTGGCCACGTCTCTCGGTGGTGTCCCGTAAACGCAGTGGAAACTTTTCTGGGCGTTAGGCAAGGTAGGAAAGTGCCGCCTGCATCCACAGCGGCGACTGGCTGAGAGGCTGTAAGTCTTAACTGCGGGTGTGGTTGGATGCACTGCGAAGTGGAAATAAGGCCTACGAGAAAGACAGACCGCGGCGCGTGCGTCACGAAGGTAGTCCTGCGCTCGCTCATTCGCTCTCTGAAATCAGCAGACAAACTACGTTTCTACACCTGTTAACTCGTAACTAGGCGTGTCCGTACAAACGAAAACTGAATCTTCTACTGCAATCCACTATTATGGAATCTTACTGTTATTAGTCGCCGGCCGTGGTAGCCGAGCGGTTCTAGTCGCTTCAGTCTCGAACCGCGCGACCGCTACGGTCGCAGGTTCGAATCCTGCCTCGAGCATGGATGTGTGTGATGTCCTTACGTTCGTTAGGTTTAAGTAGTTCTAAGTTCTAGGAGACTGATGACTTCAGAAGTTAAGTCCCATAGTGCTCAGAGCCATTTGAGCCATTTTTGTTATTAGTCCTGTAATGATAAGTCCATGGGCCTACTTATAATTTGTTACGGCTGTACTGGCGTACAATTAAAAAAAATCATGCTAAAATGATTATCAGTTGCACAAGGCACCACTTCCAGCATGTAATGAGTACTGTTAAGCAGAAGAGACTAAATTGCCATAAACAATCAGTTATACCGAAACTTCCTGGCAGATTAAAACTGTGTGCCGGACCGAGACTCGAACTCGGGACCTTTGCCTTTCGCGGGCAAGTGCTCTACCAACTGAGCTACCCAAGCACGACTCACGCCCCGTCCTCACAGTCGTGAGTCGTTTTTGGGTAGCTCAGTTGGTAGAGCACAGCCGCCCGGGAATCGAACCCGGGCACCTTAGCTTCTCAACCTGCAACGCGGACCGCGCAGCTACCGAGGCGAAGAAGTGTTAAAACTAGGATTCGAAGGTAGCAGCCGTAAGAGAACACTGTAACGCCACAATTTAATAAGAACAGTTTTATTAGTGAAATGACTGACACCGTGCGGTGTATGTAGGAACCAAACCCGGTATAATCTTGCAGAGGGATATGAGCAATACGATCATCTCTGATTTGTATGTAATTATTGCTGTTACCTCGAATGTTAATTATTCTGACTATTGTCCTATTGTTTTCGTTAAGATTATCTTGAAACTACTGCAGCTCTATAGATATGTTGTATCGGAAGAAATAAGAGCTCATCTCAACTGATAAATAGGCGAGACTCGAAATTAATTAATCTTCTACAATTGCATTGTCATAAATATCTAGAGAGTTTCAGATACCTACGTTGACTTGCATTTAGAGAGACGTTAGAGATGTGGCGAACGAACGTGCAATCACACGGCGATTCTTTACAGACTCAAGAACTCGCAATTAAATAGCGTTAACAGCGCTTTACCAAGATTTCGTCACTCAACATATTATGCAAACGACGAGTTTAGTTAAAAATACATCACAGTACAAACCAAAATCTCGTCCAAATAATATTCCAACACAACACAAAACAACAGAAAACACCACAACAAAAAGTAACATAACAACAGGGACAAATTTTTTTAGGAGGGAGTAAAATGAGACGTAGTGGGAAGATGTGAGAATACTGGAGGAAAGGAAAAGGAGGGAGGAGAAATGTAAGCGGGCACGTGGCCCTCACGTAAAGAGGGGACGCGTACCTACACGAAGCGGCGACAGAACACGTCGTTACAGCTCGGTGGCGAGTCGTCTTGGGTGATGGAAGTGCGGGGTCAGCACCCGTGTCGCGTGTGGAGGACGGCTTTCGCGGAGTGTCCAGCAGGGTGTGGTTATGGGCGGCGAGTGCAGACCAGTGCGGACTGTAAACAGACGGACGGCGACCGGGGAAAGTGAATGGGGAGTTGACAGCTGGCGATGTTCCGGGACGCGGTGTGTGCCGGGGGAAAGCATTAGACAGCGGACTTCTCTCTATGGGCACGGCGCGCTGAAATGAAACTCGTGTGGTCCCCGGAATAGGAATACGCCTGCTCTACGAATCCGGCTAACCTGCGAGTAACTCTCTCTCTCTCTTTCTGGTTAGCTACGGTTGCTGCCGTAAACAGGCGGCGAGGAAGTGCGTGACGAGGCGACAGTTCGACCAAAGGCAGCGGACGGACTACCAGCATACACGAAGCGAAACCCAGAGGAGCAAGTATTCCAAAGTTTCTCGAGAACTGCATATTCTCTCAGCAAAAGTGAGCCTTCCTGTATCATGCTTCCAATTTAAGCTACGGTCGCAGGTTCGAATCCTGCCTCGGGCATGGATGTGTGTGATGTCCTTAGGTTAGTTAGGTTTAAGTAGTTCTAAGTTCTAGGGGACTGATAACCTCAGATGTTAAGTCCCATAGTGCTCAGAGCCATTTGAACCATTTTTTCCAATTTAAGCTCTCCCCGCCAGTGTCATACCTAAGTATTTAGATCATGCGACAACCTCCAAATTATTGTGATTACGTGGTGTAATAGAAATAGAAGGAATTTCGTTTAGTATTCATGTGGAGGGACCTTAAATTTATTTTTAAAGTGGATGGTCAAATATCACTCTCCGCACTATTGAGACATCTTGACCAAATGGTTTTGTAGAATGTTTTGATCTTCTGTTGATTTGACTAGACGGAAAACGAGACGGTCATTTGACAGCTATTCAGTGTGTCTCCCAAATACACACATCAAAAAAAAGTTTTGCATCACCCCGGTTCCTAGAACTCCTGAAATTAGATGTTGGCTGTGGGTATTGTATCACAGACACAGTCCCTTTGACTGTTCAGAGATGTCACTAAACCCACGCAAAGACGTAAACAACCGTGCATGAGCAGCCCCGGGTGGTCCGACAGCCGATCAGTTCCAGTCATTCCACCAGGAAGGAGGTGTACGGCTCGTGTTGTCTGTAGTTCAACCATGCCTAGACGATCGATACCGCGGTTAGGTCCCGTCCGCATTTTTTCTTTGTGGCAGAAAGGGCTCTCAACAAGGGAAGTTTTCAGGCGTCTCAGAGGGAAGGAAAGCGATGTTGTTCGTACATGGGGCAGATACAGAGAGACAGGAATTGTCAATGACATGCCTCGCTCAGGTCGTCCAAGGGCTACTGCTGCAGTGGATAACCGCTACCTACGGATTATGGCTCGGAGGAACCCTGACAGCAACGCCACCATGTTTAATGCTTTTCGTGCAGCCACAGGATATCGTGTTAAGACTCAAACTGTGCGCAATAGGCTACATGATGCGCAACTTCAGTCCAACGTCCATGGCGAGGTCCATCTTTGCAACCACTGACACCATGCAGCGCAATACAGATGGGCCCAAAAACATGCCGAATGGAGCGCTCAGGATTGGTTCAAATGGCTCTGAGCACTATGGGACTCAACTGCTGAGGTCATTAGTCCCCTATAACTTAGAACTAGTTAAACCTAACTAACCTAAGGACATCACAAACATCCATGCCCGAGGCAGGATTCGAACCTGCGACCGTAGCGGTCTTGCGGTTCCAGACTGCAGCGCCTTTAACCGCACGGCCACTTCGGCCGGCCTCAGGATTGGCATCACGTTCTCTTCACCAATGAGCGTTGCGTACGCCTCAACCAGACAATCGTCGGAGACGTGTTTGATGGCTACCCGGTCGGGCTGAACGCCTTAGACACACTGTCCAGCGAGTGCAGCAAGGTGGAGGTTCCCTGCTGTTTTGGGGTGGCATTATGTGGGGCCGAAGTTCGCCGCTAGTGGTTATGCAAGGCGCCATAACGGCTGTACGATACTTGAATGCCATAGTCCGACCGATAGTGCAACCATATCAGCAGGATATTGGCGAGACATTCGTCTTCATGAACGACAATTCGCCCCCGCCCCCTCCCCCTCGTGCACATCTTGTGAATGACTTCTTCCAGGATAACTACATCGCTCGACTAGAGTGGCCAGCATGTCCTCCAGACATGAACCCTATCGAATATGCCTGGGAGAGATTGAAAACGGCTGTTTATGGACGACGTGACCCACCAACCACTCTGAGGGATTTACGCCGAATAGCCGTTGAGGAGTGGGGGCGATTTGGACCAACAGTGCCTTGATGAAGTTGTAGATAGTATGCCACAACGAATACGAGCATGCATCTATGCAAGAAGTGCTGCTGGGTACTAGAGGTACCGGTGTGTACAGCAATCTGGACCACCGCGTCTGAAGGTCTGGCTGTATGGTGGTAAAACATGAAACGTGTGGTTTTCACGAGTAATAAAAAGGGCGCAAATAATGTTTATGTTGATCTCTGTTCCAATTTTCTGCACAGGTTCCGGAGCACTCGGAACGGAGGTGATGCAAAACTTTTTTTGATCTGTGTTAGATCAAACTACACCTTCATTAGCAGAGTTACCTTAATTTACTATGTACTGTGGCCTTTCTGAAAGGAAATCGCGAATACAGTTGCACAGGTGAACCGATATTTCAAAGGCACGTAATTTTGTTTCAAGCTGTGGCGGAGTGTCATAATCATTCTGCTGATTTACGTATATGGAATGAAATAGAACACTCTTGTGGGTATCACTCGTTAGTTACGAATCCGTTACTTACGAACAGAGAGCCAGCTGAATTTTACAGTAACGATGATTGTGTGTGTGTGTGTGTGTGTGTGTGTGTGTGTGTGTGTGTGTGTGTGTGTGTGTGTAGGTCAGAATAAATACCTTATAATGCGTGAACACAACGAACGTTTCAAGCTCCTGCTGCAAGTTTACGTTAAAGAGGTGGTCCTATACTTTCGTAGTTTTGCGGATAGGTTCTATCGCGTATTGCGTGCAATTGTGAGGTGTGCTACTTTGCTGTATTCAGGTACGGAATTTTAGTCGAGCGAGGCACCATTCAAGAATGGTAAGGACGGAGATGATAATCAGAAATGAACCAACATATCTTGTATTTGTTGGGCACTAATGAACTGCCTCAGCTGTATTTAGTCCTTTTTCATCTTATTTTTATTATATTTATTTTAAAATAAAGAACTGAATCCAGCTGAACCGATTTATTAACACGCAAGATTATTATTCATACATGTGATTGCCATAACTACAAGACTGTCTGCAATTCGTGTGCTGTCTGGACGAGAGGACTTACAATTCTCGCTTATAAATAGCAGAGTTAACATCATTCGTGATCGCTATTGTCCTCGATTCAAGTTCCTGCAGCGTTTTTTGGTAAAAGAATTTCGTAAAACCGTGTTCCATAGCCCCGCTTTGGTGCGGCCGTCGCTCTTACCGCTCGTGTCCTTCACGCACGACCGTCGCGTCCTTGCATTTTCTGCTGGATATCGGGACAGGGTCTCGCTGTGGATATTCTCGAGATTACGTAAACCGCTGCGAATCGTTCAGTATACGTCGAGGCAGGTATAACAGATAAGCAGCCAGCAGGTTGTCGAGCAACGCACAGGCCGTGCCCGCTGTCCGCTCACCACACTTCGAGGTGTCGGAGCGCTACTAGACTCGCCTGTGTGTTCTTCACCCGCCAGTCGGCCGCAGCCAGCTAGACATTGAGAAGGGACGGCAGAGGCCAGTCGTGCAGAGAGGCGGCCGCACCTGCCGGTCGTGACGTCACTGGTGTCGCAACGCTGCTCTCCGCGCCGCGCCTCCGCCGCCCACGCCACCTGCAGCCGGCGGACGCTGCGGACTGCGGACCTCCCGTCGCTCGTCTGGCTCTGAGCACTACGGGGTCTGGCCGGTGTCCTCACCTCCTGTCACTCACTGACGTCTCACCGTAGATAGCACCCGATTTGCCACTGTCAGAGCCGGCAAAGCCCACGCTGTGATTACGCGTCTACACTCAGACGAGCAGGAAGAAGTGTAGCTAGTGGGCGACCCCGCAGAACAGCTCCCCACAACTTCCGTGCCGTCGCCCCCGAGACCCGTAGCTCCCGCAGTCGCCGTACACGCGCTCCTGCCGCCTCGCGGCACGACACGCAAATTACGCAATCTACGTCCGTGATGAAGATTTTCTTCTTTGCTGCTTACATCTGCATCTACACTTATACTCCGCAAGCCACCCAACGGTGTGTGGCGGAGGGCACTTTACGTGCCACTGTCATTACCTTTCTTTCCTGTTCCAGTCGCGTATGGTTCGCGGGAAGAACGACTGCCGGAAAGCCTCCGTGCGCGCTCGAATCTCTCTAATTTTACATTCGTGATCTCCTCGGGAGGTATATGTAGGGGGAAGCAATATATTCGATACCTCATCCAGAAACGCACCCTCTCGAAACCTGGACAGCAAGCTACACCGCGATGCAGAGTCTGCCATCTGAGTTTGCTAAACATCTCTGTAACGCTATCACGCTTACCAAATAACCCTGTGACGAAACGCGCCTCTCTTCTTTGGATCTTCTCTATCTCCTCTGTCAACCCGACCTGGCACGGATCCCACAATGATAAGCAATACTCAAGTTTAGGTCGAACGCGTGTTTTGTAAGCTGCCACCTCTGTTGATGGACTACATTTTCTGAGGACTCTCCCAATGAATCTCAACCTGGCACCCGCCTTACCAACAATTAATTTTATATGATCATTCCACTTCAAATCGTTCCGTACGCATACTCCCAGATATTTTACAGAAGTAACTGCTACCAGTGTTTGTTCCGCTATCCTATAATCATACAATAAAGGGTCCCTCTTTCTATGTATTCGCAAAACATTACATTTGTCTATGTTAAGGGTCAGTTGCCACTCCCTGCACCGAGTGCCTATCCGCTGCAGATCTTCCTGCATTTCGCTGCAATTTTCTAATGCTGCAACTTCTCCGTATACTACAGCAAAATCCGCGAAAAGCCGCATGGAATTTCCGGCACTATCTACTAGGTCATTTATATATATTGTGAAAAGCAGTGGTCCCGTAACACTCCCCTGTGGCACGTCAAAGGTTACCTTAATGTCTGTAGACGTCTATCGATTGAGAACAACATGCTGTGTTTTGTTTGCTAAAAACTCTTCAATCCAGCCACACAGCTGGTCAGATATTCCGTAGGCTCTTACTTTGTTTATCAGGTGACAGTGCGGAACTGTATCGAACGCCTTCCAGAAGTCAAGGAAACTGGCATCTACCTGGGAGCCTGTATCTAATATTTTCTGGGTCAAAGCGAGTTGGGTCTCACACGATCGCCATGCTATCGTCGATATTTACGTACTACGGCGAATACACGGTTATCCGCATGCTTACCCGATGTATCTGTGACGTGCTTGAAGGTGGTGGTTGCATTGTAGCACGCAAACAAAGAGCGACCCTTAAACACAGCTGAAAGAGTCCCGTTCATACTCAGGAAAAGGGTTAAAGTTGTCACTACCTACATCTACATCGTTCTAAGCAAGCCAGCTAATGTTGGGTGGCGGAAGGTACTTTTGGTCCGTGTTCCAATCGCAATTGACGTTTACGAAGAATGACTGTCGGTAAGCCTCTGTATTGGCTCTAATTTCACTAATTTTCTCATCGTGGTCATTCCGCGAGATAAGTGGAAGGGAGTAACATGTTGTCCGACTCTTCCCGGAAAGTGCCCTCTCGAAAAATAGTACTCCGTGATGCGCAACGCCTCTGTTCTAACGTCTGCCAGTGGAGTTCGCTTAGCATCTCCGTAACGCTCCTGAGCCGATCAGAGGATCCCGTAACGAAACGCGCCGTTCTTCCTCTCTCTTTTCTGTCAGTGCTGTCTAGTAAGGGTCGCAGATTGATGAACAATACTCAGGAATCAAAAAAATGGCTCTGAGCACTATGGGACTTAACATCTGTGGTCATCAGTCCCCTAGAACTTAGAACTAATTAAACCTAACTAACCTAAGGACATCACACACATCCATGCCCGAGGCAGGATTCGAACCTGCGACCGTAGATACTCAGGAATCGATCGAACAAGCGCCTTGCAAGCAGCTTTCTTCATGGCTACAAAGTCTTTCGCGACGTATTTCCAGAGTACAAATTTCTCGGTGTACATGCCGCGTCAAATCAGGATAAATCTCCAAGCTTTCGACCACTACCTCCACGGTCGTCGTCAGGGCTAAAACTGACTGTCGTGAACTAAGAAGCCGTCCTTTGCATATAAAAGTGGGAACCTCGCTAGTTCACGACAGTCAGTTTTAGCCCTGACGACGACCATGGAGGTAGTGGTCGAAAGCTTGGAGATTTATCCTGATTTGAGGCGGCATGTACACCGAGAAATTTTTACTCAGCTTTCTTCATGGATGATTTAAATTTCCTTAAGATTTTTCCTATGAAACCCAGTTTGGCATCTGCTTTTTCTACTACTTGTTTCATCTGGTTATTCACTTTAAGATCACGCTGGATACTTACTCCTACGTCTAAATATTTTACAGTAGATACTGTTCCAGCATTTTGTCAGAAATATTAGCTTTCTTCTCCCATGTAGCCGCATTATGTTACATTTATTTACGTTGAGGGCCAGCTGCCAGATCCTTCACCATTCATCAGTCCTCTACAGGTGATCCTGCAATCTGATGCTGCCTTCTGGCGTTGCTAATTCGTTGTGATAAGCGCATCATCTGTTGTCAACATTCTTAAAGAGCTTCCGGTACTTTCTGCTGTAAGTAGGCTGTTTAGGTTTTTATGTTGGTATGAAAATCACTGACTGTGCTGTGTACAGTCTGTGGCTGGTTCGCATTGTTGGAATATTTGCTATTGTAGTGTTGGGCAGTTGGATGTGAACAACGCGTAGCGTTGCGCAGTTGGAGGTGAGCCGCCAACAGTGGTGGATATGGGGGGGGGGGAGAGAGAGAGAGAGAGAGAGAGAGAGAGAGAGAGAGAGAGAGAGAGATGGCAGAATTTTGAGAGCGGACGATCTGGACATGTGTCCGTCAGTAAAACGAAATTTGTGACTGGATGTCATGAATTGATATATATATATATAGGGTGTTACAAAAAGGTACGGCCAAACTTTCAGGAAACATTCCTTACACACAAAGAAAGAATGTATGTTATGTGGACATGTGTCCAGAAACGCTTACTTTCCATTTTAGAGCTCATTTTATTACTTCTCTTCAAATCACATTAATCATAGAATGGAAAGACACGGCAACAGAACGTACTAGCGTGACTTCAAACACTTTGTTACAGGAAATGTTCAAAATGTCCTCCGTTAGCGAGGATACATGCATCCACCCTCCGTCGCACGGAATCCTTGATGCGCTGATGCAGCCCTGGAGAATGGCGTATCGTATCACAATACGAGCACGAAGAGTCCCTACATTTGGTACCGGGGTTGCGTAGACAAGAGCTTTCAAATACCCCCATAAATGAAAGTCAAGAGGGTTGAGGTCAGGAGAGCGTGGAGGCCATGGAATTGGTCCGCCTCTACCAATCCATCGGTCACCGAATCTGTTGTTGAGAAGCGCACGAACACTTAGACTGAAATGTGCAGGAGCTCCATCGTGCATGAAGCACATGTTGTGTCGTACTTGTAAAGGCACATATTCTAGCAGCACAGGTAGAGTATCCCGTATGAAAACATGATAACGTGCTCCATTGAGCGTAGGTGGAAGAACATGGGGCCCAATCAATACACCACCAACAATGCCTGCCCAAATGTTCACAGAAAATCTATGTTGATGACGTGATTGCACAATTGCGTGCGGATTCTCGTCAGCCCACACACGCTGATTGTGAAAATTTACAATTTGATCACGTTGGAATGACGGAACTAAAATGAGCTGTAACATGGAAATTAAGCGTTTCCGGACGCATGTCCACATAACATCTTTTCTTTATTTGTGTGTGAGGAATGTTTCCTGAAAGTTTGACCGTACCTTTTTGTGACACCCTATATATATATATATATATATATATATATATATATATATATATATATATATATATATATATATATATATATATGACGACTTTTGAATAGTATTAAGGTAAATACATTGTTTGTTCTCTATCAAAATCTTTCATTTGCTGACTATGCTTATCAGTAGTTAGTGCCTTCCGTAGTTAGAATCTTTTAAAATAATGGCTCTGAGCACTATGGGACTTCACATTTGAGGTCATCAGTCTCCTAGAACTTAGAACTACTTAAACCTAACTAACCTATGGACATCACACACATCCATGCCCGAGGCAGGATTCGAACCTGCGACCGCAAGGGTGGCGCAGTTCCAGACTGTAGCGCCTAGAACCGCTCGGCCACTAAGGCCGGCAGAATCTTTTATTTAGCTGACAGTATTGGCGCTCGGTGTATTGCAGTACTTCGAGTAACGAAGATTTTTGTGAGGTAAGTGATTCATGAAAGATATAGCTTATTATTAGTCACGGCCATTCTTTTGTAGGGATTATTGAAAGTCAGATTGCGTTGCGCTAAAAATATTGTGTGTCAGTATGGTGATGATCAGAATAAGTAAAGAGAGAAATGTCTGAGTACGTTCAGTTTTGCTCAGCTGTTTGCAAATCAAATAACGTAAGGGGTTTACCAGCTCAGTAATTCACAGATCTTTCTAAGGGAAAGTTTCACTGCTTGGTCGGTTATATACATTGTAATTCAGTAACGGTCGTATCACACTTACTTGGGGTATCCGGGAAGTCACAGGTACATCTGTCGATTTTGCTACGTTAAGAGCGGCGTGTTGAGTTCTACAAGGAAGTCCCTTATCCAGTCGCAAATACGACCCGATACTCGATAAGCTCGCATGTCTTTCACTAAATGGCAGTGCGGTACGGTTTCAAATTCCTTCCTGAAGTCAATCTAAGCGCCGTTCTCTACAGCGCTGTGGACCTCATGGAGGAACAGAGCCAGCTGAATTTGACATTTTCCATAATTCTACAACAGACTGACGTCAACCCCTACGCGAGTGATCAGAAGCCCTGTACCACTATTAACTCTATCCAGAAAGATTTACATTCTATCACTGGGCTAAACATCATCACCAACAGTCATTAAGATGAAACAGGCGAACTGTTGAAAGCAACATGAACCAACAATCGCACCAGGAAAAATTAAACCACTTAAACTAATCAGTTAACTCCTTTTAATTAACTTAAATCCACCACAACAGCTTGACCTAGACAGCTCAGCTATGGAATTCGAAAATTAATGAATTACGATCATGTTTGATATCAAGTGGAATTTGTGAGGGTTTCTTGTCTGGAAGGACGGAACATGTTGCCTTGCATGGAGATTCTACGCAGATGATGTAGTAGTGTCCGGTGTATCCCAGGGAAATGTGCTGGGACACTTACTGTTCGCATTCTACATTAATGACCTTGCAGACATTATTAATAGTAATATTAGACTTGTCGCAGATGATGCAGTTCTCTGTAATGAAGTACAGCTTGACAAAAGCGGCACAAATACTATAGTAAGATTTCAAAGTGGTGTGAAGAGTGATAACTTGTTTTAAGTGTTCGGAAACGATTCATTTTGCCCTTCTCTTTGAGGACAGTATTAAAATCTGAGTCGGTCAATTCATACAAATCACCAGGGTGTTAAAATTTGCCGGCCGCGGTGATCGAGCTGTTCTAGGCCCTTCAGTCCGGAACCGCGCGACTGCTACAGTCGCAGGTTCGAATCCTGCCTCAGGCATCGATGTGTGTGATGTCCTTAGGTTAGTTAGGTTTAAGTAGTTCTAAGTTCTAGGGGACTGGTGACCTAAGATGTTAAGTCCCATAGTGCTCAGAGCCATTTGAACCATTTTGTTAAAATTTGGGTAGGCATCTCATGCGGAAATGTTCGGAAAAGTCCCAAGAAAGTTGAAAAGGGAAGTCGAGAAGGAAAGGGTATAATCACCTCGAATGCCGCTGTAGAGTGTATTAGAGAACCTTTTTGTAAGAAACGCTGCGGATAAATAATACGGACTCTGCGGTACGTATCACACGAGAGACTGTAGTACAGAAGAAATAAAATTGTGGAGCGTATGGAGTCCCCTCATTTTTCTGTACAGACATTAACATAGTAGGGGCAGCGTAGCAAGGAGACAGATAAGAACAGTAGCAGACGGTCACAGGGCTGGTGATATGGTTCTGCACCACGCAGTACGAAATGGAACGATTCAAGGAAGAAACAGGTAACTTAGGTCGGCTTCACTGGACGTCATTTGAACGACATCCCTCGGGAGTGTCGTAATTGCTACGCCAGCTCACTCGATAGCGTGAAGGGATAGTACACTTAGCATTCGCTGGTTTCTCGAACTTTCGAGTACAGTACCGAACATTTTGGTCGCGGGCAGACAGCAATAAGATGCACTCAGACCTGTGCAACTTTCCGAGGCTACTAGTCGCACGCGGCTGATGTAAAATGATGCCACGGAGCACACGAAACGGTGACTACGCCTAGTCTAATACGTGGAGACACGTATACTGCAATAGTCGTACGTTCTGTCAGTTGATTACTTTGCTTTCCTACCGAAGACGAATGTGAGAGGGAAACAGGCGTGGAAATAACCACGCCCTGCGAACAAAAATGGGCGCCCTGAACAAAATAACGTTTCCTTTCTTCTTCCGACGAATATACGACGAACTCATATCGAAGGAGGAAAGTGATTCTGATGTTCTTGATATGCAGAAGCTGCCCCAGTACCTCTATCAGCCGCATTTTATAATTCTCTTTGGAAAGGATTCGAGGCTCGACAGACAAATGTTGGCAGTTGTACCGGGCAGAAAGACAATTTCAGCGCTGCCTAATTTCGTGTTTGCCATCCATTAACTCTCGTCTAGTGTTTTGAAGTGGAAAGAAAAAGAGACAGACAGACCAGAGATGTAGTTGAACGCTTTTGACACAATAAGATTAACGCTCCTCAATCGTCCCCCCATTGATTATCAAAGATAATCACGAACAAAGCTATTTTTCCTCCAAGGAAAGAAACGTTTAGGGGTCATCGACTTACCGCAAAGTAGCTTTCCATGAATGTCATCAGAGCCTGGTAAATTTCCAGAATCTACATCTAAGTGGGTACCCTCCAAATAACATTTAAGTGCCTGGCAGAGGGTTCTTCGAACCACCTTCACAATTCTCTATTGTTGCAGTCTCGTATAGCGCGCGTAAACAACGAACATCTATGTGCTTCCGTGCGAGCACTGATTTCCCTTATTTTATCATGGTGATCGTTTCTCCCTGTGTAGGTCGGCGTCAACAAAATATTGTCACATTCAGCATAGAAAGTTGGTGATTGAAATTTCGTGAGAAGATTTCGCCGCAACGAAAAAGCCTTTGTTCTAATGATGTCCATCCAAAATCCTTTATCATTTCTGTGACACTATCTCTCCTATTTCGCGATAATACAAAACGTGCTGCCCTTCTTTGAACTTCGTCGACGTATTCCGACAATTCTATCTGGTTAAGGATCCCACACCGCGCAGCAGTATTCTAAAAGAGGACGGACAAGCGTAGTGTACGCAATCTCCTTAGTAGGTCTGTTACATTTTCTAAGTGCTGTGCCAATGAAACGCAGTCTTTGGCTAGCCTTCCCGACAACATTTTCTGTGTGTTCCTTCCAATTTAAGTTGTTTGTAATTTTAATACCTAGGTATTTAGTTGAATTTACAGCTTTCAGATTAGACTGAGTTATCGTGTAACCGAAGTTTAACGAGTTCCTTTTAGCACTCATGTGGATGACCTCACACATTTTGTTATTTAGGGTCAACTGCCGATTTTTGCACCATTCATATATCTTTTCTAAATAGTTTTGTAGCTTGTTTTGGTCTTCTGATGACTTTATTAGTTGATAAACGACAGCGTCATCTGCAAACAACCGAATACGGCTGCTCAGATTGTCTCCAAAATCGTTAATATAAATAAGGAACAGCAAAGGGCCTACAATACTACCTTGGGGAACGCCAGAAATCACTTCTGTTTTACTCGATGACTTTCCGTCAGTTACTACGAACTGTGACCTCTCTGACAGGAAATCACAAACCCAGTCACATAACTGAGACAGTATTCGACAATCACGCAATTTCACCACAAACGGCTTGTGTGTCGAAAGCCATCCGGTAATCCAGAAATAAGGAATCAATTTGAAATCCTTTGACAACAGCACTCAACACTTGATGCGAGTACAGAGCTAGTTGTGTTTCACAGGAACGATGTTTTCTAAATCCGCTTTGACTGTGTCAATAGACCGTTTTCTTAGTGGTAATTCACAATATTCGAGCACAATATATGTTCCAAAATCCTGCTGCATATCGACGTTAATGATACGGCCCTGTAATTCAATGGATTAATATGATTTAGATATTGACGCAGTGGATATCTTGAACTGTAACTTAAGCATGGGGTACTTGTCCCTGACAGCAGGGACTCGAAATATCAGAGCTGACCTTGCCACCACTGGATTGATGTTCCTGCATTTTGTATTTTCCGTCGCTTTCAATGCCCCAGTAAGATAATTAGTACTTCGAAATCACTCGCTGACATACGATTAAAGTTTTTGAACAGCGGGCAACTGGCCATCTTTGTCTTCCACCACTCTCGCACGTGCAAAATGTATTCATTAACCCGGTACTTCGTTGCTTCTGCAGTTTCGAGACATTGTATTAAACAAGGGCAGTGTCGGCGGCGGCTGCTGCTGCTAGGAAGCGGACATCCTTGATCACTCGCACAGCACGCGTGCTTCTTTGTACTATTGGTGTGAATGGAATCACGCTTGCTTATGATGCACGAAGGCGTCCGGAGTGTAGACACAAGACACACATATGTATCCGCACGTTAAGCGTAAATAGTGTGTCGACGTCGCAGAACTGACCGTGATGTTCTTGTTCGCTGGCAGAGTGGCGGACAGTAAGCCACGTGTCCAGTATCAGGACAGTATGGGCGCTCCAGTTTCCTGAGTTCCGTGTCGGTCGGCAGCAGCATAAAGTTTGCAACACACACACACACACACACACACACACACACACACACAGCGCCCATTGTTCGCCTTGGCTGCCCCAAGGTCAGACTGCGCGACACACGCGTAGCTCCAGAACACATCCTGTCGTATTCTCTCTCCCTCTCATGTGGCGACTTGAGATCGCCCTTGAAGTGCAGGAGAGGGCGGGGGGGGGGGGGGGGGGGGTCTTCGCGAATGTTGCAGCACGGCTTAATGGACACAAAGGCTGTGATTTATGGCAACTGCGTAATCGACGGAGTTTCGTTGACCTTGTCCCTCCCACACCCGCTGTCTCGGACAAGGAACTGATGAAGACAATTGTGTAGATTGTTTCCGGTTTTCGTCCACAAACTTTGTGCAACAGCACGGCAAACAAAGGGGGTAAAAGTTCCTGACAGAATAAAACCTGGAACAATGTCAGTGCCAAATCAGCTAGCGAAGCACTATTTCCGCTCCCACTTATGGCTTCAATCTTGCCAGTACCTTTCTCCTAAAACAACACACACCCCGCTGCAGAGTAAAACTCATTCACAATTGTTTATTGTTAAATAGCGTATCCATTTTTACCCGTTACGGGGCTCCATTTAGAAAAAGGCATGTACATACTCGAACAGCTCGCTGAGAAGCTGTCAGACTATTAACCCTCGAGTAAAATCCGTACCACCTCCTGCACAGTTAGTTAACGCAAGCAGCTATCGATGTCGTGAATTAGACTGGATGTGTCACGTAAGACGCAAGCGCTGTATCCCTAGTTGTATCGCGCGGGCAGGCAGTGTTCGGCAAGTTGAAAAAGAGAGAGTGAGAGGGAGAGATATATAAACCCTTTCTCTGGAAAAGGTTTCTCTTCTTCGTACCTACTCTGTGTTACCGCAGATCATGTGTCACTGATCGCATCTGTACTACTATTGCAGTAGACGCGAGTTGCACATTTGCTTCCACCGCCCTGAGTGGAATGCATAAGTTCTAATAAATATCCACTAATCGGCAGTCTTCTATAGTCGTTGCCCCTGCGCAGAAAACAGCACATAGGTCGTGAATCTTGAGGCTGTAAGAAACTCTAAATTTCCAATCAGTTCGTAATTACGGGATGCACTCGCTGTTTTATTAGCAGGACACGAGAAACTGCAGAATTACATTCCACTTTAAGGTCAGAAATAATTTCTATTCTTCAACAAAATAATTAACTGCGTATTTCTGTAATTACAATCACACTGTTCTCAACTAGACATTGCAAGTTAAGTCTTAACTGATAGCGCGGAAGACAACATGTCTGCCGGCCGGAGTGGCCGTGCGGTTCTAGGCGTTACAGTCTGGAGCCGAGCGTCCGCTACGGTCGCAGGTTCGAATCCTGCTTCGGGCATGGATATGTGTGATGTCCTTGCGTTAGTTAGGTTTAATTAGTTCTAAGTGCTAGGCGACTGATGGCCTCAGAAGTTAAGTCGCATAGTGCTCAGAGCCATTTGAACAACATGTCTCTCCTGCGATGTTTCCCAACCAGCTCTCACATTTACAAAGTGGCCATTGAAAATTAAGTCTTAACTAATACCGCGGTGGACAATATGTGCGACCTCTGAGACTGCCGAACGAGCTCTGATCTTACAGTCTAACCACTTCCCGCCATCCAAGTTTGGCGCGATCCGAAGTGCTTCGTCCACCTTTTCGTTTAGCAGTTGTTTATCATTTTTCTCGTTATTAATACTTGCGAAACAATGGAAGTACAGTACGCTATTGAGAGATGCTTTAATTTAAGTAAATACTCAGTTTAGTTTGTCTAATATTAATGACAAAAGGTAATCATTTTGGCGCGCAACTTCCGAATGTAGCAGCCAGTCGCGGAGAATAACAACAATTTAGGCAATATTTCCCACGATATCCGTTCCGAACAAACTATGTCATCGGTACCTCACACCACATTACGTCATACGGCCACTGCTGGCTTCTCAGCTGCTCTAAGAAGAGCATCGGGTAAGCGAATATGATGGCTGCAAACTCAGATATATTAGAAGTGGTCGCCACATACGCTGCGCTCCATTACTCGTACTGTCAGGTGCCGTATTGGCTACAGCCGAACTAGGGGCGGCCGCCGAAACAAGTCTGAGAATACTGTCGCGTCATTTTGCGTTTCACTAGCGTGTTCTTGCAGACATATACGACGACTCGAACCGGCATCTTTCAGTGCCATTTCCATTTGTCCTTTCAGCAGTAAATGGGCACTTTGTCTTTAGTGGGTCACGTTGGTTTGTAAATGCAGTCGCACTTCCGCATGCTCGTCGCCGATTGACTGCATCTGTAGGTCCCAGTTTTACAATAGTGTATTTCCTACCTGCGCCCATCTGGAAAATTTCGTCTCATTCGGCGTGCCCGCACCTCTGATCTTACTTGTGACGGCTTTTTTGTGCTGTTGTTCTAGCTAAAAAATGTCGATTGCGCGCCATCGTTATTCTTATCAGTCGCGTTCGCCCTACGCCACGCCAGCTACTACTCGTAATTCCAGGCCACCGCCGCTGCGCTGAGGTTAAAACTCTCGGCTCGGCTTGCCGCCCGCGGCGGTTCCCAACAGGGTAGCATTCATTTCACGCTAGGTGAGGAGAGCCCTACGTCAACGTGACGTAGGCACGCGTCACCATGAGTATCACGAGTTGTCCTATCGACTGTTGTGTGCAGTGTGTATGCATCGACTGTTGTGTGCGTCTTGAATCTGTTCATTGTTCTTAGTTGATTTGCAACATGAAGGCAAAATTAAATCGACCTAGATGGTTTAATATTTCCAGCAGCATTCGGAATTACTTCGAACTTCAGTTTCTCAGTTTAACGTTTCTGCCCACATGAATTATGTACAGTTCATTGGCTTTTATAATAATACGAAACACTTTAATTTCTCCCTATTTTACGTTTTTATCCACATGATTTATGCACGATTAATCGGACTAAAAAATGCCAAGACACTTTCGTTATGGTTATGATTCCTTCATTCAGATATTAGTTATGTTCATGAAACACACAATAAAATCTCACATTCTTTGGGTTGCAGCTTAATAATTAATTATTTCATGTTTCTGTCCACAGGATTTAGACACGATTCATCGGATTCTTAAGAAAATTTCAGGCTAGAAAAATAACAGGACACTTTCGTTATGGTTATGATTCCTTCATTCAGATATTCGTTATGTACATGAAACACACAATAATATCCCACATTCTTTGGATTGCAGCTTAATAATTAATTATTTCACGTTTCTATCCACACGATTTATGCACGATTCATCGGATTTTTTAAAAAAGTTGACTAAAAGCTTTTTTTTTTACATTCATTATGTTCCTGAAACACACAATACCATCCCAAATTGTTGGGATTACAGCTTAATAATGAATTCAACTGGGATGAGCGTAACAGATAACTCCTGTCACTTCGTTTGTACACATGTATTTACAATTTACATTTAGCTTTGACGTTATCGGTACAACCGCAAAGATCGATTTACGCACTCATGTAGTCGATTTAGGTTATTTACGTCACGATGACGTACTGTTACGTCACTATGACGTTGGGTTCTCCTCACCTAGTGTGAGATGAACGCTACCCTTCCTAACATCGCGCGCGCTGCGAATTTCAGACGCGCCTTCAACGACAGCGGCAGTGCTGCCGGCCCCCGGTTGCGGAATCCTCCCCGCAAGGTCGGCGCGCGGCCGCATTCCGCCGGCTGTTGTGGTTGCGCGAGGTCCGGGGATCGACTCTGGCTCTGACGTCACCGCCAGTGCTCCGAGCGGCCTCTGCCCCGCGGGTGCTCAGACCAAACGAGCACAGCTGCACCACTTGTAGCGGCAGAATGTGAACTAAACCAACCTAACAGGCTAATACTTCAGGTTCTAGACCTCCTCGTGGGTGACTACCTACAGCTGTAAGGTATTTTAAAGAAAAAAAAGCATATTTGTACTATCAGTTGTACAACCGTATCTTTATTCTCTACCGGTTTAGGTTGTTATCATCATCGCCTTCACAGCAGGAAACTGTCTTGTTTTCTGCTGTGGAGATCATTGTAATAATCGAAACCGATAGAGAATAAACATACACTTGTACAGGCAGTGGAACAAATATGCTTTTCCAAACTATAGTTTTCTATTATGGGAGTAAAGAGTCATAATGGAAGTCCTTCCAGTCCCCGGGACGAAAAATGTGTGGGGGCAACCAGTGAATGAGTCCCATAGGTTTGTGGATATACCACCATGACACACACAGTGGTTACGGCTACTACAAGCCACACCACAAGTTGGGAAACGGGGCCAAATTTCTAGTAGTTTACTGTCGAGTTAAGATTTTCACAAATGTTTTATTCGTATCTTACAGAAATAAGCAATACGGCAATAAACAACCTTTTAAACACGCCGCTAACGCCAATCAAAGTTATTTATAGCAATACAACAATTTAAAAAAAATTTAAAGAACTTTAGTAAACAGGCTACTAAAGTAAATACAGAACTTTGTTTATAAAGTACGGTGAGGTAGTGAAGCTACAAACACCACCATTAAAAAAAATTAAACAGATGTCAGCAAACATACGATTAATGGCAATAAAAGGAATTTACAAACTTGGAGGAATTTAAAAAAAAATTTTGAAACAAATGTGTCCTGGAACACCATTATAACATAACAGACATGACGGACCCGTGTAAGGTGGCCACAAATCACCCACTCAGGGATGCTCAGGCTAGACAGAATACTGACCAATTTCAATATGCCCGTAAACACAATTGCCACTCTCAGGCTGGTCACTGCACCGACTTTTAGCCAGCGAAAACTTGTTATAAGATGGCTTAACTTGCTGACAGAATTAGAGCTAACCTTTTGCAAAGAAACATTACACCACACAGTCCTGTATAAGCGACCACATGATCAACTAACAATAAACATGAATTTACTCATAACCCACGACAGAATAGCGAAACAATTAAACTGCCAAAACTACACCTCCCATCGGACAGTAACGAGAGGAGGAGAAAAGATCACTGTCTTCAATTACACCGGTGCCAGGGACAGGAAACCCGGTCGCCGGAGGCCACAAGGCAGAAGAGACGCTGGTAACTTAATGATTAAACCTTCCACGAACTTAACTTGCAATTATGCTCGAACAGGTAGTACACGACCTCCGATGGCAAGGATCCACACATCCGACCGCGCACGCGTCGCCAGCGTACCCAACACGCCACGGTCACGCGACAACACGCTCTGTCAACGGAGTTCACGTCTTCTCTGCAACGTTGACGGGTAGTGACCGCTCCTTCATGTTAGGTGTCTCCTTTTAAACTCCAATGTTGAAACGGAGGATTTAAAGAAGCTTGTTAACGTCCCACCAAGGCGAAATGAACAGCAACTACTCGTGGGGCGATTCTGTATACAACCAACACGCGGGGAGCTCTTCCGTCAACTCGACCCGCTCGTTACACACAACCGACATACATCACGTGGCGACTCGGTACAACCGACCACGCCTGCTTCGCACTGGAGAGCCACACTGCCCTCCCGAGTCCACCACACTCTCTCTGCGCGCCAACTCCGTACTTCCGCGCCACCACACGAGGCTACAACCGGTCAAAGATCTCACTTCCTCCATAGCAGTTTCCCGAAAACAAAAACGCAGATGTCGATAGCAAAGGAAAAATACATCCAAGCAGCCACTTAATGACAGACAACATATCAAACAAACATGTCAGGGGAAGAAAAGAAAAACCAATGCAATCTAAACACAATGTTCAAAATGGCTCTGAGCACTATGGGACTTACATCTATGGTCATCAGTCCCCTAGAACTTAGAACTACTTAAACCTAACTAACCTAAGGACATCACACAACACCCAGTCAACACGAGGCAGAGAAAATCCCTGACCCCGCCGGGAATCGAACCCGGGAACCCGGGCGTGGGAAGCGAGAACGCTACCGCACGACCACGAGCTGCGGACTAAACACAAGGTGTAGCACGAGTCGATACACAGCTCACACCACTTGGATAGATTTTGTGTGTGTGTGTGTGTGTGTGTGTGTGTGTGTGTGTGTGTGTGTACAGTATTATTCTGAATACTTGCAGAACCTGCAACGCTGAGCGCACGCACACAGACTTCCGGGCGCACTATACATACGTTCGTAGGTTCTTTTGTACACGAACTCGGTATATCGTCGTCAATCAGTATACACTATGTGATCAGATGTATCCGGACACCCCCAAAAGCATACTTTTTCATATTAGGTACACTGTGCTGCCACATACTGCCAGGTACTAGATATCAGCGACCTCAGCAGTCGTTAGACGTTTTGAGATATCAGAATGGGGCGCTCCGCGGAACTGACTTCGAACGTGGTCACTTGTGTCGTACGTCTGTACGCGAGGTTTCCACACCCCTGAACATCCCTAGATCCACTGTTTCCGATGTGATTGTGAAGTGCAAACGTGAAGGGACACGTACAGCACAAAAGCGTACAGCCCGATCTCGTCTATTGACTGACAGAGAGCGCCTACAGTTGAAGAGGATCGTAATGTGTAATAGGCAGACATCTATCCATACCTTCACACAGAAATTCCAAACTGCATCAGGATCCACTGCAAGTACTGTGACAGTTAAGTGGGAGGTGACAAAACTTGGATTTCATTGTCGAGTGACTGCTCATAAGTCACACATGATGCCGGTAAATGCCAAACGACACCTCGCTTGGTGTAAGGAGAGTGAACATTGGACGATTGAATAGTAAACAACGTTGTGTGGAGTGGCGAATCATGGTACACAGTGTGGCGATTCGATGTCAGGGTGTGGGTATGGCGAATGTCCGGTGAACGTCATCTGCCAGCGAGTGTAGCGCCAACAGTAAAATTCGGAGGCGGTGGTGTTTTTCATGGAGGGGGCTTGCACTCCTTGTTTTGCGTGGCACTATCACAGCGCAGGCCAACTCTGATGTTTTAAGCACTTTCTTGCTTCCCACTGTTGAAAAGCAATTCGGGCATGGCCATTACATCTTTCAACACGTTCGGGCACCTGTTCATAACGCACGCCCTGTGGCGGGGTGGTTAGACGACAATAACATCCCAGTAATGGACTGGTCTGCACAGTCGTAACCTGAGTCCTATAGAACACCTTTGTGAAGTTTTGGAACGCAGACTTCGTGCCAGGCCTCACCGACCGACATCGATACCTCACCTCAGTGCAGCACACCATGACGAATGGGCTGCCATTCCCCAAGAAACCTTCCAGCACCTTATTGGACGTATGCCTGCGAGAGTGGAAGCTGCCATCAAGGCTAAGGGTGGGCCAACTCTATATTGAATTCCAGCATTACCTATGGAGGGCGTAACGAACTTGTAAGTCATCTTCACCCAGGCGGCTGGTTACTATATCACGTAGTGTACACCCATAGATGATCAGAAAACTCTGCACCGAAACATCGTGACAGCATCTGTTACTATAGGTTATCCGTCTTGAGCTGACTGCAATATAATTTTTGTAATTAGGTTGCAGTCAGCTCAAGACGGATAACCTATAGTAACAGATCTTAACAGCTGCTGCGGAAGATGGTCACGCAAACAAACGTATCGTGAGAGCAAGTTTCCGACTCGTAGGACATGTCGTCAAATTTTATACACGTGTTTGGAAATTCCCTTTGCAAATTTCTAGGACTTGTAGAGTGGAGCAGGTACATAACATTTTGAATAGGAACCCATATTCGAAAACGTACCGATAACGTTCTACAGCGGTTTCTGTACGGATGTGCAAAGCGTCCACGTCTGCTGAGCGAAAGAGATGATTGTCCTGGTATGCAGTAGGGAGGACAGGATGACGTATACTGTGCTAGACAGTCACCCAATGTCACTTAACGTCTGCCGTGCAAACTTTAATTTACGTGACTCCTGTAGAAACAGAGGAAGATCTGCTGGCGCGAGTTCTGGCCGCTGCACACTAGGAACTGAAGAGACACCAGGTGGGGTAGAGTTTGTGAACTACAACATGCTTCGTAGGTAGTGTCTGTAACAACGTTGGTGGTCGCCACCTCGAGTCGCTGTTGTAATGCATCAGTACTGTTCCATACGTACATTATATGTAGGTGTTAATACAAACTTCATTATGTTTGTTTTCGAACTGTTACATAATAACTGTACTCCGTCATGGGTAATTCAGTTTCGTAAGTGAATGAGTTAAACATCTGAACTGAAACCGTCGTTATGTACTCATTCCCCTCAATAAGTCCTACAAGTTTTTGACAGGAATTTCCGAAAACTCTGTACAACAATACTACAGGGTGTTTTAAAAAGTACTTTACAGCTTTAAAAATTCATATAAATTTATTGAAAGAAGATATAGAAGTGGGTTTAGTGTTATTTTGTAGGGAAACGCACAGTTTTTGTTGTATGTGGCGTCCGTTGATTATCCTGCACACATTCCACCAGAAGGGTGGTTACAAATTACCATTCTGAACGGGGATACAAGAAACCAGATTTTCTTTTAGTTGTAATGGAGCGCCATACTGTCCATCGCTACGGTAAAATAGCCAGCGTTCCATAGGTCTATAGGCGATTTTTGCCGGGGCGTCGAAATTCCTTGTAGTTACAGGTGGAATTTCTTTATTTGTAGCAGCAGTGTGGAAAAACAAATTGGTACGGTGTGTAAGACAGGATAACTCCCGAAGAAGACCAAAGACGGCCCTGTTTCTCTAGGAAGGCAGCAACGTCATAGCACTGCAGCGACCTGTGATGTGGAGGGACTGTCAGCTGACCCTGTACTGAAATAAATGTGACGCATTGCCCTTAGATACGCGACGAGACCCCATTGCGCTATGTGTCAGTAAAACCAGCGAAAGCAGTAACAGCAGTAAAACTGTTGGAAGTCATTGTCTCCGGAGCGATACACGAGTTGTTGGGAAAGCATATTCCAGATTAAGATTAACTGAAAAAAAAAGTAATTCATCCAATTCACCCACGATAGAGGAAGGTTACAAACCTTACGTTCGACGGATTCTTATGTCCCTTGTAGGATCAACAGGAGGAGGGGTAGAGAGAGAGAGAGAGAGAGAGAGAGAGAGAGAGAGAGAGAGAGAGAGAGAGAGAGCGAGCGAACGGGGAGCAGAATGTTTCGTCACGGGATAGTTAAGTAGCGCTACGAGATCGTCAAAAAATTCTTGTCAGGTGCTGCTGACATTTACTTAGAAATTTAGAGACCGTCCATTCCAAGAACAGTCGCGCAGAGTAATTTATTCCCGCGTACAATTCACGGGATAGTCACGGCGAGAAATTCAGAGCAATGAGAGCTTATCGACCGCGCTACTTCACACATAGCATTCGCTTGTGAGACAGGCAAAGGGAAAATGGCTGTAGTTTCCAGAAGTATCCTCCGCTAGGCACAGTAGGGTGCTGTCGATGTAGAATGTTTGTCGAAACGTCATCTCCTACACTTTTCCCTCTTCTCTTCGCCTATTTCTTTCAATTTCGGCTTTGCGCTACAATATGGCATTGCTGTCTACCCCAAGAGAATTTTTTAAAAATAATTAGAGGTACATTTATGTCGAAGCACAAGTACAAAAATGAGAATGTGATAGTTTTGCACGGACAGTCTCGAGAACACAGAGAAATGAGCAGTACTATGAAGGCTCCTGTGAATAGCAATGACGGTACAAAATCTGTTGTGGGGGGAAAACCTGTTACGAGATTCTGCCTCAGTGGAGAAATCTCTGAAGCAGTAGCAAACCTGTCCAGAGCTTCCATTTGATCGGTTCCTTAACCCTCTCGCTGCGTGTTTGCGCAACCTGTGCGTACACCTCCAGAGTTGCGAAAGACACGCGGGGCATTGCGGACTTAGCTGTAGCATCACGTGCGCGGCCAGCGACCTTGCCTGGGAGGCGCTGCCAGGGAGGAAGGTCTGCCGCCAAAACCAGCAGGGCCCCTGGCGGGCCGCTCCAGCTGCCTGCTCCAGTTCTGGAGCTGGAGGAGGAGGAGGAGCAGGGGGAGGAGAAGGAGAGCACTGGCCGGTGGCTCTGTGAAGCGGTCACCCTGTAGCTGCTCCAGGAAATTTGTTGCTGGCGTGGAAACACGACAACCAGAATCATTTCATTTGACACAAAAATGACATTACCGTTTCCAACCCCGTGAGTTCGTTTTTCAATGGCTTCTAGTACATGGTTGACGAAGTATAAAAATTTGTGTTGCTGAGGATGCACAAAGAGTTAGACTATATTTGGGAGGTTGGGGGGGGGAGGGGGGGGAGGGCGGGCGGACGCCCTTAGAATTTCATATACTGTCACAGATATCCGAACAGGGTTTCGGATCAATGGGTGTTGGCGAAGAGTAGTGGTAGTGGTTAGTGTTTAACGTCCCGTCGACAACGAGGTCATTAGAGACGGAGCTCATGCTCGGGTTAGGGAAGGATTGGGAAGGAAATCGGCCGTGCCCTTTCAAAGGAACCATCCCGGCATTTGCCTGAAGCGATTTAGGGAAATCACGGAAAACCTAAATCAGGATGGCTGGAGACGGGATTGAACCGTCGTCCTCCCGAATGCGAGTCCAGTGTGCTAACCACTGCGCCACCTCGCTCGGTGTTGGCGAAAACTAAACCATTTTGCAGCGCAGTAAAAAGTCGTAACAGTTTCGTCTACGGAGGAAAACGATGCGACTATTCCTTTTAATAAGATCGAGGCGTTCCTTTTACATAACTAAACTTGCGTACAACCGGCAAAATTTGACTTCATTTGCTGCCACTTACACAACAAAAGTCAGTATGGTAGCAATTCTATTTCACAAAAGGCAAACTTATTTTTGTATCTTATCAGATGTAAACATGAGGCATTTCTTGCACTTATAGCTGATATAGTGAAGTTTCTGGTTGGTAGCAATGTAACAAATACTGGCGCTACGTTTCTTTAATTTCCCGCTCCCTGCAAACAATGAAAAAGTGGTATCAGCCGCGTCTTTTTCTCAATAACTAATCCCGTGCGCCGTTCCAAATTTTCAGAGACTTGCATTGTATCAGTGTCGCGATGGATACAAGAAGTTAAGTTTTATCCGTCATATAGCCTTCCCTTAGCTGAAAAACTTGTTTCGATACCTTGTAACGTTGATAAAGTATTGGCAGTAACGCTTGAGATGGCTTGTTCCGTTCCATACAATTTTTGTGAAGTGTTGTGGCTGTTCATATCGTCACCAATCGACAGTATGGTGTGGTATACATTTCCACATTATAAAAAAAAGAACTGAAAGAGTAAATACTACATTGAAGCGCCAAAGAAACTGGTATAGGCATGCGTATTCAAACACAGACATATACAGGGTGTTACAAAAAGGTACGGCCAAACTTTCAGGAAACATTCCTCACACGCAAAGAAAGAAAATATGTTATGTGGACATGTGTCTGGAAACACTTACTTTCCATGTTAGAGCTCATTTTATTACTTCTCTTCAAATCACATTAATCATGGAATGGAAACACACAGCAACAGAACGTACCACTTCAAACACTTTGCTACAGGAAATGTTCAAAATGTCCTCCGTTAGCGAGGATACATGCATCCATCCTCTGTCGCATGGAATACCTGATGCGCTGATGCAGCCCTGGAGAATGGCGTATTGTATCACAGCCGTCCACAATACGAGCACGAAGAGTCTCTACATTTGGTACCGGGGTTGCGTAGACAAGAGCTTTCAAATGCCCCAATAAATGAAAGTCAAGAGGGTTGAGGTCAGGAGAGCGTGGAGGCCATGGAATTGGTCCTCCTCTACCAATCCATCGGTCACCGAATCTGTTGTTGAGAAGCGTACGAACACTTCGACTGAAGTATGCAGGAGCTCCATCGTGCATGAACCACATGTTGTGTCGTACTTGTAAAGGCACATGTTCTAGCAGCACAGGTAGAGTATCCCGTATGAAATCATGATAACGTGCTCCATTGAGCGTTGGTGGAAGAACATACTGACAAAACTAAAATGACCTCTAACATGGAAATTAAGCGTTTCCGGACACATGTCCACATAACATCTTTTCTTTACTTGTGTGTGAGGAATGTTTCATGAAAGTTTGGCTGTACCTTTTTGTAACACCCTGTATAAAAAGGCAGAATACGACGCTGCGATCGGCAAGGCCTCTATAAGACAAGTGACTGGCGCAGTTGTTAGATCGGTTACTGCTGCTACAATGGCAGGTTATCAAGATCTGAGTTTGAACGTGTTGTTACAGTCAGGGTGCACTAGCAAACGGACACAGCACCTCCGAGGTAGCGATGAAGAGGGGATTTTCCCTTACAAACATTTCACGAGTGTTCCGTGAATGTCAGTAATCCGGTAAAACATCAAATCTCAGACATCGCCGCGGCCGGAAAAAGATCCCGAAAGAGCGGGACCAACGGCGACTGAAGACAATCATTCAACGTGACAGAAGTCAGTCATTCCGCAAAAAACAGCAGATTTCAGTGCTGGACCATCAAAGAGTGTCAGCGTGGCGAACCATTCAACGAAGCATCGTCGATATAGGCTGTCGGAGCCGAAGGCCCTTTCGTGTACCCTTGATGACTGCACGACACAAAGCTTTGCGCCGTCAACACCGACATCGGGCTGTTGCTAACTGGAAACATGTTACGTAATCGGACGACTCTCGTTTCAAATTGTATCAGGGGGATGGACGTGTACTGGTATGGAGACAACCTCATGAATCCACGGACCATACATGTCGGTAGGGGACTGTTCAAGCCGGTGGACGGGTGTAATGGTATGGGGCGTGTGCAGTTGGAGTGATATGGGACCCTTGATACGTCTAGATAGGACTCTCACAGACCTACATCTACATCCATACTCCGCGAGCCATCTGACAGTGTGTGGCAGAGGGTACCTTGAGTACCTCTATCGGTTCTCCCTTCTATTCCAGTCTCTTATTGTTCATGGAAAGAAAGATTGTCAGTATGCCTCTGTGTGGGCTCTAATCTCTCTGATTTTATCCTCATGGTCTCTTCGTGAGATATACGTAGGAGGGAGCAATATACTGCTTGACTCCTCGGTGAAGGTATGTTCTCGAAACTTCAACAAAAGCCCGTACCGAGCTACTGAGCGTCTCTCCTGCAGAGTCTTCCACTGGAGGTTATCTATCATCTCCGTAACGCTTTCGCGATTACTAAATGATCCTGTAACGAAGCGCGCTGCTCTCAGTTAGATCTTCTCTCTCTCTTCTATCAACCCTATCTGGTACGGATCCCACACTGGCGAGCAATACTCAAGCAGTAGGCGAACAAGTGTACTGTAACCTACTTCCTTTGTTTTCGGATTGCATTTCCTTAGGATTCTTCCAATGAATCTGTCTGGCATCTGCAGATGACACGTATGTAAGCATCCTGTCTGATCACCTGCATCCATTCATGTGCATTGTGCATTCTGACGGATTTGGGCAATTCCAGCAGGACAATGCGACACTCCACACATCCAGAATTGCTACAAAGTGGCTCCAGGAACAGTCTTCTGAGTTTAAACGTTTTCGCTGACCACCATTCTCCCCAGACATAAACATTTTTTAGCATATCTGGGATGCCTTGCAACGTGCTGTTCAGAAGATATCTCCACCTCCTCGTACTTTTACGGATTTATGGACAGCCCTGCAGGATTCATGGTGTCAGTTCCCTCCAGCACTACTTCAGTCATTAGTCGAGTCCATGCCACGTTGTGTTGAGACACTCGCGGGGGCCCTACACGATTTTAGGTAGGTGTTCGTTTCTCTGGCTCGTCAGTCCAGTACAAGAAGGCGTCAGATAGATGAGTGAACGTGTATTCTGCAGCCTGCCAGAGCACATTAAACGCCTTGTTGGTTTAGGAGAAATCTTTATGTAGGGCAACTTTTACTCCTTTGTAGGTTATTTTTACAGGCACTCTTAAAATTACTCGCTGCTTCACATTGTCTCATCACTAAAAACAGCACTGCAATCGAATAAGAGTCCACAGTATTAGTCATTCACTTATATTGAACGTAAGGAAAAGGATCGTCTTCTACTTCATCCGTCATGCCACAGACGCTTCTTCATGTGTTGCTTCCGCTACATATGATGTCACGTAAAGGCCGGCTATAGACAGCATGGGGACAACGAAAACGATAAAAAGACGCGATAAGAAACCAAGAGGAGCAAGTTTCACGTAGACATTAAGAACTGGCAAGAAACGGTGCTCGATCAACCTCAACGGCTGATCGCTTGTTCTGGGAGCAACAGTATACTCTGAACGCCATAGAATAACACAAAAGGACGACGGACAAAAGATTCGCAGAGAACGCAGTAGCCGGAAACGTCTGTGTTAACAGGGCCAGCATGTAGAATCTGGCTCCACAGCCGCTGAAAAAGCCATTAAGTGGAGGACAATGAAAGTGGGTACCGAGCGACAACCATTTATTACAGAAGCACGTAATCGCATTTCCTGGGAAGGTTGCGTCACGGCGACTGTAGCAGCGGCGAGTTTACAGCGGTTTGCGCAGCGCAGGCGCAGAGTGTGTGCAATTGCGCTGGCAGCCGTTATCTGCGCGTGCGTTATCAGGGGGCCTTAGCCCGGCGATTCCAGGAAGCACAAGGACACGCGCAGACACCTGAGCGTTGTCCAGTCAAGGGCGGTCGCCGTCACGCGGCCCTGCAGCCCGTTACACAACACAGGTTGCTGGCCGTGTTTTAAGAGCCACAGTGGCCAAACAGGTGCCGAGCCGGAGCCCTGGTCCGCAGCCGGGTCAACAAGAGTGCTATCAGCGCGGTGGCGAGCGGAGCACGTGACCGCGATGACGTCACACATCGTAATGGCCGCCAGTGCGACAGTCGAGCGCGGCAGTGTCTGTGGCTGAAGTGAAGAGGGCAAACACGTTCAATCTCTGGGAACTAGTTCACTGGCAACCGCTCGGTTCTGGAAACTGCATTTATACTCGTTCACAACTCGTTTTTAGGTAATTATGTAACACCGTGTGTCTGTACAAAATTTTAATTTCGCATATGACCTCATTCCTTTTATTTACGAAGGTAGTTCAATAAGTAAATCCCCACATTTTCTTCTCAGAACATATTTATTGTAAGAATCAGAATTTTTGTGACAATATACATCAAATGTTTAAACGTGTGTGAAATCTTATGGGACTTAACTGCTAAGATCATCAATCACTAAGCTTACACACTACTTAACCTAAAATCATAAGAAATTTTGGTCTTACGTCAAAGCGGTAGGTGGATCAAAACAAAATGTCCAGACATTTTGTGACCAAAATGGTACTGAAACAGAGGATGACAGACTAAAGGCCGAAATACTAAATGTTTTTTTGCAAAGCTGTTTCACAGAGGAAGACTGCACTGTAGTTCCTTCTCTAGATTGTCGCACAGATGACAAAATGGTAGATATCGAAATAGACGACATAGCGATAGAGAAACAATTAAAATCGCTCAAAAGAGGAAATGCCGCTGGACTTGATGGGATACCAGTTCGATTTTACGCAGAGTACGCGAAGGAACCTGCCCCCTTTTTTTGCAGCGGTGTACCGTAGGTCTCTAGAAGAGCGTGGCGTTCCAAAGGATTGGAAAAGGGCACAGGTCATCCCCGTTTTCAAGAAGGGACGTCGAACAGATATGCAGAACTATAGACCTATATCTCTAACGGCGATCAGTTGTAGAATTTTGGAACACGTATCATGTTCGAGTATAATGACTTTTCTGGAGACTAGAAATCTACTCAGTAGGAATCAGCATGGGTTTCGAAAAAGACGGCTCGCGCTATTCGTCCACGAGACTCAGAGGGCCATAGACACGGGTTCACAGGTAGATGCCGTGTTTCTTGACTTCCGCAAGGCGTTCGATACAGTTCCCCACAGTCGTTTAATGAACAAAGTAAGAGCATATGGACTATCAGACCAATTGTGTGATTGTATTGAAGAGTTCCTAGATAACAGAACGCAGCATGTCACTCTCAATGGAGAGAAGTCTTCCGAAATAAGAGTGATTTCAGGTGTGCCGCAGGGGCGTGTCGTAGGACCGTTGCTATTCAGAATATACATGAATGACCTTCTGGATGACATCGGAAGTTCACTGAGGCTTTTTACGGATGATTCTGTGCTAGATTGAGAGGTTGTAACAATGGAAAATTGTACTGAAATGCAGGAGGATCTGCAGCGAATTGACGCATGGTGCAGGGAATGGCAATTGAATCTCAATGTAGACAAGTGTAATGTGCTGCGAATACATCGAAAGAAAGATCCCTTATCATTTAGCTACAATATAGCAGGTCAGCAACTGGAGGCAGTTAATTCCATAAATTATCTGGGAGTACGCCTTAGGAGTGATTTAAAATGGAATGATCATATAAAGTTGATCGTCGGTAAAGCAGATGCCAGACTGAGATTCATTGGAAGAATCCCAAGGAAATGCAATCCGAAAACAAAGGAAGTAGCTTACAGTACGCTTGTTCGCCCACTACTTGAATACTGCTCAGCAGTGTGGGATCCGTACCAGATAGGATTGATAGAAGAGATAGAGAAGATCCAACGGAGAGCAGCGCGCTTCGTTACAGGATCATTTAGTAATCGCGAAAGCGTTACGGAGATGATAGATAAACTCCAGTGGAAGACTGCAAGAGAGACCCTCAGTAGCTCGGTACGAGCTTTTGTTGAAGTTTCGGGAACATACCTTCACCGAGGAGTCAAGCAGTATATTGCTCCCTCCTACGTATATCTCGCGAAGAGACCATGAGGATAAAATCAGAGAGGTTAGAGCCCACACAGAGGCATACCGACAATCCTTCTTTCCACGAACAATACGAGACTGGAATAGAAGGGGAACAGATAGATGTACTCAAGGTACCCACCGCCACACACCGTCAGGTGGCTTGCGGAGTATGGATGTAGATGTCCTAAGGACACACACACACACACACACACACACACACACACACACACACACACACACACATACACATACCCATACCCATGACCGAGGGAGGACTCTAACCTCCACCGGGACCGGCCTCTCAGCCCATGACTGCAGCGCCTGAGACCGCTCGGCTAATCCCGCGCGGCCAATATACATAAACATGTCTTGTTCACATTCTATTTTTCTTCGTAGTCTCCATCACGTTCGATGGCCGTACGCCAACGTTGTGGAAGGGCATGTATTCACTGCTGGTAAAAGCTCTCTTCCTGTAGGCGTAGCCATGTTTTCACTGCATGGCTGACACTTCCGTCATCTTCAAAGTGTGTTCCCCGTAAAGAATATTCAACCGGCCCAAAGAGATGGAAGATGAAGGGTGCCAGGTCTGGACTGTAGGATGGATGAGGCAATTACGTCCAATCCAATTCCGCGATGTTCCCAGACTTGTGTGTGGGTGTGCATTCTCGTGTTGGAGCAAGCTTTCTGCAGGATTCTTGTCCGCTCGAACACGTCGGAAACGGTTCTTGAATATATTCAGTCTTCACGTATGCCTCTGAATTGATGGTTGACCTCCTTGGTGTCACATCCACTAGAATGACGCCATCACAGTCCCAGAAGACTGTCACTATGGCTTTTCTGGCAGACGGGTCATCTCTTCTTTTGTGGTGAATGAGGATGATGCCACTCCATGGACTGCCTTTTTGTTTCTGGCGCAAAGTGGCGCACCCAGCTTTCGTCCCCCGTAACGATTCGTGACAGAAAGGCTTCTACGTCGGTCTCAAAACGCTCCAATTCTGATGAAATGGCCTTTCTTTGAATCTTGTGGTCCGCTGTGAGCATTCGTGGAATCCATCGTGAACACCTCTTTGAATATCCGAGAGTCTCTATCATTGCTGACGGACTTCCAATGCTAACCGACAACTGTAGAGCCAATTGTCGAGTTGTGATGCGCCGGTCGGCACGAATAATGGCATCCGCACGATCCAACATGTCTGGAGCAGTGGCTGTGACAGGACGTCCCGAGCGTGGTTGATGAGCTCTGTTTCTGCATTTCCAGAGGCTGTAACTTTCTTTATCTATCACCCAACTGTACTCCTATCAACTGCAGCATCGCCATACTCTGCACACAAACGTTTCTGGATATTCACCACGGTTTCTTTTTCTGCACACAAGAATTCAATAACAGCATGCTGCTTGTAACGTGAGTCGTATGTAGACGCCATTTTGACGCTGTACTACGGCTCTGCCATCTGTCTGAACGCTTCGAAACTTCACCAGCGCACAGAACAGACATCAAATATAAAGCACCAACAAGGAAGTTTGTCTATGTGTATTAATGGGTTTCGTAAATTCGTAAATCACTTCCATTTTTTAACACATGGGAAAGAAATAAGTTGCTGCTAGTGAGATTCTAACGACTATTGCGGTCACAAAACTTCTCTTACACGCTTCTTTTAAGTAAATCCTTTACTGTGCTAACGTACAATGAACTATTCTCGATTATTCTGAGCTGACTGATCTCAATATTAACGATTAATGAGAACCATCACAACTGAACTCACACACTTTTATTCTGTCACGACCGCTTTCGTCAGGTTGCTTGCAGTTAAACAAGAAATTATGCTAAAAGATATAATATCTCAATAAATAAAATAGACATCTCACACTGCCAACAGTCTTATAATAAATCCTCGCTGAGTTGTGCCAATATCATGATAAAGAAGGTCTAGTTGCCTTATGTAACTTTAGAGGCACAGCGCCGCTCTTAAAGAGGGGTAAACACGTAAACATAGTACTTTACCTCTGTCGAATGCGGTACATCGATTGCGGGGTAGTAATCGTTACGTTTAAAGACAAACCTTAAATGCAGATCAAATGGGTTCAAATGGCTCTGAGCACTATGCGACTAACTTCTGAGGTCATCAGTCACCTAGAACTTAGAACTAATGAAACCTAACTAACGTAAGGACATCACACACATCCATGCCCGAGGCAGGATTCGAACCTGCGACCGTAGCGATCACGCGGTTCCAGACTGAAGCGCCTAGAACCGCATGGCCACACAGGCCGGCTTAAATGCAGAAATGACCTTAAAGTGCAAAGAACACTACACAATTACTCAAAACAGTTATAAAAGTAGATACAAAGGGCAGCTTAAGTTACGTACAATAAGAAACGAACAGGTGACAGTGTTCGCGCAAAGTCGTATCGCCATTAGACAGGTAAAACAGTGACAGACTGATTATACAAAACGGTTGTGAAGTTATGTAGACTATAACACACAGTTACTATATCACAAAATGATCATAACTCATAAGATAGTTACGAGATATTTATTTTAATTTTATCCATACTTTGTAGCTCCAAATGTGACTGAATTCAATACGCTGGAAGTATGAATAAACAAACGCCTTCAGTTACTAATTTTCGTGTTTTATTAAATACGCGATACGTGTCGGACCCTGTCGCTTCATCATCATGTGTAACTTATATCAATACATGATTTATTTTTGCTCTAGAATGAGGTGCAATGTATATTCGTGCCATGAAAAGGTTTTATGTTGGGTTGTGAATTTCGTAAGTCAAATGCGGAAAATGTATGTGCGAAACAGTGGAAAAATGAACAGTGTAAACTTACCACATAATCTAAGAAAAGCGCTTTTAACACCATCATACATTCGTTTCTTCATCCTGTTCATGCATACCACTTCACGCAAGAGGCGCATTTGCATACACATTTTTGTAAACACTTCACAGATGATGTACGTAGTGTGCTCAAAGATTAATTTACTCGTAGCTCCAGAGAGCTAATTACTGCAAAATTGACATTTTGCGAATAAGTCTTTAAAATTACTGAAGTAACTGTGACTTGTGAAACCTGTTTGCTCATTTAACGTAGATTCTGGTTCTTTGATTTTGTGGAGGTGTTATCTCCAGTTGTTGTAAGAGATTTAGGGTCTTACCATTGACTTCATTATGAAGTACTACCAAATTGTTTGCTAGACTGTTTTTGATATGTTTCGGTTCTAACAAATCAGTTATTGCACAACATATGTCGGAAACGAAACATGTCATCAACAGTTTAGGAAATAATTTGATAGTACTGCATAATGCAGCCAATGGTAAGACCCTAAGTCCGTTAGAACGATTAGAGATTGGAGAAATTTGTGACTGAAGGCGTTTTTTAATTCATACTTCCAGATAAAGTTTAAAGGAGCTAAAACTACTAACATAGTTGCTTTCCTTCATACATTCTTGGTGAAATTACAGCGTTTTGCTGATGTTGTTGAACAGTTTATTACCATTGTACCCTTCAGGTTATTTACACTGGGCAAGGAGACGATGATGATTCAGTTGCTGGTCACTACGCGGCTAGACCGTAATTGTTTTTGACTTCTCATATCTCGAAAGCGTTCCAATCTTCAAAACCGGTTTATCGAGTTTTTAAAGTGCTGCCTCGTTCTGCATTAAGAAGTTGATGCGCTATTTCTGCCCTTCAAATTATGTAAGTGTCAAGAAACTGGAAGCTGTAGGGCTGTCCGTAAGCTCCTGCTGATAAATATCGCACGTACATCAGACTCAAGTGGGGTCAGAAATTTTCGGTATTCGAATTGTCTCAGAAGCTGTAAAGCGATCGTAGTTCAGGAAAGTATTTTCACAAATTCATTTAATTTCATTTAATTTTTTTTTCAGCTTGTGCAACATACAGACACTTCGACATTATTGATGAACATAATTTTTGGAAGTTAAAGGGGAAATTATAGGTACGTTGTTTTCAAAAACACGCGCTTACATGTCCTAAAACTAGTTCCGCCGGGTGAGCACCACTACTGTTACTTTTAATATATAATTATAATAAAATTACATATTACTGGCAGTGGGCGCTGAACGACCTACACAGACAAAGAGAAGACGAGATTTCGAGAATGATTTGGAGTCGAACAAGAACGGACGAATGCAATGAACGAAAGCAGCTACAGCTGAATAAAGAACAACGGAGCTGGAAAGACGTACGAGCAACCACCCTAAAAAGAACGAGATGAACCGAACGAGACGAGATGGAGTGGGCGTTGCTCAGAAGTCGTTCTTCGGTGCTTCCGTTCAGGTGAGGCTGCGTTCGCCGTGGCGCCGGCATCGGTCGTCAGACGCCGTCGTCAGAGGTCGCCCAAAGCGCATCGGACGACAGTTTGTGTACGGTGCGTCCCATCCTATTTGTCCGGCAGGTTAGGTCAGGTCAGAATCTATTCTCTGCACGATTTAAGTTAGATTTTAACCTCCTACGTTAGGATGGATACCTCGACTTCTCTGTGCTTGGAGGCGACTGTTGCACTGCGGCGTTTGCTATTAAAAAGAAATTGAATTAGCGATATGTTCATCGAAAAGAAGGTGTCGAATACTGTACACTCTGTCTCCAGTTGATGGAACTACCAGACAATTTTACGAAATACCCGTATTTCGAGAAAATATGTAGTTTGTCATACACCGCACTAAGAATCTCACCAAAACACATTGTTCAGAGAATGGTTTATTATTCTACAGAGCCGACTTGGGTGTATAAAGGCTTTGCCAATGAGGTTATGAGCACATAATGATTGATTTTGGAAGTGAAATTAGATGTTTCTATTATATGATCAATGGATAAAATTTGTGGGTGAGTAAGTAAGCAAAAAAAAAAAAAAAAAAAAAAAAAAAAAAAAATGAAAAGTGGATTTGCGGTTTTACAGCAGCCCACTACTTGCAGTAGATATATTCAGATAATCATATTCTAGTATTGGAAACTTCACTGCTCTTTGAACACTTCCCCATTGGACTGGAGAAAGGACGTGACAAGATTTCTGGCGGCAGCATTATTTCAGGTTGAGCGTAACTTTTAATGGATACAATACACTATTTTACAGTGTCTTTTAATGCATTTGCACTAAACGTAGCTCCAAAATTAGGTATAGAATAAATTAAACACTTCTTAGAATTTGGGTGCAAGAGTGAAAATATTAGCCTTCAAATTCGTACTGAGCGAGGTGGTGCAGTGGTTAGACACTGGACTCGCATTCGGGAGGACGACGGTTCAATCCCGCGTCCGGCCATCCTGATTTAGGTTTTCCGTGATTTCCCTAAATCGCTCCAGGCAAATGCCGGGATGGTTCCTATCAAAGGGCACGGCCGGCTTCCTTCCCCCGTCCTTCCCTAATCCGATGAAACCGATGACCCCGCTGTCTGGTCTCCTTCCCCAAACAACCCAACCCAACCCAATCCCTAGCCCTCTACCTATAAACCGAAGTATTCATTCAAATTCGTATTTAGTGCTTCGCGAATAGCAGCCAACGTATCGCACATAAACCTTGAAACTGCACTTTTCAGAACGCGGTATAGGAGTAATTACTGGAAAGATGTAATCGGCAGATGTCAAGTAACAAAGTATCACTGCTAGTTTTATTGGAGCGAGAACTGCATCTTTCATGTCTGTACCGTAATTTTTAGTAGAGCTTGAATCACACGTCTACAAGAACTCGAAAACTGTTTCACTGAATTTATTTGCAATTTTGCAGACTTGAGTGAATTAACCTTTCATGGCTGTCGTGTGAAAGGCAATCACAAAATTTGGAAGAAGATACTCTGGACACTTAAAGCACTTTAAAGTGGAAATACATACATACATACATAAATACATAACATTCGCAAACCACTTCATGTAACAGAGTAACCAGCATACTGGCATAAAAACGCCAGTAAGCGATAACAATAATTTGTAGAAAGCTAATCTCCACATCTACATCTACATCTATACTCCGCGAGCCACCTTACGGTGTGTGGCGGAGGGTACTTATTGTACCACTATCTGATCCCCCCTTCCCTGTTCCATTCACGAATTGTGCGTGGGAAGAACGACTGCTTGTAAGTCTCCGTATTTGCTCTAATTTCTCGGATCTTTTCGTTGTGATCATTACGCGAGATATATGTGGGCGGTAGTAATATGTTGCCCATCTCTTCCCGGAATGTGCTCTCTCGTAATTTCGATAATAAACCTCTCCGTATTGCGTAACGCCTTTCTTGAAGTGTCCGCCACTGGAGCTTGTTCAGCATCTCCGTAACGCTCTCGCGCTGACTAAATGTCCCCATGACGAATCGCGCTGCTTTTCGCTGGATCATGTCTATCTCTTCTATTAATCCAACCTGGTAAGGGTCCCATACTGATGAGCAATACTCAAGAATCGGACGAACAAGCGTTTTGTAAGCTACTTCTTTCGTCGATGAGTCACATTTTCTTAGAATTCTTCCTATGAATCTCAACCTGGCGCCTGCTTTTCCCACTATTTGTTTTATGTGATCATTCCACTTCAGATCGCTCCGGATAGTAACTCCTAAGTATTTTACGGTCGTTACCGCTTCCAATGATTTACCACCTATGGCATAATCGTACTGGAATGGATTTCTGCCCCTATGTATGCGCATTATATTACATTTATCTACGTTTAGGGAAAGCTGCCAGCTGTCGCACCATGCATTAATCCTCTGCAGGTCCTCCTGGAGTACGTACGAGTCTGATGTTGCTACTTTCTTGTAGACAACCGTGTCATCTGCAAATAGCCTCACGGAGCTACCGATGTTGTCAACTAAGTCATTTATGTATATTGTAAACAATAAAGGTCCTATCACGCTTCCCTGCGGTACTCCCGAAATTACCTCTACATCTGCAGATTTTGAACCGTTAAGAATGACATGTTGTGTTCTTTCTTCTAGGAAATCCTGAATCCAATCACAAACCTGGTCCGATATTCCGTAAGCTCGTATTTTTTTCACTAAACGTAAGTGCGGAACCGTATCAAATGCCTTCCTGAAGTCCAGGAATACGGCATCAATCTGCTCGCCAGTGTCTACGGCACTGTGAATTTCTTGGGCAAATAGGGCGAGCTGAGTTTCACATGATCTCTGTTTGCGGAATCCATGTTGGTTATGATGAAGGAGATTTGTATTATCTAAGAACGTCATAATACGAGAACACAAAACATGTTCCATTATTCTACAACAGATTGACGTAAGCGAAATAGGCCTATAATTATTCGCATCTGATTTATGACCCTTCTTGAAAATGGGAACGACCTGCGCTTTCTTCCAGTCGCTAGGTACTTTACGTTCTTCCAGCGATCTACGATAAATTGCTGATAGAAAGGGGGCAAGTTCTTTAGCATAATCACTGTAGAATCTTAAGGGTATCTCGTCTGGTCCGGATGCTTTTCCGCTACTAAGTGATAGCAGTTGTTTTTCAATTCCGATATCGTTTATTTCAATATTTTCCATTTTGGCGTCCGTGCGACGGCTGAAGTCAGGGACCGTGTTACGATTTTCCGCAGTGAAACAGTTTCGGAACACTGAATTCAGTATTTCTGCCTTTCTTCGGTCGTCCTCTGTTTCCGTGCCATCGTGGTCAACGAGTGACTGAATAGGGGATTTAGATCCGCTTACCGATTTTACATATGACCAAAACTTTTTAGGGTTCTTGTTTAGATTGTTTGCCAATGTTTTATGTTCGAATTCGTTGAATGCTTCTCTCATTGCTCTCTTTACGCTTTTTTTCGCTTCGTTCAGCTTTTCCTTATCAGCTATGATTCGACTACTCTTAAACCTATGATGAAGCTTTCTTTGTTTCCGTAGTACCTTTCGTACATGATTGTTATACCATGGTGGATCTTTCCCCTCGCTTTGGACCTTAGTCGGTACGAACTTATCTAAGGCGTACTGGACGATGTTTCTGAATTTTTTCCATTTTTGTTCCACATCCTCTTCCTCAGAAATGAACGTTTGATGGTGGTCACGCAGATATTCTGCGATTTGTGCCCTATCACTCTTGTTAAGCAAATATATTTTCCTTCCTTTCTTGGCATTTCTTATTACACTTGTAGTCATTGATGCAACCACTGACTTATGATCACTGATACCCTCTTCTACATTCACGGAGTCGAAAAGTTCCGGTCTATTTGTTGCTATGAGGTCTAAAACGTTAGCTTCACGAGTTGGTTCTCTAACTATCTGCTCGAAGTAATTCTCGGACAAGGCAGTCAGGATAATGTCACAAGAGTCTCTGTCCCTGGCTCCAGTTCTGATTGTGTGACTATCCCATTCTATACCTGGTAGATTGAAGTCTCCCCCTATTACAATAGTATGATCACGAAACTTCTTCACGACGTTCTGCAGGTTCTCTCTGAGGCGCTCAACTACTACGGTTGCTGATGCAGGTGGTCTATAGAAGCATCCGACTATCATATCTGACCCACCTTTGATACTTAACTTAACCCAGATTATTTCACATTCGCATTCGCTAATATCTTCACTGGATATTATTGAATTCTTTACTGCTATAAATACTCCTCCACCATTGGCGTTTATCCTATCCTTGCGGTATATATTCCATTCTGTGTCTAGGATTTCGTTACTGCTCACTTCCGGTTTTAACCAACTTTCCGTTCCTAATACTATATGCGCACTATTTCCTTCAATAAGAGATACTAATTCAGGAACCTTGCCCTGGATACTCCTGCAGTTTACCAATATTACGTTAACTTTTCCTGTTTTTGGTCTCTGAGGACGGACGTTCTTTATCAACGATGATAATGTCCTCTCTGGTAAGCCGTCAGGTATTTTGTCGTTTCGCCCAAGGGGGGGTCCCTCTAACCTAAAAAACCCCCGTGTGCACGCCACACGTACTCTGCTACCCTAGTAGCTGCTTCCGGTGTGTAGTGCACGCCTGACCTGTCTAGGGGGGCCCTACAGTTCTCCACCCAATAACGGAGGTCGATGAATTTGCAACCATTATAGTCGCAGAGTCGTCTGAGCCTCTGGTTTAGACCCTCCACACGGCTCCAAACCAGAGGACCGCGATCGACTCTGGGCACTATGCTGCAGATATTAAGCTCAGCTTGCACTCCGCGTGCGATGCTGGTTGTCTTCACCAAATCAGCCAGCCGCCGGAAGGAACCAAGGATGGCCTCAGAACCCAAGCGGCAGGCGTCATTCGTTCCGACATGTGCTACTATCTGCAGCCGGTCACACCCAGTGCGTTCAATAGCTGCCGGAAGGGCCTCCTCCACATTACGGACGAGACCCCCCGGCAAGCACACCGAGTGCACACTGGCATTCTTCCCCGACCTACCCGCTATTTTCCTGAGGGGCTCCATAACCCGCCTAACGTTGGAGCTCCCTATAACTAATAGGCCCGCCCTCTGTGACTGTCGGGACCTTGCCGGAGAATCGGCCACTGGCCCAACAGGCGACGCATCCTGTGGTGGCTCGGAAACGATGTCATCACCACTAGGAAGCACCCCGTACCTGTTGGAAAGGGGTAAGGCAGCTGCCACGCGGCCAGATCCCACCTTTGCCTTTCGGCCAGGCACGCGCGAGCCCACCACTGTCCGCCATTCACCCTGGAGTGATGGCTGACCGGTAAGATGCTCACTGCCGGAAGACGCAGCGACATCAGGGGTTCCATGCGATTCCAAGGCCACCGAAGTAGGCATAGGTCTCACCACAGTTGCCCCAACGCCACTACGAGCCGACGCCTGCGCCTCGAGCTCGATGAGGCTAACAGACAAAGCCTCCACCTGCCCCCGAAGAGTGGCCAATTCTCCTTGCGTCCGCTCACAACAACCACAGTCCCTACACATGACTATGTTTACCCTACTCTATACGGTGACAAATTCCCAAGATAATCTTCTGATGAGCTACTCTGATAATCAAGAAATACTCACTGAAATACGAGACGCGAAAACTACGCTAGGTTTTCCGAGAAAAACTATTTAAAAGCTAAGCGCAGCAAATAAGTACAAAAACGCTTTATACAAACAGTACTCGCTGCTGCTGGTGCTCTCGCTCTGGCTGTCACAAGACAACTGCTGATTCAAGTGACTAGTGGCTAACGGCCGCGAAACAAACAAAAGACGGTTTTAGGGCGCTTTCTGTTCTAAACGATCAAGAAAACACTAAGAAATCTAACACGAAAACTACGTAAAGTTTTATCAAGAACTGTTAGTTAGTATGCAGAGCAGATAAACACAAATAGAATCCCTTCCTTAGTGGATGGTCGTAAACAAAATGCAAAATAAACGCTTTATACAAACAGTACTCGCTGCTGCTGGTGCTCTCGCTCTGGCTGTCACAATCCAAAAAAGAGCCACTACAGTAACTTCAATGATGAGATACACCATCCTTGTGACTTGAACAAATTACTTTTCGAGTTTATAATCTACACCTAACATTTCCGATAAAGATTTTGCCTACTTGTCGTTTCCAATAGACCGGCAATTTCAGTCCATAGATTCCGAGCTCAGTCCCGACAGTGATATTTCCCATCCTCAGGGTACCTCAAATTACTCCTTTGGCTAAACTTAAGAGATTCTCACAGTCCATGTTTCGTATCGCGTCGGCCTTGATGACCGAACTGATTTGAATTTCACCGATTGTCGTCCGAAATCAGTATGTCCGGGGGGGTTGAGATCGGCTACATCGAGACCGTGCACATCGTGCCGTACTGATCTGAATAGATCGGGCGTCGTCAGACAATGTCGGTCGTCGGAGGATTCCACCGATATCGGTGCCTCTGTGACCGCAGCCTTCGAGAATCGTTACTTGGCGAACGGCCCTGCTTCTACTTTGCACTTTCAGTCGCAGCCAGCTGGTGGCGCGGTGGCTCTGGCATCTACCATCGCCATGGCGTGCGCCTTGTGGTGGTGGTGGTGGAGACGGCGCCCCACAGACAGCCAACCGCCACGTGTCACAGCAAGTGGAGGGACAGCAAGGCACTCGCCTGTCCAGTGCTGGCACCAGCAGCTTATAGACATGCATCCCATCACGTGCGTCCGTACGGTCGCTTACTGCAACCCGTATGGGACCAACGACTTCTGCGAGGCACTACGAACCTGTCCTTCCACAGAGATAAACGCAGTCTTCCGAAATGCCTTCACAAAAGAAGACGAAGTAAATGTTCCAGAATTCGAATCTAGAACAGCTGCCAACATGAGTAACGCAGAAGTAAATACCCTCGGAGTAGTGAAGCAACTTAAATCACTTAATAAAAGCAAGTCTTCTGGGCCAGACTGTATACCAATTAGGTTCCTTTCGGAGTATGCTGATGCATTGGCTCCATACTTAACAATCATATACAACCGTTCGCTCGACGGAAGATCCGTACCCAAAGACTGGAAAGTTGCACAGGTCACACCAATATTCAAGAAAGCTAGTAGGAGTAATCCACTAAATTAAAAGCCCATATCGTTAACGTCGAAATGCAGCAGGATTTTAGAACATATATTGTGTTCGAACATTATAAATAACCTCGAAGAAAACGGTCTATCGACACACAGTCAACATGGGTTTAGAAAACATCGTTACTGTGAAACACAACTAGCTCTTTATTTACATGAAGTGTTGATTGCTATTGACAAGGGATTTCAGGTCGATTCCGTATTTCTGGATTTCCGGAAGGCTTTTGACACTGTACCACACAAGCGTCTCGTAGTTAAATTGCGTGCTTATGGAATATCGTCTCAGTTATATGACTGGCTTTGTGATCTCCTGTCAGAGGTCACAGTTCGTAGTAATCGATGGAAAGTCAAAGAGTAAAACAGAAGTCATTTCTGGCGTACCCCAAGGTAGTGTTATAGGCCCTTTGCTGTTCCTTATCTATATTAACGATTTTGGAGACAATCTGAGCAGCCGTCTTGGGTTGTTTGCAGATGACGCAGCCGTTTATCGACTAATAAAGTGATCAGAAAAACAAAACAAATTGCAAAACGATTTAGAAAAGATATCTGAACGGTGCGAAAGGTGGCAGTTGACCTTAAATAACGAAAAGTGTGAGGTCATCCACATGAGTGATAAAAGGAACTCCTTAAACTTCCGTTACGCGATAAATCAGTCTAATCTAAAAGCCGTAAATTCAACTAAATACCTGGAAATGACATTTACGAACAACTTAAATTGGAAGGAACACACAGAAAATGTTGTGGGGAAGGCCAAACACAGACTGCGTTTTATTGCCAGGACACTTAGAAAATGTAACAGATCTACTAAGGAGATTGCCTACATTACGCTTGTCCGTCCTCTTTTAGAATATTGCTGCGCGGTGTGGGATCCTTACCAGATAGGTCTGACAGAGTACATCGAAAAAGTTCAAAGAAAGGCAACACGTTTTGTATTATCTCGAAATATGGGAGAGAGTGTCACTGAAATGATACAGGATTTGGGTTGGACATCATTAAAAGAAAGGCGTTTTTCGTTGCGACGGAATCTTCTCACGAAATTCCAATCACCAACTTTCTCCTCCGAATGCGAAAATATTTTGTTGACACCGACCTACATAGGGAGGAACGATCACTAAGATAAAATAAGGGAAATCAGAGCTCGTACGGAAAGATATAGGTGTTCATTCTTTACGCGCGCTATAAGAGATTGGAATAATAGAGAATTGTGGCTCGGCTCTGAGCACTATGGGACTTAACAGCTATGGTCATCAGTCCCCTAGAACTTAGAACTACTTAAACCTAACTAACCTAAGGACAGCACACAACACCCAGTCATCACGAGGCAGAGAAAATCCCTGACCCCGCCGGGAATCGAACCCGGGAACCCGGGCGTGGGAAGCGAGAACGCTACCGCACGACCACGAGCTGCGGACAGAGAATTGTGAAGATGGGTGGATGAACCCTCTGCCAGGCACTTAAATGTGATTTTCAGAGTATCCATGTAGATATCAAAATAATGGAACAGCACATGGCAGGCTGGCTGTTTTGGGGGGGAGGGGGAGGGGACCAAACAGCGGTCAGCACAGGGAGTGGCTAACCTATGGTTCATAGTACCCTCTACCATGCACCGTGTAGCGGTTTGCCATGTATGTATGTATGTATGTATGTAGAGAATGGTACAGAATGAGATACCGGTATCTATTATCCGTGCTCAGTTCGTCTCGAGGCCCAATCGGCTGGTGCCAGAGATGGCCAGACTGTGTCCTGAATAACGCCCCTGTATCACTCCAAATGAGCTGCATATTCAGTCGCGTGATCTACTGTAGTGCGTTCGCGCACAGCGCCTAACATTCCATCAGCACGGCTTTAGAAAGCATCGCTCCTGCGAAACGGAACTCGCCCTTTTTTCACATATCTTGCGAACCATGGGTGAAGGGTATCAGACGGATGCCATATTCCGCGACTTCCGGAAAGCGTTTAAATCGGTACCCCACTGCAGATTCCTAACTAAGGTACGAGCATATGGGATTGGTTCCCAAATATGTGAGTGGCTCGAAGACTTCTTAAGTAATAGAACCCAGTACGTTGTCCTCGATGGTGAGTGTTCATCGGAGGTGAGGGTATCATCTGGAGTGCCCCAGGGAAGTGTGGTAGGTCCGCTGTTGTTTTCTACCTACATAAATGATCTTTTGGATAGGGTGGATAGCAATGTGCGGCTGTTTGCTGATGATGCTGTGGTGTACGGGAAGGTGTCGTCGTTGAGTGACTGTAGGAGGATACAAGATGACTTGGACAGGATTTGTGATTGGTGTAAAGAATGGCAGCTAACTCTAAATATACATAAATGTAAATTAATGCAGATGAATAGGAAAAAGAATCCCGTAATGTTTGAATACTCCATTAGTAGTGTAGCGCTTGACACAGTCACGTCGATTAAATATTTGGGCGTAGCATTGCAGAGCGATATGATGTGGGACAAGCATGTAATGGCAGTTATGGGGAAGGCGGATAGTCGTCTTCGGTTCATTGGTTGAATTTTGGGAAGATGTGGTTCATCTGTAAAGGACACCGCTTATAAAACACTAATACGACCTATTCTTGAGTACTGCTCGAGCGTTTGGGATCCTTATCAGGTCGGATTGAGGGAGGACATAGAAGCAATTCAGAGGCGGGATGCTAGATTTGTTACTGGCAAGTTTGATCATCACGCGAGTGTTACGAAAATGCTTCAGGAACTCGGGTAGGAGTCTCTGGAGGAAAGGAGGCGTTCTTTTCGTGAATCGCTACTGAGGATATTTAGAGAACCAGCATTTGAGGCTGACTGCGGTACAATTTTACCGCCGCCAACTTACATTTCGCGGAAAGACCACAAAGATACGAGAGATCAGGGCTCGTACAGAGGCAATAGGCAGTCATTTTTCCCTCGTTCTGTTTGGAACAGGAAGAGAAGATGCTAGTTGTGGTACGAGGTACTCTCCGCCACGAACCTTATGGTGGGTTGCGGAGTTTGTATGTAGATGTAGATGTAACATTTCGTTGTTTGCTGCGCTTCCATGTGTTCAGATTTCTATACCCAGCTGAGTAGTTTCTGTATACTACTTCCGATGGTCAATGAACGAGGCCGCTAGAAGCATTTAAGGGAGGGAGTAACATGTCCCGGGTGGTCTCTTTTTGGGTCTAACACTGGGCTGAAACGAGAGTCCAGTGGTCGCAACAGGCTGGCTGATGGCGGTGGTCGACGTGAGCAGGAAGCGGCGCGACCTCGTCCAGTGCAAGTACAGCCGGTACAGCGCAGCACAATGGCCGGCCTCGGAAATTCCAGTGCGAAGCGAAACGACGCCACGCCGCTACAATAGCGAGCCTGCTGCTGTGCATACCGCCCAGCAGCACGCCTACTCTCTCTCTCTCTCTCTCTCTCTCTCTCTCTCTCTCTCGATCTGTCTCCCTCTCCCCCTCCCACCCTCTCCCTCTCTCTCTCTCTCTCTCTCTCTCTCTCCCCCTCTCTCTCTCTCTCTCTCCCTCTCTCTCTCTCTCTCTGTATGTGTGTGTGTGTGTGTGTGTGTGTGTGTGTGTAAAGTTGACTTACATAGAAGATAACAGCAACCAGCCACTTTTTACAATGCTGTCTATTTATTTAAACAGCGCCGTTACCGGTCTCAAACCGATAGCGTCATCTTCAGACGGTTAGTTCACGTTTTACATTAGTTTTCACCTTTTGTTTCCCCAACTGGCGAAATTTCTTTGGGGTGGTGGTGCCCTACAGCCAAAAAAAGATGAGAGACAATGTCTTCTTAGCTGTAATTGTGCCTCGCAGCGACTTTAAGTGACGTTAACAAATCATTAAAGCGAAGACGTTTCGGTTAGTTATGATGAAAGAGCATTGAAGACCATGTGCAAGTACTGCACCGTGCTGAGAAAGGTAGCTTTATAAATTTGCTTGAGGAGATTGAAATATATGTACACAAAAGCAATCACCACAAAATCTCCTCAATGAACAAGCCGAGTTCCTCAAAATTTCCCTCATCTGTTTCTGATTGAAAGTAAAAACAAGAAAAGTCCACTGTTGTAATATTATATACGCACATCCACCCCAAATCATTTACTGTACTTTCAATGTATGTCATAATATATAGATAATATGTCCACAGTTGTAATATTTATGTACATCTGGCCCCTATCGTTTACTTTGGTTTCAATGTATAGCATAATATTTACGTAATATCACTGCAGTAACACTTCATAACTGACTACTTTATTTATCTTAAATTTAATCAGTTCTCTTTCGATGCAAACAGTAAGTAATGTAACATTAACAATTCGTAAATTTCTACCGTCACATACATATACATAACGAAATATCTCTGACAGTGGAAGTCTTTATGATTGTTATGGTTATAATATCGCCATCTTTGTATAAATACCTCCATGTGATGAAACTTCTTGGTTTGTGTATGGTGTTTTACATTATGTGCATTCATATAAGTAAAAAAAGTTCATCATACAGTTTGAAACGTCCCCTTTGAATAATTATCAAAGACTGTGCTGGTAAACTTCTACGTTATTTGATTTTCAAACAGCTGAGCAAAACTCAACGTATTCCAGCAGTTTTCTCTTTACATATTCTGATCATCACTTAACTGACACACAATATTTCTAGCGCAACGCAATCTGACTTTCAATAATCTCTACAAAAGAATGGCCCTGACTAACAATAACCTATACCTTTCATGAATCACTTACTTCACAAAAATTTTCGTTACTCGAACTACAGCAATACAGCGAGCACCAATATTGCCAGCTAAATAAAACATTCTAACTACTGAAGGCACTAACTACTGATAGGCATAGTTACCAAATGAAAGATTTTGATAGTGAACAAACAATGTATTTACCTTAATAGTGTTCAAAAGTCATCATATATAAATTCATGACATCCCTCAAAACTCTTGCATCTATATCTCTCTCTCTCTCTCTCTCTCTCTCTCCCCCCCCCCCCCCCTCTCCCCCTCCCCCGCCATATCCACCACTGCTGGCGGCTCACCTCCAACTGCGCAACGCTACGCGCTGTCCCCATCCAACTGCCCAACACTACAATAGCGAATATTCCAACAATGCCAACCAGCCACAGACTGCACACAGCACAGTCAGTGATTTTCACACAGAGTGCTACGTGGCGTTACCAACATAAAAACCTAAACAGCCTACTTACAAGTTTTCACTGCCGCAAGATCATAAGCAGTCTGCAGTGGAGCATAATGGCGCGGATTTTTCATCTACACCTACATGGATGCTCTGCAAATCACATTTAAGTGCCTGGTAGAGGGTTCATCGAACCACCTTCACAATTCTCTACTATTCCAATGTCGTATCTTTCCGTACGAGCTCTGATTTCCCGTTTCTTAAGGTGGTGATAGTTTTTCCCTACGGAGGTCGGTGTCAACAAAATATTTTCGCATTCGGAGGAGAAAGTTGGTGATGGGAATTTCGTGAGAAGATTCCGTCGCAACGAAAAACGCCTCTCTTTTAATGATGGTCAGCTCAAATCCTGTATGATTTCAGTGGCACCCACTCCCATATTTCGCGATAATACAAAACGTGCTGCCATTCTTCGTACTTTTTCGATGCACTCCGTCAGTCGTATCTGGAAAACAACCGATTTGCGCCTCCCATCGGCATGATGATGAAGGTATCTGGATTCATCAGACCATGCAGCGCTCTGCCACTGTGCCAACGTCCAGTGCCGATGGTAATGTGCCCATTTCAATCGAAGTTGCCGATGTCGTGGTGTTAACATTGGAATATGCTTGGGTTGTCGGCTGCGGAGGTTCATCGTTAACGTTCCATGCACTGTGCGTTCACACACAATCGTACTCCGCCCAGCATAAAAGTCTGATGTTACTTCCACCACAGTTCGCCGCCTGTCCTGTCAGCCCAGCCTACGACATCCGACATCTGTGAAGATGGATGGCCGACCAACCTGACGACTTCTGGACGCGGTTTCGCCATGTGTGGAAGACACACACCACAACACTCCTGGAACACCCGAAAAGTCTTACAGTTTCGGAAATGCTCGTGCCGAGCCTCTAGGACATTCCAATCTTCCCTCGGTCAAACTCAGATATGTCGCGTACCTTCCCCATTCTACACATAGACACCCCAGTCACTGGCAGTAAATGCGCCGTACGTGTGTCTGACTAGCAGTCAATCCCCAAGAGGTAACGCTGGTATCATATCGACAGTGGATCGGTGGTCATGATGTTCTGGCTGATTGGTGCTTATGCCAAGCTGTGAAGCTGATGGCGAACACTGCTGTAGCATACTGGCCTACGAAAACTTTGAAGATCTGCAGAACATCCAGAATCCGGGGCTCTGCCAACTCCCCCGCGAAAACTCCACGCAATGTAGTTCACAGAAATGCTTTTCGTGTTATCTGGTAGTTCTGGTGATACGTTTAATTAGCTTTTACGCCCGTTCTGCTGAATGACAGCGCCCAGTACGAACTAAATCGGAGTTTTGGTTGATACTCTGTCTACATACAACGTTCGGTACCGATTTGAGTGATGACATCTTGAGATTTGGGTGTGAGACAAGTGTTCGCTTATTTTGACTCATATTCTACTAAGCGTAGTTGCTGGGAAATCGGGTGATGGCACATGGCGTGTTCGCGTCTTGGTTTGGGTGCTGGGTGCGACCGGCGTAGGGTACGGGCTGCGGCCCCACGACCACACACACACACACACACACACACACACACACACACACACACACACACCTGCTGGAGCGTCCACTGCTCGCCGTGCTGGGTACCTGTCGCACGAGGTAATTGCCTGCTGCCTTTCCCGACTGACTAACGCCGTGGAGGCTGCAGCTGCAGCTGGCAGCTGTTATGATAGATGCGTGGCTTTCGCCGCCGTGGGCGCGGCAGCGGCGTGTAACACTTCTTCCCCCTGCCTCGCTACCAAGGTCACGCTTCACCCGCCGCATGGCCTTCACCTCGCGTTAAGCCGTCGGCACACGGACCGTGCTGTCGAACGTTAACGTTGAGCGTACCAAGTTCAACGTGCTGCTGAACGCTCAGGAACGATGCGACTTGTGCATACGGTACGTGGGCCCCAACGTGGTATACGCGATCGCAATGCACTCCAACGGCAGTTGTCGGATGTTTCTAGTTCGTAAATCAAACTGTTCATCAACAGGCTCCGTGAAATTCCCACGTTAGCTTTATTAAAACGCACATTTCCTTCATTGTTCATATCCTAGTCACGTTGTTCTATATGTAATATACACAAATAAAAACTTCAGTATCGATGTAGATCTTTCAAGACAAAAAGGAAAGAACCGTGTCCAATCAATAAGGACACAGGCTTATAAAAGTTCCATTACAAACAGTGGGACACAAATTTGCAGTAGTTCTCCACATAAGATATAATAGTGTTTATCTTCCCCACATTTTAGCAAAACCCTAAAATCATTCTTACTTGATCACTGTTCCTACCCAGTAGCAGAAACTTTACAACATGTAAATTACGAAACTCAAAAGAAAAAGGAACAAAATATTTTAATACAAGTAGCGCAAGCTCTCCTGTAGATTAAGCCAATCGAACAAACTCACTCCTAAGAAAAGGTGAACTTATATTTACATAACATCAAATATTGTAGTATATACGTACATTAAACTAACAATAAAGCATCAGAACCTATTATATACACGAATATGATGAAAAAAAATATTTAGACTTGGCGAGATGCGAACCATCATTACACCATGTACTTGATCATCAATGCTACTCACTACGCTAAAGTGACAACATTCATTCATTTAGAGCCCTCTTATAAGATGTTTGCCTTTGCTAAAAGCTTTAATCGTATCTATGTTATTAATTTAAATTTAATTATAACAAATTTTACCAAGAACAACGTGTTTTTCGTGGATCCTCAGTGTGTCGCTACCTTCAAATGATATACTCTCATAATACGCAAGTTACAATAATTCTTTTGACACGAATATGATGTTTCTCAGTATCTTCTTGAAACGAATCACGCAGTTAACAACAGATTTTCGAATGATTATCAGTTTACTGGTGCTCAGAAACGACATAAATACGTGTAGGCTTGAACTGAATGCCAATATGGCGCCTCACAGCTGAATGCTGAAGGGAGATGGCGTGCATGTGACGTATGTGGCGTTGTGCCATCTGATCGGTCAACGCTCAGACGCACGCTCAGGATATCTGACATGCTAGATATTGCTCTGCACGTTCGGAAAGACTCCCGAACGTGCTATTCCACGTTATGACGTCAGAAACTGGGCACGCTCAACGTTCGGGTGCACGCTCCGTGTGCCGTCGGCTTTACACTCAGCACGCAGCTGTAAGAGCAGGCTGCGGAATGTACAGCCGATGGACGCTGTACCCGTCCCAATTACGGGACGTGGTCTGTGTGTTGCAGCTTGAGAGGACACCACCTCCCTTATGAGGCAAGTACCGCAGCTCTAATGGCTGGAACCGAATAAGAAATTATTTTAAAACGTGCCTTCTACCACCCGTTAATGTCGTTTATCTGTAAAACTCTGCACCTGTGTGCAATCTAAAGACTAGGAAACACAGTGGACAGCAGCTTTTGTTAGAAGTAAACTTCTGAAACGTCGTGGCAGAAGGCGCCCCCTGCCAGCGGACGGTGGCATTCCGCACACGAGGCTTACCCACTGAATGGCCGGGATGGCTTAAACAGTTCCGAGGGTTATTGAAAGCTCGCGGTGTACAGATGTCGGTCGGTATTCCCTCCAGGTCTAGGTTGCAAGTCGTGTGCTTCTAACACTTCTCAAGTAGGATCCTTTGTGATAGAGAAAGACAGTTTTCCAATACGGAAAGTCTACAAGAATTACAGATTGTGTTCCCGCGCACAGGCGTGGAAGTGTTCTTTTTTCCACTTTCACAGTAAATGCTGACTTTATCGATAGGAAGACTGTTCACAGCTGTGCAGGGAGCGAGCAGTTAACTGGAAGTAGTGCTTGATGACAGACGAACTTGACGAGGCCTAACTCGAGCCAATAAATTATATTTTTTTCTCTAGAAACTCGAAACGTGAATTTTGTGAGCCTCCTGCCTTTGCGAGGATTATAAAAAATTGCTAGGGAGCAGCCAGAAGCAGGGTATCGATTGTTCGCAGCGTACTCCTTCCGTTACAGCGGCCGCGTCTCAGATTCTTGCTGAATATAGTTGGACAGATTTCAATGACGACGATTTTAACGCTGTACCATAAGTCCAGGGACTATGTCGCTCCTTTTTTAACAGCGTGCAAGTGCAAGGAATTAATCCTGTCCTTCAGTAAATAAACCCCGGTTAGTATCGGAGCAGTACATCGCCGCGACGGCATCTCGGAACGAATCTTTCACTGTGCATTGCATTACCACGTAAGCAGTATGAAATATAGACTACGGAAACTGTTGGAAATTCGTGATAGATTAAAACTTTGTGTCCGATCGTGATTAGCACTTGCGCCCACAGGTACTGTACTGGTTGGGCTATCCGAACACTACTCACAGCTCACTGCCACATCTCCACATCCGCCAGTATCTCTCTCCCGGCTTGCAAGCTTCACTCAGCCCCCCCCCCCCCCCCCACACACACACACCTGAGAGGGTAGTGCTCGCAGATATTAGTCGACAGAGTACTTGCCCGCGAAAGGTGAACGTCGCAGCTTCGAGTCCGCGTCCGATATTGTTTTATTCCGCGAGGAAGTTTGAAACCAGCGCTCACACTCTGCTGCAAGGATGAAAATAATCCTGGAAACTTCTCAAGGTCTTTGGCTAAGCCGTGTCTCCCTACTATTATTCGTTCCAGGGGTGCTACTCCACCAGTGTGTGTACAGCAGAACTTCCGTGGAGTCGGAAGATGCCTGGGAAGGATGGCTCCGTATAACCTCCAGCTTCTCTTACTTTCCTGTCATTTAGCGAGGCGTATGTGGCAGAAAGCGACACGCTCTCTGACTCTTCATGGAACGTACGCTCAACGAATTTAAATAGTAAATCTCTGTGTTTTGCACACCCTCTGTTGTAATATCTGCCACCGGAGTTTCAGTATCTCTGTCACTCGCGCGTGTTAAACGATCCCATGACGAAACGTGCTGCTCTTCTTTTTCATATTTCATTACTGCAGCCGTGCTCCAGACTGACAAGAAATGCTCAAGAAGCGATTGAATTATTACAGATATCGTTCGTTCCTTAGAGCCGTACTGAGGTGTGACACGCGTCAGAAAGCAAAATACTTAATACGTACTTTTTAGAAAAGAAGTGATACGCTGGCCTTCCACAGATCTCAAGGACGAGAGAGATTTCCTTTTTTACATTATTTTCAATACTGTTCGAAAAGCTTATGACACACACAAAATACATACGTAGTAAAGACCATAACATACGCACAAGAATACTTAAAAGAGGAGGCCACTTTGTACGCCTAGAGTAAACCATTAAAACAGCATAATGTGCAAGTAATAATTAGTAGTAGTTTTACGCATCTGTTACGTAACTGATCTGTACGTGCCAAGGTGCCGGTCGTAAGAACTCATGGTGGTCAAGATGGATCGAATCCCCCTACTGCTTAAATTTTTAATCAGTATTTTTCTCATCACTGATTACATAATTTAATTTGTATGACATTTGAGAGATAATGTAATGACCAAAGACACGTGTATTTACATGAAATTTCAATTTACGTTCTTCATGTCTGTATAAGAAATACCATCCTGCAACGTGTGGCGCGTAGAGCACATCCGACGAGTAATTCTACATTACTGTTGTGGTCTGGCAGATTGTGACTTACTGTATAACTGATTATGAAAAACATCATTCGCATAATTATTTATCGAGGTTTGACTTGGAGTTTTCAAGCCTGTTCTTGCTTCTCGAAAATTTAATCACAAACAGTAAATAGTCAACATATGAAATTCACTACAACTTCTTGAAAATGCACGAGTTCCTTTTTTTCATTATATTACCTCTCAAATATCTGATAAATTAATGTGACCAGTGATGGAAAAATGTTGATTAAAAAATATAGCAGTGGAAGGATTCCAACCACCGCCTCATCCATGACACGATTGTAACGTGCGAACGCTAAGCGTTTTTTATTTTTTTTCCGTTATTGATCGTTGTGTTTGGTCGTTGCGGACGTCGCAAGACATCCTGTTCAAGTTCGGTGGTTGATCATTCCACTCAGTTTTTTTTATTTTTTATTACAGAGGCCAACCGGCTCTCTGACCGAACATGCTGAGCTACCGTGCCGGCAAGCGCTTGACCACCGTGACTTCTTCCGGCAGGCATCTTAGCACAGGTACATCATTTACATAACAGACGCGTAAAACTTCTCTCGCGATTTTCTCGGAATTACCAGAGTAGTGCAGCTTACTACTTGCCCATTTTGTCGTTTTAATGCCCCACTAACGGTGTACAAAGCTTGAAGTAAATACGTGATCTCAATTTCGTGACCTCCACTTGTCACACCGCATAATTGCTCTGAAGTCAGGTATTATGTGGCATTTATGTTACGTAAGGCAGGTGGGTCCGCTAAGAAACCTGTCAGGAGAGTAGAATAATATGGCTACCAACAAATCCTTCAATTCCGCCTTAAACTGAATTTTATTAGTAGGTAAAGTTTTTGTGGGTAGTGCCCAGCTGTTAAAAATGTGTGTCGATGAATAACTGGGACGCCTTTCCAGACCAAAGCTTGTGACTTCGTCATTATGACGATTGTTCGTATTCCTGAAATCGAGGACGTACGCAATCTGCCTGCAAACCGTGTAAGCTGTGTCTGGAGTGAAAAGGCGCGCGCCGGAGCCGCATTACTTTACCTGGGCAGGTAGAGGGCTCGCCTTCTGTTTGCACGAAGGACGTGGGCTACTGTGCTCCATTCTGGAACCGTCGCTCGAACACGGATAGCAGGAGAGATGTTTATTCCGGGGATAGAGAGAGAGAGAGAGAGAGAGAGAGAGAGAGAGAGAGAGAGTTGAGAGTGTGAGTCTGCTGGCGGAACTCCATGTGTGCCGGACTCTGCGGCTCATGTAAACAGGGCATGGCTGTGTGCAGTTGGCTAGCCGGCGATTGGCTCCGGCACAGCTACGTATCACTCACCAGCTGTGAGGCTGTTGCCACGACAGACCATTTCTAAAGCTCACGTCTCCCCCCCACCCCCCACCCCCCACTAACCGCGACGACCGTCGCCGACATCCATCACAAGTACCTCAGCGCAAATGGCTGAGAGGGAATGGTGCTATTAAACTGTGCGTTTTCTGCCACCAAGGGATTTGTTTGCCGGTGTACAATCGACGTTTAAACGTTAACAAATCTGTAGATTACAGAAAGACTGGTGTGTGGAGGAGCAATACAATGTAACAGGCAAATACGACCAATAGATGCATAAGTCATACATGGTGTACCGTCGGGCAAAAAGCTAAACATTTGCATGAAAAACAAAAATGCGTAAGTTAATACATGCAGTAGTTGGCGAGTCATATTTCTCTGTTGCTGTGTTGACATTCGTTTTGGCTACGTTCGACGGCAAAGTGCGAATGTGGAGTTTGAATGAAACGATTAAAACACAGTGGAATGGAACAGTATGGCCGTGCGGTTCTAGGCGCTGCAGTCTGGAACCGCGCGACCGCTACGGTCGCAGGTTCGAATCCTGCCTCGGGCGTGGATGTGTGTGATGTCCTTAGGTTAGTTAGGTTTAAGTAGTTCTAAGTCTAGGGGACTGATGACCTCAGATGTCAAGTCCCATAGTGCTCAGAGCCATTTGAACCATTGTCGAAGACGGAGTTGTCTCCTACTGTGGTCATTCTTCTATTGACATCATCGTCTCTCCACCCAGCGTTACTGGCACTGCGATGGCACCGGTGTCAGGAGAAAGGTAATACGCTAAATGCCTTGACCTTGAGGCAGGTGAAATAAAACTTAATGGCAGGTTTCTCTGAAGGAAAAAATCTTTTAGTTAAAGGTATCGCGAAAAAAGACAGACCCACAATTTTGTATTTAGCTTCAAAAATGGTTCAAATGGCTCTAAGCACTATGCAACTTAACATCTGAGGTCATCAGTCCCCTAGAGTTAGAACTACTTTAACGAAAGGACATCACACAATCCATGCCCAAGGCAAGATTCGAACCTGCGATCGTAGCAGCTGCGCGGTTCCAGACTGAAGCGCCTAGAACCGCTCGTCCACAGCAGCCGGCTTGTGTTTAGCCAACACGTTGGCGGTCTTAAGTGACATACATTCTCTGATATTCCGAAATGACCAGGAAGTGGAAGTCTCTCTCCAGCTACCAGTGTGCAGTTGTAAGAATCGAAGGTCATGGATAGGATAGCCATACTAGTGCACTGTTTAATTTTAAACACATCTACATCTACGTGATTACTCTGCTACTCACAATAAAGTGCCTGGCAGAGGGTCCAATGAACCATCTTCATGCTGTCTCTCTACCGTTCCACTCTCGAATGGCACGCGGGAAAAAAAACGAGCACTTAAATTTTTCGGTGCGAGCCCTGTTTTCTCTTATTTTATCGTGATGATCATTTCTCCCTGTGTAGATGGGTGCCAACAGACTGTTTTCGCAATCAGAGGAGAAAACTGGTGATTGAAATTTCATGAGAAGATCCCGTCGCAACGAAAAACGCCTTTGTCTTAATGATTGCCACTCCAATTCACGTATTATATCTGTGACACTATCTCCCCTATTTCGCGATAATACAAAACGAGCTGCCCTTCTTTGTACTTTTTCGATGTCATCCGTCAGTCCCACCTGATGCGGATCCCACACCGCACAGCAGTACTACAGAATAGGGCGGACAAGCGTAGAGTAAGTAGTATCTTTGATAGATTATTATTGTTGTTCATCTTAATTCAGGTAGTCAGAGGTATGAGAATGAGGTGTATCCCTCAGTTCAAGACGGGGAAACCACATAAATATAATGAATCCATGTGAGAAGCATTTCAACCCAGAATGTTCCTGTTTGCACTGTCAGTCGCCGCTATTGTTAGAATACGATTATCACTATTACCAGGGGCATTCTAGACTGGTCCTCATGGAAGCAACGGAAATCTAACTGAAACATCCTATATGACAGTTATTGATTCTTATTATTCACGTGCGATCATTGTCCTCAACCTCTCGAGCCATTATTAATCGTAACATATTTCCTCTAATCTCGCTTTCCCTCCTGTACTGATTGTGTACGTTTAAGCTTTTTACTGTTCCACGCAGCGCCACACCACTAACCCCGAGCAGCTCAAAATTCTCACTGCCTACAACAACGTATACAGTGTGTGATGGAGGAGGAAGTGGGGCAGGCAGAGAAACGCCGTCAGCTGGCCCGGTGGAGCCAGCCAGCGAGCGATTCCGCCGGTGCCAGCGCTGGACAGTCGCTCGGCACGTTCTCCAGACGCCAGGAGATCCAGAGAGAGGCGGCCGGGCTGCGCTCCAGTTGGCCGCCGGAACAATCGCCTGGCCGCGTGCCTGCAGGTGTCTGGACCCTGTTCCGCTCCGTGGCGCCTGCTCTGCCTTATCCTCCCCCACTCTGCTGTCCCCGGAAAGCACCGCTGGCCATGTTCCGGCATCTTCCACGCACGGATGCACACCGCTGGCCGACTTTTTTTTTGGGGGGGGGGGGGGGGGGCGGCAATTTGCCAGTCTGCCGCCACGGGCTCCATCGGTCCACTTCCTGGAGCTGCTTGCAGCAGCGACTCAAGAGGCGTACAGGGCAAGTGCCACAAGTCGATTTCCCAGAAACTTCGCCCAGTGGAAAAGCGGTCGAAAGAAGCGGACACGTGTCTCGGCTCATCCGTAGATACGCGACCGTTTCTGAAAAAACCACAGTAAAAGTTTTAGAGGCATTTTCCAGGCACTCTGTGCCTCTTACCGCGCAGTTTTCTCAGTCGAAATGGTGGTTCACTGGTTAGCGTCGCGACGACTTAATTTTGAGCCCCGTACTCGAAACCGGATTTTTACTTTTATTTTATTTTTAATGTTTCCGTTTATCTACCCACGTCCGTAGAAGGTTAATACATCAATGTTTCTTATAAGATTAGGAAATTGAAGGGCGTAATATTAGAGCTAGATCTCACATTTACTATCTAATACATGCGTGAGTGTTGTATGTTCAGGGGCTACAATCTTCTTAAACTATTATATTCTGATATTTCATTCCCATATTACTTCTTGTAGCAATTATTATATTTTATTCCTATGTTTATTTTTCACGAAGGTTTGGTGCATTACCTTGGATGATACCGATAGTAGAAACATTCGAAACACCGATATTCCGAACAGCACGAGAACCGTTGACGACGGGTTGCCACACTGACAATTCTTCATATTAATTTCGCTCAGGAAAGAAATGTCGTTAACGTTGGTGATCATTTCGCGGGTTGGCAAATATTTTGCGACAAACTATGCATAGTGGATCACTTTGCCTAAAACTAGCGCTTGCAATTGATTATGAATCAAGATATACCACAGAAATTTCATCAAAAACAATTTCAAATAATCTTCCAATTTTTCTTTAGTTCATTCATCTTCCATGTAATTAGTAGACGAATAAGGGCAACGTTATATCAGTACAAACTGGAAAACATTGGTTTAGTAATAGCTCTGAGCACTATGGGACTTAACATCTGAGGTCATCAGTACCCTAGAACTTAGAATTACTTAAACCTAACTAACCTAAGGACATCACACACATCCATGCCCGAGGCAGGATTCAAACCTGAGACCGTAGCGGTCGCGCGGTTCCAGACTGAAGAGCCTAGAACCACTCGGCCACACCGGTCGGCATTGGTTTAGTAATCTTCTAAAGGCGTAAGTATATAAATGAAAAACAAAAGTAAAAGTAATAATCGGATTCCGAACTCGAGACGCAAAATGAAGAAGTCGTGACGCTAACTATCATTTCGTATGAGGATATCGTGCGCTAGAAGACACAGTGTACCTGGAAAATCTCTCGTTTTTTGAGAAGCGGTTGAGCATCTACGGATAAGGCCAAGGGACGTGTTCGCTTATTTTGATCCCTCTTTCCCTCAGCGAAGTTTCTGCGAAATCGGATTGTGGCACTTGCCGTGGTTTCCTCGTCATTTCTTGAAGGCAAACTCAGTGATCTCGCACTTCAGAGGAGTGACCAACTGTACAGCTAGCCAACCAGTCAAGCTGTTCGTCACGAGGAATCAGTCCACTAACTAGTCAATAAACGGAAATGCCGTGTGGCTAGGGCCTCCCGTCGGGTAGACCGTTCGCCTGGTGCAAGTCTTTCGAGTTGACGCCACTTCGGCGACTTGCGTGTCGATGGGGATGAAATGATGATGATAAGGACAACACAACACCCAGTCCTTGAGCGGAGAAAAATCTCCGACCCATCCGGGAATTGAACCCGGGCCGTGAGGTATGACATTCCGTCGTGCTGACCACTCAGATACCAGAGGCGGACACTAGTCAATCAATTTACCAGTCAGTCAATCTGCCACGCTTGTTATCGCTTAACCCAGTCCCAATATCTGACTTACGGTGCTGCCGCTTCTCAAGTCGATTTAATTTACAGCAGCGCTCTTAAGCGGCCTGTGAGGGCGTGGGGGATGGGACAGCTGCTGCTCTGGTGTTGTCAGCCTGTTCGCGCGCGCGCGCGCGCGCGCGCGCGCGCACACACACACACACACACACACACACACACACACACACACACACACACACACTCGAGAGGTGCAATGAGTTCTCTGGTAGTTGCAAATCTAACTGTTCTCCGAACGCACCTGGTTCTACGATCCATCAAAGAAAAACTGTAAGAGAGAGGTTGGTTAAAAGAAAAAAAAGTTCAACATGCACATAAATGACAAAACCACGTTTTTGTTGAATACTTTGAAAAAGTGCTACAGGCTGATTTTAAATTTAATGAATGTCTTAACATCCAAACAATACACTTTCCTATCTCTCAAATCTAGCAACTCTCAGTACAATAAATAAGTTTGTCAGATCACGGGGCAATAGTGAAAAAAAAGTAAAATAATTATAATATTTACCTCTGACATTCCATTAGACTTCCTCCTTCAAAAGTCCGTTTTCGTTAAAATCCTTATATAATCATGTTGATTGAACACATTGATAAATTGAGACTTTACATTTGAACCATGACGTTGCCATTGCTTCCTCACTCTGACACAGCTTAACGTAGTCTGCTCCACTGTGCCCTCGTGCACCTCAGAGATACGTGGTGCATTCAAGTTCTAAGACCTCAGATTTTTTTCTCCAGACTGGAAAGAGGTAGAAACATGCGCATTGTTTTAAAATGAGACCGCGTTCATTGTCAATACGTCCCAGAGATGGCAGCACCGTACGGCAGATGGAATTTTACCGCCAGCGGCGAGAATGAGAACTGTTTTAAATACTTAAAATGGCGACGTTTTCTTTACTTGAACAGCGTGCAATCATTCGTTTTCTGAATTTGCGTGGTGTGAAACCAAATGAAATTCATCGACAGTTGAAGGAGACATGTGGTGATGGAGTTATGGATGTGTCGAAAGTGTGTTCATAGGTGCGACAGTTTAATGAAGGCAGAACATCGTGTGACAACAAACCGAAACAACCTCGGGCTCGCACAAGCCAGTCTGACGACACGATCGAGAAAGTGGAGAGAATTGTTTTGGGGGATCGCCGAATGACTGTTGAACAGATCGCCTCCAGAGTTGGCATTTCTGTGGGTTCTGTGCACACAATCCTGCATGACGACCTGAAAATGCGAAAAGTGTCATCCAGGTGGGTGCCACGAATGCTGACGGGCGACCACACGGCTGCCCGTGTGGCATGTTGCCAAGCAATGTTGACGCGCAATGAGAGCACGAATGGGACTTTCTTTTCGTCGGTTGTGACAATGGATGAGACGTGGATGCCATTTTTCAATCCAGAAACAAAGCGCCAGTCAGCTCAATGGAAGCACACAGATTCACCGCCACCAAAAAAATTTCGGGTAACCGCCAGTGCTGAAAAAATGATGGTGTCCATGTTCTGGGACAGCGAGGGCGTCATCCTTAGCCATTGCGTTCCAAAGGGCACTACGGTAACAGGTGCATCGTACGAAAATATTTTGAAGAAAAAATTCCTTCCTGCACTGCAACAAAACCGTCCAGGAAGGGCTGCGCATGTGCTGTTTCACCAAGACAACGCACCCGCACATCGAGCTAACGTTACGCAACAGTTTCTTCGTGATAACAACTTTGAAGTGATTCCTCATGCTCCCTACTCACCTGACCTGGCTAGTAGTGACGTTTGGCTTTTTCCAACAATGAAAGACACTCTCCGTGGCGGCACATTCACCAGCCGTGCTGCTGTTGCCTCAGCGATTTTCCAGTGGTCAAAACAGACTCCTAAAGAAGCCGTCGCCGCTGCCGTGGAATCATGGCGTCAGCGTTGTGAAAAATGTGTACGTCTGCAGGGCGATTACGTCGAGAAGTAACACCAGTTTCATCGATTTCGGGTGAGTAGTTAATTAGAAAAAAAATCGGAGGCTTTAGAACTTGAATGCACCTCGTACTAACCCAACTCCTGCGATACAGCTTTACAACATCGCTGCTCGCTCACAATCGATTCAGATACCAAAGTTATGCATGACTAGTATCACTGTAATCACTGTCTGCACTGTAAAGAGAAGTAGTTAAGAGGCAAGTACATAACGAGCACAACTACTGCAAGCTGACAACTGTTGCGACATAGATGACACATAGGACCACTCAGGCAATGGCAACCGAACATACCTATTGTGGCGCGTGCCGCCGGAGTCCAACCGCGAGCTGATGTAGTCGACGCCTTAGAGCTGCTACTGTCACAGCTCTCGCGGCAGAGTAGACACGATGCGATATAACGTCAGTCCCCGTAGATCAACGGGAGAAAAAACCTGAAAGACTTCCGAAAAGGTGTTCCTTGCGTAGTCGTTGTATCGCAATCACAAGTCCGCAGCGTTTCCACTTATGCGAACTCGTATAATTGATGCTTTTTATTATTAATATTGTATTGTTAATTGCCCGGATTTGCAGTGGTTATTAATTCTTCTCTCGTTCGCATAGCACACAGCACTGATTGCGAGGAAATATTTTAGTTAACAGTTTTTTCTTACGCTGTTGTCTCGTTGCTGTGGAATTGTTGTGCTGGTATGCAGCGAGATCCAGAGATACTCTTCGATTCAAATGGCTCTGAGCACTATGGGACTTAACAGCTATGGTCATCAGTCCCCTAGAACTTAGAACTACTTAAACCTAACTAACCTAAGGACATCACACAATACCCAGCCATCACGAGGCAGAGAAAATCCCTGACCCCGCCGGGAATCGAACCCGGGATACTCTTTGAATCAGTCTTTGTAAGATTGCGTCGTAATACGAAAATATTTTAAAGTTCGCTTCTCAACTAATGACGTGAATATTTGCACTTCAATGAAATAGTCTATCATGAGTAGTCGTTGATTTAGTCATTTATCAAACTATTTAATGATACAGTCCGCACAGGGTATTTAACTGGTAACGAACAGTTTATTGTTATTTTGTCACTAAATACTTATAACTCCCGCACCACACGCACACGGAATAGTTTAGTTAAGTCAGTCCGATTGAGTTATAGTTTCTTGGCAATTACCACAACTCAATACTTCAGCGTAATTGTTTTATCTTCATGATGTCGTGTACTTGTGTCCTACTCAAGACTAACTGCGTGTATTCTTTCATAGAATGTTCACTTCTCCTTAAGGTCCAACTAATTTGAAGTCAGGTCCAATGTTCACTAATTCCGTTATTAGATTTCAATTAACCCGTAGTGCACGGTTAAATGAGTCTATCTGTTCCTGTCTCAGTTTATAAAAACAGTTTCTTAGGCCGTGAATCCCGTCTCGCAATAAACACTTCTAAACTCGAAAACAATCTCGTCACGATTCGGAATCTCAATAATTCAGATCAGAACTGCTCTCGTACGTCTGTACTGGATGAGTTCTAGCAAGCGACTTCTTCTGTGGAAGAGCATTGTAGGCGCATTGAATTTCTTCGTTGCGCTTACAACTCTCTTCCACATAAAAGTTATCTCTGATGACATTACTTTGGACTTAACTTTTGAGATATTAATTTCACATTTGTCACATGGATATTTGTCCATTGCTGAAATACGATGTTTCTTCTTTCTCTTTCGCTAACAAATTTGATCAGTGGTGTACAATGTTAATTTTAATGTTCTTTCTTAATTGACTTTAAGATGGTAATTGCGGCGTTACACTATCTCACCAAAACTATCCGAATATCCGTATTAACGTGGAATTCGGCACTAGATGTCACGAGAGGCAGATCCGCTATTACAAAAAGAGGCGGGATGGAGAAATGTATTGTCAGCCGAGACAACAACAGCAGAATGAGTCCGTCAGGACAGGTGAGTGACTTAGGACGTCGACTGTTCACTGGATGTCACTGTTTAGGTCCTGATCGTGCCTTCAGTACTGCTCTGTGTACACTTGCTGCTAGTACGTTTACTTCTAAAAGTCCTATGTCGTGTATTGACATTCGTGACATACTCTACACATACCTTACGTAATGACAACTGTAATGTGGTGGCTTAAACCATTTTAACCCTTACCCTTGAAGATGGTCGATACTTGGGTTTGAAACAAAAGTGGCTGATGGTCAAACATGAAGTTTACACTACTGGCTATTAAAATTGCTACACCAAAAAGAAATCCAGATGATATACGTGTATTCATTGGACAAATATATTATACTAGAACTGACATGCGATTACATTTTCACGCAATTTCGGTGCATAGATCCTGAGAAATCAGTACCCAAAACGACCACCTCTGGCCGTAATAACGGCCTTGATACGCCTGGGCATTGAGTCAAACAGAGCTTGGATGGCGTGTACAGGTACAGCTGACCATGTAGTTTCAACTCGATACCACAGTTCATCAAGAATAGTGACTGGCGTATTGTGACGAGCCAGTTGCTCGGCCACCATTGACCAGACGTTTTCAATTGGTGAGAGACCTGGAGAATGGCTGGCCAGAGCAGCAGTCGAACATTTTCTGTACCCGGAAAGGCCCGTAAGGGACCTGCAACATGCGGTCGTGCATTATCCTGTTGAAATGGAGGGTTTCGCAGGGATCGAATGAAGGGTAGAGCCACGGGTCGTAACACATCTGAAATGCTACGCGCACTGTTCAAAGTGCCGTCAATGCGAACAAGAGGTGACCGAGACGTGTAACCAATGGCACCCCATACCACCACGCCGGGTGAGACGCCAGTAGGGCGATGACGAATACACGCTTCCAATGTGTGTTCATTGCGATGTCGCCAAACACGGATGCGACGATCATGATGCTGTAAACAGAACCTGGATTCATCCGAATAAATGACGTTTTGTCATTCGTGCACCCAGGTTCTTCGTTGAGCACGCCATCGCAGGCGCTCCTGTCTGTGATGCAGCGTCAAGGGTAACCGTAGCCATGGTCTCCGAGCTGATAGTCCATGCTGCTCCAAACGTCGTCGAACTGTTCGTGCAGATGGTTGTTGTCTTGTGAACGTCCCCATTTGTTGCTTCAGGGATCGAGACGTGTCTGCACGATCCATTACAGCCGTGCGGATAAGATGCCTGTCATCTCGACTGCTAGTGGTACGAGGCCGTTGGGATCGAGCACGGCGTTCCGTATTAGCCTCCTGAACCCACCGATTCCATATTCTGCTAACAGTCATTGGATCCGTAACACTGTCATTACATGACTATAATCCGGAACAGGACGTATTTCGTTGTGTTCAACTGGGTTGAGGGCCTGTTGGCCAAGTTTGACTGTGCCGCCATGTCACGTGACACGGCAGGAGAGTACGGCGGCGGCAGACCGCGCTCGCCGAGGAGTCGCGCCGACGTGTTTTCCAGGCGGCCGGCCGTCATACGCCGGGCCGATGAGCTGCTGGAGTGTGCCTATGTGGGCCACCGGCCGCCAGCTGGCACCCATTAGCGCTCCGGAAGGCTGTTTGTTCCGGCCGTCCTCGGCGCTCAGCTTCTCTCTGTCTGCGGGCGAGGCGGATCTCACCTGGCGCCGCGACGCGCTGCACTAGGCCGGCGTGTCGGCGACACCGACTCAAAGGAAGGCCTCGGCGCTTGTTCGTGACGTCACGTCAGCTAGGCATGGCCAACGCCAGGTCTGTTGCAGGCAGAAACGCCTGGGCGTGCTATAAGATAAAAAAAAATTTATTTGATAAAACAAGTATCTCTCTTTTGCCTCTTCTTCTGTCCCCCACCCCCTCCCCCAACGTGTACAATCGCAAGATATTTCATTAACATTCAGTGCTCCTCACCCCATAGTCAACCAAGATACCTAAAGAAGAGTACCAATGTGTTCACAGCTTCTTGTAAAAGCAACCCAGTACAAACCTAACTTCCTGAGATTTACAAATAAGGTAAAGAAGCACTAATTCTGTTGCTGCTGGACCATGAAGTTGTTTTTGTATGTCAATCCTTAAAACAGGTGGAAATTTAAGTTCAGGAGTACACTATTTGTTAAGAAGTGTAATGAATTGCACAATTAATTGATTGCAGAAATCTCTCAGAACAATGTGTGTTGGTCAACTACTGCCAATAGTTTCACATTTTCCTGTGCCAGAGAGGGAGACACCACCATTATGAGTATGCCTGCAACAGACCTGGCGTTCGCCGTGCCCAGCTGACGTGACGTCACGAACAAGCGCCGAGGCCTTCCTTTGAGTCGGTGTTGCTCGCAGTCACTCCCGGAGCTACACCGCCGTGTGCGGCCGAGGGTGCTGGGTGTCCCAGCACGCAGTCGCGAGTGCTGCGCACCTGTACTCCTCTGAAAAGAAGCCAGCTTAGGGTTTAACGACCCGTCGGCGGCGAGAAATTACTGAGAGACCAGTTTGCTCCAGGCTGTGGAAGGGTGGGGAGGAAATTGGTCGTATCTCTTTCAAAGGACGGAGGCTGCAAGAACTTTTTTCGTATCAATGTATCTACTGTGGTGTAAGTCACGTGAGCAATGGTGTGATGTAAATTGGCAGTAGTTTCGATGTATAGGAATTTCGATACAGCAAAGAGATCCATTTTTTCCGAAAGGTGTCAAGTTCAAACGCAAAATTCTTACATTTAGCATTTATTTCTTGTGAGTGTGCATAGGGCACAATATTTCGGCAATCGACCACGTTGCCATCATCGCGTGCGCCGATGTACTGACCGGCGGTTTTTTTTTGTGTCACTTTTTTGAGGTAAGGCCCATCGCCTTCGCCGATTCGCCGTGTGTTTTTGTGTGTGTTTGGATGGTTGTGCTGTGGTGGCACTCTATATTTGACTTTGGGGGACAGGAATGTTATCGTTTTCGGACTTCGTCCGCCAATCCGCCTCCTTGGATGGTGGTTTGCTCGTCCTCTTCAGGAGTTGTGTGGTTGGACGTTCTCGTTGCCTTCTTGTTTCTTCCGAGGCGATTTTCCGTTGGGCTGTCGTACTTTGTTTGGTTTTGGATGCGAGTACTAGTTTATTTTAGTGAGTAGTATTTGAGTCGTGCCTGCCTATCCTTATGAGCTATGATCTTTCTACACATTTATTTAGAGAGGTGGTTAATGATTCTAATCTATATACAGCGTTATGTGCTAATTCTAATCTACTAGAAGTGGCTGATAATTTTTAATCTATCTACAGCTTTTATGTCTACTCTAATGTACTAGGTGTCAGTTTAGTCTGCTGGCTCTTCAATTATGCTACGTGGCACGCGTTGCTTCTGCCATTCCTTAGGTTTGCTGGTGCCTACGTTAGTCACATGTCTGCAGTTATCGCTTATAATATCTAGTTTGTTATGGACCCGTGTGGCTAATTTCCTGGGCCGGCGCCATGTATACAGGGTGAGTCACCTAACGTTACCGCTGGATATATTTCGTAAACCACATCAAATACTGACGAACCGATTCCACAGACCGAACGTGGGGAGAGGGGCTAGTGTAATTGGTTAATACAAACCATAAAAAAATGCACGGAAGTATGTTTTTTTAACACAAAACTACGTTTTTTTAAAATGGAACCACGTTAATTTTGTTAGCACATCTGAACATATAAACAAATACGTCAGTGCCGTTTGTTGCATTGTAAAATGTTAATTACATCCGGAGATATTGTAACCTAAAGTTGACGCTTGAAACCTCCGACGTTCAGTTGCGTGTTGTAACAAACACGGGCCACGGGCGTTTCATAGGACGTGGAGGACGCATAAATTGGCCAGCCCGTTCTCCTGATCTTACACCTCTGGACTTCTTTCTGTGGGGTACGTCAAAGGAGAATGTGTACCGTGATGTGCCTACAACCCCAGAGGGTATGAAAAAACGTATTGTGGCAGCCTGCGGAGACATTACACCAGATGTACTGCGGCGTGTACGACATTCATTACGCCAGAGATTGCAATTGTGTGCAGCAAATGATGGCCACCACATTGAACATCTATTGGCCTGACATATAGGGACACACTCTATTCCACTCCGTAATTGAAAACGGAAACCACGTGTGTACGTGTACCTCAGCCCTCATCAGTGCATCAGTGAAAAACACCAATAAAAAGGTGTTAGCATATGGACGTAATGTGCTGTTCCAGTCTCTTCTGTACCTAAGGTCCATCACCGTTCCCTTTGGATTCCTACGTAATTCGGTGCTCTCCGATACACACGATCGAACAGCGGAGGAGTGGTACCCAAGCGTCAACTTTAGGTTACAATATCTCCGGATGTAATTAACATTTTACAATACTACAAACGGCACTGATTACATATTCGTTTATATGTTCAGATGTGCTAACAAAACTAACGGAATTCCATTCAAAAAAACGTAGGTTTGTGTTAAAAAACATACTTCCGTGCATTTTTGTATGGTTTGTATTAAACAATTACACTAGCCCCTCTCCTCACGTTCGGTCTGTGGAATCGATTCGTCAGTATTTGATGTGGTTTACGAAATATATCCAGAGGTAATGTTAGGTGACTCACCCTGTATATAGGACAATCCCCCTAAGGCGCTTCCTATGAGACGGCGCGGTCCGCGCCCCGCGCACGGTCCAGGTACAGCGTCCGTTCTCCCGCCGTCCTAGGTCATCTCGTTCAGGAGGGTCTGCCGGCTCCGCTCTCGTTATTCTTCCCTCCTCCCCCGAAGTCAGTACACGAAACGTGTCGTACGAAAAAAAATTAAAGAAAATCGTGACTGGTAGCAGATGAGTTGTTTATAAACAAACCATTTCTTTCAGGCTTTCAGAACCATTTATAATGGACAAAATGAGAGTAGTAAGAGGACGGTGTTCTACAGTATGGAACTGGTTACGGAAATTTGTGAAGACACAATCTGCCTTCTCACCTGGCGTGAATTGCTACGTTTACAAGCAACGCAACTTCCAGAATACGAAGCGCGAATCTCGGAAACCAATTTCTGCTGATGAATTTGTATGTTAATGCTTTCTTGGATTTTATTAGCCCGATCAAATATCGGTTTTTGCGACTGTTGGCTTTACGCGAATCGGCTCTGAAAATCACCTGTTCAGAATTTGTTCTCCATATCTGCACATGAAGTTTGTCAGTCTAGATCAGCCCGACATCTTTGTACGCAAGTTGGAAACTGACAACCGAAGCACCTTTACATGGAAGCGAATATCGACTACGGAAGAGGAAATCCTGCAGCCAGAGTTGCATTTCCAGAATCGATATCGGGGTGTTGACATGAACAACAAGAGGCGATATTGGGAAATTGTTCTGAGGAACCAGGATGTGGCAGCCCCTTGTAAAAGTAGTCAGTAAAGCAGGCTTCGTATCACAATAATGTTTTTTCTCGAAACGGTGCTAACTCGTTATAAAAACTTCTTTGCCTCTAGGAACATCATAATGTTTGAGCTGAGAGTATGGCCTGCAACATTTATCTTCAAAAGTCTGTCATACTCAAACGCATACGGCTTTCTATGCAACAGATCCAGTTGGATCCACCCACATTCTCGAACCTTGACTAGCAGATTTTTAAATAGGAACCCCCATTTTTATTACATATTCGTGTAGTACGTAAAGAAGTATGAATGTTTTAGTTGGACCACTTTCTTCGCTTTGTGGTAGATGGCGCTGTAATAGTCACAAACGTATAAGTACGTCGTATCACGTAGCATTCCGGCAGTGCGGACGGTATTTTCTTCGTGATACATTACCCGTGTTAAAATGGACCGTTTACCAATTACGGAAAAGGTCGATATCACGTTGAGGTATGGCTCTTGTTGTTGTGGTCTTCAATCCAGAGACTGGTTTGATGCAGCTCTCCATGCTACTACACCCTGCGCAAGCTTCTTCATCTCCCAGTACCTACTGCAACCTACATCCTTCTGAATCTGCTTGGTGTATTCATCTCTTGGTCTCCCTCTACAATTTTTACCCTCCACGCTGCCCTCCATTACTAAATTAGTGATTCCTTGATGATGCCGCAGAATATGCCCTACCAAGCGATCCCTTCTTCTAGTCAAGTTGTGCCACAAATTTCTATTCTCTCCAATTCTACTCAATACCTCCTCATTAGTTGTGTGATCTACCCATCCAATCTTCAGCATTCTTCTGTAGCACCACATTTCGAAAGCTTCTATTCTTCTCTTGTCTAAACTATTTATCGTCCACGTTTCAATTTCATAAGTGGCTACACTCCATACAAATACTTTCAGAAACGACTTCCTGACACTTAAATCTATACTCGATGTTCACAAATTTCTCTTCTTCAGAAACGCCAGTCTACGTTTTATGTCCTCCCTAGCCGGCCGCTGGTGGCCGAGCGGTTCTGGCGCTACAGTCTGGAACCACGCGACCGCTACGGTCGCAGGTTCGAATCCTGCCTCGGGCATGGATGTGTGTGTTGTCCTTAGGTTAGTTAGGTTTAAGTAGTTCTAAGTTCTAGGGGACTTATGACCTCAGCAGTTGAGTCCCATAGTGCTCAGAGCCATTTGAACCCTTTTGTCCTCCCTACTGCGACCATCATCAGTTATTTTGCTCCCCAAATAGCAAACCTCATTTACTACTTTAGGCGTCTCATTTCCTAATCTAATTCCGGAGCATCACCCGATTTAATTCGACTACATTCCATTATCCTCGTTTTGCTTTTGTTGATGATCATCTTATATCCTCCTTTCAAGACACTGTCCATTCCGTTCAACTGCTCTTCCAAGTCCTTTGCTGTCTCTGACAGAATTACAATGTCATCGGCGAACCTCAAAGTTTTTATTTCTTCTACATGGATTTTAACACCTACTACGTATTTTTCTTTCGTTTCCTTTACTGCTTGCTCAATATACAGATTGAATAACATCGGTGAGAGGCTACAACCCTGTCTCACTCCCTTCCCAACCACTGCTTCCCTTTCATGTCCCTCGACTCTTATAACTGCCATCTGGTTTCTGTACAAATTGTAAATAGCCTTTCGCTCCCTGTATTTTACCCCTGCCACCTTCAGAATTCGAAAGAGAGTATTCCAGTCAACATTGTCAAAAGCTTTCTCCAAGTCTACAAATGCTAAAAACGTAGGTTTGCCTTTCGTTAATCTATCTTCTAAGATAAGTCGTAGGGTCAGTATTGCCTCACGTGTTCCAATATTTTTACGGAATCCAGACTGATCTTCCCCGAGGTCGGCTTCTACCAGTTTTTCCATTCCTCTGTAAAGAATTCGTGTTAGTATTTTGCAGCTGTGACCTTATTAAACTGATAGTTCGGTAATTTTCACAATTGTCAACACCTGCTTTCTTTGGGATTGGAATTATTATATTCTTCTTGAAGTCTGGGGGTATTTCGCCTGTCTCATACATCTTGCTCACTAGATGGTAGAACTTTGTTAGGCCTGGCTCTCCCAAGGCTGTCAGTAGTTCTAATGGCATGTTGTCTACTCCGGGGGCCTTCTTTCGACTTAGGTCTTTCCGTGCTCTGTCAAACTCGTCACGCAGTATCATATCGCCTATTTCATCTTCATCTACATTCTCTTCGATTTCTATAATATTGTCCTTAAGAACATCGCCCTTGTATAGACCCCTCCATATACTCCTTCCACCTTTCTGCTTTCCCTTCTTTGCTTAGAACTGGGTTTCCTTCTGACCTCTTAGTATTCATGCAAGTGGTTCTCTTTTCTCCAAAGGTCTCTTTAATTTTCCTGTAGGCAGATCTATCTTACCCCTAGTGATATGCACCTCTACATCCTTACATTTGTCCTCTAGCCATCCCTGCTTAGCCAATTTGCACTTCTTGTCGATCTCATTTTTGAGACGTTTGTATTCCTTTTTGCCTGATTCATTTACTGCATTTTTATATTTTCTCCTTTCATCAATTAAATTCAGTATCTCCTCTGCTACCCAAGGATTTCTATTAGCCCTCGTCTGTTTACCTACTTGATTCTCTGCTACCTTCACTATTTCACCTCTCAAAGCTATCCATTCTTCTTCTACTGTATTTCTTTCCCCCATTCGTGTCAGTTGTTCCCTTATGCTCTCCCTGAAACTCTGTACCACCTCTGGTTCTTTCAGTTTATCCAGGTCCCATCTCCAAAAATTCCCACCTTTTTGCAGTTTCTTCAGTTTTAATCTACAGCTCATAACCAATAGATTGTGGTCAGAGTCCACATCTGCCCCTGTAAATGTCTTACCATTTAAAACCTGGTTCCTAAATCTCTGCCTTACCATTATATAATCTATCTGATACCTTTTAGTATCTCCAGGGTTCTTCCATGTATACAACCTTGTTTCATGATTCTTGAACCAAGTGTTAGCTATGGTTAAGTTGTGCTCTGTGCAAAATTCTACCAGGCGGCTTCCTCTTCCATTTCTTAGCCCCAACCCATATTCACCTACTACGTTTCCTTCTTTCCCTTTTCCTACTGTCGAATTCCAATCACCCATGGCTGTTAAATTTTCGTCTCCCTTCACTACCTGAATAATTTCTTTTATCTCATCATACATTTCATCAATCTCTTCGTCATCTGCAGAGCTAGTTGGCATGTAAACTTGTACTACTGTAGTAGGGGTGGGCTTCGATGGCAGACACTTCACACTCTCGTACTTCTACGAGAGCTGAATAAAAATCCCGCAACCAGTATAGTGCGCAGCGGGACCACCAACATTAGCAGCGGACACGAAAGTCAGCGACTGGCAGTGGAAGGCTTAGGATGTATCGGTATCTTCACCCACAAACATTACTGCATCTGCATCAACATCTATATTCTGCGTACCGCTGTGAAGCGCATGACAGAGGGTACGTCCCACTGTACCAGTTATTCGGGCTTTTCCGCGTTCCATTTACGTATGGAGCGCCTGAAAAATGATTGTTTAAATGCGCCTGTGCCTTCTATAATCAATCTAAATTTATCCTCCCTATTCCTATGTGGGCGATATGTAGAGACTTGCGCATACTACTGGAGTCATCATTTGAAGCCGACCCTTCAAACTTTGTGGTAGACTTCCTTGAGATCGTTTCTGTCTCTCTTGAAGAGTCTACTAGTTGAGTTCTTTCAGTGTGTCGGTGATACGCTCCCGCTGTTCAAACAAACCTGTGACATTTGTGCTGCCACTGTCTGTTTGCGTTCAATGTCCCCTGCTAGTACTGTTGGTCCCACATACGTGAGGAATATTCGACGATTGGTCGCATGAGTGATTTGTAAGCAATTTCTTTAGTAGACTGATTGCATTTCCCTAGTACTCTACCAATAAAAACCAAAAATAGAAGTGTCTGCTACCTGTCTTAATCACGACTTAGCCTCTGTGATCGTTCCACTTCATATTAGATCCAAGTATGACTCACAATATTATATTCGTGGGACACTATTTTTGAACATTTAAAGCAAGTTGCCAATCTTATCAAGGTTGCAAATCTTATCAAGGTGTGACTGAATATGTGTACGGCTTCGCTCAGGCCCTAGGCCTACTTCGTTGTAGATAACTGCTTCACGTGCGAAAAATCCGGGGCTGCCATATTGTCCGCAAGATCGTTAGTATATATCATGAACAGCAAGGCTCGCATCACACTTCCCTGAGGCACACTCGAAGTTACTTCTACATCTGCTGATGACTCGCCATCCAAGGAAACATGTGCGTCGTCCCTACCAAGAAATCATCAATCCAGTGACATATTTCGCCTGATATCCCATACGATCGTACTTTCGATAATAAACATTCTCGTAGGTGTGGTACTAACGCAAATGCTTTCCGGAAATCGAGAAATATTGCGTTTGCCTGTCTGCATTGGTCCATGGCTTTCAGTTTGTCATGTGAGAAAACGAAGTGTTGAGTTTCACACGATCGATGTTCTCGAAATCCGTGCTGGACGCCATGGGGGAGGTCATTCTGTTCGAGATAACACATTATCTTTGAGCTCAGAATACGTTCTAAGATAGTACGACAAATGTAAGTCAAGGATACTAGATGCTAGATTTTTTCGATCATTTCTGCTACCCTTCTTATGGACATGTGTGACGTGTGCTTTCTTCCAACTACCGGACACAGTTCGGGGGATCTACGGCAGAACCTCGCTGTTTGGTTCCCTCTTCCCAAACCAACCAACGAACCAACAAATATCTATTTTACTTGTCTTTTCTTTAGTGCGGGAAGTAAGTAGGGGCAATAATGCCGGTTTTTCCTGTGTAAAGGAACATTTGGAAAGAGAGTTCAAGATTTCTGATTTTATTTTGATACTCTGGATTCCAGTGTCGTCCACAAGTGACTGGGCACTAACTTTGGTGCCACTAACAGCCTTTACGTACGACCGGAATTTCTTTGGGTTCTGTGAAAGCTCATTTTACGATTCTATTAGTATTTTCTTGTAACTGACACAGAGTGGTGTAGACTGAATTTGTCAGTGACGACACGGTGGTGCAGTAACATGTCTACGGAAGGAAGTGCTCGACTCTACTGGAGCTTGCCGGAAGTGAGAGCGTGATAAGCGGCCGGAGCGACGACCCAGTGGGCAGTGGTTAGGCAGCAGACTCTCCACAACCCAGCAGCAGCGCGCTTTCCCACGTCATTATGGGAGCAGCGAGGCCCACGAGAAAGACAGGCCGCGCCACGTACGTCACGTAGGGACGCCTGCGCTCGCTCGGTCAACTCAGTAGGAAAACTACGTTCCTACACCTGTTAACGCCGGCCGGCGTGGGCGAGCGGTTCTAGGCGCTACAGTCTGGAACCGAGCGACCGCTACAGTCGCAGGTTCGAATCCTGCCTCGGGCATGGATGTGTGTGATGTCCTTAGGTTAGTTAGGTTTAATTATTTCTAAGTTCTAGGCGACTGATGACCTCAGAAGTTAAGTCGCATAGTGCTCAGAGCCATTTGAACCAACCTGTTAATTCGTAACTAGGTGAGTACGTAAAAATTAGAATTGCACCTTCTGCTGGACTCCGCTATTGTGGACTCTTACTCCTATTAGTTGTACAATGATCGGAAGTCCATATAATTATAATTGCTCAATATACAGATTGTTATTCAATTGTTGAATAACAATCTGTATATTGAGCAGGCAGTAAAGGAAAGAAAAGAAACTCCTAGTAGGTATTAAAATCCATGGAGAAAAAATAAAAACTTTGAGGTTCGCCAATAACATTGTAATTCTGTCAGAGACAGCAAAGGACTTGGAAGACCAGTTGAACGGAATGGACAGTGTCTTGAAAGGAGGATATAAGATGAACATCAACAAAAGCAAAACGAGGATAATGGAATGTAGTCGAATTAAATCGGGTGATGCCGAAGGTATTAGATTAGGAAATGAGACACTTAAAGTAGTAAAGGAGTTTGGCTATTTGGGGAGTAAAATAACTGATGATGGTCGAAGTAGAGAGGATATAAAATGTAGACTGGCAATGGCAAGGAAAGCGTTTCTGAAGAAGAGAAATTTGTTAACATCGAGTATAAATTTAAGTGTCAGGAAGTAGTTTCTGGAATAATTTGTATGGAGTGTAGCCATGTATGGAAGTGAAACACGGACGATAACTAGTTTGGACAAGAAGAGACTAGAAGCTTTCGAAATGTGGTGCTACAGAAGAATGCTGAATATTAGATGGGTAGATCACATAAGTAATGAGGAGGTATTGAATAGAATTGAGGAGAAGAGATGTTCGTGGCACAACTTGACTAGAAGAAGGGATCGGTTGGTAGGACATGTTGTGAGGCATCAATAGATCACCAATTTAGTATTGGAGGGCAGCGTGGAGGATAAAAATCGTAGAGGGAGACCAAGAGATGAATACGGTAAGCAGATTCAGAAGGATGTAGGCTGCAGTATGTACTGGGAGATGAAGCAGCTTGAACAGGATAGAGTAGCATGGAGAGATGCATCAAACCAGTCTCAGGACTGAAGACCACAACAACAACGACGGTTTAACTGGGGTGCAATAAAATTAAAATCATGCGAAAATGATTATCAGTTGCACAAAACACCACTTCTTGTATGAAATTAGGATTGTTAAGCAGAAGAGACTACATGGTATAAAAAAAGCCGTTACACGAATTATGTCGAGTATTGATCTTAAATTTTGTTGTTGTACTGTTAATCAGTAAGACTTCATAACAGCGGATTCCAGCAGAAGATGCAATTCTCGTTAGTGCGTACATGCGCAGCTGGGATTTAACAGGCTTAGGAACGCATTTCGTTTGCCGAGCGAGCTAGGAGGTTCAGGCCTAACTTCGTGACGAACGCGCCGAGGCCTGTCTTTCTCGTGGGTCTCGGGAAGCAGTCAGTCTCTCCGTGTGTCTGAGTTGGTGTGCAGTGATGCACGAATTGCGGCTGCCTGGTGTGGGAAGGGCAGGGGGAGGCCAGGCCGTGGCTGCAGCGCTGTCAGCGTCCGGCAGAACACGTGTGCTTCAGGAAGCCGCCATAAAGGTTACTGGGTACGGCGCACGACGGTAATCGGGTTACGCCCCTGAAGCAGGGCCCCCATGCGTCTAGAAGAGTCCGGCGCGCGTCGTTTATGGAAATATCAGCGCATATCCCGACGGGGGTTCGACAGAGCACAGAAATACCGAAGTCCAAACAAGGCACCTGGAGAGTAAAGGGACTAAGGAGCAGAGTCATCAGTCCTTGTGAATAAATGGCACCCCTGTCAGAAATTTCATTCTCGGGACTACCGTCCGTCACGCACTACTCCACACGGTAGGCAAGAGGGTGGGGACGCAACCGCTGGACGGAAGTCCGCGCCGGGTGCAGACGCGTGCCGCGTCCAGTTCCGGCTCCAGAGGGCGAGAGCAGTCTGGCATCAGAGAAACTCGCGTATCCGGCCGCGGCTGTGTCAAGAGGTGCAGACAGTAGTGTAGTGTACTGTGGAGTCGCTTCTCGGGGCCGCGCCGTTACGTAAACCAGCCACTGCCGCTGCCGCCGCCGGGTTCACGGCTGTCTCAGCTGACGCGTCTAACCTAAGTTGGCTCTCACGTGTCTGCTGGTGGCTGCGCACCCCACAGGCTCCGCTGCTGTACCAGCCGCAGCAGCTGGGTCAAGGGCTCACTCACGTCTCTCCTCTCCTCCACGAGCAAGAGGCGCGCTCGATTCGACACGACTGTACCTGCCTAAAGCATACCCCCCCCCCTCCCGGCTCTATCTCTCTCTCTCTCTCTCTCTCTCTCTCTCTCTCTCAAACACGCGCGCGCGCGCGCGCGCGCGAGATCAGCAGACGTCATTGCACGTACAGTAGCTTACTCTCTCGCCGTCACTCTTCGCAACAAACTACTGATACTTGAGTGAATCTGCAGGTAACAGCCAGTGCGTTGGCGTGTGCGTCCACTCGAAGCCTGCTCGATTCTATTGGCGTAGTTAGCGACTTTATGATAGTCTATGTCGTCTTCACCTCGATATCATTTCTTACGTGACTGTGAGGATCATAACGAGGTATACATGATGGTACTAGAACTTTCACACAGGAAAGTGTAGCCTTGTCCCCCAAACATTCACGTACAAGTTTCTCGAGCAACCCTGTTACACTTTCATACGGACTCCGCTGACCTGTTACCAATCCAGCAGCGGCTAAAGCAGTGTGCTAAGGGATCAAAACTGAGGTTGAAGAAGTATGTTTTACGTGTTAATTTGTCCGTTTTCATGTCCTACAAGCAGATAAAGGCACATTATATATAGCTACAGACAACAGATCAGCTGCTTTATATTTTTATTTATGATGTAAATGAATTGTTGTTAAGCTTTTAATTTATTACTGTTATCATGCTTTCGTTTCTCTTTCATTACTTCATAGAAACGGGAGACAAGCCTTTAATCCTTTAAAACACATGAAGTATTGTACTTCATTGCTACGAAACTTCGTAAAAATATTTGCAGAATAGCGTTGATGCCAACCCACCAAACAACGGATTCCGGCGACCGGATGGAGAAACTACAGTTTAAATCAGGTGAGGACCATAGTCTTGCACACTGCCCGTACACGCGTGACGTAAGCAACGACACGCGGCAACTGGGACGTAACAGTATTGTCTCATCAATGCTGTACCAATTCTTATGCCATGTGTTCGTGGCTCATTTATGCCGGGATTGTTAAAAAATAGCACTAATCTCTCTCTTATTTACTATAATAATAATACAGGAATAAAAATTACTCCTTTTTAAAAACGGAAAATTTTAGCACTGCTGCTATGGCTAATTGATATTTCGGTTTTTTACTCAGTTATTACTAAAAAACACCTATTATAACCGATGCCAAACAAATGCTGAAAAACACCGGTTATTCAGAACTAAAATACCGGTATCCGTTTTAACGGATCGGTTTTTCCCATCCCTACAACAAGACCGTTTATGAATAAGAGGCAGCAAAGAGGCCGATTCAGCAGCTATTCCATGTAAAATGGAACGGGAGTTCTGTGAGGCCCTGGTGTCTTGTTCGCTTCGGTTGGTTTGAATCGTTTTTATTTGACTGTTTATCACTTTGTGTGTGTGTGTGTGTGTGTGTGTCGGTCGGTCGGTCGGTCTGAGGCTTCTTGCCACAGTTACCGCGTCTCCCCCCCCCCCCCCCCCCACAAGTTAAAGTTAGATTAATTAGTGTGTAAGCCTAGGGACCGATGACCTCAGCAGTTTGGTCCCATAGAACCTTACCACAAATTTCCAAAAAAATTTCCAAAATCCTCTCTAAAAGCGCAAGTATTATATTCGTGAGCCCTACAGCCGATTCCACGTCCCCATTCCACACCACGTCAGTTGGTAACATTGCCCCAACGTATTTAATCGTAGCGACACTTATAGATACGAGGAACAAGACCTGTGATGGAGTAGCAGTGTGCGTCTTTTTCTTTGTTTTTGAGTCTTGTATTGCATTTAATCACTTTCAAGGCAATTGTCATTGAAGGAGTCGTCTGGGAACGGCAAGTTTTCCTTTTAGGTGTGTCGCAATAACACGCTTCTCGAGACAACAGCATCGTTAGCTATCAGGCATTGATAATTCTCATAAGTGGTTTCATCCTGAAAACATCGATCCTGTCGAAGTTCCTCTGGGATTGGTGGAGTGCGGGAGGAGAAATATAGTATTGAACACACATTCGCAAGTATGGAATTTCATGCAATGTTAATGCAGTCATGAAAGTTGCAGATTTACTCGAATCTAGTGGAACAGCGTAGTTACTATAATTCAGTAACACATTACGACAAAGAATGTAACAAACTAACAGTGAAATCGCAACCCCCTGCGCTGTCGCCCGAATAAAGAATAATACTAACGATGAAGCAATCGATCATCGACAAGGAGACGAGTAATTACACTGTTCCGAGGTATCGTTATCCTCGCGGCCTATCATAAAGAGGGCGTTGGATAACAAAATTACTCCGGGTCTTCTGCTCACGCGGTGTGTGTCAGTGACTTTTGTCATGTACTCTTGTCCCACGTCATTCGGATATCGGTATACCAAAAAATTCAAGTTGCTTTCGTAGCCGTTAAACTTAAACTCATTTCTCATAGCAGCGCGATAACGCACACATCGCTGCATTGCTTGATCCAACAGGCCCACCGTGGTTTAAACGGAAAGGAATGTGCCCACATCATCTGTATCTGGTACGTATTGCACAGTTCACCCATCCTTGCTACACATTTTGTAAGACCAAACATATTGTTAAATAATGTTGTTTATACGAATCATATCGTTTGTCCTCCTGCACGGCATATCCAAGAGCGCCTATATGGTAATATGCAGGTATGTTGGTGGGGGGCAACAAGACCTGGGGGTATGGAGAATTATTCATAATTCCGAAGATGAATTTCAACTTTAAGTCCCCAAAAAAAAGGTTCCAGTTCCGTACCTATTATAGACCTGCCTAATACAGACTTTTCAATCATTTTATTGAAAGAAAAACAACCGAGTTCGCTGTATTTTCTTTTCCTAGGAGCTAGTGTGGGAGGTGGGGAGGGGGGGGGGGGGAGCAGCGGGGGCGACAATGGCCCCCTTTGCCCCCACGTATGGGCGCCCGTGAGAATCCCAGCTGTAAAATATTTTTAATAAAACTTTAGTTTCATAGGTGTGTCGTATAATGCTTTAAACGTAAGTTCTTGTTACTCATGATTCATACGCCATAGTTCCCACAGTATTGTAGAATGAGCAGATATTTCTCCACTGGTCATATTTTGATGCTGACACTTTTATAATATCAGTGGAGCGTTTCTGATTACGTTGCTATTACTTTGTATGACATATTGTCAACAAAAGCGGTTAGAGCCGAAGTCGACTTGAATAACATTTTGTACATGTGTACAACAGTCCAAAATGAATGTAATTTTAGGCTTTTGGAAGACCCAATTCATTTATTTTTAATGATCTATGCGTGTCTCAGCACTGTGAGCTATCTTCAGTACTTAATTTTTATTTCCCTGCCTCACAAGCGCTGGGCAGTTCAAATGGCTCTGAGCACTATGGGACTTAACATCTATGGTCATCAGTCCCTTAGAACTTAGAACTACTTAAACCTAACTAACCTAAGGACAGCACACGGCACCCAGCCATCACGAGGCAGAGAAAATCCCTGACCCCGCCGGGAATCGAACCCGGGAACCCGGGCGTGGGAAGCGAGAACGCTACCGCACGACCACGAGATGAGGGCGCTGGGCAGTTTTTCACTAGTTGACTCGCACGAAACATTCTTCATGGGGCTTGTCATCTGTAGACAACAAGAAGCTGTCTGTAGACGTAATTGTGATGGCCGTGTGCTGGTTGAAAGGAGGCCAATTAGGGCCTTCAACCAACCTGTCTGCGTGCCAGACGCACTGGACCTACTCTTGTTGTTATGGTCTGGGGTGCCGTTTCGTATGACTGCAGGAGCGCTTTCGTGGTTACCCCACGCACCCTGACTGCAAAACTGTTCGTCGTTGTGGTCATTAGACCTGGCGTGCTGCCATTTATGAAGAGCATTTCCAAGGGGGGTTTTCCAACACGATAAACCTCGCCCACACTCCACTGTTCTAACCGAACATGCTCTACAGTGTCGACATGTTGTGTTGGCCTGCTCGATCGCCAGATGTATCTCCAACTGGCAACATATGAAATGCTATCGGACGACAGCCCCAGAGTCGTCCCAAACAGCATTTATCGTCCCTGTATTGATCGAGCAACTGAAACAGGCGTGTAACGCCAACCCACTAACTGACATCTGGCTCCTGTGACACACACACACTGCAGGTACATTTGCATGCTTGTATTCAACAGTCTGGGGCTACATCAGTTATCGATCTACCAGCATTTCACATTTGCAATGCCTTATCTCGCGCTTACATTATACTGTGATCTTGCAATGTTAGTCACTTTTAATGCTCTAAGCTACTCTACATTAAACTGACGATTTACCTGGTAACAAGTATGCAACCAGTAGCTATTTTACGATTTAATCAACGATGGACGTGTCTGCTGGCCACTGCGGGCTCATCATCAGATGGGGGTGTTACAAGAACATTGTGTTGTGGACCAAGTGTAGCTAGATGCAGTACTACTCCTCCTGGCGGAAACCACGGAAATCTAGTAATCGATGACGAAACGTTTACGAAACCGACGCTTTTTTTTATGTTTTACGTACTTACAGTGCACTACCTTGTCGTATCCATATCAGTTCTCTCCCTATAACGTACAGTATTAAGCTATGTACACGAATATACACATGGTTTTACACTGATTCACAGAAAGTAAACACTGGATGTTTTTACAAAGAATATGGATATGATAGATATCAAACTTTAGTACTCATGGTCATTGGCTAGAGAAATACAAATATTACCAGTACAGATTTTGCATTTCAGTAAATGTTGCTAGCTGCAGGAGTGTTTTCGCGCTGGCAACAAACTTTTTTATAAATATTGGTTAACAGTTATACAGAAGGTAAACAGGTAGAGTGGAATATTTAACACCAGATTAAAAACTCTTTGTAAGTTACAGAATACCATAGTCGTTACATGACAGTCCGCAGCTCGTGGTCGTGCGGTAGCGTTCTCGCGTCCCGCGCCCGGGTTCCCGGGTTCGATTCCCGGCGGGGTCAGGGATTTTCACTGCCTCGTGATGACTGGGTGTTGTGTGATGTCCTTAGGTTAGTTAGGTTTAACTAGTTCAAAGTTCCACGGGACTGATGACCATAGATGTTAAGTCCCATAGTGCTCAGAGCCATTTGAACCGTTACATGACAACAAAAACAAGATTTATGTAGGAAGATGAATATGCGCTGTTGTTGTCACTTTTGTTGTTTTGGTGCCAGGATATCCTGAAAATTCTGGAAGAAAAGATTTTGTGTTGATTCATTTTTAGCATTTAGTATTTTTTGGGGTGATTTTAGTGTGTGGATGTTCGAGGTATTCCTTTCTCAGCAATATGTAGCACAGAAAGATTGTCACTGATATCACCAACAGTGTGTTCATGATGAGCAATATGCGATGCAAAACTGGACTTATTGAAGTTTTTGAGTCGAAGGCCATCCATGTGTTATTTGTAGCTGGTTGCAAAATTTCTCCCTGTTTGACCTGTGCAGAAGCAGGAACCAAAAAATGGCTCTGAGCACTATGGGACTCAACTGCTGTGGTCATCAGTCCCCTAGAACTTAGAACTACTTAAACCTAACTAACCTAAGGACATCACACACATCCATGCCCGAGGCAGGATTCGAACCTGCGACCGTAGCAGTCGCACGGTTCCTGACTGCGCGCCTAGAATCGCGAGACCACCGCGGCCGGCAGCAGGAAACCAGGAGCGTTTGAGTTTGTATAAGCCAGAATTGTTAAGCCAGTCTCTAGTGGATTTGTTGCCAGTATAAAAGCACTCCTGCAGCTAGCGACATTTACTGAAATATAAAATCTGCACTGGTAATATTTGTACTATAATAATCTCTAGCCAAAGACCATGACTACTAAGGTTTAATATCTGTGATATCCATATTCTATGTAAAAACATCCCTGTGAATCAGTGTAAAACCAGGTATAGCTAAATACTGTGTATATTTGTGTACGTAGCTTAATAATGTACGTTATAGGAAGAGGTTTGATATGGACACCACAAGGCAGTGCACCGTAAGTACCTAAAACATAAAAAAAGCTTCGGTTTGGTAAACGTTTCGTCATCGATCACTAAATTTCCGTTGTTTCCGCCAGGAGCAGCAGTACTGCATCTAGCTACACTTTGTCCACAATATAATGTTCTTGTAACACCCCCATCTGATGATGAACCCGCAGTGGCTCGAAAACATGTTCATCTTTGAATAAATCGTAAAAAAGCGACTGATTCCATATTTATTATCAGATAAATCGCCAGTTTGTCACAGTCGCAGTTCGTCATCCACAATGGATATACTGAAATTACTGTACATTAATCATTTTTTGTTTTTTGTGATTTTTCTCTCAATATACATTTGAAATAACGACCAGTGCTGAAAAAATATACATTAAAAATGGATCTGGACTAAAGAGTTCAAAGTTCCATCTATAGGGAGCTTGAACGCTAATCACTTAGCAGCCGCCACCACCTGTGCACCGAAGCGCAACGGACCTAGGTGCTAATGAGACACGTAAAACTTCTCTTGCGATTTTTCTCGATATCGCCAAAGCAGTACGCCCTACTATTTGTACATTATGTTGTCCTAATGGAATATCAAAAATGTAAAAAGTTTACAGTAAATCCGCTGTCCGAACGTTGTGTTCTGCTTTGGTTAGGTGGCTAGTTTGTGGACAGTGTGTACACGGTAGCAGCAGTCTGCAGGAGCGCTCGCCTTGCGATGTGCAGACCTACCGCCGCTCAGGGTCGAGGTCCATGGCCGGCGGCATTACACACACACACACACACACACACACACACACACACACAGCGGATAGCGGCAACGCTTCAAAGGCGGCGGCAGAGCGCTCTAATGAAAAACGCGATTACACACAGAGCGGCAGCTGTTCGCAATGCAACAACACTGAGCGGCCGCGCTGCCATTCACTTGGAAAACAAGGCTTCACGTGCTGTACACGCATATCCGAATCAAACTTCTGCTGTCTGTAAATCAATAAAAAATTTCGAGGCGGCAGAGTCTACTTTCCGTTCTTATATTCTGCATGCTTCCATTTGCTAGCGAACTACAGAGTAACGTTTTGGGCATACAGCGTGAGTGTATTCAGAATACAGACATCTGTTATAAGAATTGTACCTGCCATTAGTTCTCGACCTACATTATCGTTCAGAGAATTCTCCGACAATCTTGACAGCTGATAGACTTTCCCATTTATGATCAATGTCGTTACCAACATTTGACTTCCTCAAGGAACGGTGCAAGGCATGAGTTTAACACTACCTCAGAGATTTCAAAGAGTCAATATCAGTATGGAAAGGAGTCTGCTACATGGGTAGAAATGTATTAGATAACCTGCACAGCAAAATGCGTGTGTTATGGCTAATGTGGTGTAGTTTTAAGAATGGAAAAAATGAAATTCTTGTCGAGACGACGCGGTGTGACGCATGGGGCACGAAACTCACAATGGGCTGTCCTGCTTGTAAGTCTTCCGTGTAAGGTATCAGCAACAGTGAAGCCACAGACGACAGCGGCAATAAAGCAGAGGCTTTAAACACGGCAATCAAGAACAACTGCCAAGACGAAGTAAATATTCCTGAATTCCAATCAAAAACAACTGCCAAGATGAGAAACATAGAAGTAGATATTCTCGGTGTAGCAAAGCAGTTTAAATCACTTAATAAGGCAAGGCCTCCGGTCCAGATTCTATACCAGTCAGGTTCCTTTCAGAGTTTGTTGATACAATACCTCCATATTTAGCAATTATATACAACCGTTCACTCACAGATAGATCCGTATCTAAAGACTGGAAAATTGCTCAAGTCACACCAATGCCCAAAAAGGGAAATAGAAGTAATCCGCTGAATTACAGGCCCATATCACTAGCGTCGATTTGGAGTAGGGTTTTGGAACATACACGGTGTTCGAACATTCTGAAGCACCTCGTAGCACGGATTCAGAAAATATCATTCATCCGAAACACAACTATCCCTCTATACTCATGAAGTAATGAGTGCTATTGACAGGGGATGTCAAATTGATTTCATATTTTCAGATTTCCAGAAGGCTTTCAACACGGTTCCTCACAAGCGTCTTGTAACCAAACTGCGTGTCTATGGAATATCACCTCAGTTGTGCGACTGGATTCGTGATTTCCTGTCAGAAAGCTCACAGTTTGTAGTAATAGACGGAAAGTCATCGAGTAAAACAGAAGTAATATCAGGCGTTCCCCCAGGAAGGAGGAGGACATTAGTGTTTAACGTCCCGTCGACAACGAGGTCATTAGAGACGGAGCGCAAGCTCGGGTGAGGGAAGGATGGGGAAGGAAGTCGGCCGTGCCCTTTCAAAGGAACCATCCCGGCATTTGCCTGAAGCGATTTAGGGAAATCACGGAAAACCTAAATCAGGATGGCCGGAGACGGGATTGAACCGTCGTCCTCCCGAATGCGAGTCCCCAGGAAGTGTTATAAGCCCTATATTGCTCGTGATCTATATTAACGACATAGGAGACAATCTGAGTAGCCCTCTTAGATTATTTGCGGATGATGGTGTCATTTACAGTCTCGTAAAGTCATGATGACCGAAAAGATTGCAAAATTATTTAAATACGATATCTGTATGGTGCGAGAAGTGGCAATTGATCCTAAATAAAGAAAACTGTGAAGTTATTCACATGAGTAGTAAAAGAAATCCGGTAAATTTAGATTACGCGATAAGTCACACAAAGCTTAAGGCTGTAAATTCAGCTAAATACTTGGGGACAACAATTACAACTAACCTAAGTTGGAATGATCACATAGTTAATGTTGTGGGTAGAGCGAATCAAAGACTGCGATTCATTGGCAGAACACTTAGAAGGTGCAACAGGTCCACTAAAGAGGCTGCTTACACGACGCTTGTCCGCCCTATCCTGAAGCATTGTTGTGCGGTGTGGGGTCCGCATCAGGTGAGACTGACGGATGACATCGAAAAACTTCAAAGAAGGGCAGCTCGTTTTGTACTATCGCGAAATAGGGGAGATAGTGCCACAGACGTGATACGTGAATTAAGAGGCAATCATTAAAACAAAGGCGTTTTTCGTTGCGACTAGATCTTCTCGTTAAATTTCAATCACCAGTTTTCTCCTCCGATTGCGAAAACATTCTGATGGCGCCCGGCTACTTACGGAAAAATTATCCATCACGATAAAAAAAGAGAAATCGGGGCTCGCACAGAAAAATTGAAGTGCTTATTTTCCCTGCGCGCCGTTCGTGAGTGGAGTGTAGTGTAGGTGCAGGGCCGCTGATAACAGCAGCCTTGTGTCCTAGTTTCACGAGAACGCTCCTCGTACACTTGAGATGAATTAGTAGCCCATTACTAGTGAAGTACTTGCACTGGCCGCGTCTATGTGACTCAAGCCTGTAAATAGTCTCGAACCGATAACCTTGATCCGAAGCGTGTCTGTAGATAACATTTTGATTAACGTGAGCGGTTACTCCTATTGGAGGAATCGCCGAGTAACACTGCTCTATGAAACTTAGTGCTGTCAAACTGGACTACGCGATCTAATTCTCAAATGTCCAGATTGCATTTGGTGGATTTATTACTGTCAACCAGTTACTGCTCTAATCAAGTCATCTTTAGAACTGAAAACGTAGAAAAGACAAGAATGCAAAACTGCTTGTAAATATGAACAATTATAAAAGAAATAAACCCAATTGCGACAAGTGAAAATTTTTGCCGGATGTGGAGTCGAACCCGGATTTCCCGCTAACCGCGAGCCGTCGCCCTAACCGTCCAACCCGAATCCCCATACGTCGCGCAACCTGTCCATTATCCTCATTGCTCGCAACTCCACCTGATTCCCACAGGAGGACGAACGAAGAGCACATTCGCACTGAAGGTATTATTATCGGCTGTCAAACGCGCGTATGTAATAGGCTAAAGCCTGCTGCTAGGCTGTGCGGTCTGCACAGGTTTTTTTCCTTCATTTTTCTTTAATCGAATTTGTGTGTAGTTACGTCCATTGCTCACGTGTAAATTTACATACTATAAAAGAGTTAGTGACACATCACACCGAGCGAGGTGGCGCAGTGGTTAGACACTGGACTCGCATTCGGGAGGACGACGGTTCAATCCCGCGTCCGGCCATCCTGATTTAGGTTTTCCGTGATTTCCCTAAATCGCTCCAGGCAAATGCCGGGATGGTTCCTTTGAAAGGGCACGGCCGACTTCCTTCCCCATCCTTCCCTAATCCGATGAGACCGATGACCTGGCTGTCTGGTCTCCTTCCCGAAACAACCCAACCCAACTCCCTCTCAGGCATCTCAAAGTAGTCTTCTCTCTTATCTGTAAGACACATCACATGGCTGTCATTCTATCCACAATTAAAGTGTTCCCACGGGTTTAATTTAATTTCATATAGCGAGTTAAAGAAATCTGATAAGTAATTCTATGGTTATTAGCGCCACTCTGCACCCTGTACTGAATTCTCTCATCTCTAGCAGATATCCCTGCACGTGGAATCGCATTCAAACGTGGTACCTATTTTGTCATCAGTAATGATTAGTTTGCATAGTAATTACAACCAAAATAATTTTATGAACATATATTACGGCTACTGAAAAATTAATGTATTGAAGATCCGTTTCTTTTGATATGAATTCTGACACAGCCGGTTTGTCGAGGGGACTATTAAATAGCTTTTTCGATTTAGTTCACAATTCGCAATAGTTTCTGAACTTTTCGCACTAATATAACCCCATAAAAACATGGTCTCTCCCGAATTTACTTCTGATAAAAAATGGATTCTGTTTTAATACTGATGTATTTTCAGAAAACTTTTCATCCCTTATTTCACACCCAAAGGGTTGAATTTCCAAAAAACACTGAAACGCGTATATCTTTTATTGCTAACATGGCAATCAAATACCAGTTTTCACAGATGCTTAAAAACGCTTTAGCGCTTCTTCAATAAGGATTTATTTAAAAAAAAAAAAACTTTCACCCACTATTTCACCCCCTTAAATATTGAATTTCCAAACATTCTGAAACACATTTTCTTTTAATTTCTGACCGCAAAGTCAAATAGCAGTTTTCGTAATTCTAGCTTCAAAATTTATTTAATAGCGACGTATTATCAAAAAATCTTTCATCCACCATTTGGTCCCCCTAAGGGCAGAATTTCGAAAATCCCTTGTTCAACGAAGCCTACAGAATAAAAACAATACCCCCTCCAAATTTAAAGTTTCTATCCTTAGCAGCTTGTGCTGGCGGTGATAGAAATGTGCAAGGTAAAGAGAGAGATAAAAATACAACCAGAATCTTGTTATTGTAATGAAATAACGTCAGTTTCGTTTTATTAGACAGTCTATATAAGTTCTTTTAGTACTCAAAATTGTGACTGTATTTCAACAAATAACAAACGATTGTTTAAATTGCACTTTCCGCACATGTGAGCCAAATATATGTCCACGCACCCTGTACAAACTTAGTTGTTCCATTTTTAGAGTACGTCTCAAGAGCAGGGACAACTGCTGGTTTTAAGTGATCTCAGTGAGCGATGGGATGATGCCTTTACATTACTTCCTTAACAGCAGAACACACAGTAAATATTCCATGGACGATATTCATAAATGTGTTATTAAGCAGCATTTTCTCAGATATTACGCACAAAACAAATAAATACCTACTTTGCGAAAACTTCACAGCTGTTGTTTCTCAGAAGTGGACACCAAGGCTAGCAAGGAAACGATGATAAAAAATTGTATCTGTGATTTGATTTTAAAAAGTGCGAAAGCGACGACATAGTTAAACCACGTTAAAATCAAAATGAAGCATTACAATCAAAAATTACCTGCGCTTTATTCAGACGAAACGTGCATTCATAAACTTTACATTATGAGTAAATTTTGTCAAAGAGTTTGAAAAGCATCATCAAACAAACGCTGCTCACAGTTTCATTGTTGTGCTATTGGGGTACGCAACTGGTACCTCTCCGCTACACTACTGTCTTCCGTTAAGAGTGATACTTTTTTTATATTTAAGACTAAAAAAACACTCAACGTTTTAAAGTAAATTGTGGTTTATTTTGAAGCTGACATTGCAATTACGTTCTGAACAAAATACCGTTCAAATGTCCTCCACAGCTTTGAACACACTGACGCACACGGTGGGTCCAGTTGTTAACCACTCTGTGCAACATTAGTGGGGTTATGTCTGCGATACTCTGACGGATGTTCCCCTCCAAATGTTTCAGAATTCGTAGCTTCTCAGTGCAGACCTGTACATCAAAGATAAAAAATTTATGGGTGTTAAATCACGCGACCGTGGCGGCCAGGTTGCAGATCCACGTATTGAGACGATCCGGCCGCGAAACTTCTCCCTCGGCAAACCGAAAGTAGCATCAACTGTGTGACACGTAGCACCATTCTGCTGGAACAACATGTTCAATTTGTGGCCACAGAAATTGGCGTGACGTGGATCTGTACCGGTTGCCATTGACGCTCACGGTTCGTCTCTTACCGTCTCTGAAAGGATAAGGCCCAAAGACGTTTCCACGCCAAAAACCGCACCACACAGTGTTTTTCTGAATGCAGTGACACCTGAGAGACGACTAGTGGGTTCTTCTCGCTCCAATACCGACAATTTTGCGCATTAACGAAGCCACTAAGACAAAAATGCGCCTTGCCTGAGATAATGTTTCCACTGAAATGAGGATCAGCTTCAAACTACTTCACGTCCCACTCGCGACTCAGTAAGTGATCTTTTGGCTTCAACTCTTCAGTCAATACAGCTTTGTATGGATGTAGGCCCAAATACTTTCGCTAGATTCGCTAAGTTGATGCTTCAGTTAGCCTCAGCCGCTGAGTTCGTCTCGAAACTGACACATTCGACTCTTCCTCAACACTGGCCGCTTTACGTTGTCTGCTTGGTGGCTTCTGGCCGTGTAGAGTGAAATCTCGCTCAAAAATAGGCCACAGTGCGAAGTGTAGACGGAACGCTGTGCATATTTTTTTGATTTAACTAAGGCGTTTCGCTGTGTTGATTACGAAATATTGCTCCAGAATTTGGATATTTTTTTTTTTTAATGGAATATGGGGAGTAGCTCACAATTGGTTTACCTCTTACTTTAACAAAAGACAGCAAAAGGTCATTATTCACAGTGTTGAGAATGGCTGTGATGTGGGGTCTGAGTGGGGTACGGTCAAATGGAAGTGCTCCAGGGATGCCGGCCGGAGTGACCGAGCGGTTCTAGGCGCTACAGTCTGGAGCCGCGCGACCGCTACGGTCGCAGGTTCGAATCTTGCCTCGGGTATGGATGTGTGATGTCCGTAGGTTATTTAGGTTTAAGTAGTTCTAAGTTCTAGGGGACTGATGACCTCAGAAGTTAAGTCCTATAGTGCTCAGAGCCATCTGAACCATCTGCCCTAGGGGTCAGCGTGGGGGCCACGATTTACATAAATATATGCTCTCTATTATTACCGGTAATTCTAAAATACTTATGTTTGCTGATGACACTAGCCTGGTAGTAAAGGATGTTGCGTGCAACATTGTCTCGGTTTCAAATAGTCCAGTTCATGGCTTTTAGAAAATAAACTAACGCTGAATGACAGTAAGACTCAGTTTTTACAGTTTCTAACACACAATACATCGAAACCCGACGTTTTAATTTCACAGAATGGGCATATGATTAGTGAAACTGAGGAGTTGAAATTTCTGGGTGTTCAGATAGATAGCAAACTGTAATGGAAAGTCCACGTTCAGGATCTTGTTCAAAGATTTAATTCTGCTATTCGAACGCTATCTGAAGTAAGTGATAATCCGACATGAAGAGTAGTCTACTCTGCTTATTTTCATTCGCTTATGTCGTATGGTATTATATTCTGGGGTAACTCTTCCCATTCTCAAAGTACATTTTTGGCTCAGAAACGGGCAGTTCGGGCAATAAGTGGTATAAGTTCGCGAACCTCTTGCCGACCCCTGTTCACTAGTCCGGGTATTTTGACATTGCCCTCTCAATACATACATCCTTTACTGTCATTTCTTGTTAACAATATTAGCTTATTACCAAGAATTAGCAGCTTTCACTCACTTAATACTCGGCAGAAATCCATCTGCATTTAAATCGCAAAATGGTTCAAATGGCTCTGAGCACTATGAGACTTAACATCTGTGGTCATCAGTCCCCTAGAACTTAGAACTACTTAAACCTAACTAACCTAAGGGCATCACACACATCCATGACCGAGGCAGGATTCGATCCTGCGACCGTAGCGGTCACGCGGTTCCAGACTGAAGCGCCTAGAACCGCATTGAAATCGCAGTTCCTTAACTCCTGTGCAGATAGGTGTGCAGTATACTGCTGCATCCATTTTCAATAAGCTACTAAACAAGAACTCAAAAGTATTATCAGTAATCCACGCGTTTTCAAATCGAAACTGAAGAGTTTCCTTCCTGCCGGCCGGAGTGGCCAGCGGGTTCTAGGCGCTTCAGTCTGGAACCGCGCGACCGCTACGGTCGCAGGTTCGAATCCTGCCTCGGGCATCGATGTGTGTGATGTCCTTAGGTTAGTTAGGTTTAAGTAGTTCTAAGTTCTAGGGGACTGATGACCTCAGATGTAAAGTTCCATAGTGCTCAGAGCAATTAGAATTTTGAAGAGTTTCCTCATGGGTGACTCCTTTTCTATTGAGGAGTTCCTTGATAAATTAAGCTGATTCTTATGTTACATTGTTGATTGCGTTTAGTTAAACGTATGGCTTGACTTTTTTTGGGTTCATAAACATTTTATTTTCCTCTGTTGTTCCTTTTATGTTGCGATTTCATGTACTGACACTTTCCATTACCTTGGAGATTTGCTCCTCAATGTCGTCCTACGGATCTGGACGTGTAAATAAAATAGTAAGGAAACGGTGATGGCGACACAACTCTCTGGTGAACGAACTATGAACACCCACAACTGAGCTGTCACTTTGGTATTTTTTTTTAATCGGTTGTAAACGTCCAGGAAGCGTGAGTCGCTGCATGTTGTCCGGATATTTTCGCACCTGGAAACGTACAAAAAGTATTAGAAACTCTTAATGAAATTTCCTTGATTATTTCTCCGTTCCTGTATAACGGACGTAGACTCGGCGGTGCTGGCACCCAGGTCAGATGTTCTGTTCGCTTTGCCAGGCAATAAGCGCGTTACGGACGACTCGTGGTTACGACTTCCAGAAGAGTGTGTGCCTGTGTGTGAGAGAGGAACGTATTGTGTGTCAGAATTGGTTGCTGGGACAGCCCGCGTACTGGCGTGGCGTGGCGTGGCGTGGCCGGAAGCTCCGCGCTCACAGACGCTCCACGATCTCGCTACGGCGGTGTGACGTCAGCGGACCCCATTAAACGGGCGCCGCCATTCGCCTAAGGCCTAATAATACGCGCCGCGCCAACGAGCCGGGCAACTTGCGAGAGGCGACATAAAACTTACCCATACCGACTGACACTGTCCTTCAACTTCTGTAGTCCTATCGCACTCACCTGCGTAAAATATTACGGCTAGCTGATTGGCTAGGGGGGAGGGGACCAAACGGCGAGATCATCGGTCTCATCGCATTAGGGAAGGATGGGGAACGGCGTTGGCCGTGCGCTTTCAAAGGAACCATCTGGGCATTTGCCAGAAGCGGTTTGGGGGAACCATGGAATTTCCAAATCAGGATGGCCAGACACGGGTTTGAACCGTCGTCCTCCCGAATGCGAGACCAGTGCGCCACCTCACTCTGAACCATTTTGAACCAGGACAAATTCTAACAATCGGTTCTAAGCACTATGGGACTTAAAATCTGCCGGCCGCGGTGGCTGAGCGGTTCTAGGCGCTTCAGTCCGGAACCGCGCGATTGCTACGGTCGCAGGTTCGAATCCTGCATCGGGCATCGATGTGTGTGATGATGTCCTTAGGTTAGTTAGGTTGGTTGGTTTAAGTAGTTCTAAGTTCTAGGGGACTGATGACCTCAGCGAGTTAAGTCTCAATGTGCTCAGAGCCATTTGAACCATTTGTTTGTATTCCATTTTTATTATTGTTTTTTTTCCATCTGAAATTCTGTTTTTAGACTTCGTCACTATGAACTGAACACTTGTTTTGATGGGATGTTTTGGTTGTTGTCGTCTATCGAATGTTGTTCGCGTTCTTGCATTTGTATAAGGTTTTTGTCATGGTTGGAGGAGGAGGAGGAGATTAGTGTTTAACGTCCCGTCGACAACGAGGTCATTAGAGACGGAGCGCAAACTCGGATGAGGGAAGGATGGGGAAGGAAATCGGCCGTGCCCTTTCAAAGGAACCATCCCGGCATTTGCCTGAAGCGATTTAGGGAAATCACGGAAAACCTAAATCAGGATGGCCGGAGATGTCATGGTTGTTTATTACGATTATTTTACTATCTTGTTCCGTGGTTGTAGGATGGTGGTTGTGGTGTTTAAAGTGCTCTGCAAACGTGGAATGGTTCGTTTCATAGTTCCAACACCTGACATATATTCTTTGTACCATGTTTTAAAATTCCTGCTTGTCATGTCTGCTTATAATAAATGAGCAGACACACATCAGTACAGACTCTCCACTAAACTTCATAAAAGAAATAAGATATAAATAATTCCGATTGTGCATGCAGCCACATTAAAACAAATACGTACAAATATCGAATTTACTTGTTTAAAAGTCACTTCCACACGAAGTGATGCGTGTGAAACCTCTTTTATTAATCCAATACAGACAACACAGACAACGCGCGTTGTTTTGTGTGTGTGTGTGTGTGTGTGTGTGTGTGTGTGTGTGTGTGTGTGTGTGTGTGTGTGTGTGAGAGAGAGAGAGAGAGTGTGTGAGGGGGGGGGGGCAGGGGGGGGGGGCGGGGGTTTGTCGAGGGGGGAGTAGTGGAATGGAAACTCGTCTCTGATGTAACGATATTGTACTCTTAACATTTTGCAGTGTGGAATTGCTAGACAACCAGGAATGATTGAAGACACGGTCGGATTTCTGTGTACGGAATTAACGAATATTCTGTAGCCAGGCATTGCTTGTGTACCAGAGCCTTTGTCATTAAAATAAATATATATATGTGCTTCATTTTAGTTAAATAATGGAAATGAGCAAATTCCTCATCAGTCGAATTTTGCTTTCCTCTCAATCCGTCGCTTAATATTAATCAGAATTTTAAGCAGCAAGTAGCATACTGACAACCCGATGACGACTCAACTGTATCACACTGTTTACATGAAGCGAAAAATATTGTGCTATTGATTAGTAGACAGTAGCCTACTACAGGTAGGTGAGGGATAGTTCAGTTGGTAAATGGAGAAACTGAAGAAAGGTGATCTGTTCCGGGGAGAGACTGTTGGCAGAATTTAGGAAACAGTTGTTCGAAGAAGACTGTGCAACAGCTCCACTGCCTTTGCCGTTCATCTTATGTAGAGAGACTATAAGAACGAGACAGGGCGACATTAGGCCACCAGCAGCCAGACACACAGTCGCTTTACCCCAAGTCCTTACGTGAATGGACGAAGCAAAAAATTGGCTCTGAGCACTATGGGACTTAACTTCTAAGGTCATCAGCTCTCTAGAACTTAGAACAACTTAAACCCAACTAACCTAAGGACATCACACACATCCATGCCCGAGGCAGGTTTCGAACCTGCGACCGTAGCGGTCGCGCGGTTCCAGACTGTAGCGCCTAGAACCACTCGGCCACTCTGGCCGGCTGTCCAATGTCCAGTCAAGGAATAATCGGTGCGATATTCCTTGATGGCACAGTGATTACTGAACGGTGCGTGAAGGTTATGGAAGATGATTTCGTCCCCATTATCCAAAGTGATCCTGATTTCGACAAATCTGGTACGTGCAAGTCGGAGCTCGACCCCATCGAAGCAGGAGAGTGTTTGATGTCCTGGGGGAGCACTTTGGGGTCCGCATTCTGGCACGGGGTACCAAGAAGCCACTGGCCCTGATTGGCCGCCATATTCTCCGGATCTGAACACACGCGACTGTTTTTTGTGTGGCTACTTTAAACACAAGGTGTTCACCAATAGCTCCGAAAGCATCGCTGTTGGAAAGAACCATTCTGGAGGTCATCGACGACATCGACGTTCGGACACTTGAGCGGGTCGTGCAGAGTTTCGCTATTCGACTTCGCCACATCATCGCCAGTAATGGCAGGCATATCGAACATGTCATAACCTGAATCCGAACATCCGAACATCTGTAGTGACGTTTACATGTTGAATAAAGTGCGGGCACGCCGTAGTTTGTAACTAATTTTCGTTTTTTTCTTTTTTTTTCCCATGTAGTTCAGTAATTGTCACCCTGCATGTACACATCGTAGCTTGAAACACAAGCGCGGGTGTGAGAGCTCCGTTGTAAAGTTTTGCCCTCGCTGTGTACGAAAGTGCTATAAGGCACAAAGCCGCTGACGTTGGTACATTGAATGCTTCGGTAGCCTGCCAAGTTTGTATTTAGATGCAGAAGACTGACGAAAGGCGGGTGACGACGTGCCAGTGACGTCAGCGTCGACGGGCTGCACCCTACTTGAGCTGCACCTCACTTCTTATCTCCAGTTTCCTGTTTTCCTTTGTTTTTGTGTCGCAGCCTCCAGAGCGTCGCGCACACACCCGAGAGCCGCTCAGTGGTTCGGAACGGTGCAGCAGCTGGGACAAAGACGCCCATGTCTGTCGACAAGTTTATCTTTCATTCTCCGTCGTCAGTTCTTGAACTCTCACTCTCTCTCTCTCTCTCTCTCTCTCTCTCTCTAGCGAGAGGAATACACCTGTTGTTCATTGGCATTTCGATTGCACGTCGGGCAGCTTTCTCGTTGTCCATGTTAACGAATCTACACTCCTGGAAATGGAAAAAAGAACACATTGACACCGGTGTGTCAGACCCACCATACTTGCTCCGGACACTGCGAGAGGGCTGTACAAGCAATGATCACACGCACGCCACAGCGGACACACCAGGAACCGCGCTGTTGGCCGTCGAATGGCGCTAGCTGCGCAGCATTTGTGCACCGCCGCCGTCAGTGTCAGCCACTTTGCCGTGGCATACGGAGCTCCATCGCAGTATTTAACACTGGTAGCATGCCGCGACAGCGTGGACGTGAACCGTATGTGCAGTTGACGGACTTTGAGCGAGGGCATATAGTGGGCATGCGGGAGGCCGGGTGGACGTACCGCCGAATTGCTCAACACGTGGGGCGTGAGGTCTCCACAGTACATCGATGTTGTCGCCAGTGGTCGGCGGAAGGTGCACGTGCCCGTCGACCTGGGACCGGACCGCAGCGACGCACGGATGCACGCCAAGACCGTAGGATCCTACGCAGTGCCGTAGGGGACCGCACCGCCACTTCGCAGCAAATTAGGGACACTGTTGCTCCTGGGGTATCGGCGAGGACCATTCGCAACCGTCTCCATGAAGCTGGGCTACGGTCCCGCACACCGTTAGGCCGTCTTCCGCTCACGCCCCAACATCGTGCAGCCCGCCTCCAGTGGTGTCGCGACAGGCGTGAATGGAGGGACGAATGGAGACGTGTCGTCTTCAGCGATGAGAGTCGCTTCTGCCTTGGTGCCAATGATGGTCGTATGCGTGTTTGGCGCCGTGCAGGTGAGCGCCACAATCAGGACTGCATACGACCGAGGCACACAGGGCCAACACCCGGCATCATGGTGTGGGGAGCGATCTCCTACACTGGCCGTACACCACTGGTGATCGTCGAGGGGACACTGAATAGTGCACGGTACATCCAAACAGTCATCGAACCCATCGTTCTACCATTCCTAGACCGGCAAGGGAACTTGCTGTTCCAACAGGACAATGCACGTCCGCATGTATCCCGTGCCACCCAACGTGCTCTAGAAGGTGTAAGTCAACTACCCTGGCCAGCAAGGTCTCCGGATGTGTCCCCCATTGAGTATGTTTGGGACTGGATGAAGCGTCGTCTCATGCGGTCTGCACGTCCAGCACGAACGCTGGTCCAACTGAGGCGCCAGATGGAAATGGCATGGCAAGCCGTTCCACAGGACTACATCCAGCATCTCTACGATCGTCTCCATGGGAGAATAGCAGCCTGCATTGCTGCGAAAGATGGATATTCACTGTACTAGTGCCGACATTGTGCATGCCCTGTTGCCTGTGTCTAGGTGCCTGTGGTTCTGTCAGTGTGATCATGTGATGTATCTGACCCCAGGAATGTGTCAATAAAGTTTCCCCTTCCTGTTCTTATTTCAATTTCCAGGAGTGTATTTCTATGTCGAGAGGTTTGGCAAGTTCGGGCTCGGTTCTTTATTAGTTTGGAAATAAGTTAGTTGGAGAGAGCGGTTACGTTTTTATAGCTGTAGGGAAAAGAGCGTTAATGCAAATGACCCTGAATCAGTGACACGGGTCCCCCGCCCACTTCCTATGAAGAAACTCAAAATGGCGAAAGAAGCCTAGGTGTCCTCACATTTGTACTTAACCTACAGGCGCCATCTTAAATTTCCTCATATGAATGATTGAGGCCCAGAGGCAGTTGCGTCAGGCTCCTCCGTCTAAGTCAGTCACTACTTATCCAAAATACACTGCGTTTTGCTGTGATCTGCTTGAAATATGTTCCATCACTCAGCAAACACGCAAGAGGGAAATTTAATGCATATAAAGAGCTCTCGAAACTTTCCTGTTACATATTGATAAGATCAGTTTTTGCATCTACAGTTTGACAAACTCGGCGACTCAAAGATTATAATAAAAGAGATTTTAGGAGGCGAGTGTCAGAAAAATTATTATACTCTCCTTCCCGTACTGGTACTTCTTGTCTTTCTTATTTGACGTATCGTGCAGTCAGAACAAATTTAGATTTGAGAATGTTTTCTGCACAGAACAAGCACTAATTCAGTGCACTAGCTATATGACCGAAATTTGTCTGAAGACTGGTTTGATAGAGCTGTCCATGTCACCGTATACTGTAGAAGCCTCATTGTCTTCGAATAACTACTGCAACCCACATTCTTCTGAATTTGCTTACTGTATTAAAACCTAGTTGTAACTCTACAGTTTTTACCTTCCCAACGCTTTCTACATCTACATCTACATGGATGATCTGCAGATCACATTTAAGTGCCTGGCAGATGGTTGATCGAACCACCTTCACAATTCCCTATTATTCTAATCTCGTATAGCCCGCGGAAAGAACGAACGAGCTCTGATTTCCCTTATTTTATCGTGGTGATCGTTTCTTCCTATATAGGTTGTCAACAAAATATTTTCGCATTCGGAGGAGGAAGTTAGTGACTGAAATTTCGTGAGAAGATTCCGTCGCAACGAAAAACGCCTTTCTTTTAATGATGTCCAGCCCAAATCTTGCATCATTTCAGTGTCACTCTCTCCCCTATTTCGCAATAATACAAAACGTGCTGCCCTTCTTTGAACTTTTTCGATGTACTCTGTCAGACCTATCTGGTAAGGATCCCACACCGCACAGCAGTATTCTAAAAAATGGTTCAAATGGCTCTGAGCACTATGGGACTTAACATCTATGGTCATCAGTCCCCTAGAACTTAGAACTACTTAAACCTAACTAACCTAAGGACATCACACAACACCCAGCCATCACGAGGCAGAGAAAATCCCTGACCCTGCCGGGAATCGAACCCGGGATCCCGGGCGTGGGAAGCGAGAACGCTACCGCACGACCACGAGCTGCGGGCAGTATTCTAAAAGAGGGCGGACAAGCGTAGTGTAGGCAGTCTCCTTAGTAGATTTGTTACATTTTCTAAGTGTCCTGGCAATAAAACGCAGTCTGTGGTTTGCCTTCCCCACATTTTCTTTGTGTTCCTTCCAATTTAAGTTGTTCGTAATTGAAATTCCTAGGTATGTAGTTGAATTTACGGCTTTTAAATTAGACTGATTTATCGTGTAACCGAAGTTTAACGAATTCCTTTTGCCACTCATGTGGATGACCTCACACTTTTCGTTATTTAGGGTCAGCTGCCAATTTTCGCACCCTTCAGATATCTTTTCTAATCCGTTTTGCAGTTTGTTTTGATCTTCTGGTGACTTTATTAGTCGACAAACGACAGCGTCATCTGCAAACAAAGTAAGACGGCTGCTCAGATTATCTCCCAAATCGTTTATATAGATAAGTAATAGCAAAGGGCCTATAACACTACCTCGGGGAACGCCAGAAATGACGTCTGCCTTATTAGATGACTTTTCGTCGATTACTACGAACTGTGATCTCTCTCACAGGAAATCACAAATTGCGTCACATAACTGAGACGATATTCCATAAGCACACAATTTTTCCATAATCGAATTAAACATTTCTTGATGCCTCACGAGACGTCAACTTTTACAATAAAGCCCTCTCTCGCCTCCGATAGGATTCCGTACCTCTTCGTTGGTTAACAGAGTTATGCCTCTGATCTTCAGTGTTCTTCTGTAACGTTACGTTTCGAATGCTTTTCTGTTCTTCTCTAGGCTGTTTATTTCCCCTCATGTCACTTCTATAGAAGACTACACTCAAGACATATACCTCCAAAAAATGTCCTCCTAATACTTCAAATTTATACACGGTGTTAACGCAGATTGATTTTTCAGAAAACCTTGTCTTGGCATTCCCAATGTGCATTTTACATCGTGCTAAATTTTGCTATCGTCAGCCAGTTTTCTTCACCCGGTAGAAAACTTGAACTACCATTTTCTTAAATGACAAAAGACGTGAAGCAAGGATATTCTTTTACTTTCAAAGCGTCTGATTATGGCATTCACCGTGGTATTTTTAAAAAAGTGATGTCTTAACGTAACTGTATTTAATGCCAGTAGCACAAGAGAATTCCGGTCATGTAAATTGACATACGGCCGGGAGAGTGGTGTGCTGACCACATGCCCCTCCGTAACCGCATCCAGTGACGCTTGTGGGTGAGGATGACTCGGCGGCCGGTCGGTAACGTTGGGCCTTCCAAGGCCTATTCGGACGTAGTTCAGTTCAGTACAAGAGAATGCATACACTCCAACGACGGAACCGAAGAAGCGTGTGTAGCGAACCAGCGTCTTTGTAATGGATAGAATCCAGTATTGAAGTTTTATGGGATCGGCATTTTCTGTGTGACTACTCTGCCGTCGCATAATCACACTGCTAACACAGCAATGGAAATCGGTATAAAGAAAATTAACATTGTCGGTTGGAATAATTGTGCACAATGTGTATGCAAGGGTGCGGATCAATGCTGTCACATCCTATCGCATTTGATATCAGTAGTAAAGTATACACCTTCAGCGATTCACGTGGCAGATGGTGAACTCTGTATAAAGGCTGTCGCACCTGTGCGGTGTTAGTGTGTGAGTAAAATGGTTCAAATGGCTCTGAGTACTATGCGACTTAACTACTGAGGTCATCAGTCGCCTAGAACTTAGAACTAATTAAACCTAACTAACCTAAGGACATCACACACATCCATGCCCGAGGCAAGATTCGAACCTGCGACCGTAGCGGCAGCTCGGTTCCAGACTGTAGCGCCTAGAACCGCACGGCCACTTCGGCCGGCTTAGTGTGTGAGTACGTGCCTTTACTGCAGATAGGAAACAGGCACCATTAGCGACAGCGCGTGTTGTGTCCAGAAATCACGACTGTCGCCACGCGGAAAACAGTTATCAGGTGATGAAAAAGGAAAAATCTGTGCAGACAAGGGAGTGGGTCTCTCTAATCAATCGTGGAACTGCCGAGATGTTGTACTGCTCAAGTACAGTGACTGATAATTTCTCTAGATTGGGCGCACGATATGGACAGGACGGAAAATTACTGGCAAAGTAGAAAATTATCTGAGGCATGGAAAGGGTTACATTTGCGCAAAGCAGCGGCCACAAAACTTTATTCTTCCCAGCCTGTTGTTGTTTTACAGTTGCCAGTAACTCCGAAACATGGACGACAAATTTTCTAACTCAACAAACACCCTGCATTTAAGAAACGACTGTAGAGACCAGCTCTAACACCCAAACATAAACAGGCTAGATTGGAGTTTGCTAAAAACGTATGTCGTGGACTTCAGAATGGAATAAAATCATCTTCAGTAATGAAAAGAAGTTTAATTTAAATGGGCAGGGTGTATTTCACTATTATTGGCATGATCCGAGAACAGAGCAGCAGGTAAGAATTAGCAGAAACTTCGATGGTGGAAGTATTGTGATTTGGCAGCCTTTAAAATAAGGTCGTAAAAGCACTTTGCACTTCTCAAAACACATTGTGTTTTGCTGAAGTGCAAAGTGCTTCTACGACCTTATTTGTAAAAATACGTGTTATATTTCCGTATGCTTCACAACACCTCACCATGATGCTTAGAATAAAAGGGCTTGCCACACGAGAACATGACAAGCTACCTGTAATGAATAATATACAAGTGGTCCTGGAAAATCATGCACACCAAGTGTAAAGATTAAATAAAACGGAAACCCACTGATAATAGCATAGTGATGCTGAAACATGTTTGGGAACTTGAAAAAAAAGGCAGTTTTGCATAACTGGCGGACCTTACATCCTACAATTTTAACTGCAAACACGGTAAACACAAGGAGCTGCAAATCGAAATGATGAAAAATTCTTTAAACGTTCGCGCCTTTATGATTTCGTTCAGCTGCTTCGCCTACACGAAAGTACGTTGGTTGCAAAGTGGATGAAATGTTTCCTTAGCGAACCAGGCCAGAGAGTGTTGTAATTTTGGAAACAACGTACTTGCTTCGGACCTGACTGGCAGAAATACTGGGAGAAGAGAATGTCGCAACGCTAACCCTGGTGTGACTTAAGGAGCAGGCAGTATATTAAAACTTCGCCGCAAGACATTTTCTTGATTACTTCATACTGGGTAATGTTCAATTATAATAGCATATATTCATCATAATTAGCCGTAAGCTACTTGTCATCCACTGTTGGATGACGCACTGTCTTAGACGTTTCGGGTTCCCGGGTTCGATTCCCGGCGGGGTCAGGGATTTTCTCTGCCTCGTGATGACTGGGTGTTGTGTGATGTCCTTAAGTTAGTTAGGTTTAAGTAGTTCTAACTTCTAGGGGACTGATGACCATAAATGTTAAGTCCCATAGTGCTCAGAGCCATTTGAAACATTCTTAGACGTTTCGAAGCATTGCTGTCCTGCTACGTGCTTCCTGACGTCATCTTCCCACCTTCCATTGCATCATCGTCTCGGTTTATTACATTTCTTGGCGTGATTTAATGTCCCATCGACGAGGTAGGCCACTTTCTTTCCGAAAAAGCCACCCCAACGTCTGCCTTAGGAGAGCTATAGAAAACCTAAGTGCCGTCAAGTCTACCCCCACTCAAATCTGTTCCCCGATCCACTCCCAGAAACTCCCACCAGGTATCTCTTTATATCCCCCGCGCAGCAACTCTCAGTTGTTGAATGCTTTTCGCAAAGGAGGACCGTGTCTCATTGCCGTATGTGCACTATCAATGGACCACCCTGTATACGCTGTACCAGTAGCCAACGTAAATGGATTATGCAGACTGTCTGTAATAGTAATGTCAGCATTCCGACCATCAACTGCCAACTGACTGGAGAAACTTTTTTTGAATGTTTCTCCAGCAGCTGACAGTTGATGGTTGGAGTGCTGATACCACTGTTACAGATAGGCTGTGTAATCCGGTTACGTTGGCCGCTGGTGCAACGTGTATGTCGATCGTGATAGACCCTTCTGCATCGACTACGACCTGAAGATGGTGCACTGAAGAGCCGAAACTGGTAGCTACACAATAAATACGATCATAAGGACGGTTGTAGGCGTTTCATCTTCTTAAAATTTGCAAGAAACTCCTGCGTCCGCTCACAGCCAATGCAGCTGATGTGCGGGATAACGGTGCGAAACAAGACGTGGGTCAGCTTCACAGCGTCGGCAACTGGGCCCTTAAGCTGTCGCTCCACCTACCGTTGGACTGCCCACTGGAGTTGGATAACCTGATGGCAGACATCCTATACCTACAGAGAAGGTCGGCACAGTCGCGAGACTTATTCGAGAAGACAGAAGACCCCCTGAAAAGAAACAGTCGGACGTTGGGACACACAGCTCACTGGTGCAACAGAGACCAGTGGCGAAACCTGCTACACATTTACAAAGTGCCGGTAGGTAACAGAGAGAAGCAAGGAAAACACGGGAAAACAAAAGTGCCTGAGGTGAAATAAAGGGCGATCCGAAGATGAGAGAAACAATAAAAAGGTTTATTCTCCGCCAAACTTTGAGAGAAACTGACATAACGAAGATCTGCCGGCGACCATACGTGCTGCAAATGGGAAGTCCACTGATATGAGCGACTTTGACAACTGGAATATCTTAAGGCCCGATGCCCCAGAGTAGCGATCTCGCAAACGGAGATGCTGGTTGGCCGTTCGCTTACTACTGTCCCGAACATCTCTAGAAAGTGGTTGGAGTATGGTTAAACTAAGAATAGGCAACAAGTTGTTGAACGTCCACCCCTTATCAGAGAACCTAGAGGTCAGACACTTGCCGGTTCTGTAAAGCAACAGAAGTGGCGATTTGTGCCGGATCTGACGAGAGCGTGTAAATGCTGGTAGAAGCAGCACAAGTGTTTCGGAGCTCTGTCCAGCGCACGGGAGTGAACACGGGGCTTCGCAGCAGACGACGACCACGTGTCGCCCATGTTGACCCAATGACACGGTCAGTTAAGATTGCAGCGGCTACGGGATCATCCCACACTGTACCGCGGATCAAGGGAAACGAGTCACCTGGTAGTTTATTGTTACAGCAGGTCGGCGGTCGTATCGAGATATGTCGTCAACAAGGCGAACGACTGTTCGAAACATGAACCGCTCCATGGACGGGATTCAAAGCGACCTGTGGTGGTGATCAAAGGCATCATGAGACCTGTGAACTAAGTGTACATTATTACGGACCAGCTACATTCCTTGAAGCTTAATGTGTTCCCTGACGACCATGGCGTCTTCCAGCAGGATAACACTCTGTCTCACAAAGCTTGAATGGTGCCCCAGAAGCTCGATGGCCACGGTAGTGTATTCTTGAGCTTCACAGCTGATATTTGCGAGAACCACCACAGGTGCAGTAAGGACCATTTATGACGTCACGACCTGTTTCGTTCAGTGAACGTCACTGTGACTGGCAACAGTTACCGTAACGAATCCTCCCCATTCAGTCATGATGCTGGCACAATTCTGTGGTGATCTGTTATGAAGTGTCACCTGATGGCGTTCGTTGATAGAAACCGGACGTGGCAAAGTAAATGTACCTTCATACAGCTGTGGTCGTTCGTGTTAATAACACGACAGTGTGCCTACGTGATATGTTGGCCACAAGATTCGCCTGATGGGATCCAATACGGAACACCTCCGCTCCGACAAATCAGCGGCGCGTAGTTTTCGAGAACTGCGCCACTTGGGCGCAGACGTCCCGCTGCCACGTATCTCGAGAAACGTGACGACTGCATGTCTCGCGCAGTCGCTGCTGTCCTGGTTTCCAAAGATGGAACACAACGCTTTTAAGCGGCCAGTAATTATCTTGTAGCTCGTCAGTGCGTCGTAAAGCTCAGCGGGTCCACCGACTGCGGTATTAAATAATTTCTCTATAATTTTTCAGACTATGTTTTAGTCTCGTTTTACTTGTTTTCGAGTCCATTTTCATACTTGCTGTATTAAGTGCGTCCATTCATTGTGTATGTTCATGATCTGCAAAACCGTTTTACGGCCCTTTCTTAATGCTTCCATGGGCGTATAATGACGAAGCCTGTAAAATTTGTCTTTGTTACACAGGGCTGTAGAGAGAGGGCATGCATAATAAAATGAGTAGTGTGTTCCGCGTTAGTCTCCGTTGCAATTGTCGCACAACATTTTCGTCACACTAAAGCAACGGCTGCGAGAAACTGGTACTTCAGCGACTTTGTTTGGATTCTCGAGTGTAGTAGCCTACTCGACGGACGCGCCTCGTTCTCGACTTTGAGTAAATAGCTCGTCCTTCGTCACATAGATGACGCATTTGCCCAAGCTATGGGCTCCTGTAGAACACACATGTCAGAGCCCATTCTGTCTCCGCCGCGTACGTACCGTCAAGTGGGAGTTTCGAAAGTCATCCGGCCTTTAAATTTATTTCGCATGCAAACGTAACTTTACGGGGATTGGTTTCTTGTCAGAACAATATCTGCTACGCCCATGTACACTACCTAGATACTTGTGATAGGAATAGGGAAACACCCTGTGTTTTTTTTATCATCTTTGGAGATACACAGCTGCAACACACAAGTGCTTCAAGATTTTTATCTTTTAATGATTCGAAAAGCAAGGACAGGAAGATATTTTCTGGATTTCCCAGTAGAACAAAAAGCTGTTAGATCAACGACGATTTGTATAAAATGTGTTGCATAGAGACGGGAGTACTTTTTGGAAGCTTAGTGGATACTGACTTCAGCCGTGAACATTACAGCAAAAAGACTGAAATCATCTGTCTGCAACATAACAAACGAAATTGCTTTTAACCGGTCGGTTCTCCTTATTTGCAGAACACGGTGTTTGTGACTAATCTTTCACCAATTCTGCTGGTTAATGAATTCCACCTTTAAATGCATGGCCACGTAAGGATAGCGTTTGCTTTAAACTGTTACCGAAATATGTTAGAAGGGCTGTTTGGTGGCGTTTGAGAGTTCTCTGTGTATTAATAGTGAGCAGGAGACAACATTTAACCTTGTGACTCGGTGTAAACGTGCATCCTACAAGGTCTAGTAAAGACGCGGCGCCGGCCACTGTGGCCGAGCGGTTCTAGGCGCTTCAGTCCGGAACCGCGCTGCTGCTACGGTCGCAGGTTCGAATCCTGCCTCGGGCATGGATGTGTGTGATGTCCTTAGGTTAGTTAGGTTTTGTTGTTGTTGTTGTTGTTGTTGTGGTCTTCAGTCCTGAGACTGGTTTGATGCAGCTCTCCATGCTACTCTATCCTGTGCAAGCTTCTTCATCTCCCAGTACCTACTGCAACCCACATCCTTCTGAATCTCCTTAGTCTATTCGTCTCTTGGTCTCCCTCTACGGTTTTTACCCTCCACGCTGCCCTCCAATACTAAATTGGTGATCTCTTGATGCCTCAGAACATGTCCTACCAACCGATCCCTTCTTCTATTCAAGTTGTGCCACAAACTCCTCTTCAATACCTCCTCATTAGTTATATCATCTACCCATCAGCATTCACCTGTAGCACCACATTTCGAAAGCTTCTATTCTCTTCTTGTCCAAACTAGTTATCGTCCATGTTTCACTTCCATACATGTCTACACTCCATACAAATACTTTCAGAAACGACTGACTGACACTTAAATCTACACTCGATGTTAACAAATTTCTCTTCTGTAGAAACGCTTTCCTTGCCATTGCCAGTCTACATTTTATATCCTCTCTACTTCGACCATCATCAGTTATTTTGCTCCCCAAATAGCAAAACTCCTTTACGACTTTAAGCGTCTCATTTCCTAACCTAATTCCCGCAGCATCAACCGATTTAATTCAACTACATTCCATTAGCCTCGTATTGCTTTTGTTGATGTTCATCTTATATCCTCCTTTCAAGACGCTGTCCATTCCATTCAACTGCTCTTCCAGGTCCTTTGCTGCCTCTGACAGAACTGCAATATAATCGGTGAACCTCAAAGTTTTTATTTCTTCTCCATGGATTTTAATACTTACTCCGTATTTTCTTTTGTTTCCTTTACTGCTTGCTCAATATACAGATTGAATAACATCAGGGAGAGGCTACAACCCTGTCTCACTCCCTTCCCAACCACTGCTTCCCTTTCCTGCCCCTCGACTCTTATAACTGCCATCTGGTTTCTGCACAAATTGTAAATAGTCTTTCGCTCCCTGTATTTTACCACTGCCACCTAGTTAGGTTTAAGTAGTTCTAAGTTCTAGGGGACTTATGACGTCAGATGTTAAGTCCCATAGTGCTTACAGCCATTTTTGTAACGATGCGATGGCCACCACAGTGTTGGCGACTCTGCCTACACGGGCTCTCTGGTTGGCCACTGCAGAAGTGCGTGCTAGGAGAGCGCAGTGCGTGCGTGCTGCCTGGCACTGGCGAGTAAGACGTCCACCCACTTGTTGCGCGCTCTCCGCGGTTCCGTAATTGCGGCTCGCCCGCCACCTGCTGGCCCAGCAGCAGCTGAGTGGTTTGCGCCGCGTTGCGTCAGTCAGCTGTTCGCCCCGCGGCCGCTAGCGTCAGCGTGCAAATCTGGAGGAGACGGCAGCGCAGGAACACGCCGCCTGCCGCCACGACTTCACTCAAACAGGTTCGTCCTCTGGCAGGAGCGATCGGGCTGGAGGATATCTGCGTCACCGCAGCAAGGCCTTCTTCCTGACGGAACCATCCTTGTGAAGCCCGGTAGAGGTGCAACCACACAAGGTCTAATTTCTGGGATCCTCAGAAAAAGTATTCCTAGCTTCTTAGTAAATGGGCGAACACTTTATTACGATGAAATACAGTTCAGTCAATTGCACAGAGTGACCCATGAGGAATTGTCAAAATTCAAGGATACGATAGGAATCGTCATTCGAATCAAAAAAATCTAGTTACTACAGGCTCTACAGTGCGTACCGTAAGAGCGTATGTTTACTAGACATTTTTAGTTCGAACGAGAGTTGTCATATTCCTCAATACTGACCATTCCTGCTGGGATTCACCGAAAGGTTACATCGGCATCCCTAACAACAGAACACTGATAAACGGAAATGAGTAATAATGTTAAAAAGGTCTTTGCACTTGATCTAAAATCGTGTATCGTAGATCTTCTCAAACACTAGCGTTGAGCAATATTTATTGCAAAGTAATCACTGATTCCAGAATGAGACTTTCACTGTGCAACGGAGTGAGCGGAGTGTGCGCTGATATGAAACTTTCTGGCAGATTAAAACTGTGTGCCGGACCGAGACTCAAACTCTGGAATTTTGCCGTTCGCGGGCAAGTGCTCTAGCATCTGAGCTACCCAAGCACGACTCACGCCCCGTACTCACAGCTTCACTTTTGCCAGTACCTCGTCTCCTACCTTCCAAACTTTACAGAAGCTCTCCTACGAAAGGGACGTGAGTCGTGCTTGGGTAGCTCAGATAGTAGAGCACTTGCCCGCGAAAGGCAAAGGTCCCGAGTTCGAGTCTCGGTCCGGCACACAATTTTAATCTGCCAGGAAGTTTGATATCAGAGCACACATCGCTGCAGAGTGAAAATCTCTTTCTGGAAACATCTCCCAGGCTGTGGCTAAGCCATGTCTCCGCAATATCCTTTCTTTCAGGAGTGCTAGATCTGCAAGGTTCGCAGGAGCGCTTCTGCAAAGTTTGGAAGGTAGGAGACGAAGTACTGGCAGAAGTAAAGCTGTGAGAACGGGGCGTGAGTCGTACTTGGGTAGCTCAGATGGTAGAGCACAAAAGGCAAAGGTCCCGAGTTCGAGTCTCGGTCCGGCACACAGTTTTAATTTGCCAGGAAGTTTGTTAATCACTGATTGCCGGCCACTGCGGCCGAGCGATTCTAGGCGCTTCTGTCCGGAACCGCGCTGTTGCTACGGTCGCAGGTTCGAATCCTGTCTCAGGCAGGTATGTGTGTGATGTCCTTAGATTAGTTAGGTTTAAGTAGATCTAAGTCTAGGGGACTGATGACCTCAGATGTTAAGTCCCATAGTGCTTAGAGCCATTTCAATCACTGATTTTCGTGATGAAATCACGACGAAGTTGGAGTACTTTGCTTAGATTGGTTACTTGATGGGGGGGGGGGGGGGGGGAAGGGTACCAAACAGCGAGGTCATCGGTCCCATCGGGTTGCGGAAGCATGGGGAAGGAAGTTTGCCGTGCCCATTCAAAGGAACCATCCCAGCATTTGCCTGAAGCGATTTAGAAAAAGCACAGAAAACCCTAAACCAGGATGGCCGGACACGGGTTTGAACAGTCGTCCTCCCGAATGCGAGTCCAGTGTGCTAACCACTGCGCCACCTCGCTCGGTTTACTTTGCTTACATCGATTCATTAATGGCATGTGGAAGAATTTTCTGCGGCAATTAAATAGAGCCAAAGTCGGCATTACATAGGAACGTGCTGTAAGAACGATGTCCGGTGTATATCCTCACACTTCAGGTAGACGACTGTTTAAAACACTAACCAGACTTACGACAGTTTTACTATACATTTACTGTTTCATGAAGCGTGTCGTGAAGAACCAATAACAGTTTGGAAATAATAGCAGCATTCACACACGTAAGTGTAACACCTCAAATAGAAATAGTGTCCCCTAAAACCACCTTGGTCTTGTACAGAAAAGGAAAGAAACAAAGTATGCTCACACAAAAATTTGGGAGTTAAACGTGCCGATGGATCAAGTTTTAGAAGCGAATCCAGTGTTTTGTGCCTTACAAAACTTTATACTCCACAGATAAAGTTCTGAGCTGATGTGCCTCCGCGTGGCTGGATTACATTTAGTTAAATTTTATTGTACATTAAGATGGAAGTAACAGTCTAATTACGAAGATGGTCCACGTACAGGCACGTTTTCACAGAGAAAATGTATTTGTCAATCTACTGACTCGTTCCACATCATAACGAGTTGTCGTAAATATGATCCACGTAACAGGTAGCTGACGAACTACTGAGCGAATGGTTGTCCTGGGTAGAAGGCCAGCCAGGCGGCTGAGCAGCCGGTCGTCAGACAACCCTCGGTGCCCGCCACGCGGCGCAAGCGACCGGCATCATTCCCGTATCGAACGACAAACATATATTCGGAACTGATCGTGTTACTGTGCCCTGTGCCCAGATCATCTTCGACCTTATGATGTAACATTTTTCATAGGAAATAAGAGTAATACGTACCGTAAATTTGTGTGTTAGTTCTAATTTCCCCCTACTAAACAAATAGTTCGAGCTGTTTATGTATACACGTTTTCAGTCGACACTGGTTTTGGCCATAATCAGAAATTTCAACAGGAGATGGAGGGATCTTTAAAGTTTTGCTGGCATACGCTCAAGTGAAGTGAAGCAGTGGTTGAGAAGGGAGTGAGACAGGACTGTAGCCTATTCGCGACGTTATTCAATCTGTATATTGAGTAACCAGTAATGGAAACAAAACAAAAACTTTGGAGTAGCAATTAAAGTCGAGGGAGAAGAAATAAAAACTTTGAGGTTTGGGGATGACGTAATTCTGTCAGAGACAGCAAAGGACTTGGAAGAGCGGTTGAACGAAATGGACAGTGTCTTGAAAGGAGGATGTAAGATGAACATCAACAAAGGCAAAATGAGGATAATGGAATGTAGCCGAATTAAATTGGGTGATGCTGAGGGAATTAGATTAGGAAATGAGACACTCAAAGTAGTAGATGAGTTTTGCTATTAGGGGAGCAAAATAACTGATGATGGTCGAAATAGGGAGTATATAAAATGTAGACTGTCGCCGACGGCAAGGAAAGCGTTTCTGAAAAAGAGAAATTTGTTAACCTCGAATATAGATTTAAGTGTCAGGAAGTCTTTTCCGAAAGTATTTGTATGGAGTGTAGCCATGTATGGAAGTGAAACATGGACGATACACAGTTTAGACAAGAAGAGAATAGAAGCTTTCGAAATGTGGCGCTTCGCCGGCCGGAGTGGCCGAGCGGTTCTAGGCGCTTCAGTTTGGAACCGCGCGACCGCTACGGTCGTAGGTTCGAATCCTGTCTCGGGCATGGATGTGTGTGATGTCCTTAGGTTAGTTAAGTTTAAGTAGTTCCAAGTTCCAGGTTCTAGGGGGCTGATGACCTCAGCTGTTAAGTCCCATAGTGCTCAGAGGCATTTCAACAGTTTTGTGGAGCTTCAGAAGAATGTTGAAGACGAGATGGGCGATCACGTAACTAATGAGGTGGTACTGAACAGATTTGTGGAGAAGAGAAATTTGTGGTACAACCTAACTAAAAGAAAGGATCGGTTGGTAGGAGGCATTCTGAGGCATCAAGGGATCAACAATTTAGTACTACAGGAATGCGTGGGGGGGGGGGGGGGGGGATGATAAAAGTCGTAGAGGGAGACCAAGACATGAATATGGAAAGCAGATTCAGAGGGATGTGGGCTGCAGTAGTTACTCAGAGATCATGATGCTTGCACACGATAGAGTAGCATGGAGACCTGCATCAAACCATTCTTTGCGCTTTAGACACGACGACGCGCTGAAGTGGCATAAAGAACAATTTTGAATAGCGTCGACGACGTGTTTAGTCGTGCTGAACCACAGAACAGATAGGAGGGAATGAGACTGGATTCGCGGTAGACAGAATCTCCGACCACGAGATCGAATTGAGTGCACCGCGAGCAGTCGACGATGATTGAACACTTTTCCTGGCAAAACTTCTATCAAACATCCGTTGGCCGAAGAACCCCGAAATACGTCACGAAGAGCGGCGTCTTCCGCGCGCTCCGATGTGATTTGCAGGGCACGCACGCTGTCGTTGGATCGAACCGCTTGTGGGAAGCGTGTTGGTGGCGTATGAAGGCGAGTCTGGGGCCGTCCCTAGTGGAACGCTAGGAGTTTGTGCCCTGCCGCGTTGTCACCTTGAGAACTGCTATAGCTCTTGTCTTCAGTAATACAGCAACTAGAGAGAGAGAGAGAGAGAGAGAGAGAGAGAGAGAGAGAGAGAGAGAGAGAGAGAGAGTGAGAGGGGGGGGGGGAGGGAGGGGGGGGGGTTCCGACTTAATTGAGCAGCGGTCTGACCCGGAATGCAGCCGCGGAGTAAATGTCAGGCGGCAGCGTCGGCTTCTGTAGGCGGGGCAAGCTGCTGGCAACTAGCTCCTGCTGCCAGCTGCGGTCCACCGTGGCCTTGCCGGCAACATACCGCGGACACGCCCACCCACAGCACACGACGGCACGCATCGCTTCAGCCCGCACCTTAACCGTGAACGTGCGCCCCGTGCTCGCCACACTTACCTCGTACACTTTGTCCTGGGACGGTGCAGTCTCAGTCTACTTACGGAGAGATCGACACGGCGTTCTTCGCGCAGTTGTTAATTAACTCAGTCTGCGCTCTCCCTTGCCGAAACACACTGCCCGGGATGTGAAAGATTTTTAAAATTTTTTTGTGCCATCTTCTGGTTAAATAAATGTTACAAACGGTTTCTACTATTTAGCAAGTCGTCATCTTCAGATGTATCTAAGAACAGGCCAGAATCGGCTCTCACAATGAAAACACTGTTGACTGAAGAATGCAGTTAACTACGTAGCAGTAGAAAATTAGAAACTTTAACTAGCAAATAACAACTAAAAAAGTAGAGTTTTTAAAGTGGATTGTGAGATATGCAGTTCTCAAAAGGAAAAGCAGTGAAAAAAATTACATGATTGGAGTTGTAGGTAAGTTAGAGTACACTAAAAGCGTGTTAAATGACGACCCTATTAGAGTACAGAGATCAGTTTGATTCTGTTAGTTTTAGTATTGTACCGTCCCTGTTTTGTTTATTCTTGAACACACAACCTGCCGACGATTTTCTAAGGCGTCGAAACAGGCTATGATACAATTTGTGTGACCTAAACCTGAAATACAGTACAGGCCATTTGGACTGGAACGCCATGAAAACGCCAAGTTAGCATGAAGTGCGTGCGGATGGTGAGGGCAGACTAAATGGGCGTAGCGCCATCATCCTGTGCCTTCGGAAACATCACGCAGCGAGTTTCCCTTTCAGAAAATTCGTTTGGATGCTTGGTACCTGTGCGGTTTTACTAGTAATAAGCCTTCTTCAGACAGTACATTTATGTTGCGTTTCGGAACTAGAAATCTGTTTTCAAGGCCCACATTGACGTTTTCGAGCGTTAGGCCTACATATGCTACAATTTACCACACGTCAGTAAATGAAAGGCACAGTTTTAGAGAAAAGTTAGTGGCTGGTTACCCCTCAAATGGCCAGAAAATGTTCGTCTTCCGCATTGGTGAAAAGCTCCCAAGTGTCCATCGAATGATTCAAAGTGTTTATGACTCTGTTGCACGACTCAAAAGACGAAATATTTAATTTGTAATTCAACATGTATTAAAGTAGCATATGTCGGATTTTCTTTTATGTAAACAGATGGACTAAGTTAAAAATTTTTCGTTGAAGCGCCCGGTTAAAAAAAAATTACCTTCTTGCGTGCTTATTACCGTGCTGAGGAGACTTGAATTACTGGTTTAAGCACCAGACACATCTGCTAGCTTTCTTTCGGAGTCCTCTTTCTCCGCTCGTTGCTTCGCCCCCTGGGGTCAACCTCTTCTAGTTGATGTCTGAGCAGACGCGGCCATCGATACCTTGGAGGGAAGCTGTCGGCAGCTCGAAGCAACGCCGGCGCGGCACGCTAGCGAGTCGCACGGCTTTCCACGCGGGGCGGCTGAGCTGAGTCGCGGCGTGGCGACAGGGAAAGCGGTTTCCCAGGAAAAACAGCGGAGAAACCGCCCGCCGTCTGGGAGTCTCGTCTGCCCTGTCCCGTCCTTCCCCTCTGTGCTCCTCTCCCACGCTTCTTTTCTCTGTTCCTCGTGTGTGTGTGTGTGTGTGTGTGTGTGTGTGTGTGTGTGTGTGTGTGTGTGTTCCCGCCGAGTTCATTCGTTTAAACAAGATGCTTTCTTTCTTTTCTAATTAAGACCTTTTTTAAATCACTGCAATGCAAGGAGACTTCTCGGCGTTAAATAGCTGTTGCTCTAAACATCCGTACGCAAAAACTGGAAACTTGCACAGGTCACTAAATTACAGGCCCATATCGTTAACGTCGATATGCAGCAGGATTCTAGAACATATATTGTGTTCAAACATTATGAATTATCTTAAAGAGAACGGTTTATTGACACACAGTCAACATGGGTTTAGAAAACATCGTTCCTGTGAAACACAACTAGCTCTTTATTCACATGAAGTGTTGAGTGCTATTGACAAGGGATTTCAGATCGATTCCGTATTTCTGGATTTCCGGAAGGCTTTTGACACTGTGCCACACAAGCGGCTCGTAGTGAAATTGCGTGCTTATGGAATATCGTCTGAGCTATGTGACTGGATCTTTGATTTTCTGTCAGAGGGGTCACAGTTCGTAGTAATTGACAGAAATTCATCCAGTAAAACAGAAGTGATTTCTGCCGTTCCCCAAGGCAGTGTTATAGGCCCTTTGCTGTACCTTATCTACATAAACGATTTGGGAGACAATCTGAGCAGCCGTCTTCGGTTGTTTGCAAATGACGATTTAGAAGAAATAACGGAATGATGCAAAAAGTGGCAGTTGACCTTCAATAACGAAAAGTGTGAGGTCATCCACATGAGTGAGTGCTGAAAGGAAAGCGTTAAACTTCGGTTACACGATAAATCAGTCTAATCTAAAAGCCGTAAATTCAAGTAAATACCTAGGTATTACGATCACGAACAATTTAAATTGGAATGAATACACAGAAAATGTTGTCGGGAAGGCTAACCAAAGACTGCGTTTCATTAGCAGGACATTTAGAAAATGTAACAGATCTACTACGGAGACTGCCTACACTACGCTTGTCCGTCCTCATTTAGAATACTGTTGCGCGGTGTGGGATCCTTACCAGATAGGACTGACAGAGTACATCGAAAAAGTTCAAAGAAAGGCAGCACGTTTTGTATTAGCGCGAAATATGCGAGAGAGTGTCACAGAAATGATACAGGATTTGGGATGGACATCATTAAAAGAAAGGCGTTTTTCGTTGTGACGGAATCTTCCCACGAAATTCCAGTCACCAAACTTCTCCTCCGAATGCTAAAATATTTTGTTGACACCGACTTACATAGGGAGGAACGATCAACAAAATAAAATAAAGGAAATCAGAGCTCGTACGGAAAGATATAGGTGTTCATTCTTCCCGCGCGCTATACGAGAATGGAATAATAGAGAATTGTGAGGGTGGTTCGATGAACCCTCTGCCAGGCACTTAAATGTGATTTGCAGTGTATCGATGTAGATGTAAAATAATAAACTAGTATTGTTATGAGTATGTATGTGTAATACTATTTATTAACAGTTGATCTCTAGGTGGCGTCCGTCGAAAGTAATGATTTCGCGCTACATGATTCCTAGACATATCGTAATGATGTACAATTATTCAATTTACAGTCTGTTAAACACTATTTTTACTCATAAGTATATGCTTAAAAAGTAAATATCAGGAAGGCAAAACAGTATGGTAGTGCTTTTGGTAATTAATCAGTTCTGACTTTCGGCAGCCAGAAATTTAATTTTAATGCAAAATCATTAAAAAAAACCTCAGCGATCTGATGAGAGATGTAAGTTGGCAGTTACCAGAAGAGAGAGGAGAATAGGCAAAGTGGTCAGGGGACGAAATGGTGGGCGTCACATATAGTTAGGCGAAATTGCGAGAAATGGAGCAAGAAAGTTCTTTGCTAAATTGGAAGAGAGAATAAATTAACGACACGGTGACGTGACATTAAAGGACATACAGGGGCAACGTGGATGCGTTGGTGGTGGTCCAGAGAAGTTCGCTTTGCCATGTACCAGTGTTTACACCATGAAGAAAGTGATGGAGAGAAGTTATTTCCAATTCCCCCCCTTGTGTTGTGTTATGACCATAGTTATGTCAGTTCTCAGATCCACAGACTAACGTTCGATTCCTAGCAGATCCTAGCATCTTTTCTGATGTTTAGCGTAAAATAAAGCTTGAACCTTGACTCTGAATCCATGTTCAACTCAAATTCCATCCCGTAACTGGTACGATTCATCAGGACCTTGCTTGGTAAAGCACTGCCGGTGTTGAAACCAACCTTCATTTTGATGACAGCATTACTTCCCTTTCTCCTTTCTTGTGCCAAAGGCAACTTAGAGTGGTTGATTACCTCTGTTTCAGGGTCGTTCCTTTCGTGTGGGGACTCAAATGGTCATTCTTTTTCTGTCTCCTAGCATTAACTAAACATGTCTGGTAAATACAAATTCGCAGCTTTTCGCTCCGTAAGCCCCACACGTAATTTACCGACGGAGTGCGAGCAGACGTCTGGTAGTAAACTGCCCGTCCACTGTCAGTGCCACTCGCCATACGCGAGGGGACAGCTAAAGCCCGGAAGACACTTGCGCGCTTATAAGCTGCAGCAGTTAGCAGCACCTCACTCATAACTTGATCTATAATCTGTCCAGCGGTCGTATCGAATACAAACGTGCTGGCTTCTGCAGAGTACGAGAGAGTCAAGAACTGAAACACAGCAGTAGAAAAGGTCAGTGAAAAGTGTGCCGCATTCCAGCGCGCCACGACAGCACACGAGAGATCTACATCTAGAACTACATTCTGCCAATCACTCAGTGCGTGGCAAAGGGTGCTTCTTAAGGTAGTGTATGTAAAGTTTTCTTTCCCTTGTACTCGCGGATGTAGCGTAGGAAGAGAGACTGCTTTTGCGAACTGCCATTTGCCTGCGCCATCCCTACAGGACGGACATGAAGACAGATGAAGGATGTTCGCAGTCACTGCACTGAAAAAGGTTTCTCGAAGTTTCCTAAGCGGACCCTCGCGAAGTGTAGGGCGCCTATCTCAAGAGCGCCCGCCAGTGCGCTTCCCCATTCATGTCGGCCTCTCCTCTCACTCAAGCAAACCGTGACCTTAGCCGCCCTTCATATGTGCTCAGTCCCCCCTGTTAGTCCGACCTGTACGGGTCCCACGTACTTTCATGCAGGATCTCTTATAGACAAACTGCGTTTTCAGAATGAGATTTTCACTCTGCAGCAGAGTCTGCGCTGATATGAAACTTTCTGGCAGATTAAAACTGTGTGCCGGACCGAGACTCTAACTCGGGACCTTTGCCTTTCGCGGGCAAGTGCTCCACCATCTTTGGGGCCGGGGCATGAGTCGTGCTTCGGTAGCTCAGATGGGGGAGCACTTGCCCAGGGAAGTCAAAGGTCCCGAGTTCGAGTCTCGGTCCGGCACACAGTTTTAATCTGCCAGGAAGTTTCAAACTGCGTTTTCCCACTGTCCTACCAACGAAACGTATCCTGCCATTTGCTTTAGCTGCAACTCAGCCCCTGATGTCATTGCGCTGCACACCTCTAACCACTGCTACTCCCAATCTCATTGTAAATCTTTAATCCTATAGTTTAAGGATATACTTCTACATTTTATGAACAGCACACCTCAATATTACTGTAAGTTACGAGCTAGTTTTGGTACCAGACTGATAATTTGTCGAAGTTTAACTGGATATCAACGCAATTGTTTACCGGAGCCTGCCGGTGTGGCCGTGCGGTTCTAGGCGCTTGAAGCTGGAACCGCGTGACCGCTGCGGTCGCAGGTTCGAATCCTGCCTCGGGCATGGATGTGTGTGATGTCCTTAGGTTAGTTAGGTTTAAGTAGTTCTAAGTTCTAGGGGACTGATGACCACAGATGTTAAGTCCCATAGTGCTCATAGCCATCTGAATCATTTTTTGTTTACCGGACAGAAATTCCTCGTGGACAACTTCATCACTGGCGAAAGACCAGAGATTGCAACTGACATTATCCGCCTAGTCGTGCTGTATGTAGCGTGGAGAGTTGGGTCCTAGCACACTCGCCTGAGACACGCCAGACATCGTCTATGTGGACCACTCTCCATCCAAAACAGGGTGCGTCCCACTTGTTACTAAATTTTCGATGCAGTCAGATTCCTAAGGGATGTACAACCATTTATACATTTTCTTTTCACGGCATCGATTTGGTACTGAATGAAAGGTTTTGGAAACTGTATTAACATCAGTCAACTTAGTTTCCTCTACCTATAACACTGACGACAATATTATGTGTGTCTCGCACGATTGATATTTTCGGAACCGATAGTGATTTCCGGAAAGTACTTTTTTTTACTTCGCCTGTTGGAACAGGGAACACCGCGTTGCGCGTTGATTGACACTAGTCGTAACACCAACACTACACGCTGCAAGCAGTGCCTTTTCTACGAAGAGAACGCGCATACCTCTGTGAATTCGCCCGCTGCTCTGTACCTGCATCCTTGTCATCGGGCTCGATTCTGTTGCCGAGCGTCACCTACGAGGCAAACTTGAATGCTGTGCTGGCGCCTATCACACGCCAGGCCTATGGCGGGTCCTCTGGTCTCTGATGAAGAGCTGGTCGTTCACAGTCAAGTAACGATGTGACGGCTTTGTCTGCCGGTGTGTTCTGATCGGTCAAGACAGGCAGCACTTGGTGAACAGTACGGTCACAGCTGTTACCGCTATTGTTCAACGTCGAAGCAGTTGCGAAGTAAGCGAAAAAAATGTTCGGAAATTAAAATAAAATTGCGACGGTGACAGATAGCAATTATAATGTTTGAGGACGATATGGCCCTTCCGGTTCAAATGGCTCTGAGCACTATGGGACTTAACAGCTATGGTCATCAGTCCCCTAGAACTTAGAACTACTTAAACCTAACTAACCTAAGGACAGCACACAACACCCAGTCATCACGAGGCAGAGAAAATCCCTGACCCCGCCGGGAATCGAACCCGGGAAGATGTATGGTAGACAAGAGAGCTGCAGTAAGGAGTGGGCACAGTATACTTAGCACAGAATATGGTTTACGGGTAAAGACGAAGGTCACGAAGTGTAATAGACGGTAACTACTTGCTTAACATCAAATCTGTTCGTGGAAGTACTGGAAGAAATGAAACAATTGTTTATACGAAGCAACATATCAAAGAATGGTCGAAGAAAGGAAGTTATCAGAAAAAGACTGGCATGGGCGCGCACGCACACCCACCCACTCTCACATCCACCCACTCTCACACCCACATCCACCCCCCCCCCCACATCCACCCCCCCCCCCCCCACACACACACACACACACACACACAGAGAGAGAGAGAGAGAGAGAGAGAGAGAGAGAGAGAGAGAGAGACGCTAGCGCGTGCGCGAAAAACAGAGAACAGCTGAGGAAAGAAGTCTGTGGATAGGCAATTCAAGGAGGGCGGGATAGTCGGACTTGAGTACCGCAACAACGAGTAGTTAACTGGCTCTGGTAGGGGCAGTAGTGGGGGAAAAAGCAGTGGGGGTTAACAGAGGCTAGAATATGCGAATAGAGAATGTATAGGGTGGAGCAGTGACGCAGAGGTGAAATATCAGCTCAAGATTTGCCAAGGTGGACAGCATTTAAGCATCGGAAGAGTGACTAATGAAACACGTGTGATGTGTCATTCAGCAGGTATGCTTTACACAGATGTTAGACAAGTCGCGAGGCATCTTATGCGCGCCCGGCTGCCTTCCGCCCCTCCCACGCCGCACCTGCTCAGAGCGCTGTAGCCGTGATGTGGTGCCGTGTGTTGCGCGCGCGCACTGAGTCAGCTCTCTGACGTCTGGACAAGCGGACACTTGGTGCTGGCTGGGATGGGCGGCTTACGTCCTCTGCCGCAAACGGCTTCGCAACGTCACAACCACTCAGGACTTGATATTTCGTGTACCCGGTGGTACTACACTCCCATCTGTACTGTGCACACGCACCTTACGGTGCGTGGCGGGGAGCATTCCGTACCGCTCTTTCTTCCTCCTGTCCTGTTCCATACACGGAAGGGGCGCAGGAATAGCGACTCCTGCTAAGCATGCGTGTGAGCTCGAATGTCTCTAGGTTTTAACCTCATCGTGTTTTCGTGACACACATGTAGGAGGATTCAGTATATTGATCCAATCTTTAAGCGACGTGCGCTCTCGGAACTTCGACAATAAAACTCTCCGTGACGCACGGCGCCTCTCTTGTGGCGCCTGCCTCTGGAGGTTAATCGGCGTCTTCGTGACGCATTCGCGGCTGCTGAACGAACCCGTGACAAAACGCGCTGCTCTTCTTTGGCGCTCTTCTGTTTCTTGTATCCGTCCTATCTGGTGACCAATTACTAATACTACTGTTTCGATCGCACGACAGTTCTGTAAGATAATCCCTCCATGGGAGGATTACACATACTAAGTATTCTCGCAAAGAATGTAACCTAACCATCAGGCGTTCTTACGATTACTTTTATATGGGTCTTCCACGTTACATTACTGCCTACATACAGACGCAGATATTTAATGGACATTACTGTTTCCAGTGACAGTTATGCAATAGTCTTCGAAAACGATAAGGCTATTTCCGTCTATTTATCTACAATGCGGTAAATTTATGTTGATGATGAACTACCAATCCCTGTGTCGATCCTCTTTTTGGATTTCACTGAAATTTGCTATCGTTGTGACTTGTTTGCATCCGACATCATCATCCACTAACAGCGTCGTGCAGCTTGCGATGTTATCTAGACGAGTTAAAAATCACCATGCACCGTCAAAATCAAATTTCCTACAGCCTACTGATCACGAGAACTGAGAGCAATAGAGCACAATAACTGCTGTAATACACTCAAGCGCCAAAGAGACTGGTACAGGCACGCGTATTGAAATACAGAGATATATAAACAGGCAGAATACAGCGCTGCTGTCGGCAACGCCTATATGAGACAAAAAGTGTCTGGCGCAGTTGTTAGATCGGTCACTGCTGCTACAATGGCAGGTTATCAATATTTAAGTGAGTTTGAACGTGGTGTTACGGTCGGCATACGCGCGATGGGACACAGCATCTCCGAGGTAGCGATGAAGTGGGGATTTTCCTGTACGACCATTTCACGAGTGTACCATGAATATCAGGAACCCTGTAAAATATCAAATCTCCAACATCGCTGCGCCCGGAAAAAGATCCTGCAAGAACGGGACCAAAGACGACTGAAGAGAATCGTTCAACGTGACAGAAGTGCAAACGTTCTGCAAATTGCTGCAGATTTCAACGGCTGGGCCGAAGGCCTTGATGGCTGCACGACACAGAGCTTCACGCCTTGCTTGGGCCCGTCAGCACCGGCATTGGTCTGTTGATGACCGGAATCCTGTAGCCTGGTCGGACGAGTCTCGTTTCAAAATGTATCGAGCGGATGGGAGTGTACGGGAATGGAGGCAACATCATGAATCCGTGGGTCCGGC